>NC_136706.1:19033280-19694048 GCF_947650265.1 Symphodus melops
TCATATAGCGATGAGTGGTCTTCCTGTTTTGTCTCAAAGCCAGTGTCAGAATGATAAAGTGTTCTTCTGTGTCTCTGCAGGTCTACGCTATCCTGGTGAGTCACCCTCCCCAGTCCAACGACCACCTCACTCCAACGCCTGTCTCCTACACTGCAGGCTTCTACCGCATCCCCGTGGTTGGACTCACCACCCGCATGTCGATTTACTCCGACAAGGTGAGTGATGGATGACGGAGATGTAGTGAGAGATAGTGAGGAAGGGAAACAGGACGAGAGCAAACACAGAGAGAGGCAGTAAGGAGCTCCCCTGGGGCTGCTTCCAAAGCTTCCTAGATTAAACGTCCCATCACTGTCCATTAGAGCAGCTGTGATTAAATGGGTTTCCAACTGAAAACTGAAAGAGCATTATTAATAATGCCTACGACCTTAGTTAATGTTTTTATGAAGCACAAGCCACTAAAATGAAACTTTAAAGCAGTCTGATAAATAAAATCCTGCAGAGATCTTTAATAACTCAATTTCAAATCTATATAAATGACAACTCCTTTCGCCCTGGATGTTCAAGTCAATCATGAGCATTACATCCAGAGACTTGAATGAATGTGTAAAGATTCTTTATAGTTTTTTTTGTAGCAGACTGATTGGGCATTAGTTTCTCCACTAAAACAGGGCATTTGTTTTTCTTTTATGCATGATGTCAATATTTTTGGAACAATTTCAGCTGCATGCAGTTCAATTAACAATGCATTGCATGTTAGAGTACAGCGACCATTACAGACATACATCATTAGTGAACATGCCGTTCAAATGTATGAGCATTGTATTATTAGCTCTCCCATTTAGTCCAAAGAGTAAAAGCAAATAGATTCCTTAAACAGAAGAAAAAAAAACATGTGTCAGAAAGCTGTGTGACTCTTTTGCCTACTCTTATATTTCACTGCAAATATCTATCTAAATATATAAAGATCTTTGATACATCTTTGATGGTAGTTACATATTAAAATTATCATTATATTTGCACATTTTTGTATTTTTAAACACCCCTTCAGCAACCCTTCAGTGTTCTGCCCCCCAAAGGCTTCTCAAGAGCCGGCCAATCAGCAGAAAGGAGCCACGTGGGGAGGAGGGCCTTATAGAGAAAGCTGCTTAAACGAGCTGCAAATCATGCAAAGATGCTCTATTGTTTTGTATGATCTATGTTTTTTTAAATGCGACCTTGTGAAAATATGTTACATTAAAATGACATGCATTTGCACACACAATTGAAATACAAATATCTTCCTTATGCATTCCCCTGGAGGGGGTAAAAGAAGTCCACTCACTGTTTTACTTAAAACTTTTCTTGGTTAAAAATGATTCTTCTCCGGCTGAGCTTCATACACAGAGACATTGTTATGTCCAGACAGCAGAGAATCTTTTCTGAGATAGGTACAAAGTTAGGGTTCACATACCTGTCCACAACGTACCTGTCCAGAATCTCTTTATTTGTCCACTTCTTTGCACATGTTTGTGAGGTTTGACTCATGCATGGAAAATCTCACCATCATGACAACCTGTTAACCTGTAGTTTGTGCTCCTCAGAGTATCCACCTGTCTTTCCTGCGGACGGTCCCGCCGTACTCCCATCAGGCACACGTATGGTTCGACCTGATGCGCGAGTTCAACTGGAACCACATCATCCTGATCGTGAGCGACGACCATGAGGGGCGGGCTGCACAGAAGAGGCTCGAGACCCTGTTAGAGGAGAGAGAAACAAAGGTGAGACGCTCCGACTCCTCAGCAGAGTGAGTGAGCATGAGCGGGCAAGTGTGTAAGGGTTTTAAAAAAAAACCTCAGTAGTCTTCTATGTACGTAACTGTTTTCCTTTCTGTTATGTGGCCACATCTCTTCCTCACCATTGTGTAAACATTGGCTAACATTCCTAGAGACATCAACAGCGTCTAATGTGGTCTAATCTGACAAAAGTTTGTATGTTTATTTGCTCATCTTCACGTTGCTTTTCGCCATAGTCCAAATTCAGTGTCTATCCACAATGGGAGCCAAATAGTGGACTTTAACGTGGGGCTCTGCAAACCATCACAGACCGAAGGGTTTTATAGGGTCCTTGTTGGAACTCAGGTGCTTTTCTTTCTTCCTGATGTGTTGTAAAATCCCAGCTTCATTGTGCACAGAGGCCTTGTGTTTGTCAGACCCCGCTAGGTCTTGCTCACACAGGAGATGCTTTTCTTGTTGATGTGCCTTTTCAGATACCGCTGATGCATCCATTTTAAGTGTAGCTCTGAGCTGCGTATGTGGGTCAGGGAAATGCTGATCTTCTTTGAGCCAAAACAGACTTGAGACTGCCATGATGTGTGCCCTTTAGGAGAGGAGACAGAGACAGGAAAAAGAAAAACAACTGCCATCTATTGCATCCTTTTAATATGATGAAATCACCATGGGATTTTTTCCCCCAGTATCCTCTGTGATGCATGTCCCTCTCTGGGGCTTTTTGCTGTAATTGTGCTGCAGAGTGAAATGAGTCCTGATTTTGAGATTTAATTAAATCAAAGGCGAATGAGACGATGACTATGACACACACCCGAGGTAATTCACAGACGGAAGCTGCAGTTCAAGTAAAAGCTGCTTAAATTAAATGACCGGGATCAAGTTAGTCACATTGGACCATGCACAAACTTCCATGCAGTTTTAATAACATCAAATCATCTGGATGCAGCTCACATCCTGCACTGAGGATGAGAATTGTGTGTTTTCAAAGCCTTTTGATGAGTTTTCAGGAAGCGCCTGTTATGTTTGCATCATCTTAGTTTGGGGCTTAATAATAACCCATCTGTGAGTCTCATTCAATGTCATAATTCTGAGGGAATTGCTCGAAGTCTTTCTACTATGAGGCTTTAATTACGCATTTATTTGGACTTGACTGCAGGGCCAAATCCTGCATTTTCAAGCCCTGAGTAAGAATTATGTAAGAAAATCTCAAAATGTTTGCACCGGTGATGATACTTAAATAATGAAAAAACCCAAATGCTTAGGTTGTTGATTATGCATTTTTGTTATTAACAACGGAAAAGACTAGTGCCAACAATGTTGCGTTTTTAATACGTACAATTTCATTTTGATATGAGGCCAGTTGAATCTACAACAAGAGTAATTTATTGTGTTTTAATCTCACACACAAAGTCCTCTTGCACAAAAGTCCTTTAAGCAGTAAATGTGTATTAACCCACGGCTAAAAATAGCCTTTTCTAAAGGCTCAAGTTTCTCCGGTTTGCTTGTTGTTTGCTAAAAGCCCAGCTGTTTCACTAAAATACTCAGCTAAAGAGTAAACAGTAATTCTTTCTTTATCTCCATCTTTTCAATTGACGTTTTTGTCCCACAGCAATGAGCTTAAGACTAAGGCACAGAAAGAGACTTGAAATATCTTGAGAGATGGACCAACCCTTTGTGCACATTAAAAAGATCAATTTACACCAGCTATATGGACAAAACTTTATCTGTACAGTGACATTTTAATGATCAATTATTAAGTTTCATCAGTTGGCATGACAGTTGGAAAATTGCTATTTAGGAAGAAAAACAAATTTATGAAATGGATCTTAAAAATGGTAATGATTGAAAGAAAATGTAAAAAAGTTCAGATTTTCATTTGTTTTAGCGCCCCCTGCAGGCTAATCATCCTACACAGCTTTTTTTGTTCCTTGTTTGTCTGTCAATCAGATGAAACATTGTTTTGATGGTTTGACGCTGACCACCTAAACTGTATAAGCAGCAACAGTTTAAGGTGATAGTTTACACATGGCACCTCTGTCTCATCTTGCTCTAATTAAAGGCGGAAGTGTTAGTCCTGAGTCCTGCTAATTACCCCGATGTGCTGTGTACACTCAGTACATTTGCATGTCTTATTTTTAGCTTCTCAACAAGTCTTTAGCGAGGTCACACAGTCGCTGGGGGATCACTGTCACCACCCGCAAAGAGGTTCTGGACACAGGGACGTTCTCGGAGTGCCAACTCGACCTACACATGAAATATTAAAGCCTCACAGAGGATACAAAAATAGAGCACTAGAAAAATCTCTATGGGTAAAAAAAAGACAAAGGCAGTTTTTTTATCGAGTGCTGCGGGGTGTTACTCGTGCAGGCTCACTGAGGGTACACAAGAGCTCTCTCTATCTTTATGTCACAGTTTTAAAAACTGTTACCGCCGTTTCTTTGTGATTATGCAGTAGTGTTAGGAATGAATAATTAGGAATGTGAATTAAACATTGTCATTTTCTCAACAAAAGGGTGAAAACTGTCTTCTCACTTTTATTCTGGTTTGAAGGCACGCATTGTATTTTGTAGTAGATGCTCAGCAGCATTTAAAGAATTTAAAATGTTATTTACTCAAATAATGCAACAAACAAAGTTGCACCTAGTATCAGCTTGTATGATAACTTTTGCATGTCTTCAGTTATAAGTGGAGGAGTTTCACACTTGTGTTTACAGTGAATTCGCCTGTCAGCTTGAATACTGCACTGATGCACCGACAACGTAGCCAAGGGAGAGAAATGGACCCAGAGTGCACTGAGGTGTGAGCTCTGAAGCCAGGCAGCTGTGAAGGAAACTCTGTGAGGCAGAGAGATGAAAATGGCTCCCCTCTCACCTCTAACAGGAGACAGGTCCTGACTGAAATCCAAAATGGGGAACCCTTGGGTGGCTAGATCAAAGTTTAACGTGCTCTGGTCAGAGGCAGCATGTTGTACTCTGGCCAAAGCCCTGGCATACTGGCTAATACTACATACAGAAGGACCTATTTAATCTCTGTCCGTGTTAATAGTTAAGAAACAAAAACCCAACAGTCTGTAATTTTTTCACAATGAAGCAATTATTGCTTTTGCTAAATGACAGTATTGGAATGCAAATTAATCTGGACAAAGAAAACAAATCGGTTCCCTGAAAATCAAACCGCAATCTTTTCTTAAAAACACCCTTTTTGTTAGCTCTTCCCCAAGCAATCACAATCTTTTCAGTTTGTTGCAGCTGTGGTCTGAGTGTGAAGTGTAAATCCTTGAGTTGTGTATGGATTATAATCTTAATTATGGACTTTCTATGGGTTGTGTTTTATTTTAGGATCCACAAAATAAATCAAATTAGCATCTGCAACATATGAGGATGGTCACTGAGTTTTATGCTAAAGATAGCATATCGAAGCTCATTAACAAGATTGATCAACATCCACAACATCCACAACGTCAACAACGTCCCCAATGTCAACATGGATTTGCGTCCTTGTGAAGTTTTGAATGATCTCTTTTTAAGCAAGAAAAAAATAGATCCAGATCACACTTTGGATATCATGGTATGTTGATACAGTGTGAAATCTGAGGTACTTTTGAAACTACATTTCTAGGTGTGTTGGTTGTTTACACTAAAAATTGCAAGGAAACTAATCAGATGGCTAACGTGATGCATTTTAGGGTTTTCTATCAAACCATGCGTTGAATACAACTTTTGCATAATGATGATGTGATTTCAGTTTACTTAAAGCGCAGTCATCTCTGATGTTTTTGCAAGCCCCACTGTTAAAGGTCCCAATTTGAAGCAGAAAAGTGGGGATTTGTTGGAATGCTTTACTGCCCTCCATTTTCAACTGTTTATAATATTTTTCTGTGTCTGCATATTTTCTCTGTGCACATTACTCATCAGAATAAAAAAAGGAACTATGAAAACCTCGACCAACTGTCCTATGACAACAAGCGAGGACCTAAGGTATATTTGCATGGTCAATGCACGCCGCCCACCAACTTTTCCAATCGTAGCAACTAGAAACCAGCCCAAACCAGTCACCAGCCGACCCAGAAATGTTCCTCTCTTGGTAGCACGTGTTTTCTTTACTTTTTTACTTTGAGACATTTCCCTATGATTTAAATGAAGTATGATTTTTGTTATGAAAAATCTATAATTTTCGGTCATTCCAGAAAAAAAAAAAGAAAGCAGTGAACAGCGACCCGCTTTTATCATTTTCATTTTCTCCTTCAATAAAGGAATGCATGTACTCTGAACACACACACTCACACTCAAAAGGAGTTTGCAAGTTCATTCCTTTGTGGAGAACCGGTAGTGTGGGACAAAGCCGTTTCCCAGATGCTACTTCCTCCTGTTCTGTAGCACTTCCCTGATTTTCAGCAGTATTTTTGTTGGGGGAAAACGTTCCCCTCACCCCCTTCACCCGTTTTTAGTTACTGGTTGCATTGACCTTCTTCTTCCCCCTACCTAACACATGCACGTCCTTCTTTGGAGCCTTGATAACCCTCAGTTTGCATGCAAACAAATGCAAAAGTTTTTTTTTTCCCTTAAAGCTTTTTTTTTTTTAGTTCAGCCGGTTCCCCTGGATCGCTTTCCTTTTTATCTCTGTCTCCCGTTTTCAAACAAAATCGACCAAGCTCGAACCAAGCAGGTAAAGAGGCAGCATGGTGTCTGAGGTAGAGAAAAGTAGCTGGCTTGACCTTTCTTATGCCCTGATCACAGGCAGAGAAAGTCCTCCAGTTCAGCCAGGAGACTAACTTAACTGCTCTGCTGCTGGAGGCCAAAGAGCTGGAGGCCCGAGTCATCATCCTGTCCGCCAGGTAAGTTATGTACCCCTGATTAAACATTTCACCCCAAGTATGAGATTGTTAAAGTATCACATATATCCATCGCTAACAGACGCAAAACATGACTTGAAAAAAAAAACACATCTAGCTTACATTGGATTTGAATTGTCCTGCTTCAATACAGGCTTAAACAAGCAGCTGTTTTTGTTTTCGATTCAAGGTATATAGGCAATTCATTATTTATTTGTTGAACATGTCTTCACGTGTCCTCCAATAGTCCTCCCTGACTTTTGAAGGACCCATTCGGTGCATCATTTATGGCCCAACAAATCCCAGGATTCATTGCCAGCAATTTTCTTTGTAAATTATTTTTCAAACCTTTTTTTTTTCATAATCCAAGTCTGACTTTACAGTTATGAATTGGCACATAAAGCAGTTACAGAAAAAGAATTGGTTAATAAAAGGAACAAAACTTAGAGAGTCACTCTGAAGTAAGAGTGACAACAAGTCTTGACTTTTATAGCCATTTAAATCAAAGACTTATTGAGTTTGAACACATTTTAATGTTCGGAAGTTTGTTTGCTCATTTATATAGGAACAGTGGTTTGGTCTTTATAAATCTACATTTGTGTATAAATTGTTTCGGGATAATAATCAGGGTATTATAGGTTGGCTTGCTCTTGTGCAGCTCTTGAGGTAGCCACAGTAGCAGACAGGGGCAGCACTCAGAAACTGGGGGGTAAGGGTGGTGTGCAATAGCTGGTGACGCACACATCGAATCCTCTGTGGATCTGACCTCAATTCAGATCCTCCTTAGCAGTCTACGTCGGCTACGAGGGCTGAGTCCTTATTAGGATGCATTCTTTGAAAGATGTCCCCCTGAAATGAGACATAGATAACAAAAAAATCACACAGTCATACAAATGATATGCTGTTGCAGGTGAAGTGACGGCTGTCATGTTAACACTGGGGTGGAATCTCAGCTATGTGCAGCTTCTGCTGAACAAGCTAGCAAACTAGTTGCAAAAGAATGGTAGCCAAATATAGTAAGACACGGTCTACTGTAGCTGATTGTTTTCTCGATGTGTTTGGTTTGTGTCTTTTGGAGGACATTTTAAAAAGTATTGGCAGCAACACTACTTGTGTAAAGAAATGGTTTGGGTTAAAGTCAAATGTCAGCAATAAATTGTTGTCCCTCATACAATGATCTCCTGGGTGAAAGCTAATGAGCACTCGTGCAGAAAACCCCAAAGGCTAACTTCACTTACAACCCAGATGGTCACAGAGCTCCCCAAAAAGCATGCACTGCAATACTAAACCCTTCCTGGTGATATTTTGTGTTTTGATGGAGTCTCTGACAGATTTTTGGGACGTCCCAGATGTCCCAGAAGCTGCACGGTCATTTCTGTAATGCTCAATTTTTGGTTTGTCTCAGGAGATTTAATGTTGTTAATGTTTTCTGTGACATTAAAAACAAACAATAGTTGCCCCTTTTTTTTTTTTTTTTACAGTGAGGAGGATGCTGCTGCAGTGTACAAGGCGGCCCGCTTCCTCAACATGACGGGATCGGGCTACGTGTGGCTTGTGGGCGAGCGGGAGATGTCGGGTAAAGCCCTGAGCGAGGCGCCAGACGGTAGGTTTCATCCGGCAGAGATCAGTTGGAATACATGAGTTAACCCCCGGCTTTACTCACAGGCCGATCATAACATCGTCAGGATTAGAGGGATTAACCATTAAACGATGGGTGCATTACATGATTAACTGTATAACTGCTTGTTTTGAGTTGAGCATTTAAAACGTTTAAGCATTTTTTTGTTTAAAGGTTTAAATGAGCTGTGTATTTACAGTCCATTCTAGTTTTAAAATGTGTGTCCTGGATTATAAAAAGGTCAATTCATTGTGCTATTGTGCCGTATTAATACCCTGGTTTCTAATGAATTATGAACGAAGAGTTTTGGGACAGATAGCTGATAGAATGGTAAGCTACAACCGAGTTTCTTGTCTCTATTCCTGGGTTTTACACACAAATCTCTCACAGTATTTTAACACTTTGTGCTCACAAATGTCAATTGTCTTTCCCCCTGGGCACTCTGACACAACCAACCCCTGCAGAGCGTTTGTTGTCCTGTCCAATATCTTCACCTTCCACTGCAGCTTCTTTCAGGAGTCTGCAAGCAAGAGGGACCTGGTTGCAATCAGAAAACTTAGCTGAAGTTGGATTGTTGCTTGGTTTAAGTTTAGGTCCTACGGTATTTTTGTTTGTCCCTAACACAAAACTACTTTGCCTGTGCTGACTCCCATAACCATAGCTGTTAGGACAGGGAAAAATATATCCAACTTCAAGGGACTCCTTTAACATGCTGTGAAAAGGTCATCGGCGGCAACATCAGGAAAATGATCCATCAGTTCTGTTGCCATATCTCATAAATCACAAGATGTGTATATTTTTTTGGGGTGGTTTTCTTCCCTGAGATGAGCGGGCAAAGAAGATGGATCATGACGCTGATGTCTGACCTTTATCCAGGATGTCTAAATTGGAGGCCCTATAAGTTTTATTCCACTTTGTGCATTGCAAAAGGATCCTGCAAAATGTCCATAATGGGCTCAGGTTGGTGATTAGCTTTCTTTTCCCTTGTTGGCCTGATCTCAGGTCTGATCGGCCTCCAACTCATCAACGGGAAGAATGAGTCAGCACATATCAATGATGCAGTGGCTGTGGTGGCTCAGTCCATCCAGGAGCTCTTTGAGAAGGAGAACATCACAGAACCCCCGAGAGGATGCGTGGGCAATACCAACATCTGGAAAACAGGGCCGCTCTTTAAACGGTAAGTTTGTGCAGATGTAAAACATAGCTGCAGAAAACGTTTTTTTGAGACATAGAAAGACATGGTTGGTTTGATGCACAATTCTATAATCACTGTCTGTAGATAGTGTAGACAGCATGATGTCACCCATTGATTTGTGGACTTCAATTTTAAAGCCTTGAGTTTTGCATGATGTCTTTCTTGGGAACCAGAAGCTATAAAATGTGAACATGAGGAAAGCTTTGTCTCTATCCTGAGATTAAAAAGATGCTGTTGTCACAAGTAGTAAATCAAACGTAAGCTCTGAATAATGCCAATTTACTCTAAACTGGACCATAATTTACGCAATGAACTTCAGTCGAATGGAATAAAAGACTTCATTGTCATTACACGGTTTTAAGAAATTACTGTGCATCATCTCATCATGCTGCAATAAAGTAGAATGCCATTAAATAAGCTATAGTGGCCATTCACTCTTAAGCTGTTAATGAAACACCTTAAGAATAGACTCCTTTATAACAACTGCTTCCCTACAATCAGACTTCTTTTTGCAACCAGTAGAGGGGCCATCTGATGGACATTAAAGAGCATGCCGGTATAGGTATTTAGCATATTGGTGCTTGCTTCACTTAGACAGAACAAGGCTTTGTTCACTCCTTTCAAGAAATCTAAAACTTTCTTGTGGAGCTCCATGAAATCAGCTCCAGATTTTTCCTTTAAGACAACATTTGGGTGCTGATAGGCTAGTGATTAGTTTGCACCAACCATGTGAAGAGGATGTAGTCCTTAAAGCACCACACTCCCTCTCTCTCTCTCTCTGATTCTATCCAATTTCCAGACTCTCCAATAGGCACAAAAAGCCCAAAAAGTAAATCTTAAAAAAGCATGGTGCTAAAGTTCGTCATCTCTAGGACCTCTACTCTATATGGACCAGGGAACTTGACTTGGCTCAAGAAATCTATAACTTACAGTACTCTAACTTCTTAATTTAACCCAGTTCATTTAGTCTGGTTGTTTCAGTTCTTTGTTGGCAGGAGTGTTATTCATTAATTTGGCTGTTTGGTTTGGTCAAAAATCTTTTCAGCTACTGGGGGGAACACTAATCAATATATTAAGAGTCATAATTGTTCTTCTTTACAAGTCCCCAGCAAAAAAAACAACATTTATTACTAACTAACTAACCAACCAACCAACCAACTTCATACCTATAAGAGGAAAATTAATTACGACAGACCCACTTAACGAAATGTCTCTTTATCAAAACAGAAAAACGAGCAACTCGCTTTAATTAGACGAGGTAAAAGAAAAAGAAAAACATTTTGATTGATGCTCTAACACCTTCATCTTCTTTTCTACATTTATTGTAATCATATTGTTTCATACACTGAACAATGTTTAAAAACCAAATGCATACTCCTAGAGCTCATCTTTTACCCGTGTGTGAACATTAATTTAAGCAAATTATACTTGTTTTCCCATGCCACAGGGTACTAATGTCATCGAAATACCCAGAGGGCCTCACAGGGCGCGTGGAGTTCAACGACGACGGCGACAGGAAGTATGCCCACTATAGTATCCTCAACTATCAGAAGAGTCGACTCATTCAAGTCGGAATCTACAACGGAACACAGGTAATAAAACCGGCTGAGGTCATTTAAGTTTATTGGACACAGCTGATTTGAGAGTTCAAGGGAGTTTAAGGATTTAACTTTCCCTTTCAATACATGGCTCCCTGGTGTGTGTCATATCTTCAGCATTTCTGCATAGTCATCTACTTTTTTATTCATCCTGGACTGGTGCTCTGGCTCTCTATCTTTCGTGAGAGGTAACTAATGTAGGGCAATTCCAAAACCCCAGTCAGCGCACAAAAAGCTATCAGCTCTGCCAAAGCTACTGCTGCATTCTGTCACACTGAATCTGAGTTGTATTTCAAATATTTACATCTTCTGCTGCTACAATGAAATGGAAATGTCATGAAACTTAATTATTAAGTTTCATGACATTTAAATTAACAGTGACTGAATGCTGAGTGGGCAAGAGCGAATGTGGCTTTTTAATAACTTAAAATTAGTCTGAAAAGCAGCCGACTTTTTCTGCCCTCTGTGGCTTGATGTTTCTCAAGTCTCAGACCACAGCTGATGAGAAGTCAAACTGCTGGAGGTCCGCAAATGATTTTTCAACTTGCCATCCTACTTAGTTAGTTTTGCTTGCATTACAACATAGCTCCTGAAGTATCATTCAACTTTAAGTTGGATCAGGCTTTCAGGTTAGCTTGTTTTCTGCTTTGCAAAAGAAACAGCTTTTTCTGTTGATAAAATGTCCAACTGTAGATATCATCAATGAGCTGTGTGAATATTACAAACAAAAAGAAGACTTTCACACATAGTGAAAAACTGTGGTAAAAGGTAATTACTTACTTTGTGACTATTCTGTCAATGTATATTCATAAACAGTAAATGGTGGATATTAAAGGGCTAGGCATGCAAACACAACAAAATGTCTGCACTGCCAGAATCAGCACTTGCACTCGAGTGATAATCATAAGATCCTGAAAGCCTCAGGTATGATACACAAGTCAGAGGTCTCTGAAGTAAATAAAAGAAGCGCTGAGCTATCATTACATAAAGCTGACTCATTAGTGGAGTACGCCCACAGTGTTGGAGCCTCATCAGCAGCATGCCTTCTGTCAGCGCTCACCTATAATACTGTACATGTATGTGGCATCCTCACAGGTGGTGATGAACAATCAGCGGAAGATCATCTGGCCCGGGGGAGAGACCGAGAAACCACAGGGCTTCCAGATGTCCACTCGATTAAAGGTAGGGTTCCTTCTTCAATGTGACATTCATGTCCACACAGATAGAGGCGGAGCTCAGCTGATATGTTCCTGTTGGACAATGTGATGACATTTTATTCACAGAGGGGAATGAAGTTCATCTATGCTTATAAAGGCAGCAGTGATAAATTTGGTATGACTTTTCATCTTTTTTAATTTGTCAAAGGCCTGCAAAGAAGCTCTCATCCGTATCCTTGTCAGTTTTCTTTTTTGTCATTTGTCAGACTCGTTGTGTTATGTGTATCTGGGGGTTTCTGTGTTGTATGTTGTTTGTGTAACTGCTTGTTATTTTCCAAGCATTTTTGTTCTTTCTTGCTGTTCTGCAGTCCAGCCCCTCGGGATCAAACACATCCAACTCTGGCTTTGTGATAAACAGCTTTCTGTCCCGTCTGTTGTAGATAGTGACGATACACCAGGAGCCATTTGTGTATGTGAAACCCACTCAGCCGGATGGAACATGCCATGAAGAAATGACATTAAATGGAGTCTTAATTAAAAAGGTTATCTGCACTGGGCCCAATGAGACCATCCCAGGTAACACATCAGGGACGTTTATATTATCACTGTGCTTTTACTGCACCCGCCAAACACCCACTGGAGATGCATACATATATATGCAGTAGGTATCTATATATGTATGCATGTAGCTGAGTGTGCCATTCAGAATGAGAGGTTGCTGGGAGATGCTTGGTGTGTGTGCTATGTGTGGCAAAGAGTGTGATTGTGTGTGTGGTCGTCTGCAGTGCTCCGTGTCACCGCATTCCGTTCCGTCTACGTGCGCCGCAACCGGATCAAAAGCAAAACAATCCCACATGTTTCATCAAGAGTGATTGTAACTTTAGACTCTCGCTGGTTTGGTTACAGGACGCCCAATTGTACCCCAGTGTTGTTATGGATTCTGTGTTGATCTCCTGATCAAGTTGGCTATGACCATGAACTTCACCTACGAAGTGCATCTGGTGGCTGATGGGAAATTTGGAACTCAAGAGCGCGTAAGTTCAACCTACAGTGTCTTTTTGTCAAAGTCTTGCATGTGTTGTAGGTCCAACATAATATCTTACATTCAATAACTCACATACATTTAATCCTTTTACTGAACTCCTGATGAATAATCAGCAGAAGATCTGGCCCAAACATTACTGATTTCACTCACAATATTAAGAGTTAAGCAATAAGCAGTCATAAAGCAGAGCCATAGACATAAAAATGTCCAGCAGCTGATTTGCACGTCGCCAATGATACAATGTGTTTTATTGACTTTAATATCCTGGCTTCAAAAGTCAAGCCATAGTGTCAAGTGCTTTAAAACTACATTGCTTCTAATGACCAGCAGGAGATGACTTCACTGATGGCATGAAGAAGACTGGTTGTATGAAACCAGAAAAAAAAGTAACTCTACTGGTTGATTTCTTTATTCATTAAATATTTTTTCAAAGGAGGATTTGGTTTTGATCTTCTTATTTAAGCCTTATTCAATACAAAATAATGTACTTTTTTTTTAAATCATGGTCCCATTTGGAGTAAAATTTATTTTTTAAAAAGTATGGTAAGCTTGCCATGGCTACTTGTCACTGTTATGGTGACTTTATGTAATTCTTTATTGGAAGACTCAAGGTCATTTGAAAAACACACAGCAACACACAAACATATAGCAACACACAGGTGTATATACTACTATAATACTTTATGTATAACAGTCCAAGAAATCGCCACTGATGAAGGGGCCAAAGTTTTAATATCAAAAGAGCCAACCTGGAAACAATAAGTGAAAAAGTGTGTGTGTAGCCCCATACAAGACATTTCCAAGATAACAAACAAAACCCACAACTGTAGAAAACTTTTCTTGTTGTTTGTTGCATGAAAATTCATAAAAATAACACATCTTCTTTTGAGCCAGATCCAAGGTTGTGAAGCATGTCTAAAACTGAAATCCCCACATGGCTAAATCCAAAATCCTGAAAGCCTGGAAACATTCTGTTGTCTAGGCGACAGCAGGTTGACAGAGCATTCTTATGTTAACGCCTTCCTTTTGGGACTCTAGGTAAACAACAGCAACAAGAAAGAGTGGAATGGCATGATGGGAGAGCTCCTGGGGGGCCTCGCTGACATGATTGTGGCCCCGCTGACTATAAACAACGAACGAGCCCAGTACATCGAGTTCTCGAAACCCTTCAAATATCAAGGCCTCACCATCCTTGTTAAAAAGGTAAGGTTCCAACTTTATTAAAGTGGTGCTATGACAGGTCAAACAACCATTAGTATGTTGCGTGGATCATCATCCAAATCAACTTCCATTAGTTGTCAATCCATTAAAAATACCAATTTACCACATTCCCATGGCAGCCATTGTCCTCTAATGTTACTCACTGGATGGGATGCTCAGATGCTGTTTTAATGTCACACTGTTGAAGGATTAGGGATACATCTAAGGTAAGTAACATATTTAAGAACCCTTTAGCCACTGTTAGACCACAGCTAACTTTAGCACTTATTCACTACCTAGCTAATGATGATCAGCAAAGAGGCATAAATTCCATACTAGATGGAGTTTATCTGTGCATGGGCGCAGGATGGGCTTTTAAATGGGGAGGTGTTAGAGACCCCATGGGCAAACCATGGGCAAATACTTGAGCTTTTAGTGGTCTTTTTATCCAGATTGAAACATGGTCTCAAGATACGCCCTCCATCTGGGCCCATCCATGTGGGGTCCGTATGAGCACTGAGAGCATTGCTATGCTGGGTCCTCGTAAGGTAGATAATGGTGAAGGTAAAGGCCAACTTGCAAACAATCAATGCAGCATATGGCTGTGCTGGCTTCAATGCATACATAGAAACACAAAGAACAAAGGCTCAAAGAGGCCTTACCAGGACATCGTTTATTCGCTGAGCAGCACTTAAACAGAGATTTCTACGTCACAATTTGCAGAACTATTTCAATGTAAACATTCATTTGATTTGTCCTTTATCTTAACATGTGGATGTGGATTGGAGTTTTGCATCTATTTGTAGTCTATTTTGTATCACCATCCATTCTGTAAAAGCTCAAGCCAGAGATATGTAACTGTATTTTTCAGTAATCTGAATTCATTGTTTTCTACTAGAATTGATTACACAAGTATCAATAAGCTTTCATAAGTCTGAGACTTACATCCAAACTGTATTCATTTCATCACTCATGATTATAAGGTGATGCAGGGTTGACTTTTCCAATACATCAGTTCGTGTCATGACCATAATCACTGTAATTGCAACACCACTCAAGCTAATTTAAAAAGTATGCTTTACGATTTTAGCCTGTTGGGACATGAGTAAAGTTAAACTAATATGTAAATGTAGGGTACTTAAAGCCGTGAATCATCAATCTTCAACAAAATGTGACGTGTGTTTCCAGGAAATCCCTCGCAGTACACTGGACTCGTTCATGCAGCCGTTCCAAAGCACGCTGTGGCTGCTGGTGGGTCTATCGGTGCATGTGGTGGCGGTGATGCTTTACCTACTAGACCGGTTCAGGTACACAGGGAATCTGTGTGTGTATGGCTGTACCCATGTGTCTCTGTTTATGTACAGTATATCACGATTGAATGAATGAGTTTTGTGTGTATGTGAGTACACATACACTCCTGCGCGCTGCAGATCTTCCCTCGGTGTGGACTTGAAGGTAACAAGAGGTGAAGATTGTCTCCAACCATCCCACCGCTCTGTTCCTTTGCAGCGTACTTGTCTGTTTTCCTTCTCAGTTTGCCTTCCTCTTGCTTAAGCTCGCTCATTTTTCAGTTTCCTTCCCTGCCTGGGGCTGCCAGGGTTTTCCCCCTTCACTGGTTCTTGGCGATTTCTCATTCTCTCCCCTGCAACCCTCCCAATTTCTTCCCTCCAGCCCGTTTGGAAGATTTAAAGTAAACAGTGAAGAAGAAGAAGAAGATGCCCTCACCTTATCGTCTGCCATGTGGTTCTCCTGGGGAGTGTTGCTGAATTCTGGAATAGGAGAAGGTGGGTTGACAAAAAAAAAGAAAAAAGAATCTGTCACTGAAAAACCTCCAAATCATCATTTATTCAATGCTCCCTTTTTCCCACAACATGGTAATGCTGTTGTGTACTTAGGTCCTCGCAGTTTTGCATGTGTTAAAAGACCAGTGATGGCGTTTGGGGCTTGAGGTGTTGCCTTGTTGTCATGTTTCTGTTTGAGGATGCAGCAGCTTTTCTTTTTAGTTTGGACCTGTTGCTTGGATTGTTTCATTTGTCTTACAGCACATCCTTTTCATGATGGATGTTTTAGTGGCCTACATTTGTTTATAATTTCTTTGTTCCAGACTGTGTCCTCATCTCCCCTTTGTAATTCTACATATATGAGTAGTGTATACTTAATAATGTAGTTAGATATAGGTAACGCATTTTTTCAGTTGAATTACTGGATTAATAGTTCTTTAAACACTGGGCGGTTGAAATGTTATTTTACCGATAGCGACGGCATTTTATCTTTCAATTAGTGATTGAAAATGACTGACCTAAAATGTGAATCTTGGACTCACCACACAGGTGCCCCACGCAGCTTTTCAGCGAGAATCCTGGGCATGGTGTGGGCTGGCTTTGCCATGATAATTGTGGCTTCTTATACTGCCAACCTGGCTGCCTTCCTGGTGTTGGACCGGCCTGAGGAGCGCATCACCGGCATCAATGACCCAAGGGTGAGAACAGAATGAAAGTGACCATGCTATGACACATTTTTGATGCTTATACAAATCAAATGCTTCATTGAGTTTTACTTAAGTATTCAAAGGATGAACAAATACATCTGCTTGCTAATGGCCACATACTATTGTCAGTTGTAATATGACTTCTATGGCTAGTTATATTAAAAGGCATCAGATTAATGTGATAGGTTCACCATTCATAAAAGATCAGTTAAATCATCTTTATTTCCCTTCATGTATTTATTGGTTGCTCGCCCTCCTGTACTCACTTGGCCACACTGCGATTAGCCATGAAATTAGCTTCATTCCAGTTACATAAAACTGTCATTCAGAACATGTCAATTGTGCAGGCTCTTTAAATACAGAATAAATTTGGCGAAGAAGTTAGAAGTTACATATCGTGTTTTTTCTCCTTTTGCAGCTGAGAAACCCATCGGACAAGTTCATTTACGCCACGGTGAAGCAAAGTTCCGTGGACATCTACTTCCGGCGGCAGGTGGAGCTTAGCACCATGTACCGCCACATGGAGAAGCACAACTATGAGAGTGCCGCCGAGGCCATCCAGGCCGTGCGTGACAAGTGAGTCTCGGCCAGGCCGGGCCGACCAGGGCGCCTGTCGGCCGGCTGCTAGACCTTTTAGGCAAACACAGTTCAGGGCCAGTCCAGTCAGTTTAGGAGGGGGGGACATGGACCTCTGGGCCAGAAGGGAATGGTTGGACTTACTGCTGCTTTTCCCTCTGATCCGGGTCCATCGCCTGGCAAAGACAGACGTCCAGGGAGAGGAACGAGTGTGGTGTGTCAAGAGCACTGACACCAGTGTGAGGTCAAGCTAACATTGAGTGGAAGAGCACCCTTTTTCAGGTTGTACCCAGACGAACATCTTTGAGATGGGGGGAATCCAATGGGGGACGCGCCCTCACCCAGTTGGCATTGGATTTCTTTTGGGCCATAAGCAGCGGTAGCGATTGCTGGTAAACGCTGAATGACACACAAGATCTGGTGTGCGAGAAAGTGAAGGGTGGGAGCCGTAAATGTGTATGTAAATCATTGTACTGTCGCACCGTAACCCCCTCCTTCCCCTCCTCCTCCTCCCTCCTTCCTCCTCCTCCCTCCCCTCCCCCACAGCAAGCTGCATGCTTTCATCTGGGACTCTGCGGTGCTGGAGTTTGAAGCCTCGCAGAAGTGCGACCTGGTGACCACGGGAGAGCTGTTTTTCCGCTCGGGCTTTGGCATAGGCATGCGCAAGGACAGCCCCTGGAAACAGAATGTGTCCCTGGCCATTCTCAGGTCTGTCCCAGCCGAAGCTGCATTACTCGTATGACTTCTTTTGTTTCTTATCGATATGATTTCTTGGTCATGTTTTGACCATTTTTTATAGCCATCCAATACATCGCCTTATGTCACATCTTCTTTCTCTGTATCTCCCCTCTCCTGCCTCCTGCTCTCTGTTTGTCTCTGTCAAGTGTTTGTCTGTCTGTCTGTCTGTCTCCTGTCCTGCTGTCTCAGTTTCATTATTGTTAGCTGTTTGGGAGTGAGCGGTTCGAATACCCCATCTTTTTAGGCGTGTATTAACTTTGTTACCTCTCTCCCTACCTCCCCTAACCCCCTGCAGTTCTCATGAGAACGGCTTCATGGAAGACCTAGATAAAACCTGGGTGAGATACCAGGAGTGTGACTCAAGGAGCAATGCCCCAGCCACACTCACCTTTGAAAACATGGCAGGTATGGTCCATATCGCGAAACAGAAAGCGTTAAAAGTGATTGGACAAAAACTGCAGTGGTAAGGTACTGTAGCACTTTTTTGTCCAATACCTTTACTTAATCGTTGTTATAGTGACGGCGTGGGTGCTCTGTGGAAGTGTGCCGTACATAATCTTGTGCTGTGGCTTTGTGCGGTTGTGGTTTTTCATTAATATTATGTGGTTTTCAGCCGCCACCATCAGTCGGATCGTTCGATTAATTAAAAAAAAGGGCGACCAATGAGAATGGCCAAGCATTCATTCTCAGTGGAAGCGTCAGGTTTGGGGATTCACCTGCTCACATCTTTCCACCTCTGTTTTGTTTGTCTCCTTCTTTCCCCTCCTGACAGGTGTCTTTATGCTGGTGGCTGGAGGCATAGCAGCCGGGATCTTCCTCATCTTTATCGAAATCGCCTATAAGCGCCATAAAGACGCCCGCAGGAAGCAGATGCAGCTGGCCTTTGCGGCCGTCAATGTCTGGAGGAAGAACCTGCAGGTAGGATTGATCCCCTCTGCCTGCTCAAATGAAGGGTGGAAAGTTCTGAGAGAGCTTTAAAAAAAGCCCCCTCGTCATAAGGGTTGATTTCTGTCTCCCATCCTCTCAAGAATCTTTCTTTTTCCCTGCTAGATCACTGTATGAGAAACTGTGATCTCTGCTGCCTTTCTTTGTTGAAAGTGGCCACACTGTGTACCTCGAAAAGGTTCAAAAGCCAACAGCACCCGTGTCTCTTGTGTGCCTGCAGGAGAATAAGGAGTCTTCTGCAAGTCAAGCTGTGGCTGGTACCCCTTCATTAGTATGTAACATACCTGTCCTTTTAGAATAGCGATAGGATATTTGACGTCATAGACCTCTAACATGATGGGTACCTGTCTAAGTTCAACTCCAGCATGAACTAGTATTTCTAAGCTGCTGCTGCGGTGCTTTTAAGCTTCAATAAGGTCAGATGATGTTGACATGGAAGCCAAGGAAAAGCAGCTACTGTCCTGCCCAAAATACGGTCGTAAGTGTCGGTTGAATAACGGTGATTACATCATTGATTTACGTCACTCTCTACTCGGTCATACAAACAGCCAGGAGCTATCAATCCAAATGGAGCATAAGGATTAAAATCAATTCTCTGGGTGAATCACACTCCAGTAATTCCTCAGTGAAGTCAGCAGCTGTAGTGTCAAGTGCTGTGCGAGAGCGAACAGGGCTTCAGTGTCTAAATGATCCTGTAGCCTTTTCATGTGTGAAGAAAAAACATCAGCATGGAAAAATATAGCTCCTTTTTTTTATTTTGTGATGTGAGTGAACCAACTCTTTAGCTACAAAAAGCACTTAGATTCTCTGCACAGCTGATATAAATGTCCTCTGACACGTACGCAATCAGACAAGGCTGTGAACCGTCGGAGCGCTCCTGCTTCATCCATGCGACCTCCCTTTTCTTTCTCTTGATGTTCTAAATCCCTGATTGAATAGCTTGGGGCAACAGGGTTTCCACATTTGATGAGCAGTCACACTGTGAGTCTGTGATTTGGCTCTGGCAGCCTGTCTTCCGACTCTTTGTAAACCTTGAACCAGAGTACAGAGTTTGGCCCTGCTGAATTGAAACAGCAGGGCTGGAGGAAGGTACAGTATAAAATCACAAGTGCCTGTCAGCAATGTCATTTTAAGAGTGTCTGCCATCGACCTGACAAGTGTTTGTCACTGTCGTGAGTGTCCTCATATGGATGTGAGTCCTCTAGGCACATACAGCAGGAGAATGCATGCAGGGCAGGCGGCACTGAGAAAGGAGAGGGACACACTAAACTCCCTGTGGACCAGCGCGTTTCATATCCATGTCAGCGATGATCATGTTGATTCCTTTGCTCTGACGAACAAAGACGGCTCATGCATGCTCATCTTGCGCATAGACTGTCACTGTGGGCCCTCAAGCAACAATAGCAGTGTGACACAATCTTCTCTGCACCAAATAAAACCACAGCAATCCGTTTCACACGGGAAGCCCACAAAGTCAAGCCAAGCTCATACGATCTACTTTGTTTTCCATGAATATTGTTCTGGATATTATTCATACTGTTTGATTTGGAGGCTGTCCGTGATCTAATATATATATAAGACACAAACACATAACAATGGAAAATGTATGATCACAGTTTATGTGGCCTCCTCCTTTCTTAGGACAGCAAGCAACCTGGAGTCCCATTGTTGGCATCATTTTGACTGCTTGTTTGGTGTTTGTAATGTAATTATGTGCTTATGTGCTGCCTCAGGGTGGTGCAGCACTGTGCAGTACTGTGCACCCACACACATTTCAACGCAAGGATGTAACCTGAGAGAACGTGCACCTCTGACTAACTGAAAACCTGTTCACCCTTCATCGTCTGCAGGCTGACAATATCTGGTTTTGCTGTGCACAACTGTTTTTGTTCAAATGACAGACGTCAGATATAAGTGAATAAACTCGACTCGTCTTCATTTTTTTGGATGCTTTTAAAAGAAGTAAAAGTGCATGCATTGTAAGAACTGCTTGCCGAGGTATTTAGCTTTTAAGAGCTTCAGCCACAGAGATGTCGTGGTGATGTAGGTTTTTATTAGGTTATTATTATTATATTGTTATATTACTGATCCTTGTCATCATACAGATGTCATGCTTTTTTTGTTTAACTTTAAACATTTCAGATTTCAGTTACACAATTGTTATGACCACTACATCACTGAGAGGCCAGAGGTCTGGCTTTTAGCACTCCCCTTCAAAACAGATGTTACTCAGAAGTGCACTGTCTGAATAAGACTGAATCTGCTGTCAACTTGGGATGAAAACTGAGTGTCAGAAGCCCTGGTGATAATGATGGTTTATAATGATGGTTTACAATGATGATGCACTGCAGTGGCACGCAACCGTTTCTGTCAAGAAACAGCCGGCTGCTGCGCTCTGCAAGTCCCATGCCATGCTTCATCCGATGGTCCAGCATGACATGCATGGCCTGGACTGTGCTCACGCAGCACCTCATCAGGGTTCAGAGCGGCCAGACTGCACTCCTGCAGGCTCAGAAGTGAAAGAAATGGTGTAAAAATGAAAGGGGACATCTGCCATCAGTTGGGCATTGATTATTTTTCCTGCAATGAAAAGAGAATGATTTGTTATATTGGATTATTTTCCTCTTTTACTAACATGAGATATCATCTTCCAACAGGAAAAATACTTAATTTATCATCCACTGCACTAAAAGTCAAGTGATGGTTTGCACCAGCTCTCATCTCTCCTCGACGCCAGCTCAAGCCTGCTCGCCACCTGATATTGTATTATAGGGTGTTGAGTGGAAAGTGCTGGTTAGTGGATGGGTGATAAAAAATGTACCCTAAAAGTGCCTAGTCATGACCTGATGAAAAAGAATGTACTGCGGGGCCAGTGCCAGCCAGGATTGATTTGTCATGCTATTTCCTTTGTGTTTCTTTTTACTTATACTATGTTTTCTCCTTTTTATCCCTCTCTTCATCCATAAAATGTTTTGGCATGTTGAAATTCACACCACACTGCCCCTGCCCAAAGGGCCTCCCTCCCTGCAACTACTCACTCATCCTCCACTTCTTCTTTACTAACGTCCATTTTAAAGTGCTTTCTTTTTGAAGACTCTTTTATCCTCCATCTGCACAGATAATGAATTCAACCGCATAGAATTGCATTTTTTTCTGCACTAAGAATAGATTATGTTTTGCAGCTGAAATGACCATTCCTTTCAAATCCCTCTTTTCTTTTGCACTCCATCTCATTCTCCATCCCATCCCCTTGTGTGTGGGGTGAATTTCCATTATACCATGTTAAGGTATAATGACTAAATGGGCTTCAATTACTGACTTTTGTCGCTGCTGTTTCCTATTGGATATGCATTTAGTGGCCTCTGATACTGTACCTATTCGACTTTTAATACCTGCCTGGCTTTGGATGTAAATGTTTGCTTTGCTAGTTTTTATTTTTATTTTTGAGTATTCGCCCGTTTTGGTTCCCTTGGCTTCTGCATAAGGATCTTCTTTAGAGCAATAACGATCAAGTGGATGGACATTTATTTTACTTTTCTTTTCTTCCCCTATGCAGCCCTCTTCCTCTCTAGAGACTGAGGATGTAAGAATACCTTAATATGAGTTTTGTCTTTTTTTTTTTTGCATTTAATAACCTAGTAATTGTGCTGAGAGCAGCTGTGGGGCACTCTGATGTCATGAGGGAGGGAGGGCACCAAATTGGCTTGCTTTCTTGTAAGGACATAGGTAAAAAAAATGCTTCTTTTTTACTTTTTAATTTATATGACAAGACTGCATTTCTCAATCTCTTTGTGTGCTCGGACCTGCATCGGAGCCAAGCACAGATCCTCTATAGTTTGTAAGACAAAGTGCAAAGTAGATCCATTTCATATTTAAGATTCTTTCTGTGCTGAGATGAATATGTGTGTTCGGGCTATAGTGAGTGAGATGAGATGTTCTAAGTAGTGTAAAGTAGATATCACACCCACTGACATCTTTACTAGTCATCTCTCATTCCAATGCATTTCTAGGGGCCAAGTGAATGTGTCAGCACCTTTCTAGAGGACTGCTATAGCCATCTTGTGCAGCCCCACTGTGATAATGTCACATAAAAATGTAGATGAGTGCCCTCATATCAGACTCTGACCTCTAACAGGCTGTATCCATTTCTTTCTCCCTCTTAACGTTTATGGTATTTCACATTTTCAAATGCAATAGTCTTTCTCTTAAAGGACCCTCCCCATATTAAGGCATTAATGAGTAAGGTTATTTACTTGGTTGGGGGAAGGGTGGTGACGGTGGCGGGAACAGAGAATGGGTGAGACTGGAGCCACAGTTTTCACCCCAGCCAGAGGACATAAATAATGTTTCTACATATATTCATTTTAGGATAGGAAAAGTGGTAGAGCAGAGCCCGAGCCCAAAAAGAAAGCCTCTTTTAGGTCCATCAGTACCAACCTCGCCTCCAGCATCAAGAGACGTAGGTCCTCCAAAGACACGGTAAGGAGACGAAGAAGCAACATCTTCCCGTTGTATACTCTTCTCCCTCCTCCTCCTCCTCGCCTGTCTCTACTTTCTCCTTTCTCTCTTTTTTTCTGTCCTCTCTCTTCCGCATCTCCATATTCGACGCGAGACAGTGCCATGTTCCACTCACCCATTTCCACACGGCTCCGCTGCCTCTGCCACGTGTCTGTCAGATCACCATCGATCAGCCATCACCATTTAGCATCTGTAGCTCCTCTACAGGCCCAAGGGCATCAGTGCAGGAAAACAGGTCAGGCCAGGCCAATGATCTGGGCTCTGAATTTGAGGAAGAGGTATCCAAAATGCCACGGTCTTGGGGGGGGGGGGGGGGTTTGATGGGTTTAGTAGCTTGTTCCTCTTGAGGAGGGGGGCAACAAAAGCAAGCAGTCTGCCAGTGGTTGTTTTGTCTTGGGCTGCTCTTCTTCCCTGCCTCTGGTTTGGACGTGGATTCTGGCGATTGTGTACTTGAATGGTGGCGTTGTGGTGTGTGCGTACTGTATGTAAGCGTGTGTTTATATAATTGTGTTGTTGTCCTGTCCTGTTGATTGCTTGAACCTTTGTATATCCATTGTTTCTTTGCATCAATCCCGCCCGCACTTCCTGTGTTTGGGTATCAGCCGCTGTTGGTTTGCTTTTGGTTTGAAAAGCATGCGCTGGTGTTCTGTCACTTTTATTCCAAAATCCATTTTTAAGGTAGCCGAGATGGAAACTCCTGCAGAGAAGAAAAACTAATGTGTTCTTATTTTATTATCAGCATCTATTTCAGGTCTACACTCATGGATTTCTATTAATCAAGTCTTTTTGATTTGTCACATTATTTTGTTTGTCATAATTATTGTTTTTTTTTTTTCCCAGTGTCTTTGTGGTCTTAACTGTGCATGAATCTTCTAGGGTATATTTTCAGGTGGTGAAGACTATCTTTGTTTATGTTGAAATTCTTTCGTTTTTTACGAAATGCAGACTCTGTGAAACCTGAGACTTTCACTGTGTCAAACTATTCTTTTTTTTTTTTTTTTCTAAAACCACATCTTTACTTGACTTGTTTGTTGCTGGCTGTACGTTCTCACGACCTACTCGCCCAACAGCGGATGCTTGGTCAGCGGCCCTACACTTTCAAAATGACGCTGTAGATTTTCAGATAGGCACATACAGGGCTCAATACTCAAGACACTATAGTACTAGTAGTGGTAGTTGCCACTTCGACAAATAATTAAACACTAATCTGGTCATGCCAGAGCAACAATCAAACATAAAAAAATTAACTTTGTACAAAAGCTTGTTTCCAGTAGGTGGGGCTATGACTGAGAATAATAATGTGCAGATCTGTTGGGATATGAGATTTATAAAGACTTCATTTGGCATGGTGAAACTTTAACGTTTGCTGTACTGCCATGAAAGATCCCGACAATGAAAACTTTTAGTCGTAACAATAAAGCCTCATCAAGGCCTCGAGGTGTATCTGACCACAACCAACAAAGGAGTACATCAGAGATGAAAACATGTCATTTCCTGTTTCCAGTAGGTGTCACTATGGTTTTCTTTGTTATTGTTTATTATTATTTGCATGAAGACGTGTTCAATGTCTGGATTCTGGAAGAAGGGTGAATATGAGAGGTACAACAATTTCTCCTCCTTTTCCTTGGAAAACATCCAACTCCACTTCAAGAATCCAAAATGGCTGACTTTCTATTTGGTTTAAGACATTGGTACAAATATATTTTTATTGTAGGTAAATACTCTATTATTACGCACACTGAAGTTCATACAAGTAGGGGAAACGTTCTTCAGGCGCTGCTTCAAGAAAATTATGCAGGGGGTGTAGAGCCACTTTGCCCCATCAAATTGTAGGACCAAAATGGCATATTAAATTACAGTCACATGAGCATGCAAAGTTTTGTAGGTTTGTGAGCATCCCGAGACCACGAAAGGACTTCATGTTTTATGGGACAACACCAGCGGCATGATCTTCAACAAAACATACAGTCTTAACGACTGCATCATTGAAGGTTTTAGACTTTTATGAACATATCAGATTTGTTTTGTCATTATTTTATTTCTGTATTTGATACATCCACAATCACTTGTGAATTCCAACCTCTTCTGATTTGTTTGCAATCGTTTGAGATTTTTAGGGGCGCTCATATCAGCTGCCAAATTTGGTGAACTTGGAATGGAAATAAAGCAAAGAAAGAAAATCCTTGCAATTTGAATTGGATCCCTGCACACTTGGTGCTTGGGAAAACAGGGTTTTTTTCACATGCTTAAACTGCATCACCAGACTTTACACCCACATTTAGATATAAAGCTAGACTACAACATCCAGGCACTTTATATGTACCTACAGTGTCATCTTTGATGTGGAGGGCCACTGACAAAGCACATGTGTTTGAGGAGGTGGGAGTGAGAGCAGGCTGGTTTCAGCACAATGAAAGTGTCCGGTTTTCTTCCAATTTCTTCACAGTGTAGGAGAAAAATCCTGCTCATTGCGTTTAGGAGATTGAACCTCACAAGCTTGAAGTGTTGACAAACTATTGATCCACAGCCAGACAATGCTGGTCACTGACCAAATCTGTGCAAGTCTTTAAAATGTAATGAAATACATCTCAGTTGAATTCTCTCAGGATAGCAAAGAGACGTTTGCAAAAAGGCTGTTTGCTGTACAAACATTGTGTTTTCAATGTGTTTCTCGGCGGAGGCGTAGACTATGGAAGCTAAGCTAATGTGCCACAAGAGAAATGTACGTGTTTTAATTTGATTGTATCTGTTTCTCTCTTTTTATAACTGTGAACTTTTATTTTGAATGTTTCTGCATTTAGCCAAGCAAACTTTACTTTCCCCTGGAGGTTTCTCAGTAGATTGGTTCTGGATTGAAGAGAAGAAGAGTGGGATCAACATTGTTAATGTCTGAGGTTTCGGATACTGCTTTGAGAGCTCAAGTTGGGGGGGGGGGGGGGGGAATGGCTCATAGTGGAAAAAATATTGAAATCTAAAACAATGCTCCTCCTGAAAGATGTGCCATCCTCAGTCTTTGACCATTATTTTGATTTTATATCAATGTTATTATTTTATATTACTGGATATCAATGGACTTGAGTGTCAGTGTCCCTCACCCACATGCCACACTGCTCCTCTCTCCCTCTGCAAGCATGCCAATGACTGTAACTGTCATAGTTGTAGTCACAGTAGAAGAAGTAGAACTAATCTCTTAACTTGTGCCATATAATTGAAGGGATCACTTTAACCATATTTAAAAATACCTTTTAATCCTCAATGTGATGTCAGTGAAGTGTCTCCTTTTGCTGGTCTACTTGACCCCAGTAGGGTGTGCTGTTAGCAGCTCCTCGAGGTACAAGACATGGGGAGAATTAATGGGGGTTGTAAGCTAGATAATGATGCAATTTGCAGATTAAGGGGATGAGAAACATCCACTCTGACTCGTCTATAATGAGAAAATTGGGTATTTTACTTCTCGGAATGGATGTTTCCTCATCTGTCAGCATGTTATTTGCATCATAAGAGCTTCTGAAGCTCCTAAGCTTGAATGTATTGGCTCTATCAGCTTGAAATGAGAGGCACATAAATCCTCAGATCTTCCTGAATTGAGAAGCTGAAAAGGCCATGTGAGACGGGTATGCTGAGGCAAGACTCTCCTCTGTTTTGGTTCAAATCATGTATAATAGTACCTTTAAATGCATTCAATGTACAAACAAAGGGTGTTTTTTTTGTTGTCCATTGGATGTATTTAAACAGGGTTTTCCAATACAGAGGTTAAGATTGGCCTGTTGGAAATACTGACAGGTTTATTACTTCACCCAGTCTCACTGTGTTATATACATGCTCCAAAAACAAACCAAAAGAGCATATTACAGGCTCCATTATGATGTGACTGTAAATATTAACCATGTCTAACAAATGATTGTGTCATCAGGTTTCTACAATTTTGCTCATGACAGAAAAAGCAGCCTCAGCACCGAGAAACTGCAGTTTACTACATTCAGTACTCTGAGCGTTCATAAGACTCAGTCCAAGGCTAAATCAATGTTACCATAGAAACTAAGCACATGCATGGAATCTGGATCTAGTTTTCCCTCTCAACTCTGTAGATGCCTACAATTCAACACACTCTGCTTTAACAGAAGCACAGTGTAGCCAGGACTGGACGTAAGAGTTCAACACAACAGCACTTTGAATCAGCCTTAAATTCTTCTTCTTCGAAGCTGCTTCATTAGAAAAAAAAAAAAAAAAAAAAAACAGACTCGGTCTGCGTGCATTGGACTAAATGAGCTGTCTGTGCTCGCCCCTTACAGAATCATTATCATGTTTCAAGGCCAAAATCCTCAAATTGTTAGTGATTCAAATTTGCTGTTGTCTAGACTCAGAACCTTACGTCTGCTCCCATCTAGCCCACCTCAGGCACAACCAATCTGTTTGACGAAAATACAAACCAAAGAAATTCAACAAAAACTACAAAACTATGGTCTGCCTGAGAGAGGTTAGAGAACCCTACTGCTTCTATATTTTCTGCAGAATAGAAGCAAAGGTGTTCTTCAAATAAAATATAGATGAATGTTTAGATAGTTTTACTTACATTGCCAAAAAAAAAAGCTTCCAATTTCTGCTTTTGTCAAGAAATGACTTCTCCCTTTCCCTTCCCCTCCATTTCTCTTGACTTCTGCAGCAATTCCCACCCACTGACATCACGGGCCAACTCAACTTGTCTGACCCGTCTGTCAGCACTGTGGTGTAAAGAGAGAGGGCGACACCGAGGTTCGCTCCCCGAGGAGAGAGGAAACGAGACGTGGAGGGAGCAGAGGGAGACAGGACGGGAGAAGCCATCTCCTCGTTCCCTTCGCTGTCGAAGCCAGAAGCTTTCAATTTCAGCGCCTGCCAACAGAGCTTTCTAAAAGAGAACGCTTGCTGGAGAAGTGACTGAAAAAAACACTGAACATGCACCTTTTTTAAAGTCAGGATTACCTGGCGTTAGATGTTTATAGGTTCCCTGAGCATGCACTGAAGAACCCATCTTACTCACATTTACAATCCTTTCCTTCAGTATCTTATTAGCTTACTTACTTAACCATGTTTCTGTCCTTTTACTCTCAGAACAATTAACTTAATGTTTGATGTTAACTTCCGACTAATTTCCTGATCAGCTGTGTAACCTTAGCGAGCTGCATTTAGTTTAGTTAAGTTTAAGGATAAACCAGTTAAGGTGAGAGTACTGTACTCGACATATCATTTCAAACTAGGGCTTAGTCAAAGTAATATTTAGCATTTCTTAACATACATTGCAATACAAGACATACTGTAAGCTAAAATGAATACCATTTTTTGAATAAGGAACTACTTATGTTTGTATCTACTCTTCATACGGTTTTTTTAATGATTTCTTTTTAATTTGGAAGCACTAATAATGGCACTAGTATTTATGATATGACTAATCTTGTCTACCAGTGAAGAAGATGCAAGCATGTGTGTGTTTGTATATGAACAAGAGCTTTATGTATCTGAATGACTACGTTGATCTTAGAAAGGTTATATACCATATTCTGTAATTGTTTAAATTGTATAGTTTTTCCCTTTTTTTCTAATAAGCCAAATGTCGGGATATGTTTTTTAGAAGAGCTTCTAAGAGAGCAGTTATCGCTCTTTACTGCTATTTACGAACGATAGTATATAAAAACCAGGTTTGTTGACTTTCTGTGAAACAGTTCTGTAAGGTTGGTGTTTTTACCTTCAACCTTGTTTGAGACACCCTACACTAAGCCATGTTACGCTTGGGGACACCCTCTCTCTTCCTCTCTCCTGCTGCAGCAGTCTTTCTCATTTCCAGTCTCCAAGGGGTTGCATCAAAGGGCCAGGTTTTTCACCCAACCAGCACTTGGTCTTTCATGCAAAACTTCCTCCATGTGCAAATGCAATGCTGGAGAACTTTTACATGAAGGAAGCCGAGTGAATTGAAAGTGTGACTTAGCTCGCGAGCTTGTGTGCAGGTCATGGTTAGATGTAAAAACAGGCCGTTTCCCGTTTTCTGGAGCTGAGAAATCACTGCCGTTTGTCGAAAAGAATATTACATCCTGTCCGGTGTCAGCACTGCAGAGCACTTTATGCTGAGGGGTCTCCAAATCTCTTAAACAGAGCTATTGTTTAACAAAGACATTAGAATAGAACCACTGTCAGTCAGACGTATTGATTCTCCACTTTTAAGTTGTTTCATTTTTTTTTTTTTAAATGTAATATCCAAGTCTTTACAAGAGAAACTATGAAGCTCACTGCAACAGAATTTGGTTTCTAAATCTTGACGGAGAGTTTGCTTCTGATCACTCTGCCGTGTGCATGCTAACTTGTTAATACCAGTGCTTTAGTTTGTTTCTGGATGCCTGTTGTTGCCGTGTACAGTCAGCAGAGCTGTGAAGCGTTTAAATTGAATGAATTGTAAATAGAGTCTGGTTCAGTGTGGTTGGGTTAAGCAGATTGTACTGCACTTGTACTACGACTGCAACTGAGAATGTCTTAAATAATAATTACACATGCACACAACAGTGATAAACAGGCATGCATAAACACACACACACACACACACATGTGAACCACACACATGAAACCCATTGATGGAGAAATCACTTGTTTTTCTTACCTTTTTCCAAGAAGATCTTACATTGAATCGTCTTGTTTATAAAACTGTAAATAAAATATACTGAAATTGCCAAATCTAAACAATTGTGTGATTTCAATAATTCTGTGACAAACACTTATAGCAATTCTTTTGATAGATGATCTGCAGAGCCAAAACAGAAACTCTCCATCACACTGTGATTAGTTTGACGTACACTAAAGAGAGCTGAATGAGAACTTAAACTCACATTAATCAGGTTGATAAAAGAAAGAAAGTATTGAATGTAAACTGAAGTCAATGGAAATGTTGGATAAGAAAATTAAAGGAATCTGTTGGCTTGGATTTCTAACACTGTTATTATTAACCTGCTGCTGATAATCAAACAGTGGTTTTATAACACAGTCCACAGATACTTATGACCATTTCCTTTTATGTAACAATAGAGAACTCAAATCAGCCTTAGTACCATATTTACTGCTTATTAGAAGATAGCATGCTTCTGCTCTCCTGCAAAGTCTCAGCATATTAACATAATTACTGTGGTCATGTTAGCACCCTGACATTAGCATTTGGCTCAAAGCAACACTGTCCCTAAGTACACTCTAAAAATGTCTTCTTCTAAACAAAGACATTTGGCTGTATTGGTTATTGTCCTTTTTACATCATTATCTGTGATTCAAAAGCGAGCTGAAATGTTTGAAACAATGGAGGTTATTTACCTCCAGTCCTCCAATAATGGCATGTTGCATAACCAAAAGATTGACATTTTTAATACTTTAGCTTGTTTTTTCAAAACATATCAAGGTTCAATATTAAGACCTTTTCATTAGTAAAATTCTTCCGATGTAATCTCTAGTCTCCCCCACTGTATGCACCAACAGTCACTGTCAAAGCCAGTGTAATCTTTGATTACATTATCACAGTCATGAGTAATTAAATCATGACTGTCAGTGGTAATAAATGACACACCTTAAAGACAAAGAGGTGAGTCGCAGCATCTTGTCAGGTGAGACATTTGTTCTGCTCCGTTGACACTCTGTCACGTCACTCTGAGAGATTAATGTGACCCTGCATGTCCGCTGATGTCCCTCCACTCAGAAGACAAAGGCTGATTAACAGAGCCATTTTTCTTTTTGTCAAACACAGTAAACGATGACACATACTTATAAACCAGTCAGATTTTTCTATTTACTCATTAAACTTTAGAAATTCATATTTTCCAATGCTAGTCTAACCTTCATCACCTTACTGACCATCTAGACCAGAATTACAATCCTGTTTTTCAGTCTTAAATGAACTGCGTTATGGGTGCTGATGTGAGCATTTTGATCATCCTCACAGATGCTTTGTGGGTGTAGATTCTTGTGAGAGCATCATTTGACTTTTGACTGAAATGACCTCTGGGAATTGGTGGAAAAATCTTAGGGGGTCACTAAAGAAGCTGACGGTAAAGAATTTGCTATTAAATGCTTCCATTTCCCCTAGGCAGGTCATTCATAAAGTCCAAGAAGCAATTTGAAAATCGAGAATTGAATTGGATAATGATGGATGAAGAATACAAATAGTATTTTGTTATCGGATGAAAGATAGTGAGTGTGGGTTGCTTCCAGCTGATGCAGTCTGCCTCTTTTGCTCTCAAAAATCGACTGTTCTCGTCGGCAACCTTTAAGCCTGCCTGTGACAGTCGTACTCTGGGAGAGCAGAATGCTCCAAACCCCCAAAATCTGTTTTTTTAGCCTGCAGATTCTACATTTACATTGAACTATCTGTTTATAGACATTTAACATTTAACATTAAAGTTGCTTTAGATATTTTATCATACTAAGAATCAACTTATTGAGCATGACTCAGTTAAGTTAAGAAGTTTCATAAAATCGCGTGTATCGTTTGGATAGCTTCTGCTGCTCACAGAGAAGAGCAAGTATTCCTTTCATCCTACCCTCCAGTCCCCATAACTCCGATGTACTGTGCCCTTGAAAACCACTCTGGAATCAGCGTTAATCGTATTGTGTTTAAGTTCACTACATTGTACTGTGCGTTATTTAAGTGCTAGAGTTGGGAAAATTCGAACAAAAAACTGCTTATATGTCTCTTTTATGTGTTTCCAGCTATCAGGTAGCAGGATGGGCCAGGCATGATAAATAAATAATTGCAAAAGGAGTCATTATTCAAAAAAAGTTGACATCTTGTGACTAAAATCGAAGAACAATTCTGAGAAGAAATTCTAATTTTTACATGATTGTTCTTCAACTTTTTTCTCAACATTCAGACTTTCTTGCTATTTTTAACTTTATTCTCGACATTTCAACTTTTCTTCTTCAATTGCATAATGGCAAATAATTTCATATCCTCATTTAATTCTCATGCCTGGTCCTAATCCTCTTATTACAATTCCCTAACAGCATGCATGTCTCTTGTGAACAGCATGGGGAAACCAACAATAAAAAGACTGAAGGCAGTATTAGGGAGATTGAGCACTTTTCATTCTTTGTGGAACAGCAATACTCAAAGGCTCATTCAAATAATATCATTATATCGTCTGCTAAATTTATTCTGTCAAAACATTGTTTGTCCAAAATAGACTTTAAAAAGTATAAAGACATTCTGGGACTTTTGTGAAAACTCCATTTCCATGCTTAACTCGGACACTTAAATGAGACTATTTGCAAGTCAGGTTTTTAAGCTGCCTCCATTTGCATGCAAATATTGGGTGAGAACAACAACTAGCTCTACAGTTCCTCAGTCCAACACCCTACAATGTGGACCAGTGCCAGCTTAGGCCAGCCCTTGTTTGCCCATTGATGCTTCAAGAATAATCACTGATCATGTGATGTTGTTTTCTTCTGTAAACAAGGAAGCAATCATTACTGAAGCTCACACCTCAATTAAACTTGAGCAGCATATTCTCCAGCAGCTCTGGTCATCATTAAAACATTTTCACTCCATGGCACCAGTCGCCTTGGAGCTGTTTTCATTCACAGAGCCGGGAAGAAGTTTCAGGCGCATGGAGGACGACTTGGCTGCGCGCGGAAGTCGGAGCATAAATTCAGGTCAGGCTCGGCTTTGCGAGCTCAAGTGAAATGTAAAACAGAAGGCAGGGAGCAGGTGAAGCGTGAACCACAGTCGGGCAGTGATAACGCCTGCCCAGCGGGAAGCCAGCAGCGACTTGGCCGCTATTTAATCGTCGCTCAAATTTCCTGTCTGCGCAGAGACGAGCAGCACTTCTCACTTTCACTTAATGGCTCAGCGCGCCGCTCACCCTGCCGTCCCCATCGCGCTGCTGCTGCTTGGACTTGTTGCGATCCTGCTCCTCACGATCCCCACTCAAGACATCCAGGAGGCTCCGGGGTCCATGGTAAGGTCGCTTATGATGGATATTTTTGGATCACAGTGTACGCTTTCGGCGTAGTGTAACCAAAGCTCGGCACACCTTCTGTTACGCTGTAAACTGACTCACTAGAGGATTTAGTGACATTGGTGTTTCGGTGTTGGGTAGCCGAGTTAACTCAAATGTGCCATTTAGTTTACAAATGCATTCATCCAGGCCTTATCCTCAAAATCATGACACATTATAATGCACTTTAATCACCAGTTTAAATTCTGTCAAAGTGGGAAATTTGCAAACAACCAGCCTTTGTTAAATGAATGGAGGTCCAGGACTGATAAATAAAACACAAAGTCCATTTGAGTTTAAACTGTTTGGTTTGGGATCAGGGTGATGTAAAATACCTCAGGGTGTGTTCTTCTTTAAAAAGATGATCATATGTGTTCTCTGCTCATCATTTGAAATGAGGGGGTTGTGGAAGTGATTTTTACAGATTCTTTTTTTGGGGGGGACATCATTAGCATACATTTGATTTAATGGTTGAATATTTGATCAATTGCGTTACTCACATTATTACATCATTGTCTATGACATCATAGACACTCTTAATTTGCATTGGATTTCATACATATTTTGGCTATTGTGTTCTTTGACTTAAATGTCTTTGATGAATAATATATATTTTGTTAACTATTTTTATATTTTACTGTTGACATTGCAGAAGTCATTGTTTTCTAAAAATGTGTGCTTCTGTGGGAGTGTTGTGCACTTTTAGTCTGCTGAACAGTTCATCCTATCACTAGTTGTCCCACGTATTACTAGTCGGTCAAGTGAATTATTAATATTTTGTCCCTCGATGGCAGTCAAATGTGCTCAAACTGCACTGCATTGGATTCTCAAAGGATGACCAGTAAACATTGACTTACTGTATGAAGTGATACGTCTAATCAAATGTTTACCCTGAAAGTGAACGCTGGTGCGTCTTCAATATGGAAATCTTGCTCTGCAGCTGCTGACACTGATCATATCACTGATCAAAAATTGAACCGTGACACATTTAAATCAATTTATCACGATTTTAAGATTAATCTTTACATCCCTATAAATCAAGGACTAAGACTTGGAAATACAATGTGTTTGTTCTGTTTGAAAAGCTTGTATATATTTTGGTATTATGTGAACTGAGATCTAATAATTCAACAACAAAATCAATAGAAACATGAAAGGCATGAAATGGTTGAGCAGGTCTTTTTCGTATCCAGGGCAGCTTGCACAGGTCGACTCCAGCTAATGTTCGCTGCCCTTCCCCTTTTTTATGTTACCCCATGCGGTCTGTTTTTAGTCTAATTGTATTGCCACCTTTTAGTCAGGAGCAATGTTGTCTTGCAGTCACAAAAGAAAGGACACAAAAGGCTTTTTCTGCCTTTTCTGCCTAAACTTTGCAGGGTACACGTACAAAAGTCCACATGGTTTTTTTTAAATAAAGGGACAAAACATGTCATTAGAGCTCCTCTGTGATTTTGGCAAATGTTGGAGCGAGTCCTTACAACTGACTGCACAGCAGTAATGAGAGAAAATCATGAGAAATAACAAGGCACAGGTCCATGTTCGGTTGCTGTTCAATATTCTACTGAACTGAGAAGTTGTAAGCTCACATATGTTCAAGTGTAAAAGGATGAGCAGGTGTATCAATTACTACACAATGATTTATGTACTTATGTACGTGTGTGTATGTGTGCATGTGTGTGTGTATGTGTGTGTGAGTGTGCAGCCCCTTTCCCTTGGATCGCCTGTCACATTCCTTCTTGCATGGCTGGATTACTACACATTCTGAGTGTTTCCTTTCATTTGAGCAGAGGCATTGCTCTGATTTAATTTTCTACCTTGTACCCAAAGTGAGTTAGAGGTTTTTTGTCCCAGTAAGAAGGCAGTATAAAAGACATTTTCTCCGACAAACCCATACTGTCTCAGTTAGTGGAGAATACTTAAACAGAAATCATTTATGTGTAGGATAATGAAACGGTTGTATCTTTTATTGTATCTACTTATTTTGGGGGGAAAGTTGTAGGTACACAACTACAACTAAGGATAATCATATGATACTTAAATATTAAAGAATGTTTACAGTAGGGACTCCAAACATTAGGGAAGGAGTCTCACTAGGGCTGGGAAATTCATCGAAAATTCATCGAAACTGACATTCAGGACCTCTAGAGAGTCACTTGACAGGTGATGCTTTAACTTCAGTTTGAAATATTTAATAAATAACCTCAAAATAATTCATTGGTTATGCACTCTTTCATTAGAAAAAAGATCCCAGCTTTGATAGTTGAGTGTATTTACAGTAGAGACCATGTCAGTGACCTATGAGGGCAAAAACCAAAAATGAATTAATCGTTCATTAATTGTAATCCAGGTCAAATGTTCTATTGAACGTGATATTGATTTGAGGTCATATCACCCAGCCCTAAGTCTCAGACTATAAAACAGTAGTTATATCTGTGCCACATGTTATTTGATGTATCTACTAACACTTAGAGTATGAAGCTGATTCATTACGTCAGCAAAGATTGCACCGGTTGTACACTGATCTCCAGATGTAAACCTCATCACCCCTGCCTGCTCACTCACAGTGAATTTTTCTAATATTTGCTGCTGTGTTCATAATTAGCCTCGCCCAAATTCTGCAGGGTATTTGCCCCAGGACATGTGGGTGAAAATACAGTGGTTTGCATACATCATCATACATGCATGTAACCCCAAAATGTTTCGGTATTTTTTTGTGCATGTGCAAAAACACAATAGTAAAACTAAGGGTCCAGCTGCCATTACAGTCCCCTGAACTGCTGCAATGCTAATAGTTTCAATTTGGGAGCATTTTTGGCAAAATAATTTTTTTTAAATTTCACTGGTGGAGAATAAAGCTACTCCTTTGTGCAACTGGCTTAACTTAAAAAACAACAACAAACCCCCCCCCCCCCCCCCCCAGAAGAGTTATGAGAATGTGTTTTCTCAGTTGAGAGAAAGCACATTCAAAGGAAGTTACTGAAGCAGTTTGATAAATTTTTAACAGAAAAACTTTTTTTAGAGACTTGGAGTCCTGACCACTTCCTTTGGGTTTTGTCTTAGACCAACAACACGTGACTGTTTATGTTACAGAGAGTGGCTGCAGGATGTGGTTGCATAATATAAGAGAGAAAGTTTAGAAAATGTACCTGACCATGGAGAGCTGTGAAGGAAGATGATTAGTGTCAATCAGTGCATAATCTTCTGAAATGGGGGTTATTTTACCTGTTGTTCCACAGTCTGTCTATAAGGTTCATGTATAAGCTGAGAACACAAGCAGTAACTTGCCAGCAACCCAACCCTTCAAATTCTTTCAATTACCATTTCTTGAATAAGGTTTTTTTTTCCCCACACAAATCATTAAAAAATCTTTCATGCTTTACTTGTAAAACAAGTATGAATTCTCTTGACAGTGTATTTAATTTCCTAGCCTGCCTGTGAAAACAACATGTTGTAACTAGTTATTCCTTCACTGTATAACATTGACTTTAAATGCGTCAAGAAGAGCAAGAACTGTGCGTTGAATTTTGAGAATATTTTGCGATTTTTACATCATCGCTGTGCCTTACCAAGACCACTTTTAGTGATTTGGTTATAATCAGAAATATCATTGATTCTTTATTGTCACTTCAAGTTTAATGAGCAAGAAAGATTGCATTGCATCATTTTCGACCTCCAAGCAGTTCAGTTAATTTAGGAGGTTTTAGCCTCAAAAGGTCAACTTTGACCAAACGAGTAATTACAAAATGAAATTTGTATATGATCATTGTGGCTGCTATTTTCTTTAAGTCAAATAATATTACATACCACTGGAGGTTTTACAAATTCCAACTTTTCTTGTCACTGCTGCAGTAAAAAATGCTATGTATTCCATGTAGGCCCCCACACCTGTATCTGTGTATTTAACAGCTGGGGGTTGCCTTTGAAGGCTGCAGCCAGAGTGCAAACAGATGGAGATCATATTTCAAGTCTTTCATGTCCTCCTTACTCATGAACTGGACTCTACCTTTTCAAGATGTCAAGACTTGTTTATGATTAAAATGTTAAAATGCATCTATTCTCAGACCTCTGTACTTTTAAGCTTTTTTACATGTTCTTGTGTTTTCTTTGTCTCTTTCTCTCTGCAGTACGGCATTGTCTTGGATGCTGGATCTTCACACACAGCTTTGTACATCTACAAGTGGCCCGCAGACAAACAGAATGGCACAGGCGTGGTCACCCAGCACACAGAATGTCATGTTAAGGGTAAGTTTCAGCACGCTCTCAACCAATAATCCTTGTTTTGCATATCAAACACTTTGGTACACGTGCTCCTACTCATAAGCCTGAGGGATGGTTTTGAATAGTTTTACAACTTGTTGTCAGACCAGAGTCAGAAATATTACAAACAGCAACCATGACTCTCAGTGAGTTTATGTACAAAAAGTCCATGAAAGTGTCCTGAATAGCTAAATAGCTTAAAGTTTTCTTTGTAAAATCCAGTCAGATTTTCCTTAGATATTTGATCTGTTTTATTCTACAATGGTAAACTTCCTGCAGGTGTCATCTATGTTCCATAAACTACCATTATGAAGGGACACATTTCACATTGAGAAATGAAGACAAATAAAAAAGGTGCAAACTCAGTTTGAAAGGTTTCTGGTACACGGTTATTGAGGTCTAAAGTCCCCTGGGGTTTCAGAGTCCAACATCAGGCTGCTGTGAGCTACAGTAGGTGATTTTAACATCAAACCAGGGGAGCATATTCAAAGTTTGAAATATACAAAAAACATGCATACATTGAAATATGACATCTTTTCAAAGGTCTACTTGAAGGAATTGTTTGAATGTTTTCATCTCAGTCTCTATGTGTAGATGATGTTCTCAGTGTCTCTTGACCAAGCTAGGCACAGCTGTATGATCAGTTGATTATCCCCCATCAGTGCAGTCAATCATGATGATGGTGGTGACCTCGAAGAACTGAGAGCTACAGACAGTTTCAGCTTGGCGTCTCTTCCAACAAAATAAAGGCATTGCAAAACATGAGCACAGAGGGTGCTGTGGCCATGGATTCATGAAACAGCGTTTTGGCTAACTTCATCTTTTAGTGAGATCAGGATCTCATTATTACAAAAAAAGATCTTTTCATTATGAGATCAGCGCCCCTTGGTGCTGAGGTTTTTGCAGCAACCCCTAAAAGTCAGGCACAATTCGGCTATGACACACAGGCCAGCTCCTCTGCTCAATGTCTAGAATTACAAAAGTAGTCTTTTTAAATAAAGACGTCGTCTCCATTAAGGGTTATATACAAACAATATGTTACAGTATTCTAGATATGTATTTATTGGACACAAAAAAAAGAAGAAAAAAGAAAGAAAGACTCTTTCAAGTGACGCTGCCGCCTGCCTTTCTCGTACGCTGGTTTACAGCGTGAGAGACGATCAAGAGTGTGTTTGTGTGTGTGGGGGGGGGGGGGGGGGTTGAAGTCTCAGACTTACACAGTCCAATATGTCTGCACATCCGTTCCTGTTCTGTTTATTGAAAACTATAAACTTTAACAACAACAAAAAGCACGCAGCCGATCTAATTGGCTGAACGCACATAGGCTGCGTTTCCTTTGAAAGGAGAGAAGAGGAGGGGTCGCCTGTGTATGTGTGTGTCTGTGTATTTTAGAGACAAGAGAAAGAGTGACGGATAGAGGGGATGGTCAGTCCATTGCTAATGGTCCAATAGTCTCTAGGATGCAGACTTGAACCAACACATGTTGAAGTGTCTTTTATTTAAGACTGTGTCTGGCTTAAGGAATGTGAACGATGCCAGGGTTTTGTCTTTAGAGGGGCGGAGATCTCCTGTGGTCGAGTTGGCGTGAAATGTATATGTTTTTCCAAACATAGCGGTCTCTACAGGGTCATAAATAAGTCGGCTTTATCTTCTTGTGGTCAGTCCAACAGGGAAAGTTAATTTCCTGTAGGTCAAAGGATTGAACTCTAGGATGCTGGGGAACCAAAGGTCTGGGCTGGACCGTGTCATTGTGTCATATTTACGACCTAAGTCAATCCAGGCACTGGAGAAGAGGAGGAAGGCCTTTGAAAGGGTTCAAAGGGACAATCTGGACAACTACCTCATGAAAAAGGTTTTGGGCGATTTTGCCTTTAACTGATGCTGATCCACTCGGCTCATCACAGGAATGTTGTGTTCTCTCAGACGTACACGTTACACTGGGCATGTGCAGGAACTTATCATATCTTGGTGACTGTGATACCCTTCACGCTAAGTCATGATGTTTTAGCTGAATTATATAAAGTACATTAGAATGTAACTTCAAAATCACTGTCAAGAACAAGATTTTCCCTAGACCAGATTTGCAGTTCAATCTCATTGAAATAAATTGGTGCAGATGTTGGTGGGAAACTTCTCAATTTCAGACGAGTTTTAAACGTGTTTACAAAGGTAGCCATTTACGTTTTTAAATGACAATGTTCTTGCTGGGTCATCTTTAGTCATCCACCAGCAGAAAAACATATATTATATATTATATATTTAATGCTGACAACATTAAATATCAGCACTGATTAAACATCAGCACAAAACATGACAAAGAAAAGTCCCTGCACTGTGTCTTATTCAGTGAATAAGAGTGAATGTTCATTACCTCACAATGACTGTAAGCTAACAATGCAGCTAGCTGTTTATTTTAGCATTCATCAACGAGAGTACGAGTCATTTAGACTAAAGATTATATGTACAACAATATAAACTAAACTACTTGTACTACAGTCATGGTGAATAAAGTGCTAAAATGTGACCACACTGGTATTAAACAGTTTTTAGTACTGTATTTGAAATACTGATAATAAAGAATATAGCTTATACATACTGAGGGTCACAGTAAGCTGTAGGAGGGGTGGGAAGGTTTTTTTAAAGGCTTTGATACTTTTAGTGTTCTGAATATTATTCTTTAATTCTATGAGGCAGTGTTTATGTCATGTGGATTAATTACAATATCCAAACTCACAATGTGTTTCACATCCAGGCCAAGGTCCAACATTTGAGTCGTAATCCTGACTCATAAAGTTTCTCATTCAAGATAATCAAGTCATCATAGAGCTTTATGGACCATGCACAGTATTTGTACCTCTTACATGGCCAACCCTGCCGTCATTGTTTCTTGTAACTGTTTGATGATGATGAATACATGCAATAATCTTATTTTAGTTACAACTGTTGTCCAGTTTTAATCATTCATTCATCATTAATAACAAAGGTGGACTTTATATTGAATCCTCTGGTAGTGAAACTAAACAGGGACTTTAAAAAGTTACTTCCCTTGTTATATAAAGTAACTATTGAGAATGGGTTGGTTATGAATGAGTGCTAGCTTTTGAATAGATGATGTCATCATCACAGTCAGTGAGGCATATTTTTGTCTGAGGCAATGGTGAATCAGGTGTGAGTCAGGGTTGAGCTCAGGGCTTTGCCACTCCTGTCCTTCAAGAGGGTCATTATGTTTCTACACTTTGACAAACAGACAGTCTTTCACAATCAGTCATTAACATGGTGTTTACACTTTTAAAATGATCAGGTCAGAAGTGAACTTTGATTTGGTCTTATTTCATAACAAACTTCAAATCAAAGACTTATATTTCAATCAGGGGAGACTTAATTATGAGTGAAGAAAAAATTAATTGAGCAAAAAAAAAAAAGAAATGTGAAGGGTCTCTGGAGAATTGACTTAATGATGATGTCTTAAAGTATTCAGAGGGGTTGTGATGCTGACAGCTGGGTGGAGTCCAGACACTGGTGTTGAAGGGTTGAGATGGACTAATGGAGGTGACTGGGAGAGCAGACTCTAAAAACTGACAGCATCAGGATGATTGGTTGAGAGGGGTGGTGGCAGAATCTGGTTGGTTTAGTACTTAAAGAGTAAACACCCGTAATCAGCTGATCAAAAGAGCAGGGAAGACAGGGCGAGAGAGAGAGAGAGAGAGAGAGAGAGTGTGTCTTCCTGCTTAAACTTACACTGAGCTTCAGTGCTAGCAGATACATTGAATGTCTCCTTATACCGTTCACTTAAATCAAGGAATAATTTATTGTTCTTTCTTTAAGTTTTACTCCTTGAGTCAGCAAAAGCAGCATGTCTACTTTTGATGTTGTCTGTTGTCCCACAGTTGGGAGGAGATGGTTAGAAGAAAGTCATGCAGTTAACTAGGACAGATGCTTCTTGAGGGTGTGATCAATTTGCATCTTCATACAACACAAGAACAAGATTGTACATGTCTTTACTGTACTCTAATCTTTTTCCACTTTCCTCCTCACTGGCTCAGGTGGAGGAATCTCTAGCTATGCAGGTCAACAGGGAGCAGCAGGGCAGAGCTTGGAGGTTTGTCTCGACCAGGCGATGAAGGACATCCCCAAAGAGAGACACAGGCTCACACCTGTGTACCTTGGAGCCACAGCTGGCATGAGGCTTCTGCAGTGAGTCAGTCAGTGTGTTTGTGTTAGCAACGAGACCTTCTCTGTCTGTGTTTATTTTGCGTTGTTCCTTTGTCTTTGTTTTACTGTCACATTGTTTTACATTACTTCACCTTTTCTTGCAGCTCCCTTGCTGTCCTCTGGTAATCCCCTTTTGCAGTTTAATTATAATCCCACATAACATTGCCACATACATCATGCCATTCCCAACTCTCTCTCTCTCTCTGACTTCCAACTCTATCCACTGTCCTGCCTCTCTATTAAAGACATAAAGATCCCTAAAAGAAATCTTCAGAAAAGAAAAAAAATATTTACAACACTGGATATAAAACCACAAACAACTGTGTGGATGCATGTTCAAATTGTGGCCTTTATATAAGTGATCTGTAAATAAGACAAAACAGTAAAGTAAACGTTTCAGAGCTCTGTCACGAAAATAACCAATACAACTTCTAACGTATCAGAGACAGGTCGATGAACGTACATACACAGCCACTTTGGGGTCTGTAAGGACTTTCAGGGGGAAAGACATGAAGATGAATCTATACAAAAATATCACGTGCAAAAGCTCTCGGCCATAGCTTTCAGAAGCCCTATTGGTAGATTTGTTTAAGTTCTATTTATACACTGTCAGCAAACAACATAAATGCTTTTACAAAAGAAAAGGAAAGACAAATAGCTCAAATTTGTAAATGCCCCGGGCCTGTGGCTTTGGAGGCCACAGTCGCTCAGTCAGTCGGGACTTCAGTTGAGTTCAAGTCTTAATGCGGATGATAATATGGAAGTTGTTCTGGTAGCTGGAGAGAAAAAATGCTTCCTTCCTAAGTACTGCCGAGGTGCTCTTGAGCAAGTCCCAGAACCCCCACCCGCTCTGTTGCGCTCCCTGTGTAACAGTGTGTAGAAGCTCCACTCTGACATATCTCCACTAATGCATGCGCACAGGTTTGTGCCTGTGTATAATTCAGGCCGAAGTGTGTGAGAAACATGTCTCTTAAAAGAGTGTGAAACTGGAATATGTGTTGAGAAAAAAACAACTAATCCTGTAATAATCGTGTTTAAGGGATTGGGTATAAAATGATTCTTCTCGTAAAAAATTGTCTTTTCGTTTTGCTAGTACAAGGCGTAATATTTACCATTTCACCTTTACTTAACCAGGAAAAGCCTCGTTGAGAATAAAGATCCCTTTTTTAGGAATGTCCTGGTGAAAACAAGCTGAGGTTTAAGTTGAAGTCTTACAAACAAACAACAATGACAATAAGAGCAACAATACTAGGAGCCCACATTCTTAAGCTCCTGATTTATCTGCTTGGTAGCAACGATGTGTCCTTGTCTCTGCTTGTAGAAACATGGAGACAAAATGACCTCAGAGTTGATTTGTAATGGTTTCCCTGGAAGTTATAAACTTAGACTTTCCCAGTCTGTGCTGCAAAAATAAAAACTATTTTCACTGAATCTGCACGTCTTAACTCCCAGTAGTTACACTGACACCTGTCAGCTCAGTGAACTTCCATATCGTATCTTGAATTCAACATGTGAATTTTTGCAAGCAGAGCTGCCTGTGGCTTCTGTCTGTTCAGATATCAGGCCAGTCAGTTCTCATTTTGTATTGACATGAGGGAATATAATAGTCTGTCGTCCAAAAGACACGATCATCAAACTGCTGATGCTCCTGGTTATTTAGCTGAGTTCTCACATATTAATTTGTACATTTGAACTCTTCTAAAAACATTATGACGTGTGATGACTGCTGCTGTCTCTGCATGGTTCAGACTTTCGTTCAACTTTCTGCATCCTCCTCCTCAGCATGTATTAAGCATCCCAGTGTTTTCTTTGTAATGCAGTCGTTCCTGGTTCATGGAGAGCATCCACAGTTCTGACAGATGCGTTCCCTTTCCTGAAATGCATTTTGACTTTATGTAAATATTCAGCAGAATGCAGCTGCCGAGTCTCACAGCCGGGGGTGAATATGGAAATCATTCGCTCAGTGCAAATGTGTACTGAAATTTGAATGAGAGACAACAACCTGTGTCTCTTTGTGCCCTCAAAACTTCCCTTCACTTTTTTCAGATTTGTCACTGATGTAACTCTATACCGTGAACATAAACACATTAAGTTAGCTGTTGATGAAACTGTCTTTATAGCCTGTTGTTGCTCACTGAGAAAATCTTATTGATGGGATTTGGTACACATTTTGGATTTGGACAGCCTCGAGGACATTAAACACAACATTGGGTTTTTATAATGGACGACAACGATTCAGAAATTAGTTTGTTGGAGGTGTATGAAATTGCTAAGAAACAAGTACAGGAAGGCAGGAACAGAAAAGTATTTCAGAATGAAGTAATGTAATTGGAAGCTTTTGTGGCAAATTATCATGAGATGTAGATGGATATGTTCCTAAGACTAAACTCAATGCTGCTGTCTTTTCGAAAAAGTGATATATTCATACAAGCTCTGAAAATAAATACCGGTATATTGTTGTGTCCCCCTTATAGTATGTCCAGTCCGGAGCAGTCTGATCAGATTCTGCAGGAGGTTGGCCATAAAATCCAGTCGTACCCATTCGACTTTCGGGGTGCAGCTATACTGAGTGGTCAGGATGAGGGCGCGTACGGCTGGGTCACCGTCAACTACCTCTTAGAGAACTTCATTAAGGTACCATAAGTACGATAGTATGAAACATTTTTTGTAGTCATCAATGTTTAATTAGTTAGAATTTTTTTAAGCATTTTCCTTTATCCTGTGTTCAAATCCTTAGCCAATAAGTTATTCTTTATTTCTCTATATCGCATGTACATCAGATGACATTACTGGAGATGTTGTTCTATTTTAAGCTTATTTAGAGGGAGACTGATGACACCTAGTGGCCTCTTCAGCTATAAGAGCAGCAGCTTCTGGAGAGCTGCTGGTTTTAAGCTTGAGGAATAGGGAGGGTCTGCCTCCCTCACAAACTCAAAAGTACAAGTCAGACTTCTACTCTGAAAATAATGAACATGACAAATAGCATTCATTTTGCTTCTGTTCCTTTGTAGTATGGCTTTGTGGGGCGCTGGCTCAGCCCCGGCAGGCCCACAGTGGGAGCGTTGGATTTCGGTGGGGCTTCCACTCAGATTACGTTTGCGACTCAGGATGAAGTGGAGGACAAACGGGACATGATGAAGCTGAAGCTTTATGGCCATGAATACTCTCTGTACACACACAGCTTCCTGTGCTACGGCAGGGACCAGGTCCTCAAGAGACTGATGGCTCATGTGTTGAAGGTAGTTATCTACGCTGCACTCAATGAAAACTAATAAAACAGCTCACTACTGTAATGTAGAAATGAAGTGGTTGAGTCCTTCTCATAGCATATAATCATGTTGTTATGCCAACATTTAATCCACAGTATGTTAGGCTATCTGAATGTTTTCACACCATTAAAAGATTATATTTCACGTTGAACTGTTATTCATCACATGTAATATTTACACATGAAATGCCATCATAAGAAATATTCACCAAGTTTAAAAAAAAGAACAAAATTGCATTGAAAAGAACATCAGCGTTAAATTAAGGGGAAAAATACATCAAATAAGCTTTCAAAGTACAGGTCAGAATAAAGAATTCATCTTTAAGTTGTGATAACATGTCATTTACTCTGTGTGTGTGTGTGTGTGTGTGTGTGTGTGTGTGTGTCTCAGTCTCAGGGTTACTCTGCGCCAATCACTCATCCCTGCTATCCTGAAGGCCACAGTCAAACTTTAAAGTTTAACAGCATATTTAACTCTCCTTGCACTGCGAAGTACAAACCCAGCTCGTACGACTCTGAGGCCTCTCTGACTGTAAAAGGCAGCACACATTATGAACACTGTTTGGGCAACGTGTCCGAGATCTTCTCCTTCGATAGCTGCCCCTTCTCCCGGTGCTCCTTTGATGAAGTCTTCCAGCCAAATGTCACTGGTAGCTTCATGGTAAGCTGTGCACTCTTATCACAACATCATTACAATATACTGGAAGGTTACACAGTTCTGTTTTTCTTGCTAAATCTGCAAAATATCAACGGAGACTAAAGAGTTTGTACGTTTCTGATCATATACTTTATGAGCACAGACTCAGTGCTGAGGAAAAACAAAGAAACTTTTATGGCTTTGTATTGTTTCTATTGTTCTCACAGCGATGAGCTTTTGTTTTTGTCCTGTTTCTGTGTCATCAGGCGTTCTCTGCATTCTTCTACACGCACTCCTTCCTGCAGCGAATCACCGGCATCACTGTGAACACTCCTGCACAGCTGGAGAGGGCAGCCAGAACTGTGTGCAGCATGACCTTTGATCAAGTAATATTCTCCTCTGATTTTATTCTCTTCATTCTTGAAAACCTGAATCTGAAAGCTCTATAAATACGCTGTGGCGCATTGGCTTGTGCATTGCTTGTAATTTTTCCAAGGGATGTTACAACTTACATCCAAGTTTGTACAAATAAATTACTTTTAATTTTCTTTGTATATTTAGTAAAAGGGACCTAGTGTAGATTTGTTATCAATGTGTGATTTTCATTCTATATATTTACTGTATTTTATAAACTTTACACATTCTTGCTTCTGTTTCAGATGCTGCTTCTTGCTCCAGATCAAAAGTCTCGTTTGCAGGACTACTGTGCTGCTTCTGTGTTTGTTAATATTCTCATGTTGAGAGGATACGGCTTTGATGAGTCATCATTTCCACGTATTTCATTTCAGAAGAAGGTGAGAACGTCACCATTAGTTGAGATAGTAAAGTATAGCCTCAATATATATTTGCATATTCTCGTACATTTTCCGCGAACTTGCAGTTAATCAACTTGTTTCTACTCCAGGCAGGGGACACCTCTGTGGGTTGGGCTCTAGGCTACATGTTGAGTTTGAGCAACCTGATGCCTGCAGAGACTGTGAGCCTGAGGAAGGCCATTACCCCGGCAGCATGGGGCACATTAATTTGCCTTTTTGTCCTCCTGCTCGCCGCAGTCCTAGTCTTCATCTTAATTCGAGCTTGTGATGGGAAGAAGAAAGGAGTCAGTGAAAGCACCATCTAGAGATCTCAACAGTATAAATATACAGCCAGAAGAGTAACACACAGTGATGTGTTTTTGTTCTTATGTGGGCTCTGTACTCAAACACTTTATTTCCATCTGACTTCTTTTTTATGTTCTGTAGCTAAGCTCAGCAGCCATCGTGTCTTTGTACATTCATATTGATTGAGCCACAGCATACTAATGGTGTCTCAGTCTGTGAATTCACATTGTGTGAGCTCTGCACAGACACAAAGTCAGACATGCACACACACACACACACACACACACACACACACACTCGCTCGCCCGCCTGCTGGATCACCTAAAAACATCGTCCCCCGTTACGCCTCTGTGACATTCCAATTGAAGGGGAAACGTCACAGTGTAAATGTCTCAGCTTGAAGATTAAATATGCTGGATATCCTTGACTCAAAACTTTAACCTCATGGTCATTTTTTAGTTTTCATTTAGATCCATGAGGCCTTCATATGTGGGGTACAGAGCCAACATGATGAAAAATGTGTTTCACTAATCGAATATTGAGAACCATGTTCAGTAGGTTTAAAGTCTCCTGGTTGGTTTGCTACTACATGGGAGGTCTGAATGTAATTTTGGTCACACTTTTCAAATGTTTCATAAAATCTTCTCAGAATTTTTGTGAACCTTATTTTTAAGTTTTTTAACCCTTAAATTACACACTGTCCATTTCATTTTATATATTTTTACAATATTTATCTCGTAAAAAATAACTGAAAATATAGTTAAGTCCAGTGTTTTCCAGCTTTTGTCCTTAAAGCTCAATGACTTATGTTGATAAAAATCCATGCCTCCCAGGGACCCACATGAAACAAGTGATACATTTCTGTTAAAAATAACATCAATTTGAATTGTTTTGATTGATAAGCTCCAAATGGAATAGACCTACACACGGTCAGTGTGTTGTGATTTTAGTTAATATTAGAAAATCTTGTTTTGGCGACATTCAGCCCCCTTCTGTGAACTTTGGCACCTCATCCATTATTAATTATGTCATGTAATTTAATTTGTTCACGTTTAGCCTTTTAATGTTTATTTGTTTATTTTTGTGTGTAAACTGTGTTGTTGTTTTTTTTGCATTTTTTAACCCCTTGATGCCAATTGTCGCAAATTTGCATTAAACCGCTTCCACTCCAAATGCAGCCAAACTAGCGTCTGTATTACTCCACTGCCAGTTGATGCACTTTCAATACATACCTCGCATTAGATTTTCATAGGACCAGTCGGAGATGTGGTCCTATGTTTTAATACTTGGAAACAAATTCAGGCGTCAAGGGTTTAATAAATGAAATTTACGAAAGGATTTCTCATCAGATCAGTGAAGGAGACTAATATCTAGCTGTTCTTTAAACAAACTTAATAAAGGACATTAATGTGGTGAAATTTAGTTTGATACATTTGTAAATGTAATATTAGTACAATAAAAAAGCTTCTTTATTTTGACATGAAGCTCTTGTTATCTTAGTTCATTCTGAGAAAGACCTTGTGTACTAGTTGCTGTTAAATGAAATGTTAATAGCATGTTAGTTTGCTAAGTTTTGGGTAACAGCAATTAAGTTTTGATATCTTGGATGTTCAGACTTTCAAGACTAGATTATTATTATTATTTATAGAGTGTAGAATGTATTTGGTTTGTGTGATGCAGTTAACTGTGCAAACATGCTTTCAAATATTTAACAAATTAAAATAAAATGTTTCTCCTTTTTAATTAGACACTAAAGCTGTTTTTAATGTCTTTTTTATTTCCTTTTCACATTGATCTTACTGGAGCTGTTATATGGAACATTTATATGTTGCAAAAGTGTTAAATAAATTAAGATGTTTAAGTTTTTCAATTATTGTTAATTTAAAGTTTGCACATGGCCTAGTCGTTCTAATGATTATAAATAATATCACTTTTTATTTCTCAGTACAAGAAAGGTACTTCCTTGGCTTTCTTCGATTTCAGCTAGTCGTTCCTGATTTGCTTTAACTACAAATACCAAAATTCTTTGCTTTGCGGAAGTATTCGTTCTGCTGACCTCAGTCAGTCACATACCTTCAAAATAAAAGAGTGTATTTCAAGTTTTATTTCCCCTATTATATTTACAGTATGTGAGTTTCATTGAAATGAATGCAATTTGTGTTATTTAGTTATTAGGTTAGATTTCCCCACGGTAACTCTATATAATGACAATCTAATTGTTGTTGTGAGCGAACTCTGATGCGGAAGAAAAACGCATCGAATCATCGCTCATTAGCTGTCTTTTATTTTGAAAGCGGAAGTCTCTTTATTTTTACTGCATGGTATGCAAGCGCTCCTCCTGAGTAGTAACCAGTAACGAGTCTTTAGTTTCTAACGTTGTCGGACTGTACAGCTGTACAGCTCTGTGCGTGGACAGACACGGAGTCACTTGAGAAAACACGAGCAGGCCTCTTCTGTCTGTTTTTGTGTGTGTGTCTGTGTGTGTGCTTGTCGAGAGGTGCTGAGATGTGCACACAAACGAGGGCAGCTGCTCTGATGGCGAACATCCCCCAGGCTGACATCGACCCGTCCGGCGTGTTTAAGTACGTCCTGATCCGAGTTCACAGCAAAGAGGAGGGAGACGACTCTGAGATCGATATTGTTCGAGGATACGGCTGGGCTGAGTACCATGGTGAGGGTATGAAGCATCAGAGGCACGGAGGACTATCACGGGCCTCCTGCATAGATTTAACTACAACACATAGACTACTATACTATCTGAGGCCTTCACATTCAAAATTAAACAGCTCTGAGCATCCCAGGGTGCAAAACATGTACAGTTTAAGAAGACCAAGCAAAAACGTTTTCATTCAACTAAAACCTTTGGTTTGTTCTATTTGCCAATAGAACCTACAGTCTACTACACTTCACAGCTTAGTGTTGTCATTGTGGTCATCTTGGTGGAGGTACTAAAGAGAATGCTGACAGAGAATACAAACAAATACAGCATGACGGCCAAAGAGGCCAGATCACTCATCTAATGACACTCTCATAACTCATAAAAGTGTGTCAGGGCTGAATGGTGAAGCCAGTGTCAAATTGCCTTATTTGACCAGCAGAGGGGACTGTACTGCTCCAGACCAAATAACCAAACTGAAATCTTAAAAAAGACTGAAGCACCTATGCACTTTATGGTGAACATGATTCACAGCCTTTAAAACATAAGCCCTTTTCACAACCTGTACCAGTAGTTCCCAAAGTGGGGGTCGAAAAACACTCTAGGGGGCTGGTCCTGATGTAGTCTGAAAAAAATGTGGCTGTTTGCATTCACAAACTGCTCCTGCAAATCAGCACTTTTTTTTTTTCAAGTGAGAGAGGAGATTATATAGATAGAGGTGTCATATTACCCAGAATATCACTTTTTAGGGCCCTACAAAGTCCTCTTCGCTGCCATGGTAACATGTGGTACGAAAAATGTATTGGTATAAATAGTTAGTCTTCATTGGTAAACACTGCACAGGGGGAAGATTTATTTTTTTCAATATTTTTGCTTTCAAATGTCTCATCTGTTTTATTAAGAAGAAGCATGGCTGATCTGACTGACAGGAAGGCCCTATGTTGCTGGTTGTTAGGATGCTTAAAGCCCGCCCTAATTCCACCTCTTTCTCGTTTTCTTGGTTGGCTGTAAGTTAGTTTGAAACAGCATTTCTGAAATGGTGATCTCTAGCACTTGGCTTCAAAATCCAGTTTCAGAAACCAATTGGTGACATCAATGAATGCACGTCCAGGTTTTATACTGTCTGTCTATACTGTCTAAGATCTCATTGGTTCTCCAGAGTTGAAATATTTTGTGTGGATGCTATTCCCATACTTGTAGCTGGCATCCAGATTACAGTTTGCACCGTTTATGTAAAGTTCATGTAACAGCTCATCAGCCTTTTTTAAAGAGCAGCTGGAAAAGAACTTTTAGACCTCAAGCAGCCTCCTGTGATAATTCATAAACACATTTACAAGAAAGCTGGCTGCTCAACACAATTTGCCAAGAACCATTTTGTCCGGAGCTAGTGCTTAATGGTGCTTAATCATGGTGCGGTGTAATTCATAACTCCTTCGTGTGAACGCGAGTGTCGAGGGGTTGGAGGCCTGCTGCTGGAGGGGTCACCTAACAGCAGTTTGTTTTGGTTTCATTCTGGTGCTTAAAGGCAACATCTCCTGGATCAAAAAGTCGCTTCATCATCATCATCATCAAGTTCATTCATCATATTGTGTGCTCTGTGTTGCAGCTGATATCTATGATAAGGTTTCTGAGGAGCTGGAAAAGGATGGATACCTGGACTGTGAGTGTGTCGGAGGAGGAAGGATCAGACACGATGCCCAGGCTAAGAAGATCCATGTTTATGGATACTCCATGGTGAGAGTCGGCTGTAGACTTTAATGTTGTCCAAAAAGCCCTCCAGCCTTCCAGCAGACTTTCCTCTCTTTATATTTGAACTTTCAAATAATTGTTCATTTCAGTTTTAGATCACTACAGCTTAAATATAGATGTTATATATTTTTTTACTGATATCTAAAATGTTGTGGTACTTTCCATTCCAGGGATTTGGAAGGGCAAATCACGCGGTAACGACTAAGAAGCTGAAGGCTCGGTATCCTGACTACGAGGTGACCTGGGACAATGAAGGATACTGAACGGACTCTTTCTCCTGGACTGACAAGGCACTTACTCCAAACCGTCACCAGAGGGGGACAGCTTGTCAATCAAAGCCACACAGAATCACACAAGGACATTTTTGACACCACTTAAAGAAAAACAAAACCCTAGACTGATAAACGGGACAGATCAGATTAGAAAAACATTTTCGTGCTCATGTCACACTGTAGTGAGGAAGTTAACAACTTGAACTAGCGTTGAAAACTAAACCATGAATATTTTTGTTTAATTTAGGAATTGTCTACTTATAAGAATTCAATAGCTGGCTCTGGCAATGTTGCTGTCGTTCACTGACTTGTTTTAGAGTCAAATAGCTTTCTTGAACAGACATTTTTACTCAAATGTTTTGGAAAGTGAACCTTTAATTCCTGCTCCTGAAGTATTTTGCATAAATATTTTCTTGAAATTGACTGTTTACAAAGTGTCCTGCTGTGTGGCAGGAAAACGAAGGTTCCCTCCGTCTCTGCTTCTCTAAATGTAGATAACGTGAGCTTTTCCCTGCCAGCCACCAAACTCTGAGCTGTGACAAAATGTGACGGCCGTAAATAATGTCACCAAATGACGGTTTCAAATTCATTTACAGAAATTATTTAGAAAGATTTTGTTTTTTCTTCTGGCATACTAAAGTTGAATTTTAGTCTAAGAACTTTTTTTATCCCCATGGGGCAATTCAAAGGCACAGAGAAGCACCAACCGGTCGACCACAATGTAGAGAATAAAGGGAACATGATAGGAATACTGTTACTGTGGGGGTTCTTTTTTTTTTTTTTAAATACCATGTTGGAGGATTTTACATTTTGACTTTATTCCCAACATTCCACATGTTGTATTGCCGAAAAACACAAATCTTCCTCTTTTCTTTTTTTCTCGCCTTCCTCAGTATTGCATTGTATGTAGACTACTTCAGTATTGTTTCACAAATTCTAAAGAAGCCTAAGAATTTTTTGTGTATGAGATAATGGATTTTCAAACATGGGTTTAAAAATGTGAAACTATTAAATTTTAGTCAATTTCGCAATTATTCCCGATTTATAAATTGTAATCATTTAACAGCCCAAACTCAAACCACTGAGATATTAATCCACTGCAAAGTCCAGATGTTAATATGTTGGCAGTGGAGTTTCAGGCAAACCAAATGAACATTTCTTTCAAGCTGGGAGAATGATCACACGTAATAACTATCGCAATGATCTGTTCTTTTTAGTATCCAATGACAAAGAAATATTACGACCTCATCAACTGTTAGCATAGCTTGTCACATTTCCAATTGGTGCTGAAGAAGTGCACAGTGAGTTTGTGCCAGATGTTGAACTAAAAAAAGAAATGACGGTGTGTTAGCTTACTTAACACTTTATTGTCAATCATTATTTATGTTTTTTATATGTGGATATCTGACATCTTAACTCCTACGTGTGACAAAAAGAAAAAGACTTGAAGCTGCTCTTCCAATAACCTTTAGCTACACTAACGTGTGCTCTGAGGAGATGACTTTGATTACACTTAGTATCTGGATTGATTCAAGGAAATACAGTGTAGCTCAAATATGTTGGCAACAGTGGCCTGTTTAAGGTGTTTCAGATATCTTGTCTGGACATATGAAAGGGGGCAAAACGCCCCAGAGACAGAATTCTAGACAGGAGAGCTAATGTAAAGGCTAATGCAGTCTACTTAGCTGAACTAAGAGTTTGCTCTAATTAATTTTACTGTTGCAGGACATAAATAGATGCTTTGAGATAGCATCCCCTGCATGTAGTGTAAACCATGACGGAATAAAACATACTCATGTAGTTCATCCAAAAAGGCATACAGCATGAGACCTGCTCAGAAAAATCCTGATCTTAACTAAGTTTCCTTTTCTTATAGTATTCTTATGAAACACCATCAGTCCACGGGGCTGAACTGCTCTGAACATCTGTGGCGAGCTGCTACCTCTGTTAATGTGCAACACATGCATGTACAGTAGACGCTGCAAGAAATGGTCATATGGAGGACATTGTTTTACAATGGCTTGTTGCAGGTGCATGCTGGGGGAACTTAAAGTCCATGTTTTATCTCTGAGTGAGAGAGAAGAGATCAGAGTGAGCTGGCTCTCCAGATTGTGATCCAACTTCAGACTGGTCTGGTGGAAGAAGAAATATGTTTCACCCGAGGAGCTCAGGTCTCCTCCTGCTGCTGACTCTGCACTTTGGTAAGAACACATTTAGGCAGACTCTATTCAGACACTCTTGAGTTCAAAAGAAATAATAATTATTGTGAAGTCCTGCGCAGGAGAAAGTAGTGATGTCGACATGTGAGGGCTACAAAGATTAAACATTTTAAGTGGAGGTCTTGAGTCCCTACTTTTAACCACCTGAAGGAAAAAAACAACAAATGATACTAAACCACATGTCCAGATTAAGAGCCAGCTAGCTGTTCAATTGAGGCACTTTCTGTCTATGCTGATCACTTTCTCCCTCAGACAGAAGTGTCTCCAAAGCTGCATGCTGCTTTTCTGTGAATTTGATGGACGTTGCGATCATAATTGATCATTTTTTTCTACAAGTGAAAGTGCAGTGTGGTGGTTACCTTTAAACCTGTTAGGTTGACTGGATGTAGCTCAACTATAAATCATTGTAAAAATAAGTGAATTTATCGGTTATTTATTGGTTGGGCTTTGTGCCCCGTTGTGCAGAGGCTGTAGCCCTTGACGTGGGCGGCCTGGGTTTGACATCAGCCGGTCATTGCTCACTCTCACTCTCTCTCTCCTCAATGTCCAGCTCTTTGCACTGTCCTGTCTGGAGTAAAGGCACAAACATGCATCTTAAAAAAGGGAATGTGTATGCCTGGCTCATCTCACCAATCAAGTAAACAGCTGTTACATGATATGAATATTTAAAAGAAAACATAAGAGAAAGTAAGTAAGTGGTTAATTAATTCATGACAATACTTTAATTAGAACATCTATTATGGTCCTTCTGTATGAAGGGATTCTGTTGTCAAGTAGAAGTAGATCAGTCAGAATCCATAACAACCTTAATATATATATATTTCTAGAATCTTTCTTTGATCAGTGAAGGAGATTCTGAAGCTGCTCGACATGTTACTCCACTGTCACCTCACTGCTGTCACAACATGTGCTGGATGTTAGAGCGGAAACTTCTCCTCACAGTGAAACACGCACATGGTTACATGTTCCCGCTTTATCTCGTGTCTGATCTCCAGCTGTCAGGTCAGTGAAGCACAGAGGTTTGAGTCTCAGAGACCTTTGGATGCACGGATGGCATTCTGCTGGCTTTAAAACTGATCGCTTTTGTTTGGCCTTTGAGCCTGCTGGCATCAGTTGTTCCATAAAACACATGACAGTAATGAGTCCTGATAAGAGAGGGTTGGGGTTGAGTCATCTGGGCGATATAACAGACGCACTGATGGAATGTATTGAAGCACAATTACAAGTACTTGTTTGAATTGTACGTTTTCAGATCCTGTCATGGGTGACTGCTCTTATTTCAGAGAAAAATATCAACACCTCCCATACATTTATCCTCCACCAATACTCCTCACTCAACTTTAATTTATTTAGGAATTTTTGACTCTTAAGTCACCTCTCTCCGTTCTGCTTTGTAAGCTTGAACGTTTAGCTCCACATTTTGAACTCCACATTTCGAAAAGAAGCTGAACAAACAATCTGAAAATCCTCATATGTACTGAAGCTATCGACATCAGAACAAAATGTTAGCTCCATACATCGGGTGAAGATTGTGATGAAAAGTGTATAAAAGGGGCCAGGATGGCCTTGTTTTTAGGTTGCTTACCATGTCCAGAGGCCCCGTGTTCAAGTCTGACCTGTGGCCCCTATCCTGCATTCATACTGCATACTGTTAGCTCGCACACAGCTGGCTGATATTTTGACCTACTGTGTAAAAAAAAGAAAAAAAATCAGATGACAGTTAATGCACCTCTTCCAAATATTTATTTATTTAGCCCATAAAAACAAGTATACAGTAGTCATGTTTTGAAAATCAAAAGTATCTTTTAGCCACTTTCATTTAGTCAAAGTCGCTCTCAGATAAAGAAAGGTTGGAGAGCCCTGGTCTAAAGTAACACCTTGTGTCAGCCAGACGACCTCCAGTATCGATAATGCTGTTTTCAGATAAAGCCTTCAGTTTTCGGGACGTATCTATTTTTGTAAACTTTGTAGGGGACTATTCTTCAGATATTTGTTCATCTTACTCTGTGAAATGGTGATCTAGGTGGGACGCCCGTAGCCCAGTGGTTAATGCACTCACCCTATGTATGGAAGATGTGGTCCTATAAAGTGGGTGTCCCGATTTAAATCTGAGCTGTGGCTCCTTTCGTGCATGTCACTCCTCGCTCTCTCTCTGTGAAATAGATGTATTATATTTATACTGGATTTCTCTTTTTCTTTTAAAAAAGTGACGTAAAATGTGAAATAAAATGATAAGATGGACACATTTAGTTGAAATGAAAGTTGAGGACGAGGATGGTAATGACTGAGTTCATCACTCGCTGTGTTTTCAGTGTTCTCTTATAATTTAGTTTTTTGATACAAATCTACTTTTTGATTGTCTTATAGCAGCTGCTGGTTCTTGGTCTCAGCGGTGTGACGCTCCTGACAGGAAATGTGACTTTGTGTGTGATTGTACTGACTGCAGCGATGAGCAGGACTGTGGTGAGTCTGAAGAAATGTTTTTCAAATGATTATGACCCTGCTCCAAACTGAATCCTCAGTTGTTTAACTTTTCCCTGTCTTTGCTGACTTTAAAAATTTAAAGAGGCTGATGCCTCATCGAATAGTCTTTTTCAGTATTTGTGCATTTAATATACAGTATGTTCAAACCTGGCCGTCATGAGGGGGTAATGTTATGTCCTATTACAGCCAGGGAGGTAAAAAAGTACTTATTTGTCATCTGAACTGGGGTTTCTTTGCAGTGGGTGAAAAAGTAAATGATCCATGTGGATAAATGGAAAATAGTGGAAACATTTTAGTTATACAGCACAACAGTTAAATATTCCTCCTCCACGTTTAAGGCTACAGAGGGACTGGGTTTGAGTGTGACTTTGAGGATGCAGGGATGTGTGGATGGACCGACCAGTCCGTCAACGCAGCGTACAGCTGGGAGCGTCGTCAAAGAGGCGACACGCTGCCTGACAGCGGACCCTCCTCCGACTACACCACCGGGACAGCTACAGGTAACGCACAGCACAAACATGTGAGGAAGAGTAATGATCTGTATAGTCACAGGAGGAGATAAATACTATTGATAAATAAATGTAATTTAGTTGTCATTATAAAGTCCAATAAAATGACTCTGGATCAAGAACCATGTCCTACATTTGTTCATTTATTGAATAACGTGAAAGAAAGAAGGCAGTAAGGTCTGATTGCAAGGCAATAATAAAACGATGTACAAGTGAAATAAAAACATATAACATTTCCCCTCACAGGTTGGTTCATGGGAGTGAGCGCAGTGAAATCAGAGTCTCTCAGTACAGCGGTTTTAATCTCTCCAGAGATGAAACAGTCGTCACCAACCTGCCGCCTTCGACTCAGATATTTCCTGTGGGACTCAGGTACTGACCATAAGGGACTGAAGGTCCTCATTCAAACTGCCTGCTCTATAAAGCTTCTCTGTAACTGTAAACACAGTGTAAATGATGTGATTTGAGCTCATAGTCGCAGTATAGTATTTGTATTTTATCAGTTTTTATGTTTCCCTTTTTGTAAATGATATTGTTGGATTGTTTTTATAACGCTTCATGGTTGTGTTAACTCGAACATTACATTTCCAAAGCAGATGCTCTACTAACAAGTTTGTTTGTCCCCTTTGTAGGCCACACAGGTCTGGGCTCCACCCCCCTGTGGGCGTCCATACTTCGCCAGGACTCTCAGGAGGCTGCAGTGTGGCGTCCTGAGGCCACCAGTGTCCGCGGCTGGAGGGAGGCTACCATCTTCCTGGGCCGTATTCCCTCAACCTTTCAAATCCGTCTGAACTCAAAGCGCTCTCAGGGACAAAGGGGAGATGTGGCAATAGACCAGCTGGAGTTTTTGGACTGTGCTCTTCCCTGTAAGTCACTCAAAGAATCCCGACCATGTGCAGAACCTTTCTATTGAGTCTCGAGTCTGTCATCAAATAAAAGGACAAATCGGACTCTATGAATATATATTTTTAAATGACAGATACTTCAGAGGCATAACAATTGTTTTGTTTTTTTTAATTGCGTCACAAGCACCACACACTGGAGAGAGCTGCCCAGCTGGGATGATGGAGTGTGAAAATGAAGGCTGTGTGGAGCAGCAGCAGGTCTGTGACGGCACCGACGACTGTGGAGACGGGACTGATGAGAAACACTGTGGTGAGAATTCATCTGAAACACACACCTCTTTCATTTACTCATCATACGAGTCTGTGCGGATAGTGTAATAAAGATTACAATATGATACAATAAGGTACGAATCAAAACAATGAGATATGGTACGGATGTACATGACATTACGGTACGATGTGGTACGATACGATCAATACACTTTACTACTACTGGACTGTTGTGGTGCGCACATTTAGCTGCATTCATATGTGCATGAACAAACACAACCAATATCAACAAATAAATCCACACATAGGGATCAACAGTAAATGATGGTGGTGTGTTTACTTTGATCTCCAGGAGAATACAGACGCTGTGACTTTGAGGAGGACACGTGTGATTGGACTCTGGATTCACTGTCTCCTCTGAAATGGAAAAGAATGAATCAGGAAAATATCTCCATGATTGATCCTCTGAAGGGACCGGGCAGAGATCATTCCCACAACAGTGCATCAGGTATGTTTCACTGTTAGCTTGCTTTTTGAATAACGTTCAATCTTTTGGAAGTATATTTATGAAAAGATGAGTACATTATTATAATTATCATCCCTGTAGGTTACTTTCTGTACGTCACTGTCCCTGAGGTCGGTCTCACAACTGACTGGGCAGCTTTCCAAAGCCCCCGCCTCGAACCCACCAACAGTTCACATCCATGCAGAGTAAGTCTCAGGCCATTTCTCTTCACTTTACATTAACCTCAACTTTGTATTACTGAAAAAAAGCTCCTCCTTCAATTCTGATCTCTCATGTTTAAACCATATTAGTAAAAAAAAAATCTTTAAACCTTATTCAAACCTCATTTGGAACATTTGCTGTATCTCTCCACTGTAGATGGTGATGTACACTCACCAGTTTGGGCCGAGGTCTGGCGGTCTGACTGTGCTGGTGGCAGATGAGAAGATCTACCCCGCGTGGGAGAGGGGTGGAGCTCTGGGTGATGTTTGGGTGAAGGCAGAGGTGGAGATTGTCACTAATTCCACCTTTCAGGTTTGTGTTGCCTTAAACATGAATACACTGCAGATATTAAAAACCAAAGACTTGTTAATAAAAAGGAATAAGAGGGAAAATGATTAGACATTATGAGAAAAAGTTATTTTTAATATATCTTTATGCTGGAAGACAGACTACACATGAGCATGGCAGGAAGAGAAACCTTCTTTTAAGGCACTTCAATAACAAAACAATATCTGGAGGTCATTTTCTCTGTTACTTAATAATTGTAGGATGTTTGTTGTGCTTTACATTTAGCAGTGAAGAAACTGACTTTAAAAGAAGTAAAGGTCATCGAAAGCATGCACATGCGTTGGTTAATACTCATGGACACTTTACACAGCTGCCTCTGCCATCAGTGTGTGAATTTGAGTGAATGGGAGGTGTGACGTGACCTGCAAGTGCATTGAGTAGTTTGAAGACTAAAAGTGCTGTCCAAGCTCAAATCCATTTGACATTTACCATTTATCATGCCCTTTACCTGCTCTTTGTATTCTCCTTTTTTTATATCCATCCTCTGTTTAACAACTTTTGTAGATTCTATTCATGGCAGCAATCAGGGACTTTGATTACGGAGGCATTGCTGTCGACAGCATTGTGTTGTCCCCTGAATGCCGCCTTTCATCTGGTAATCCTTTTTAAAATAATGACTCCACATCTGCAAAGAATAAAAATGAATACTCTCAGTGGAGTGAATGATTTATGATCTGTGTTATCATCTTCCTGAACAGTGAATAACACCTGGGCAAATGAATTCCCCAAACCTCCTAAAGACCCGTGTACGACACCCGACCAGATGTGTAATTTTCATCCTGACTGTGCAGGAGACGAGGATGAGGCCAAATGTGGTGAGTCACATTGACCCAAGCTTTCTCAACCTCAGGCTCAAAACCCCACAGGGCGTCACATGGTATTCAAATTGAGTGAGCTGTCGCTCATGCTAAAACACAACAAATCTGCAGTCACTTTGTTTGTCTCAGTAATTCTCAAATGGTGAGTTGGGACCGAAGGTGGGTCACGAGCATGTGCCCAAAGTAAACCTGGTGTCAAACAGTTTGTCAATCACTTTTTTAAACATCTGTTTGTTCAGTTTAGTGCTTAGTCAGATGTTTTTCATTGCTACAAAACTAATGACGAAAGCTGCAAACAAAAAAAACCCTGCACATTTCACTTTAGATAATTCTGATTGGATAAAAAATATTACAGGTGTTGGTCAGGTTTTTTCAGGGAGGAAGTTAGTGGAGGGTTCTGAGGTTAGACGAGTTGAGTGTTTACTTTCAACACAGTAGAAAAAATGATCACCTGATCAATATAATGTTATAATTTTTTGGAATACGTTGTGAGGGGGTTTTTTTATGCACGGGGTCACCAGAGTTCTGTGAAGTCAAAGTGGAGGTTCAAGATAAACAAGGTTGAGAACCCTCTGCTTCACCAAGTAAACGTGCTGAGGACCTCTGTGACCACCAGGGGGCACTGCAATTCAGCAAGATAAAAGAGGCACCGCACATGAAAGTGTCTCTTGAGAGTAGTTTTTTAATATGAGCATCTGAATAAAAAAAGTTAAAGTGTGTTTTAATATAAAGACAACCAAACATCCAGCTCTGTGCTCTCTTATAATTTTTAGGTTGCATGAAGCAGTAACTTGTGTTTAGATGTATTGATATCTTCTTTAAAAGAACCCAAGCAGGATGACTACCAGTCTTTAATTTGCTGTGTTGGCCCTGACCTTTGTAAGTACTGTTTCATGCAGTGGATCTATAACGTGCAACACAAATGAAGGTCTTTAAAGAAAAGTGACAGTTTTAAATCAGAATAAAGCCTGATTATTCCTCACAATGACTTCTCTTCTTGATGAATCCTTCCTGTAGGGGATTTCTCTTACCCTGAGGGAAGCTCTGCCTGGACTGACAGCAGCATCGGGAATCAGGATTGGCTGCTGCATGTGAACTCCACTTCAAACGGTAACTGTCCTCCCTTTCCTTTTAAACTCTCAGCTACTGGTTCTGACATTCAACCATTAAAGAAGTAAAAATAAACGTGCTATTTTCTGAATCTTTCCCAGAGGAGTGCCTTTATGTATCTAAGGCTCCAGGCCAGCAGTTGACCGAGGCCCAGACACGGACCCCTCTCTTGGGGCCCTCCGGCCCCGCCTGCACCCTGAGCTTTGATTTTGCAGTGACAGGGAATCCAGATCACATCGGTAACTAAATGAACTTTTTATTCAGTCTTCTTTTTACATGATCTAACTTGACTCAGAGCTTATATTAGGACTCCCTTAACTCTGTGCTGCAGGTGAGCTGTCCGTCAGAGTGATTGACAGCTTATTGGGCATTCAGCCGAAGCTGTGGGAGTTCAGTGGGAAGACGGGGGTCGAAGAAGAGTCGTGGAGGCACGTGGATGTGCCTATAGGAGCCAGAAAACACCGCTTTCAGGTCAGCTTTCGTTTTAGGGCTGATAGAGACTGATGTAGTTTTTATGTGTGGGCTATATGTAGTGTTTGATTTGATGATCATAGTGGAGTCACTGGTACAAGTTAAACAACATTAACAGTAAGTCGGATTTAATTCTGCTGTCTATTTCTCACTCAGACTGAATATTTTTATCTGACAGAATAGTTTTGTTTTGATTTTGGCGACCCTTAGTTCTACATGATAATGGCTGTAGCCTGTAGTTAATACGCAATGGAAAAAAGACACATCTTTAGTTTGTTGTAAGAAAAGGGTAAATCTTATGGAAATGGAAATAAAAAAGATTTCTCTGTAAATGTTGAGGTGTTTGAAAGTCTCTCCTTGTTTTGTCTGAACTAGCTCGCCTTTGAAGCTCGTGCTGTCAAACTTTGTTCCTGCGCCAAGATGAAAGTGAAAGAGGTTCACTTTGCAGGCTGTCATGCCGACTATGTTCCATCATCTCCCACAGGTAACAATAAAAACGACTTAATGCGCTCACATAATAAAAAATATATATTCCTTAACTGTGAGTGTCTCAATTATTAGATTAATCGTTATTACTTATTTATGTTTGCCAGAACTGTCCTGTAACTTTGAAGATGGACTGTGTGGCTGGTTTCAGGACAACAGCGACAGCTTTGACTGGACAGTGCTCGATGGGATGGACCACACCATCGGGATAGGTACAATTATTCAAAGGGTTATGATTAGTCACTTGTTAGAAATGTAGAGTAATGTATCATAATGTTACACATGTTTTCTGCCTCTAATATAAGATATATATTTTTTTAATGTTTAATGTTCTGTAGAAGCTTTTTTTCTCCTTCGATAGTACAGAAACATGAATTTATGAGGGGGTTAAAATAAGTTTAGGACCAAATTTTGCAGCCTTTCAGCATTTGTTTTCGGATAAGGACATTCGGGCTAAGACTTCCTGTTCTGTGTGCTGGTCCTTATTTACAGTCTGGTTAGCAACAAGACTTTTAACTGCTAACTATGTTAAAAACAGGACCATAACACAACAGTATAAAGTCACTGTTTCATGTGCGAGGAAAAATCCAAATAAGTAGCAAGCTGTCCTTCTGTTGACATCCAGGCAGAAGCCTCAGCGTGGACATGTGGAGTCCTTCTCTCCGCGGTGCGTTCGGGCGCTTGGTCTCAAACACTCAGTTAGCAGGACCCACAGATCACTGCCTGACCTTCTTCTACAAACTCTACGGGCCAAACACAGGTGAGTGTGAGAGTCAGTGGGAAGCTTTAATAATCAAGCGTCTGATTCTCTACACCTTTCTTAGATGTAGTTTATGGCTAAAAAGTCCTTCATGTTGATAATCAGCTGTCCTGTTCCTGTGTATATCAGGATTCATTTATGAGTAACTGTTTTAAAATGGCACATGCTGTATAATTATTTTGAAAATGATTGTGTTTGCCTTCTCACACACACATTGCCCCCTCCTCCTAAAAAACGGGTTTTGTCCAGGTGCTCTGAATGTGAAGGTGTTAGATAACAAAGGCTATGAGAGGATCCTCTGGACTCGCAGCGGGGCTCATGGCAACATGTGGCATGAAGCTCACTGCCCTGTACCGCACCAGCTCGTCAACTTCAGGGTATGCTATATCTGCACCTCCAAAACAATGGCTCAAAATTCATGTCAAAGGGGGGAGATTTAAAGGAGGCCTTCCTGTGTTTTTACAGTGTTGTATAGTTTGGATTTTTTTCAGACGCAAGCAGTTAAAAAACATATTTTGAAGTTTATGTCCTGTCTTTCCACATCACCCGTTAAACATGTTCGACCCACCACCAGCTGATGTTTGAAGCCGTTCGCTCTGGGTTTGACGGGCGTGTGGCCATAGACGATGTGACTTTTTTGAGCGGTCCTTGCGCTGCACCGAGGATGTGTTCCTTTGAAGGTCAACAATGCGGGTATAGCACCTCTGGTAAAGTTCAGTGGCTGCACCGCAGCAGGAACACTACCACCCTGACTGGACCTGAAACAGATCACACGCTGGACACCGAACATGGTGAGAGAGAATACTATTAAATAATGGTCATACTGTAACGTACATGCAGAGCACTAAGTGGCAGTTCATGTGCTTTGGATGCTCAGGTTTCTACATGATGGCTAACAGCGATGCAGACATCCTTCCTTCGGGTGGTAAAACAGTCCTCACCTCCCCTCTTCATAAAGGAACCACCAAGACTGAGTGCGCCCATTTCTGGTATTACATGGGAGGAAAGAACCCCGGTGAGCAAACACACACACACACAGACACTCGCCGGCTCAGTGGAAGAGTTGGTCGTCTCTCGATCAAAAGTTTGAGGGTTTGATCCCCAGCTCCTGCAGCCACATGCCCGATGTGTATTTGAGTACTTGGCCAAGTACTCAAACCACTGCTTCAGCCGCGGTGTATAAACGTGTACGAATAAGTTTAGTTAACATAGCAGCCTCTTCCATCGGTGTGTGAATGGGTGAATGTGACATGCAGTGTAAAAGCACTTAATACGCAAAATAGCGCTATACAAGCTCACGTTCAATACAAATAATTTCAAAAAGATCAACCTTACTGCTTGTTGTTTGTAGGCTCTCTGACTTTGTATATGAAGCCGGTGAAGGGAGAGAGAGTGAAGATCTTCTCTGACAGTTCAAACCAGGGAAAGGTCTGGCGCCATGGCAATGGCAACATCACCAGTGACCTTGTGGACTGGCAGGTAAAGAGAGCAAACCTCACAGAGGCACACTTTCAAGTAGTATGAATTTGCACTATATAAATAAAGATTTCATATTTTATTCAATTAGAACACATGTATTAGATAATGCATCAAAAATGATTGTCTTCCATTTTTTTCATATGGCTTTAAAATATACACATCAGACTTCAGTTATTGAGATGAATACATCAACTTTTTATTTCTCCGTCAGAATCTATGATGCCAACTTCAAAACAATTTTCCATTAGAGAACAGTTGCGTGTGAATGTGCAGAGTCTGTAGCTGCAGTTGATGTTGTGCATGGTTGTGCTCTGCAGTTGGAGTTTGAGGTGGTGGGAGCTGGAGGCAAAGGGACTCACATTGCAGTTGATGACATCTTCCTCTCTGCTCACCCATGTGAAGATCGAGGTTTGTATCTTCAAACTGAAAACAAACATACCAGCAGACATGCAAGTTTGCAGGTCCATCAAAACGAATAGTGGCAGTGTAGCACCTTTGCATGCTCTTTTTGTAGACTGATAAAAGGGACTAGTACCTTGAGTTTAAATGCCACAGTGTCTGAGCTTTTACAGCTTCAGTGTGACGAGTTCAGTTTGTTGGTCTAACAGGATGAAATGAATATATTTTACGACAACCCCTATAAAGCTTCTGCTCACTCATTTTTGGTCCTTCTGCAACCTTTAGTTGGAATTTTAGTTGGAAAAATTACTCTTAACATTTAAGAACATTAAAAACCTCAGCATTAACACCTAAATGTTTTATCTTTATTGAGGATTTTTACAATTGTAGTTGTAAAATATGATCGCTTTGTGTTTTTCGATCACATCTTTATCCTGTTGTTTCTCTCAGGTTCTAAGTGCAGTCTGGAGAGAGGGATGTGCAGCTGGAGCAACACCCAGAACGTCAAAGTAGACAAAATTGACTGGGAGCTGACGAGTCAGGAGGCAGAGAAGCACTACCCTGTCCCATCTGCAGACCACACGCTGGGCACAGAGAGAGGTAAGCCACAGCGCCAACACAGGGACAGGCCTGCTGCTGTGGATATCTTTAAAAAAAGCTACATACAATACACCAGTTGTCTTGAATTAAATAAACCTGTCTTGTGTAGATTAATGTGAGTGCACGGACAGAAATGTTACTACAGTGTTACTAACTGAATTATAATTAACTTGTTTAAAATGTACATTAAAATAAAATACAAAATAAAATAAAAAAGTGTTAAATACCTTTCTTTTCCCTTCTGCCAGGTCACTTCCTGTTTCTTTCAAGTAGCAACCGGACAGCATCCAATCAAAATGCTCAGTTGCTGAGCCCTCACCTGCCGCCAACTAAGGGAACCTGTCTGAAATTCTGGGCCTACAAACCGTACTCATGTAAGAATCAAGGTGGAACGTTGACTTTTGAACTTGGTTCATCTCTGGCCTGTTAATGTTAATGTAAAGTCATATGAGTCCTCAGACCTGTTAGGATGTGGTCTGGATGTTAAGGATGATATTTCATGGGAACCCACTGATCTGTATGTTTGCAGCGGACTGCGAGCTGAGGGTGTTGAGGCTCTCTGAAGGTCTGCCCCGTCAGCTGCTGTTGGTGGGTGAAGTGGGGGGACCGTGGAGACGCTTTGATGTCAACATAACGTCGACAGAGGAATACCAGGTCAGACTCTTACGTTCAAGAAGACACATGAGTAAAAAGTGATTTTCTTGTGCAGTGTTTTGTTTTTTGTTTTTTTACCCAGGGAACCATGTGCAGAAAAATAAACGTTATCATTCACGCTAATTAAAAAGACTAACCTTTTTTTGTGAACAGATTGTGCTTGAAGGAGTGAAAGGAGTGTCAGGCATCGTAGCTCTGGATGATATTGAGTACACTGTTGGAATCAACTGCGCTAAAGAAGTCACAGATCCACTGACAAGTAAGATCTGCAAGTGCTTATACAGAATTGGAAGCCCATACATGCTGTAGCTAACAGAATATTTGCTTATTGTATTGCTTATATTTGCTTATTTTCTGTTTTATTTGATAATGTTAGACTTATTTTTTGGGATGTTTTGGACTACTGGAATTTTTAAGAAAAAGAAAAGATTATTCCTCGGAAGAAATATCAAGATGTTTCCCTTGTTCACTTAATTAAGAAGCAAACAAACTAGAAGTTAGACTAGCTTAGCATGACGATTGTAAGTGGGACACTGTTAGGTTATAAAAGCTGTCAGATGCAATAACATGTTTTTCTTCTTGGCTCATTTATTTTGCACTCATTCTTGTCCACTTACTTCGGGTTCATTATAACATTTTCATTTAAACATTAAGATTTCAATGAGATTTATTTGTGCTTTTTATTATTTCGTGTAAATGAACTTGTGAGGATGGCTATGTTCAAATTAAATTGTCCTATTGTCATTGAAAGAAATGAAAAGTTTTCCATCCTCCCTGTAGCATCACCAAAGGGAGACAACGCTGGCGGGATTGCAGCATCGGTCATCGTGGTCCTGTTGCTGATCGCCACACTGATCGCCCTGCTGATTTACTACCTGCGAACCAAAAAGAAAGTCAGCACCGGGAACAATCTATCGTCAACATCTTCCTCAGCTGCTGTTGGTATCAGTAATGACCTGTATGAGTCAGACGTCACAGTGAGTAAAGCTAACATTCAAACCTGTAACAACAATGTTACAGGTTTGAATGTTGAAAACACTTTAGTCACATTTATTCCATCGGTACTAAAGGATTATCATTGTATGTAACACCTTCTTAAACTCAGAGTTAAGTCATCTGGTTTGATCGGATACAATGTCTTTGTAGCTTCTTATTGTTTTTAGGATTTATTTGGGGTCTTTTTGTGCCGTTATTGTCAAGACGGAACAGTTGGTAGTGTCAGAAATCAGGGAGAAAGAGAGTGGGGAATGTTGGAAGATTAGAAAAGAGCTAATCAAGCTCAAGTTTGTTGAAATGAATCAAATGAATGAACACGTGAAAGGTCTTGATTTTCTGCTTCCATTAACGCAGCATGCATTGTTTTAAATGTCACTGACTAATTATTTCCTCGTGCTCACTTCAGCAGAACCATGTGAGAGTGCCACCCACACAAAACCATCCAATGGCAGCTGGCTTCAATAATGTCCATGTAAGTATACATTACTACAAGTGTGTGTTATCTTACAGTAAGCTCTAATAATAAACACGGCCATCCATAATCTCCTTTACTCTGAAAATATGGCAGAATAAAGCGAGTTTGGAGTCCTACATTATTGAAAACTACATCTCACCTATATTTCAAATAAAAATGTCATGATGATTGATTGATTATTTTTCTGTCTAACACATATTGTTATTCTTATTCTGATCATTTATTCTGTCTTTATCTAGTGAGCTAAAAGGCACTGAGGATCAGACTGAAGAGTTTAGTCTCAGGCAGATTAGCTCCAGGAATCCACTAATGTTAAGAAAAAGAATTTCTGTGCTGTTTATTCTAGGCTTTAGGACACATTACTTTTGTTTTCCATCGCTCACTCAATACTACACAAAGATTTACAAACAACTTTAAAATATCACTCCTCCCTTGTCACTTCATGAACAGATTCATTAGAGTTGTACTCTCTGACACATGGACTCAACCGCTCTTATTTCTGTGTTTCTGCAGGTCTATGATGATGTCAGAGAGATGGAGGTGGCGTGAGACAGATGGAGAGGTGTTCGTGCCACCTAAAGGTGGCTTTGTAAAAGAAAGGGGATATCACAGCAGAAGAACTGCTTGTGTCACCCTGACATGATACAGATACACACACACACACACACACACACATACATTCTTCGCAACAGACACGCATACATACATTCCAAGCATAGTCCACATACTGAAACACTGCTGAAGGCCTGCAGCTGCAGCAGACACCTTGCAGGGTCACTACTTTCTGCCTGTGGATGTTCAGACGGGAGTCAGAAGAAGTAGTTTAACTTTCTGAAATTGAGACCGGGCATGATCCTTGAATGATCATAAGAGGCTGCATGAAGTTTTAGGATCCATCTTTAAGAAAGTTCCAACAGTTAGATGTTGCAACACACAGGTTTGGCTTCTTTATGTATGACTTTTATTGTGGAAAACCCTTCTTGAAGTCAATTGAGTCGATCTTTGTAAGCCTGTCTGCTGCATAGAAGCCTTCACTAGCTCTGAAGGAACTTTGTGAGGAAAATAAGTCTTTAAACCTCAGAACTCACATTTACATCAGAAAGCCTGACCTGGGGGCCCAGGGCTAAGATGTGATTTTTAATGAAGTACACTGTTTACTTTACTCAAATTAAGGACTAAATGTCACAATGGCTTTGCCTCTGATCTGCCTGCAATGATCTCCAAATGTTATCGAGATGTGTGCATTGTTGTTGGAAAAAACAGTAGAAAGAAGAGAATGACAAACAGAAATATAGAGCTTACAGAGGAAATCAACAGCTAATACTGCTGTTTGGAGAAAGACTGCAGCAGAATAAACCAATTATTGGAGAAGGAGGGCTTACTTTACTCCACAGAATCAAAGGGAGCTCCAATGATTAAAGAATTCAAGTTGAGCATCAAAACACCAGTGTCAATTGTCTCTTCATTGAGTCATACAATGTTGAAAAAAACTTCTTTAGCTCATTTAATGACATATTGAGATGTTTTGATTGAATCTATGTGTCCTCATGAAGTCTTGCCAGTCATGACTGTTGGTATGAGATGTTTAACAGAGATTTGAATTAAGATTGATAAAAATAAAATTAAAAAATAATAATATTGAGAACTTATGTTAACCGCTTCAATTACTCAATACATATCTGGTTGAGCCTTTTAACAAAACAAAATAACTTTAATGTAAGGATAGACTGTTTTTCTTTATAAAAGCCCATAACCAAATAAGCAAGGTGTTAAGAATGAATATATTGTGTAAATGTAATACAGTTAATACAAGAAATACACGAAGAAAGAAAGAAATAATAGGTACATTTGCTTGGAGAACATTGGTTACAACCTGTGTCAGAGGATGAATACTAGACTAAAGTAAATATGCTTACATTTTTTGGTGGCTCACGTCTCAGTAGAGGGGATGACGACATCATGTCCTTAGCAACGGTGGCGTCTCTACGGCAACATCCTCCGATGTCCCCTCTCTGCTGTTGTCACCGCGACTCTCAGCTGTTATCAGTAAGACAGAGAGAAAATCATCATTTTCCCTGATTTTGATTTTGGAGAATGTGTTGAATAGACTGGTGCACGAGCGCCTGGAGGAGCAGCCGCGTGTGATCAAGTGTTTCAAGTTAAGTGGGACTTGGAGACGAGGAGCCTCTCTCCCTTGTCGTCTTTGATAACCTCTCTTCCTGCAGAAAAACGATAGTCCGGTATTCCGACTGCAGCCTGCTTTTCACTCTCATCCAGACCGTCTGATCAGCAGCTGCCGGGTCTCATCCAGCGGCGCGTGCGTAATGGATCCTGCCGTGCTCATCTTCTTGTTGTACGTGATGATCGCGCACGAGCTAATCAGCGGCTGGATGCACTATAGAAGACAGAGCACCAAGCCCCACAACCGAGCTGATGGACCGCTGCTGCGCTCCAGGTGTGTATTTATGTGCGCGTTTGCGCGTGTGTGTACGTGTATGTGTGTCTCAGACAGGATTCGCTGCTAAAAGAGACATGATATAGACGATCTGGTGCTTGAAATGTCCCCACTGCAAACCTTTTATTTACATTTTACCTCTTAGTTTAGCAATAAGCAATTGATAAAGGCAAACAAACATGTAAAAAGAACATTAAGACAGTTGAGAGTTGAGCCTGTATGGAGGTTCTTCCTCGACCTAAAATGATGCTGCTCTCTCAATTTTATTTTATTGCTTTTCAATGTCTCATAGCTCTCTCAGTTGATAGAACATTTTCCCTCACTCTATAACTAGAATTTAAAAAAAAAAAACTCTTTACAATTTAATTTATAAGGATCAATAAATTCTGATCAAGCAATTTGCAATATTGAGGCTATAGGCCTACTGTAAATGTTATATTGGATAACTAGTACATTTAACCTGGATTTACAGCAAGTAATCACATATATTTACTGTTTTCAGTTTGTATTGCTTAGACTGCAGTTTCTGAGTCTTCATGAATTAAATATACTTTTTTGATTTCCTCGATGTCTGTTTGCAGCAAGCACACATTCAAAACATTGTTATGGACAGCTCTCACCCCGGCTTTCATCTGTTTGACCTGTTGCCCTCTGGCAGACTTTGCAGGTCAGAGTTTGGACAAAACGGACTCAAGAACAGTTTCTTCACCAGAGCCATAACCACACTGAACCTGGACATATACACACAGACGCAAGCACACACTCAGATGTGAATACACGCACGCACACACACACACACACACACACACACACACACACACACACACACACACATACATGCATACATACATCCCTGTAACCTGGCAAGTGCAAAATCTACTTCTGTATTTATTTAATATCTGCTCTCTGGCAAGACATGTTTATCCTACCTCATGTAAATACTCTACACATACTCTGCAAAATAACTGAATGAGAGTTCTTGTTGTTTTGTGGATGACTTGTGTGCACTTTAAGGTGAAGCTTTAATGTCGTTGTACAAACTTATAATGACAATAAAGACATTCTATCTATTCCCAATGCCAACAGGGTAACACCTAACTACTGTATTTCCCTGTCGTTTTTAGAACATTTACAAGTAACAGATGGGTAATTGTGTTTTCCTTAAGTAAAGTAAAATATTGGCTCACAAACTGTCCACCACTGTCGTATGCCTACGGTGTTGAGGTTTGGCTTCTGAACAGGACGATCAAGTTCTTCCACACCAAAGTTGACAAACCTATTTTCCATGGAGCAGACTTCAGTGGAGCTTTGTGGTGTTACAATAGGACAGAAACAATAACAGGCTCTGGCCTGAAAGTCAGTTATGTTTTAAGAACAAGGTACCTTTAACCAAATCATGGAAACAACTGCTGACCAGAAAAACTGTGAAGTAGTGGGACATTGCTGTGTGAGCAGTGCTGGAGTTTTACAGAAATCCTCTTGACTTTGCAGTAAAATAGGTGACTCAGGGTAGTTGTAAAGAAGTGATATGTTTCCTCTGCTAATTATCTGTTTGAGATGTAGCCTTGAGCCTAACTTAGACTTAGAGACTTAGACTGAACTTTATTGATCCTTTTGGGATGACTCCCTCAAGGAGATTTAGGTTCCAACAGCATATACTAACTTAGACTTAAACTTTCTTTGTTGTCATCCAAACTTGAAATTTACAGTGTGGATAACAAGGGAGTTTTGTTCTATTGGCTCGTTGTAGTGCAGGATAAAAAACAGCAGCAAGTATTTACATAAGGTAAGTAGTATATACAAAATAAGGTGCAGATAAACATAGCTATCAAAAGAAAAGCTTTGTGAAATTACTATACAGATAAATATTTTGCACGTTTTTTTAATGTATTTTATATTGTCACTTTTACAGTTACTTACCAAACGTTACATTCATCATCATTTAAATGATATTTTATACACAAGTTGTATGTAACCCTTGTTCTAAAATTCAATTAATAATTTCAATGATGACACAAGATCATATTTGCACGTGTTCATGAACTGGGCGTCAGATATTTGTTGCCAGTAATTTCATGTAATTGGATGATCTTGTTAAACTTTAATTATATAATAGACACCCACTTCTATGCAGAGATTAAAGTTGTTTGTTCCTGTTGTTCCTGTTGTAATCAGCTGTACCTTCTCCTCAGTGCTCGGGTGTGTCAGGGAGCCTGGAGGGCCAGCAGCCTGTCTGTCGGGACAGACAGGGGAGGGAGGGACCTGAGGAAGAGCGGACGCATTGTGAGAAAAGCCTGATCGAAACTTGTTAAAGACGAACTTCGACTTCATCTCCAACACGCCTGATCCAGCTCACCTTGCCTTTTCTTTCAATGGTACATCGCGCCTTTGAAATCCAAGCTTAATCCAAAAGACAAGTGGACTTTGATTCAAGGTCCAGTTAAAGTCCAGTTGCTTCAAAATACCTTGACCTGGATGACTGAGGACCTTCACAAACATAGGGCATTTGAACCATTTACTACTGTATTTTTTTTTCACATAAAAGATTGCTGACATGGAGTTGTGAAATAAATCATGCTGCAGATGTCCAAATTGTGAAAAAGATAAAACAGGGTCAGAGATGAAGCAATTACATTTAAGGTTTGTGTCCACTAGGGTGGCCTTAGTAAAAGTCCCCTTCCTCCTCAAACACTGGGACTTATTTATTTATTTATTTATCAGGACGTTTTGCAACAGGACTCTGGTAGCTTCTGTGGCTTTTCATGTAGCATATTTTCTTTTGTTGGCACTGTGACCCATCAGTGATACGTCATCTTTTTGAATGTATCACATGCAATTTTCTGTTTCAACTTTGATAGGTTATTTATTGGACTTTAACAAAGACAGCAATGTTAATAGCAGTCTGTCCTCAGGTGTTGTCCCTGAACTGTTTAAACATGCAGTAGTACAACCTCTGATTAAAAAACCTGGTCTGGATCCTGCAGTTCTTGTTAACTTTAGGCCAATCTCCAAACTGCCTTTTCTTTCTAAAACCCAAGAAAAGGTAGTTCACGTTCAATTGATGGCATTTCTGGAGGAGCATAATATTTTAGAGGTTTTCCAATCTGGTTTTAAATCCCTGCACAGCACCAAATCAGCTCTTATCAGAGTTTTTAATGATGTCTTTTTAGCTACAGACTCCAGTGACTGTGTTATCCTTGTTCTTTTAGACTTGACTGCTGCTTTTGACACTGTGGATCATGAGATCCTGATCTCTCTCGTTTGGAGAATTGGGTGGGCATCAGGGGCACAGCACTGGATTGGTTCAGGTCATACTTGTCTGATCGAACTTTCTGTGCCAGCCTTGGTGACTCTTCTTCCTCCTCTGCTCCTCTCTCGTGTGGAGTCCCACAGGGCTCAGTTCTTGGCCCTCTCCTTTTCTCTCTCTATCTGCTCACACTTGGTTCAATACTCAGGAAACATGGCATTTCTTCCCATTGTTATGCTGATGACAGTCAGATTTATGTTCCACTTACAAAGAACAGTGAATACTCTCTTCAAGTATTATTCGAGTGTCTTGAGGGCATAAAAGCCTAGATGGCTCTTAATTTTTTAAATTTTAATGATAATAAAACAGAAGTGATGGTTTTTGGTGGTACCTCTGGACCACCACTCGGCTGGATTACTGTAATGCATTGTATGTGGGGGTTAGTGGGTCCTCCATCGCCTGTCTCCAGATGGTACAAAATGCGGCTGCACGTCTTTTAACTGGCACTCGTGCATGTGACCACATTACCCCCATTTTAGCCTCCCTCCACTGGTTGCCTGTGTATTTTAGGATCCATTTTAAAATTCTTTTATTTGTTTTTAAATCCCTCAATGGTCTTGCCCCGCCCTACCCCTCTGAGCTTCTACACTTACACACTGACCCGCACCCTCAGGTCAGCTGATCAGCTGCTCCTGAGGGTGCCCAAAACTAAACGGAAGCTGAAAGGGGACCGTGCATTTTCTGTTGCAGCTCCTAAACTATGGAACGATCTGCCTCAGCACCTTAAACAGGCCCCTTCTCTGTCTGTTTTTAAATCACTTCTTAAAACCCATCTCTTCTCCCTGGCCTTTGACACCGAGTAAGATGATGATTTTATTTATTTTATGTGTTTTACTTATTTTACAGCATACCATGAGTCATGTTTTTATATCTTTTAAATTATTGTGTATTGTGTATTATGCCTTTTTTAACTTTTTGTTAATTTATTGTACAGCACTTTGGTCAGCTGTGGTTGTTTTAAAGTGCTTAATTAAATAAAGTTGGATTGGATTGGATAACTTATATTTGACGCCTTCACGGTAGTAGTTACATTTTATTTGATAATTAGTTAGTTAGTTGAGATAATGGTAAATATATGCTGAGGTGCATGTGCACACATACAGTATTTCCTGATAAACTTGCACAAACATTAGTACATTTCAGCCACCCCTGTCAAAACAGTCTGGATACGTCCCACTTATCTTATTTTGACTGTCCCTCACCTGATCAGTGTCTGAGTCTTCTTTCATCAGTTTACTCTCGACCAGTATTCCTCTGTTATTTGTTGCGTACAGTTTTGTTTTTTGTTTTTTTTCCAAGTATGTGATGATCAGCTGTGTGCATCAGGGGAGACCTGTTTGGTTGGTAGGCCCTATGCATTAATGACGCACCATTGTAATGACTATTTTAGTTTGTTTAAGGTCAGGGATCTTCAGCTTTGTATTTTTCTGTCTGTAAGTACAGTCAACTGTTACATAAAGACCAAGAGGCCAAATAATAACCATTACAGAATATGATGAGATTTGTTTGGATACTTTGAGCATTATAGAAAGTTAGACCTGTCAACAAAACTGCAGCGCTCGTTACCCCGCTTTAGGTTAGGTATTTTTTAATGGGTGAACTTATATATGTAATTGTGTAATTTACTTCTTTAGAAGTTTATCATTGTTTCCACGTTTGGTTGGCAGCTACTTATTACTGGAATGTTACACCACAGGTTTCTCGTAATTGGAAGAGTAAGTTACCTTAAAAAGGATTTATATGCATCAGCACAAACAGCTATGGAATATCTTATCGTTGTTTTTACAGGGACAGATCTTGAGGGGGTCTTCCTTTGACTCTTGTCCCCAGAAAATGTTCAGGAGTACAGTATTGAATCTGCTGAACTGAATCGTGGGCAGTATCATCAAGTGCTCTCTGCTATGAGGTTCATTATCAGATTACTTCCTCCACCTCCCATGTGCTCAACAAACATACTCTAAACCTCATAACCTGTCAGCCAGTGTCAGCTTCATCTCAGCTGTTTCTCTGATTACTAATCCATCTTCAGCTTCAAGGAAGCACAACTCATTTTTGAAGAAATAAACTTCCTGGAAAGATGCAGTACTGCAGAGTCAGACAAATCAAATTCTATTCTGAATCCAAGTTGAGTTAAGACTCCGGATTTCCTGAAACTAAAAGTATTTGTGTGCTGATTTGAAATTTCAATTTTATATGATTATATACATTTGTGATTATATAATTTATAAGATGCTGAAAAGGAAATAGACAGTGTAATATGGGGTGTTTTGGACTGATGGGTCTTTCGATGTTGGCCTCAAGGAACTACAGTTTTTTGCACTTCTGCATTGGCCACTCACAGGAGTGACTGTGGCTCGCTTGGTGGAGTCATTGTCCTTCATCTGGGAGGTCGAGGGTTCAACCCTTAGTTCCTGCAGCTGTGTGTCTCCCCTCCTGCTGCTTCATCAGTGGGGTGAGAAACCCCTTTGTCATTCTAATATGAAAAATACACTTTAGTCCAATTTTAACAACATTTTTGTCAGTGCTCCAGAGTTGATAAGGATATAGCATATCTGTCTGTAGGATATCGTGTGGGGCCCTGGAGGACATCAATGGCCTTCAGCTATATAGGCAGTTTAGCTTCCTCACGTCTTTGCACAGCTCCGTGTGCACATCACATATTTAACAACACCATAACACTTTTCCATGTGACTGGTCCTTTATCTGTATGAGTTGTCAAATTTATGCTCTCCTGCCTGATCTCATGACAGCTAACATGACGGAAACTGAGCCTATGGGTAGTTTTTTCTCTAATTGTGTTCACTGAGCTGCAAGACTCTCAGCACAGTAAACAGTACTCAGACACTATCAGCAGATGGCTTCTCTGGCACAGGTGGGTGTTCATTACTGATTCTCATGAGACTATATCCTACTAAGCTTTTACCTGGGGCCTATTGTCTTGCCGTTGTGCTTGGTGGACTTAATAGTTTTATTATAAAAGAGGTTAATTCAAGGGGTTCTTGTGTATTCACAATACGCTGTGCATGCATATGTATGTTTGCCGCTTGAACTGCTTTACCTTTAAAAAAAGAGAACTATTAAGGATTCAGTGGTTTTGTTGAGATTTCAACCAGCTATGTTTTTCTAATGAAGCACGCCATGGAAACGTCATATTACGTACAGGACAGGTGAGCCTGCAGTCATCAGCTGGTCGCTTGCGTTTCAGTTAAATAGCACAAACAGGTTTAGGAACGTCAGACAGCAAGTTTCCTGACAGACAACACCTGACTACAACTGAAGTCACCGGTTACATCGTAAGTCCAAACTCATGAGCATTGGTTTGATGAGAAATATTTAGTTGTCTGATGAAAGCAGATTAAATAATTAGTTTTTTTTTTTATTATTATTATTTTAGGTGTCTTGTAGGCCTGCAGTGCATTTTAACATTTAAAAAAAATAGTTTTTGTTGAAGGGTTTGTTGAATATCTTACAGTTTGTTATGAATGTTAAGTTACAAGTATTGGCACTTAAGTGTACAAGAGAGGAAAGATTTTTTTTTTTCGGAAAGTAATCAATCAAGCTTTTATATTCGATAATTATATATTTAAGAAAAAATACTGCATCTTTAGTAAAAGTTTTAAATATTTGAAAAAAGTTCTACTAACACCATTATCATCCAGGAAAAAAAAGTTAAGCTTAACAGCTGTACAGTATGTCATTGTTTTTATAGTACAGTATAAAGTCCTACTTGATTTTTGATTTTGCAATTTAATTCATCATTACACTAAGAGTATAAAAGTAAAAGTAAATGCAGAACAGTTTGCTCTCGATCCCTTTCCATCTTTATTCACTCTGATTGTGTTCATAAACATTTCAGCTCCTTTAACAGACAGGTTGCTGTCAGTTATTATTAATGATAATAACAGCTGTTATGCATAAAAACCTTCTCTTCAAACAGATGATTCTCTATCTGTCGGGGTTTCCATGCTGACTGCTTGCTTTTTTGCTCACATTGCTGGCTTAAGATTTCAAACGATGTCATTTTTCAAGCTCTGCAGGTTTCAAATGCAACCAAGGTCAAAACTGACAAAGTTGTTTCTGATGGATGACTGATGGGTGAATAAGGAAAGACAGACTTGAGAAAAACATATAGAAAAGTCCTTAAATTAAACAACAGCCCCCCCTAATGTAGAAGATGGATGAATACTGTAAATAATGTTTGATGGTATTTGTTATTTTAGGATATAATCTGTGTCATTGATTGTACCTGTCTGATTGAAGGTGAGGATGGCATCGTTGTCGTTCAGCTCCAGCCTTAACAAGGCTGTGCGCCAGCAGTACATGAGCCTGTCTCAGGGAGCGAAATGTCAGGTCACCTACATCTGGATTGATGGCACCGGAGAGGGTCTGCGTAACAAGACCCGAACCCTGGACACTGAGCCAACCAGTATAGAAGGTAAACTGTCCATTTGGTGTTTGATTACTTTTTGGGATGAATAGCAGTTAGACAAAAACTGACCGAGCCATCGTTCAACCTTATATCTCATACAACTTCCACAATATGGAATACAGGTAGTTTGAATAAGAGCTATTTGTTTGCTCTTTTGTTATTAATAATAATTACTTAGAAATATTAGTTTAAGGTGTAAAATCAGTGTTTCTGAGAGTGTGGATTACAGAAAAAAAATAAAGCTTTGATAGGTTCTTTATGACATAAAATTAATAAAAAGTAAATACTACAACAATATCCGTCAATGATTTTTACTCTTAACTGCAGCCTACAGCTATGTTGTCAGTGATGTGCTCCAGAAGCATGCAGGGAGGATTGCACATTTACATTGTACATGACAATATGCAAGTGTATCCTGTTGTGACCTCAGGAACATGCATGCTTAGCTGTGGAACAAACATTTTTTTGCTGTTAAACACATTTACCTTGTAAAGCTTCTATAGCAGCCTTTTTCATTGATGTAAATTCCAATTGCTGCATAACTGTGCACAACATCCATGAACACATTATGCAGGAGCCTGACCCTGCAATGCTCTGGGTGAGAATTTTGAACTATATCTTAAAGGCAACAGCGAGGCAATAAAGGTATCTAAGTGCAAGGTTAATATGAGTCTATCTGTTTGACCTAGTAAGTCGTAGTGCAGCATGATCGCCTGGGGACAAGCAGAGGATTCAATAGAATATTGTATTTAATGTGGAGAAAAGAGGTCAAATACCTTGCATTACCTTTCAAGAGAAAAACCTGAACTGAACATGTCTGTCTGTCTGTCTGTCCGTCTGTCTGTCTGTCTGTCTGTCCTACCTTCTTTCTTAGGCTTTTCTGTCCTTTACAAAAAACAACATTTCTTTTGTATGGCGATGGAGGGAATTTAAAGATCACTGTGCACTGAGAATCAACAGATATTTTATCTTCTGATATCAGAACTACCAAATAGCCACAGTTTGAATAAAGAAAATAAGTAAATGGGACATTTTGTTTTACTGATCTTATGTATTCGTTTCTATGGTCAGATGTTCCTGAGTGGAACTTTGATGGCTCCAGCACATACCAGTCTGAAGGCTCAAATAGTGACATGTACCTCGTCCCTGTCTGCATGTTCAGGGATCCATTCACCCTCGACCCCAACAAACTGGTCTTCTGTGAGGTCCTTAAATACAACCGCCAACCTGCAGGTACATCCGTCACATTTCTTTTGGTGTTTAATTCTTATAATCCCCAACAGTAAGCTCAAGACAAACCAGCTGTACTGTTGTTTTTTATTACTCCATAGAAACAAACCAACGAGCAGCCTGCAAAAAAGTGATGGAGCAGGTTAAAGAGCACTGCATCTGGTTTGGCATGGAGCAGGAGTACACACTTCTAGGAATGGATGGACATCCTTTTAGCTGGCCACAAAATGGATATCCAGGACCACAAGGTGAATCAGCATTTAATATTCTTTTCATCTACTTGTATCATATGCAAGATTTTTTCCCCCCATTTGATTCGGCACAACTTAAAATGGGTTTAAAACTTACTAATAACTTGGGGTGCCAGTAGCCTAGTGGTTGTTGAGTGTGTCCTATGTACAGAGGCTATAGTCCTCATTGCAGTGGCCGTGGTTCTGAAATCCGGGCTCTGCACTTTGCTTGATTTATTCATATTCATTTTATGTTAAAAAGTAAAAAAGACAAACATCAAATGTACCAATGTCTGTCTCTGTCTTATATATTTTCAAATGTTCCTATATTTTGGAACTTGTATGTTTCTGGTTTGTCTGACACATTTTTCATCCTACTGTCCACATTCAGGGCCTTATTACTGCGGTGTGGGGGCAGACAATGCTTACGGACGAGATATTGTAGAATGTCACTATAAGGCCTGCCTCTATGCAGGGGTCAAAATCTGTGGTACTAATGCTGAAGTCATGCCATCCCAGGCAAGTGTCACACATACGCGCATGTACTGCGGAAAGAACACTTTAACGCCAGCACAACATATGCACTCCCATTCTAGTCCACAGTGGACTAACTTTATTCTTTTCCTCTGTCTCTGCTTCATCTAACTTCAGTGGGAGTTCCAGGTGGGTCCCTGTGAGGGCATTGATATGGGCGACCATCTTTGGGTGGCACGCTTCCTGCTGCATCGTGTGTCTGAAGACTTTGGCGTTGTTGCATCACTGGACCCCAAACCAATGAAGGGTAACTGGAATGGTGCTGGTTGTCACACAAATGTCAGCACCAACCAGATGAGGGAAGAAGAAGGACTCCAGTAAGTAAACCTTTCCTCTAAAAACGTAATCTTGAAAGTTTTCATCTTTTTTTATACAGAATAAAATCCTCCCAACCAGATACAACCAACAAACATTTTATGGTTTAAAAAAATGTTTCACTGATCCCAAAAAAGAGCAAAAAGTAGAGTGAATTTTGGATTGCCATCCGCCAAGCTTCAAAAACACAGTTATATTCTGCTTGTGTTTAAGCTACTGTACAGTATCTTTATATGCTTGCTTTTCTAACATAACGTTAGACGTTAACTGTTCTAGCAGCTTGTTTCTGCTGCCCCCAAATGGCAAAAAATGTTACTGCATGTTTAGGCAAAATGTGTAAGGTTTTATCCACTGGAGAAAAACAGTGCTAAAAAATGTTAGCAAACATTGTGCATTTCTTAATTTTTATTATTATTCAGTCACTTATTGATGCACTAATCTGTTGTTTCATGAAGTTCTGAATACTTTTCATTTTTTATGCGTAGACAAGTTTAGTCTACTAATAATCCTCTTTCTCTGCTGACAGATACATCGAGCAGGCAATCAAGAAGCTGGGCAAAAAACATGCCGAGCACATCAAAGTGTATGACCCTCGTGGGGGGAAGGACAACATGAGGCGTCTCACAGGTCTCCATGAAACCTCCAACATCGAAGACTTCTCTGCCGGAGTGGCCAACCGAGGCGCCAGCATCCGAATCCCTCGCCAGGTGGGCCAAGAGAAGAAGGGCTACTTTGAGGATCGCCGCCCTGCTGCAAACTGTGACCCCTATTCTGTGACCCGGGCCATCGCAAGCACCTGTCTGCTTGATGAGGAAGACTGAGCAACACGAGGTGCTGCAGGGCCTTGACAACAAAGTATACAACCTTTGTAGATCAGGCCAGTATAGAAAAATGCATCTGACTAAGAATGTATCTGATTTGTATACATCCATACACAATGAATACATAAAAGCAGACTGCGTTTGTTTTTCTAATTATCTAGGTAAATATGAGCACAGATCTTCAACTCTAGTTATTTTTTCTGCAAACTTGTTTCAAATGTGTTTCAAATTGGTGTTAAAAAAAACAAATACACAGTGGTGCTTTACTCCTCTGGGCTTGTCCTTGTTTTCTATTATGATTTTTAACATTATGAATAAAATCCAAGTTATATCCTGGAGAAAAGTCATAGATTATACATAGGTACAATATAAATAAATATAATTGCATATTGCAATAGGTTTAAATATTAAAACACAAAGCACACACCACAGCTACAGAGCACAGCTGTGCAGATAAGTTCACATGATGTAGTTCACTTTTTTACTGGAAGGCAATTCCACTGATACAGACAATGAATTCTGATATTCAGTAGAATCACGTGATACAAGAGTTTAATTTGCTTAAACAAGAAAATACAATTTACTTGTCACATAGTAACATCTGCACTATCCCAGATGTAAATTTGCCTCTGGCAATTGTCCACCAGGTGGAGTCATTGTTGTAGTTCTCTTCTCAATGTTTCTTAATATGACACAGTTAAACAATTGAAATTCACAAGTCAGAGCAGCAAGTCAAAGGTCAGTGAGTGTCAGAAAACAACACAGTCATCTTTGCTACTTTTTTTATACAGGAAGGAGAGGGACCTGGTTTGAAACCATGAAGAATTACAGCACAAAATCAATCTTACACGATGTCTGTTAGCAGAGAAGACATGAAGGAGTTTTTGTTGTCATGACATTCTCAGTAATGACATGAATTCACCTCGACCTGATGTTTAGCGTACCTGGCATATGGCTTGAACATCTTATCCCATTACTTCCTGACATACGATCCACTCACTATCATCATCACAGTGTCAACATGACTCATCACCAAGCTGTTCTGAGCAGGTTTTAGAAACAGGAGTAAACATAAAAACCAGGGAGTTTATTAGACCTGATTAGATGTCAACGCATACCAGATTTCCATGGATACAGGCAGTAGCTTGGCAACGGTGGTGTTTGTCTGTCACCATGGCAACATCTGTCTTGGTGCATTTATCAAGAGCCTGGTGGGATGATGAGAGAGAGTGGAGAGTGAGTATTTAGAATTTCTGATGCAGTTCTTAAGGGTCATTTTGTAAAAATAAATAAAGTATTGTCAGCGGAAGCTGTAACAGCACTTATGAATCCTATCAGTGAACGTTCAGTGTGGCACAGTCATCAGAAGTTTCATATCTGCTCCACCTGCTGATACTGCACATTTAGACAGGAAGTACAGTCAGCCACAGAAAGATGTCTCTGAAACAGAAATTGCACATGAAGATGGGAAGTTCAACAGCTGCGGAAAGGACTTTGATACCTTTTACTTCAAGAAGGGCTTTGAGCATTTCATGTTCAGTGGCAATGTCTGTACATTAGAATTACTCATGTTTATGTGACTTGTGTCCCACAATGCAGCAGTTTATAATGGTCATAAATAATCTATCTTACTGCTGTAAACGGTAGCTTAGACAAAAGGGGAAAATACCTAGGTTACTAACATGCAAATATAAACATTTGTTTATCAGCTGTTTCATGTTGAAACTCTGACAGAAGTGCAATAGATTAAACTGAGGATTTTACAAATCAAGTTTCCAACATTCCCAGCTCCTTGCTTAAATGCAGACTCTGGCTGCATGCACTGCCTGAAAATGAAGTATAGAAAGGCACCTTTTGAATTGCAGGGATTGCTGTTGGTGCGTAATAAATTGCAAGCTGGATTGGTTGCATTGCAAAGTGGCTGACTCTTTTGTTAGCCAGGATCCCATATAGGTTCAGCCTTCCTGCTAACGGTTTTGTCCTTACATGGTGAACTGTATAAAATCAAAAATAATGCTGTCACATGACCGGAGGGAAGGAAATGCACCCGTCTGCACAATGTGCAATATTTCTGTCATGTCTCTATTATCTTTTTTTTATTATTATTGAACACTAACCTTTAGGCTATACAGTTTGCAATACAATCGTTACAGGCATGTGTACATATCCAGTAAAGTTATTTTAAAACGCCCTTTCAAGCCAATTGATTTTGCAACTGAACAGTTGAATAAAGAGTCTAAAGTCGTCAAGGTAAAGCTGCTATCATCCCACTATCAATTCATTGAATGGGTCGTCAACGTGACGTCACTGGTCTCTAAGGGAGGGGTCTCGCGGCAGCAGGTGAGGGCACAGCATCACCTCCTCGCTGTGTTGACAGACGCAGAGCGGCGGAGTAGCGGAGCGGAGCCATGGGAAAGCTTCAAGAATTTGACATTACTTTTACCAACAACAAGGTGGTTTACGGTCCTGGGGAGTCTATAAGCGGAACTGTGAAGATAAAAACGGGCAGTTCGCTGCAGTTTAAAGGTAAGCTGCCCTTCAACATGTTTTTGAGCACAGGGAGAGGAACATTTTGTCAGCGCGTCTTTCCAAACGCCTTCTGAAGAGGCGCGTGCGGCGACGGCTACGCGTGAATAAACTTTTCCTCCGTGATGGTGGGCACGAGGAAGAAAACGGTTTAATTCAGACTGCATGGTTGCTTCTCGGTCGGTCTAACAGCTTGTTCTGTGACCGTGAATTAGGCTATGTGGTACGTTCGTGACGGATTTTTGGTGCTTCTGCTTTGGGAGTGGACACTTCCACGCGCCACGTAACACGAGCAGCCTCCGTGGGCTCTCCGTGAGTTTAGAGCCATCTCAGTTTGTTGGTTCTGCTCAGTCTAGTCTGGGCTTTTGAAACCACATCCTGGACTTTAAACTGCTTGTTGCAACACGTTGCTTCCTTGTAGGCTGCTTACTGTTTTGAACCAAACCTTAGAAACTATCTAGAGAGAAGCATCCAGAAAAGCAGAACAACAGGTGTTTGACACTGGCATGCTTTATTTCAGTTTGGTTAGTTCATTATTTAGCATACTGTATAGAAGGTGCGTCCAAACCCTGATTACCAACAGCTCGGTGAAACTAGTGCAAATACGTCATAATGGAGGGTAAATAGCGAGGTGAAGAGCAGCTTCTGGAGTTGCCATGGAAGAACACAAAGAATCTATTGTCGCCTACGTGAGGGATCCTTGAGGGGATTCTTGTCTGATAAAAGAGGACTGCTATTAACATGAAACCAAGCACTTTTCCGGAAGGAGTTGTGCTGGTAGATTATGCTAATTGACTGAGACTGAAGGCCTACACAAACAGGACTTCTTGAGAGAACAAAGATGATATGGGGATTTTCTTTTTCTATGCAACAATTATTCACCATCAGGATCTCTCAAACAGAACCAGCATGCAGAGACAGGTTCACATGATGCGTTATGCAGCATTTATATTTTGTACCACAAAGATATCAACTTTCTATTTCAATAATTGTAAATATTTGTAAATAAAACACAAAAGAGTAACATATTTATAGTTTCTTTACACTAAGTCTACAATTTATAGAACGATTTTGAGTTAAACTCACCTTTGCTCCAATAACACATTGTAAAGAGCTGTTATGAACAAATTGAGCTGTTATTCTGCATCACGCCACCTGTGTGTCTGACATGGTGAGATTAATATGTCATAATGCACAGGCTGACCTCGGGCAGTTGGTGTTAGAGCAGAGGTCAGAGCTCCTGCTGCGCTCTGCTAACACTGTAAGGCCACACAGATGCAGCTCATACCTGACACTTGCTGTTTTTTCCCTAAATGAGCCCTCATGGCTGCTGTGATGGATGGGGTCTGTCCTCAGAGCGTACGCACAGCAGGAGAGCCTCTCCACGTCAATGAGTCGACCGCTCAGTTAAAGTGCTTCGAGATGCTGAAAACAGCATGTGAAGAGATTTCGACTTTTGGTTCAGGGTTTTGGAGCAGCTGTTGTATTCCCCAGAGCTCAGCCCATTTAGTTTCCTTTTTCTAATCTAAGAGAGAAAGATTTCACACATCAAATCTGAAAACTGCATTGTGGTTTCAGTCCCCTGCACGTACATCTTACACCGACATAGTGTCGCCCCAATAAGTGAAACTGAAACGTGCTGGGAATCAAACAATTGACTTTAATTCACATTTCTGTTTCCATTAACTGCAACTCTTTTACCCTGTTTTTGAAACGGCACTAATAACAGCAATGAGTCCCTTCAGTAATGTATCTCACTCATAATGTGTCGGCTCAAATAACCTCAGGCACTTCATCCATCCTTTGGCTTTTTTTGTGTTTGGTGCAAGACATTGACTGTTCACATAATGTATTATGTCACTTCCCTGATATTTTTTCAAATCTGTATCTCTTCTATCTGTATCACAGATGAAGGAATTCTTCTGATAGTGGGCTAAAGATAGTGAGCTTGGAAAGTGTTTTCCAGAAAGACAGATATTTAGGGATGGTGGTGGTTTTTATTCAGTATTTTGACCTGTTTTAATCACAGTTTGTTTTTTTGGAAGAGGATAACTCAGTTGATAAGTCGACCTCCCTTTAATGCCTGTTGACAGTTTCCCAGCTCAGACAAACTTCTATCACAGCTCGTCTTTTTCAAAGTCATCTCAAAGGTGCTGTTGTTTCTTCCAGTATAAGACTCAGTACTCCAGTGGAGGAGTCTTGGGCTCCGTCTCGGGCTTTCATTGTGTCCATTAATGTACTGTAAATACAGAAGGTGCATTATGTGCCCGGTGACATCACCCCTCTCAACCATGACTGTGGATGATTCCATCAATCAGGCGGTTTGAATCATGCAAAGACAGATGTTGCCGCCTGCTCTGAGAAAGCGTGACACTTTCCTGTTTTTGTTTCTCTGGTGGAGAATAAAGAGGAATTGTTGCTTACTTGTTTTTCTGGCCTGTGGGAATAGATCCTTCAGTTAACCAATTTCCTGTATTTATTTGATTAAGGATGTCTCATTAAGTCAAATGGTGAGTCACAAAGATAGAAATCTGAAAAACCATTTCCACATTTATTGAATGAGGCAAATTAAGAGTGGGACTACTCGGGCCATTTTCCTATCAATTCAAATGGCAGCAAACCTTTAAACTGAAGTGTGGTTTCTCATTTGAAGCAGCAAGATTACATTTTTCATCTGCTGCTCTTGTTTAGCACGGTAAGACAGATGTTCCAAGTGGACAGCCAAGTTTGTTTATATCCATTCCAAAGATTGGGACACCATAAGCTGTACAGTATGGATCACTGTGTGTTGTGACATCACCTGACACTGACGTTCAGTGGAGTGTGTACCGGTCACATGCTGAAATAAACACACAGGAATATTAATAAGGAGATAAAAGCTCTCCTAATGCTGAACACGGTGGAGGCCTGCCTCTATTATTGATGATGCAGACCATTAGACAGCATTTCTATTGATCAGCTTCCTTACAAAGACAGCCGGTAAAGAATCAGCCACTTTTATATATTACTTACACGAGCAGTGTGCTACGTCACCTCCTTGAAACATGTTTGTTGAAGCGATGTTTGAAGTTCATGCCTGAAGAGGACAGATTTTTCATCTTCATTTAGCATCTTAAAGAGGAAGGTTTGTGCTTCTAATGATAGATAGATAGATAGATAGATAGATAGATACTTTATTGATCCTGAGGGAAATTCAGGGGTCGACTCTCACGTAGGAGAATCATACAATTCTTGTCTTCTTAATCATGCTACCTGTAATAGATAGAAAATAGTAGTTGAATATATTGTAATACGTGGGGCGGCTGTTGCTCAGTTGGTAAGTTGTCGTCTCTCAACTGGAAGGTTCTGCAGCCGCGCGTCTGATGTGTCTTTGGGCGGGTCAGTCAAACACAAGTTGCTGCTTCGTTGGCGTCGTATGAATCGGAAAACAACCTCTGCCATGGGTGTGAATGTGCTTTACAAGCTCAAGTCCATTTACCATTTCATCGTTCTTATTCAGATTCATAACGAAAAAAAAACCAATAAAAAACTTGCTGTGAAAGATCCCAACTATCTATCTTCTTACAATCGAAGGAGACAATATAAACAACCTGCATACATTAGTCATTCCTCGTCTCATTTAAGTCCTACTGTCGACACAAACACACATGTGATGTTGATGTGGGTTATTGACAGAACACAGCCTCTCTGTGAATCAGGGGATCCCTCTGAGTTAATGCTGCACACTTATAGATCTGAACCAGCCAGAGCAGCCAGCCTGTCTGTTTGGTTTAGTCTCTCTTGGTCGGCCTCTCGGCTTTTAAAAGCATGTCCAGTGTAGTCACCTGATACAGGAGATGTTGCTGTTTGGACTCAGTGTCTCAGCGTATATAGACATTTTCTCTTATCTGGGCCATGCCGGCATTGACAGATGACTTCAGGCTCCTGGTGAAAGCAGGGAGTGTTCGGTTTAACAGAAAGTGGAACGTGTGAAGTGAAATTCCCCTTCATCTGTCGTGCTCCTCATTTGTACTCCTTTTATTCTTCAGTCTATTTATCCATGTAAACCTAAGCAGTCTTTAAACAGTGAGGGACAATGAGACATTTGGACGTTGAGTTGCTTTGTATGTCAGGTGATAGCAGGAGATCTCAGTTTAGCTCTCAGCGACGCAGAAACACAAACATTCACTGAAACCTGATTCTCATCTGTGGTAACACAACCCACCAGCTTTATGTAAACAAGGCCATGTGTATCCTCAGGTTCACACACACACACACACACACACACACACACACACACACACACACACGCACAGTCACAGGTCCCTGAATTGCTCCCTCTGCTTGGTCAGTGGGGTATGAATGTGTGTGCTCGGTTTCTTCTGATGGTCCCTTTGAACAGCCCTCAGTGTGTGAGTGGGTGTGAATGTGGAGGTGTGACCTGCGGGGTAAAAGTGCTGTGAGAAGTCAGACTAGAAAAGGACTAAACAAGCTTAAGTTCATTTACTTTCCCTGCTTTTGTACATCTCTGGTGTGTAAGAACAGTTTCAACATTGTTGTCATTGCAGAGTACAAGTCCTGTAATGTGAACGATTCTCATGGAGGAGAAGTGAGACAACAGTTGTGTGTGGAGTACTGTAATGATCTATGTAATAAACAGAACGAGGTAGAAGAAAACACTGTAGTGTTTGGATGGCTATAGTCTATTACTAAGCCATCTATCCCTCTGTGTGTGTGTGTGTGTGTGTGTGTGTGTGTGTGTGTGTGTGTGTGTGTGTGTGTGTGTGTGTGTGTGTGTGTGTGTGTGTGTGTGTGTGTGTGTGTGTGTGTGTGTGTGTGTGTGTGTGTGTGTGTGTGTGTGTGTGTGTGTGTGTGTGTGTGTGTGTGTCTCATTCTAAATAGGATTTGAATATATTTAAATTAATTTCCATCCTGTAGTCGTCTGAGTTTGTCCTCACAGCAGCGATCATTTCTACATGGCCTCTATGAAAGATAAATCTTGTAAGAAAAAAAGCGACTTTTGTGATGCAAATGTCTTTGGATACAAGTCTGAGGGTTATTTTATTTTGAAAAATGATGAATCATAGGAGGAGAGGAGTCTGACTGATGTACGAATGGAAATGATAGCTGAGCCTGGACTTATTAGATTGAGGTATAAAGTTACTCATCTCACTCTTCATACTCTTCCTCTCTTGTCTCTGCTGTATCCTAAAGGTGCACTTTACCCACTTTTTATACAGAGATCAGTTTTCTTATCATAAAAGATTTTACAGCCCGTAAAAATACCCCCCACTGGACATCACCAGGGCTATTTTATATTGAGTTTCATACTCATTTCAAAAACAAGGACATAATGACATATTATATAACCTTTAGGAGATTCAGTAAAGTTCCTCACTCGAGTGTCTCAGTGGGCCTTGAAGAGTAAATCTCATCTGGTTCCAGCAGAACTAGCTCATCCTTTGGGATGTCTATCACTGCCGCAGAGACACAGGAACCGATGGAGGAGATGCTGGATGAGTCAAGGACGAGCGAAGTGAGACATACATATTTTTGGATTGAAGCAGGTCATGGATGATCATCTGTGACTGATCGGCTGAAGGTGAGGAGAAACAAAGCTACCTGCTGTTCATGAGTATCATGAAGGTGTCCCTGCAGACCGGCTTTCTGTGTGGGTGTCTAGACTCTAGGGGTCTGAGTAGATGATGACATCACTGCCCTGAGGGCGACTGAAAAATCAGATGAGCCACACTGAGACCAGGAGGCTGACGCATCGACAGGACTCATGCTTTCCACGGTAGAGTTAGGCAATATGGACTGAAGCCATATCTTGATTGCTGAATGGTGATACATGATCAAATCTGCATCGCCAAATTCCACATCTCACTCAGGCATAATGTCAACATGTACGTGAAAAATAAACGACCTGAAATGCAAATAATTTCCACGTAAAATGTGCCTTAAATAAAATAAAATAAATCACAAATGTTCCTTTTCAGCATAACACACATCACACCGCTGTGTGTGGTGCACATCGTTTGATGAGAGAGGTGGAAGAGGGAGTGAAGAGGGAACGACAGTCAGAGGAGAAATAGCCGAAGTGACGTGTGTGGCGAAGAAAACGTTTAACGTCTTTTATCTGAATTGAGAGGAATGACGTCTTTCCTTTGAGAATGTATCAATACATGTTAAAAACTTGATGTTTCCCAGTCCTAATTCTTCCACATGACAGATTTAATCAATATTAGTGACCAGAATAAAACATCAGCTGTTTCATTGTTATCAACATGTCATTCAAATGTTATCTGATATAGCATAAAAATAACAACACATGTACTATCAAATCACTTCAGAAAAAGAGCAGGTCCAGACTGTACTCTTAGACATCAGAGATCCACTGTGAATCCACCAGGAGCAAGCAAGAGAAAAAAAGAGAGGGCTGTAAAAAGGCTGAAACCATGAGCAGAATCAGACAACAAGCCTCAGCTGAGACTGTGTTTGGCCTTCAAGATGAGGAGTTTCCGCTTAATGGGATTTGTTGTGTGTGTGGAGTCTTTGTTTCCTCTCCTTGGGGAGCATTGTTCATCCTGACTGCTTCAGAGCGCTTAAATTAATAATAATAATAAAAAAAAGAGTTTTAATCCTTCTGATTGGCTACCTTTGTCCTGCAATGAGAAAGGTGACACATGATTACTCAGTGAGAGGAACCGTGAGTCAGAGTGACTCCTGCCTCTCTGCTGCCCTTCACTGTGGGTGGGTGGCATAGACCAACACATACAGTCAGCCCTCATTCCTGTATCCATAGATGGGATGCTGTGTTGTCATATGGGAGTCTTTGCACCAGCTGCTCTGGTCTTCATCATGTTAATAATAACTTTCCTTTGACCTCCATAACCAACACGCATCCTAAACCCGCTGCTGGTTATTTAGGTCTAATATAAGAGGATTCTGTCTCTCTCCCTCAGCCTCATAAACAGAGACGCCCCTGATCACTCCCCCGTCTTCCTTTCTCCAAAAAGCTGTCCCACTTCCTGTGCTGTGTCGAATGAGCAGACGTCTCTGTGGAAGTGGAAAAAAGCCTGATTAGTACAAACAGAGAAACTAAAGATAGAACACTTGTCTGTCTTGAGATAACAAGTTAGTTCATGTTTGTAGCAGTGAGTTGAGATATGTTATGTAATGTGCTCTTGCTGTCCCACATAGTAAATGGTTCATATTCTGAGGCTAAGTTGATACGTCTCATTTCTTCAAATGTTGAGGTCTTAATGAAGCTGCTGCATCGTTATCCTTTGGGACAATTTTTAATGTTTAAAATACCTCTAAATGTATTTAAAGTGTGTTTTTTTGTTGAACAGATGTTCTATTTAGTTATGCAAATTGTCTTATAATATTCACAGCATCCTGACAGAAGTGGATCTTTTGGTTTAGGATTAAAAGAATCTTAAAGAGACCAGGACACGCCTAGCATGGCTGCTTCAAAGTAACCACACTCTTTTCTCAGAACAGTCATTCTAGTCTGCAGATCAGGCGAGTTTCTTGCCTGTCCCTGCCTGGTTAGGTTAGGTTTTTTCTTCTTTGGTTTCAGTATGTTGGATCCAAACCAACCATTTTAAATAGCACTCACATAAGACTACCACATGCAGACTTAACTATCCAGCCTGTAGAGGACTAGAAATCTTGTTTTTCTGCAGAATGTGCAAAGAGGTGCGGAAAAGGTCTGTGGTTTTGGTGGGTGTGAAATAAAGAAAAAAAAAACAAACGTGTTATAACTCTCTGCAAGGAAAACAGATCTTTTTTTGTGAGACAAATTTAAAGGGGTGTGTGTTGGTGTGTGTTTTTTTGTTCCAGCTTGTAAAAAAACTAAACGTTTCAATCATTCCATCTTTCCACGACTTCTCGACTCCTCCCTGCTGCATCAACTTCTCCTCACCTTGTCTACATTTTTAATCAAAGCTTGCCTCTTGACGTAGTTGTAAATGATATTCCTTTTCCTGAATCTTTGAAAGTAACACACACGCATGTATTGGCTCCTTCTGTTTCCATCTGCTGCCCCAGGAGAAAGTTGGTGGTTTGGAAGTTGTCTGGTTGACTCACAGAACGTTTTGTTATGAATACTTCCTGTATTACTGTGCCTTTTTGTCAAATGTCCTTGGATTTCAAGATGTTGTCGGAGCCAAAACACAATACAAAAATGTCACTTGTGGCTGTAAGTCTTTTCAGGGAGGACATGTTTTATTCATGAACAAATTTCAGTTGACTTTCTTTTCGTATTTCCACGTTCAGCACGAGGTTTCAGGATCAAGAAAATAAAAGTGAAACTTTAGTGTGACATTTTTATCTTTGCAAAACATCTTTGAGGGTCAGTAATGGATAGAACAAATCAGGAAGAGATGATTGTACAGACTTTGAGCATATTTTCCATTTTGTGGGATACTAAAGTGCAAAACCTAATGCTGAGTGCTCACCTTGAGTTTGTGATAAGACACGTGCTGTGAGGTTGAGGCTGTTTTGAATCATCCACAGTAAGAAATGTTGCTGATATAAGAAACAACACTGCATGACTACATAAAAAGAGAGAAGCAGTAGTTTTCAGGTCTGTTGATGGTTTCAGGTCTGTTGTTAGTTTCAGGTCTGTTGTTAGTTTCAGGTCTGTTGATGGTTTCAGGTCTGTTGATGGTTTCAGGTCTGTTAGTTTCAGGTCTGTTAGTTTCAGGTCTGTTGTTAGTTTCAGGTCTGTTGTTAGTTTCAGGTCTGTTGATGGTTTCAGGTCTGTTAGTTTCAGGTCTGTTGATGGTTTCAGGTCTGTTGTTAGTTTCAGGTCTGTTGTTAGTTTCAGTTCTGTTGATGGTTTCAGGTCTGTTGATGGTTTCAGGTCTGTTAGTTACAGGTCTGTTGTTAGTTTCAGGTCTGTTGTTAGTTTCAGGTCTGTTGATGGTTTCAGGTCTGTTAGTTTCAGGTCTGTTGATGGTTTCAGGTCTGTTTGTTTCAGGTCTGTTGATGGTTTCAGGTCTGTTGATGGTTTCAGGTCTGTTAGTTTCAGGTCTGTTGTTAGTTTCAGGTCTGTTGTTAGTTTCAGGTCTGTTGATGGTTTCAGGTCTGTTGATGGTTTCAGGTCTGTTAGTTTCAGGTCTGTTAGTTTCAGGTCTGTTGTTAGTTTCAGGTCTGTTGTTAGTTTCAGGTCTGTTGTTAGTTTCAGTTCTGTTGATGGTTTCAGGTCTGTTAGTTTCAGGTCTGTTGTTAGTTTCAGGTCTGTTGTTAGTTTCAGGTCTGTTGATGGTTTCAGGTCTGTTAGTTTCAGGTCTGTTGATGGTTTCAGGTCTGTTAGTTTCAGGTCTGTTGATGGTTTCAGGTCTGTTGATGGTTTCAGGTCTGTTAGTTTCAGGTCTGTTGTTAGTTTCAGGTCTGTTGATGGTTTCAGGTCTGTTAGTTTCAGGTCTGTTGATGGTTTCAGGTCTGTTAGTTTCAGGTCTGTTGATGGTTTCAGGTCTGTTAGTTTCAGGTCTGTTGATGGTTTCAGGTCAAGACTATTCACGACTAATTTACTGCACAAGTTCACACTAAGACTAATCACAACATGACTGGAGGTCAGAGCAGAGAACATCTTTCTGTGATATTACGATAATTACCGTTGTTGACCTCTCACTAAAGGTTGGTGTATGATTCAGAAATCTGCTGGCCTTCACTGTCAGGAATAAGAGAAGACAACACTTTGCCTACACCCACTTCCAGTTCTTTTTATTTTTGTTGCAGATTTTGTGCTGACGAGTGACTTTGAACATCTTGATCCTAAAATGTTAGATTTTACGTTTCTAAGACGAACATTGTTTCAAGACAGGACGAGGCGTTGAGCAGACTGAGATCAGTGAGGACATCGCTGATTGCAACACATGAGGAGCCAAAGTTTGATTGTAGATCTGAGCGGGCGGAGAGGTGGTGTTTACACATTTTGTTGAACCAAAGAAATACCCAGAGATGAAGGGATTATTGACTTTTTGCTGTGTGACATTTTCAATGTAAAAAAAACAAACAACATTTTATGATCGTGCCACAAAATGTAAATCTTTGTTGTCTTGTGGGACAGAACACAAACTGAGTATTTCTCCTCAGGTCAAGGCGTCTGCCTGAACTTGGTATTTTTGTGGCATGATGGGTAACGTGGGAGCAAGAGTGCAGTGAAGAGATTACATGTCTGCTGGTTGTTTTATGATGTAACTTGTGCAGGGATAAGCCCCTTACACACGCATGCATCAACATGGATGGGTGTGTAGTGTGCATGCAACAGATTTCATAAAAAAGCTTGTCATCCTCCACTGCAAGAGTGTTTTGTTTGGTTCACGATAGAATGCGAGCAGATGACTTCACAAGCAGAGTGTGAAATGAATAATGTAGAGAAGTGATGAGGCCTAGTTTGACATGGACTATGTCAGAGATTCTTTGACTTCATGAGACTACATAAGGGATGCACTCCAGACTGTCATTAGATATGACCATATTTGGTGTTTTTATGATGGTGGGGAGAGTGCTGTCTAACCTGGGGCTTCAGAATGTGTTAAACCATCACATGGGAATCAAATCACTGTCACAGAAACACAGCGTGCAGTGAACATCTATGAAGGCATATTGTCATGTTTTTGTAAAGATTGATTTCAGTGTTTTTTTTCTTGAACTTGTCAGCAGTCTGACAACCTTTGAGGTGTTATACAGCAACGATGGTGTGAGGAAGAGGCCGTTTACTAAAGCAACAGTTAACATATTGACCCTTTGGACTTTTTCTGTCACTTTTTCGACTGCAGTCATGGATGGTTGATGTGGTTGCTGACTTTCTCAGAGTCACGTCTCTGATAATGGAAGGCCTCCTGAAGATCTCAATCTGAGCAAGTTTACCTGATTTAATCTTGGGATGCCAATTCTGCTCTAGATGCCGAGCTGCAACAATTCCAACTTCCTTGGTTGGTTTTAAACATCATTTTTTCAAGCTCTGACCTGCTGATTCAGATTCTGATATATTTCTACAAAGAACTGTAATCCACAGCAAAACCCCTAAATGTTTTTTAAACGTCTCTTTAATGATATGGTGATATCATGTTCATGATTAAACATTGACTGTTTAATTCAATGGTCCTTAACTGTTCCTTTACTGCACCAGGTTACTCTCCCAGTATCACTCCCACGTCACACCCTTCATACCCTGTAGTCTTGTGTATTGTTATCATTTATAGTTGAAGTGTCTTTATATTTAAGAAATGTGCATTCTAGAAAGATTCATCATTAACACCTGTAAGTGTTAATAATGTAAGATGTCTTTAATCATTTCATTCAGGCCAAGAAACAAGATGGATAGTGTTCCTGTATGTTGTAACTTCCTGTGTGCTCTGCAGCTGCACTCATGCATGAGCAGAGAAGTTCATTTGATACAGTGAGGAGTGATGCACTCTCCCACATATTCTTTCCTGGACTCGCACTATTTCCCAACCAAGATATGAAATTAGCTGGATCTCTGAAGGAGCCTAAGCCACCTCTAAATTATACAGTCTATGCCACGTCATCTCCAGCAAGTATTCGAACACTAAACATCACGTAACTTCACGCAATAATCAGTTTGACCTGTTGACTGATGATCTCATTTACATGTCGTTTGAGATTTAGTGGAAAAACAAACCAACAGGAGGTTTAGTGGCTGAGTGTCCTCTTGTGACTTTGTACTTCCTGATACTGTATGGTTCAAAAGCTCAAATACAGGGTATGAAGGTGTGTGCTCATTTGAACTTCCCTTTACTGCATCAGCTCTGAATGCTGTTACAGATCTCCCACAGAGAGGTAACTCGGACATGCCTGAACGAACAGCCGCTGCTCTGTTCGACTGCGGGGGGATTCCCTTACAGTCAGGAGCGATAGATCACAAGATCAGGTGTCCGTGTTTGACATGTCTCTTTGAGAGGCGAGAGAGGGAGGGAGGGAGGGAGGGAGGCAGGGAGATGATGGAAAAGTGAGAGCGACTAATTGTTTGCAGCGCTTAAAGATTTAATGAAGGCAGTAAGTGTAGCATTGGATGACTTGTCTGTGCTGAGGTACAGAGTGAGGACTGTGACCTTTGGCTCTTTATGAGAGGAACTTTAGATAGATCCAGAGAATAGAGGCCCGCCTCATTTATACAGAAGTTGATGGGACAGCAAAGTGTTTATGAACTTCAAATTCTTCTTTACGGTTTATAGCTCTGACCTTGCTCTTAAAATGAGTCTTGCAGAGACGTAAACAAATAAATATCCATATAGGCATTGTGTTTCCACGTGAGTAATGCAAGCCCAGGATGATATGCCCTTCAAAGCTTAACCAGTGAGGCCTGAAAAATCAGCATTTTTTTAAAATGATCAACTTCAATGGATTCATTCAGGCTGCAGAAATGACCAAAAATAAGAACTTTAGTTGGTTGCCTTTAAGTCCATCCAGGACGTGCACCTTATCTGAGCATCTGTTTGACCCCTCCTTTGTTGAGTCTTCCTTTTCAGTAGGATTGTTGGTAACACACTCCTGTAGCATAAACCCAGGTTTAGTTATAAAGATTTATAAAAGACCATGTCACGTGTAATAGTGGCACTGAGTCAATAAATCACCTGTTTCACACCCTGTTATTACTCACTTACTCAGATAGTGTGCCAGGAAACAGCCTGATCCTGGTCGACTCGCGGGACGGGGTGGTCTGGAGTAGAAATCAATGAGGGGTCTTGTTGCTGTTTATTGACACACATGAAACCTTTAAAAGCGTTGTAACTAACAGGTGAATTACTTTGTGCTTAACCCTTTAAATAAGTTTCTTAAAGGCTTTTTTTAAATTTATTTTTTCTTTAGCACAGGATTATTGATACTGAAAGAATGTCATTGATGTGTGATGACACACACATTATGGCTTAAAAGAGACTGTTTGGTGGCTAAATCTTTGGATGCAGCAGTACCTTCATCCTGACCACTGTAGAGTACAGTAAGTGTAGGAGCGGTTCATTCTTTTCTGTCAACAGCTATATTCAAAGGTTGGAAATGCTGTATCCTCTACATGTTCTTGTTTTTAAACATAGGCTTTATTGTAATGAGACTGCTCTGTTATTCACACAGGCAGACGCTGCCTTAGGAGGTCCCCGTCCTCATTGTGATGCTGGAATGTACACATGACGTGTGAGGAGCCTTTTAGTGCTGGTGCTGAATTTTGATTCATTAAATCAATTCAAGCAGCCTTTTTGAAATCTCATTCGCTCTCCTGCCGCCCGTCAGGATGAAATCCGAGTCATCCTCGTTCTTGTGGAGAAGTTGAGAGGTTTCTCTGCTTTGTGCTCAGAAAGTTCAGACCTGAGAAAGCAGCTCACTGAGACTCCTTTGTGCTTCCAGCGGTCAGCTGAAACTGGACTCAGTGTGATCAGTGTAAATAAGGAACTGTCATTATCAGGCTCCCTGCCGGCTGCTACAACCTCCCCGAAGCGGACTCATTTTCCCATGAGCTGACGCAACTGGCAATAAGCTTGTAGTGACCGGTTTTATCTCACAGACGCAGTTCGCCCTTTTTTTTCCCAGGAAAGTTAAGCAGCTGTTTTTTTCGACTCATCTGTGTCACTAAATGATTTGTGTTGATGTTTCATGCCACTGTGCAGCACATCTCTCTTTACAGCATTAAGCACTTTTGTTGTGAAAGTCAAAAAGGAAGAGTATTCAGTGACATGTCGGTGAAGTCTGCCCTGAAGGACAACATTCCTCCATGGGGAGAGGTGGGAGGGAAAAGCTGTGATGACTTCACCAAACGGTGCCCTAAAGACATCCTTGTAGGTATACAGTCGACAGGACACAACAGAAAACTGACTTCTGATTGGTTGACAGGTCACTTGCCACAGTGAGCGCACTATTGAAGTTAAAGGTAGCTGTCACTTGTGAAACAGACAAATCATGGCTGTTTGATTTTTGCCGATAAAGACATCCGTACTAATCCACAGGGCAACTATTCATTTTGTTTGATGATTTTGTTTCATGGATAGAGCAGCTGAAGAGACAGAGGGTTCTAGAATGAGACAATAGGGCAGACATACATAAAAAGGATTGCATCATGATCTTAGCTGATGGACATGATGAAGAGACTTGGTTGAAGTGACCCACTATGACACAATGAGTCTGTAAAAATTGAACTAACCTGCTCTCACATCCTCAAGCTATCCCCTGACTTAACCAGGTACCACACCTTTGACACCCACCCACATCCTCCCTGACCCACCCACACCCTGCTCTACAACACCCCACATTAGACAATTTATTGATGTTCTAAAACTCTGCAGTTTGTGCTGACGCAGCCAGATCAGGAACCACCATCGATTTGACTTTCTCTCCTGGATCTGTCTGCCCACATGGTCAGTAATGAGTAGTAACACCAGGATCATCTCCGCCTACAGACCGCCTCACTGAACCGTGGAGAGAGCTTGGACAGACTCCAGTGTGTTGGCAACAAATCCAGGCAGCTGCTGATTCAGAGTATGCTCTGCTGCTGGCTTTCCTCTTACTACCGAGTGTCTGTCTCCCTCAGGCTGGGCTTCATGCTGCACAGAGCTCGCCTCTGGCGTACATTCCTGTGCTGGCTGTAACAAGGTGGGATCTGTAGCTGTTGCTGTGTAGTAGACAAGTCAGGGACTGGCGACTGCACAGAACCTGTCTGCATCATGGGAGTTGAGTTGTTCTGCAGAATTACCGTCTATGCACTTCAACATTGCTTTCATTTTTCAACACTGGAAGTTGACACTTGTTAACAACAACAGCTACTGATGTTTCATGCATCATATTTGATATTTGATATTAATATAACAGGAAAAGAATTTGAACCAGTAGTTCTTTGCTTTGAACGATTAAAGAGGACAGCCTTCATAATTCACACAGATGATCGCTGCACAAATGATATATTCTGTCAAGGTTGGACTCACACGAGGCGTACAAGACTCAAGGTTATTTTTTGACGGCCTCTATTTCTCACACGGTATCTGTAACATCATCTTGATGTGTGAATGTGGGTCTCATAATAAAACACATGATTACCGTACTGGTTGTGCTCCATCTGGCTCCATGATTGAGCTGCGGTCAGACAGTCTATCTGCCATCGCACCCGGTGACACAACTATTCAGCTCTGCTTCAGTCACTCTTCCTCCTCCTGCTGCTGGGGGATATTAACAGATTACTCAGAGCTGACCTTTCATTGGCTGAAAACATCTGTAAACAGGATCTTTTTTTGCAGTAATAGCATGTTTTCATAATATTTGTGTATTTGTTGTTGCTTCTGTGGTGTGTAATGACTTCACAATGCTAACAGGGTGTGTGGTATGTGGAGAATAAAGGTATTATTGTAATCCATGAATGGGACAGATGGCTGGAGAAGCAGATTGCGGGGTTTGATTAATGACCAAGTAAGTGGACGTTAGTCTGCGTGACTGAAGGACACCGCTCAGTGTTGTGGTCTTGGTTCTTTGTTTTTACTGGCTGCAGAGGTCCCTCCCTCTTACTCCAAACTGTGCCAGCAGTCCTGCCGATGCGGAGAGCGCAGCCATCTGCCACTGTGAATGTGTGTGCGTGCGTGTTCTGTAATGCCAGCACAGGATCCTGCATGGTCGAGATTTGCGAGCAGACAGTGGAGAGAAATCAGAACCTGTGTTTGGTTGGATTTCTGACCTTGCTTTCACTTTTCAAACTAAAGGATATATGGTTAATTTGACGACATCAAGAAGATAATATTTTTATTTGTTTTCAAAGATTCATTTCTGGGGGGGGGGGGGGGGGGGGTGAGCAGCTTTTATATTAATGCCATTTGTTACAGACAGAATTGTGGTTAGATTTAGAAATCAGGAAGAGAAAGAGGTCAACAGCACCCTGAAGTACTCATCCAGTGACATATTTGTTATTTGAAGCTTTTTTGGGGACCATAATGGTAAATGCTACAAACAACTCAGCAGGACAGCTGTGTGTCAGTGTTGGAGAGATACGGGAACTTTGCATCAACACTCAGCCTGATGTGATTATATTTGGATTTCAGTGACAGGTCTTCACATTGATTGGAAGGATTGTCTCATGATTTGGTGCAGACACTTATTTTAACCTAATTATCATTGTGCTTATTTTTTTCTTCGAATGCCACCATTAGGTTCACATGTTGGTGTTTAAATCAAATCTCATGTCCAATATTGAATACATTAGAGGGATCAGTTGTGCTCATTCAGATGGATGCAAAGCTTTTTTTTCTTCTTTTTTTTACCGATCACAATGATTAACCATATTATGTCAAATGTTTGCATGCTAGCATTGTTCTCATAGATTCTAAGTAGATGAGTGACACATAAGTATGCTAAGATGTTAAAAACATCCTCAAAGAGCCACAGTGTGACTGCAGATGTTTAGTCTTGTCACCTCATTAATAAATGAAGATTGTGACTTCATTAATTAATGATATATTCTGAAATAAACAAGTCATGCCCACAGACACAGACTACTACTTATTATTTGAGCCTACACAAAATGTACCCGGTGCTCCTGGAATGTGTTGACAGCTGTTTAGCTTAAAGAACAATTTGTTACTCGGCTTGCACAACATTTCGATCAACCTTTTTCCTGGTAAAATGTTTTAAAGTTAATAGTAAAGAACTTAGTGCAGACACTCGGGGGTTACACAGGGTCGACCAAATAATCATTTGGAACGATACTTAGCGTATCTGTTTGTCTGTTATCTGTTCATCAGGACACTCGGATAATGCTGAGGATGGCTCTGTTTAATCCTCTGGCTTCTGTCACAGTCTAGCTGGTGTGTTTGTGTGTTTTTGTGTACATGTATTATCGAAGGGTTTTCATTTCCTCACAGACAGATCAACAGAGAGACAATGGAGAGGAGATGAGGCTGTGTTCAGGCTGCAGAGCTGCACTCATGATCCTGCTGCTCCCTCCAGCCTCTGTCCTTGTTGGTAGACTGCTGATGTCTGTCATAGAACGGAACCAGCATCAGTATGAACTGTGGATGGCTCCACTGCATCTTCTTAATCCTTGATTTAAGGATAAGCTGATGATAACATCGTTTGATTTCCCCAGAACAGAGGGCCTAGAAAGACACATTTCATAACTCCGGTGGTTAACCTTATCTACCAGCAGCAAAATAGAAAAAAGTTATTTCTCTCTTACCTCTCTGAGCAGGAAGGATTTAAAGTGAAGTTGTTTCACAACCAGCAGAAATAAGACAACAGAGCTGCTCAACTTCCTCTCGAATGAACATCACTCATCATCATTACTCATACAGTACTATGCTGTCACCACTGATTGGCTGCAGGTACATTAGACTCCTTTGTTTTCTAAAATAAATGACTGTGAGTGATTATATTTACAGATTCAGCTGATTGTATGACACAAAGCTGGAGGACACTTTCATGACTTAAGGAATACTTTAAGGATGGACCTGTTGGAAAAGTCCAAAACCTTAATGTAAAAGGTTTGACCAAATATGACTGTACCACAGACACGTTTTCCACTCAGTGTTCCCAAAAACAAAAGGCCAATAAAAGAAAACTTTGATGCAGCCATCCCAACACCGGCCATGTTGGATGCCAGCTAACGTAAAGGAATTCTTGTGTTCAGACAGTCCATTGACTCTGTTTTTCTCTCCTCTGTTTTGCAGCCATCAAGGTGAACTGCCAGGGCGCGTGCGGGATCTCCAACAAAGTGAACGACAACTCATGGACTCTGGAGGAGCAGTACTTCAACAGCACACTGTCTGTCGCTGACAAAGGTAAAGACATGAGAAGCTTGAAGCTTTTCTGCTTCTTAAACATGCAGTTGCATCTACGGAGTCCTTAACAGGCTTTAACTTCCAGGCTGAACAATCTCAAAGTAACAGTTCTAAAAGTGTTGACAATTTGTGAAGACAAATCAAAGCAAGCTGCCTTGAAGGGGTTTATTAAGACCATGTATGCATCAAATGAGAAAAATAAGATCCAATATGTTGTGATTCTTTTATTCACAGGGTACACATGGAACTCTGATATGCTTAAATCTAGGGCGTCATTAGCATCATTGTTCACCTTCCAGATGTTACTTGGTTTCTGATGCAGAAAGTTTTCACTTTTTCTACAATCACTAATTCAAACATTAAACTGTGAAAATCCTTTCTGTATTAACTGACTGCTGTGTATTTCTTTTCACATTTATTGGTTTTAAATGCATCAATCAAGATTCTCACTGTATGTAGAGGCCTACACATTGTGCAGGTTTGGTGCAAATTTACTAATAGGGATGCTTCAAGGCCACTGATATCCTTGATGGCTCAAATCTAGACTAACTGACTGAAGGTAAGAAAGCTCACATTTTATCTGTCAACAGGATGACTATGTATTGGTTTGCTGGTATGGCTAACATCAGGAGTGCTAGCACCGCCATCCTTCGCTCCTCCATCCATTTTAACGTCCACATGCCAGTGCTCGCTCCAGTGGATATTAAAGTTTAAACTGACATAGCCTACATACTTCTGGTGCTCACTAAGAGAGGATGGTGTTTAACATTTAGCCAACTAAACGTGCACTCCTATACTAAAGTGGTCTAATTTTACAGGCAGCAGCTGCTGTTTAAAAGACTTTCTGGACTTTTACCTTCCAGATAGTTTGTCTTGTACATTTTACTGAATAGGAACATAATGTTTCTAAGCAGAATTGTCGAACACTATAAAACTGATTTGTTCTAAAACAATAAAACACCACATCCCAAGCAACATGCGACTGTTATTCCTCTCCTATGAGAGGACGGAAGTGTCTGGCCTTTAATATCTCGGCCATAGAAATAAAGCATGAGGTGTCTGAAGCCTTTCACCAAATTTGGTTCATGGTAAACGTGCAGTAAGGTTTTATCTCCGAGTGGAGGTTTTTGCGGCCCTGTGGTTAAGAGCTAAAGCCTCAATCAGTCAGAGTAGCGGTCCCCTGCAGGGAGGGGATGTACCAGCCTCTCTGCACGCTGCCTCCCAGAGGCACACGGTCATTGGTGTCAGGCTGTGTCTGGTGAGAAGGTTGGACAAACACCACTGAGGGCAAGTTGAATGATTTTCCTCCCTGTCTCGTGGTACCATCTTGCTCTGCTGCATCGAAAGCTTACACAGCCTTTTGTTGTGAGCGTGATCTTCCATCTTTTGTGCGTGGCTGCCGATGCCGCCCACAGCCTGAAGGTGAAATGTGCTGTTCGTGCATGAAAACTGATGTACATGCAAATTACAAAGTTGAACTTAATGGCAATTGCTCAAGCATTTAATCCATGCTGGCCAAAATACCAAGAAGCAGTCTGATGTTTAACCCTCAGGAGTGCAGAGTATGTGCTTCACCTAAGGGATACATCAGACTTTTATTCTGCATGCATTAATACTGGGAACTGTATTTAATCAAGTTGTGCTTTTAAAAGAAGAATGTTGAAGTGCTAATGTGGTGTACCTGGGTTTTTATTTCATACAACTCTGACTATTTCTCCCTGCACGGACCAGGACCTTATCAAGCCGGTTCAGGAAGGGAAATGCGAGCTCTTTAGCAGCCAAACATTCCAGTACTTTAACCTGATAGGTGCTCACTACGGCTGCTGTTTGGTCGAATCCAAAGTGTTTTATTTGGTATTATTGTGTTACATGTCTCTCTCACCAGAGACACTGAGGGCTGTCTCATCTTACCTTCTCATAATGAATATATTGTTATTACTAGAACACAGTATGGTGTCATTTTACCCCAGTTTACATGAGGGTTAGTAGGACTATTGTCGGATAACATATCCGACGAGGAAGTGAAAACAAAGCTCCAAATGAGTGAGTTCTCAAACTTAGACTGAAAAAACAAGAACATCCAAAAACTTTGTGGAACATAATATAAGAAATGGAAAATAGACATCATGTCATAATATTTAACCAGATTTAAAATATAGTATATAAATATAGGAAAAGAGGCCTTGGAATGAGTATAAAATGTATTCACTGCACACGCACACGCACAGACAGGAGACTCCATAAGAGATATAAATAATTCATTACACATCCTCCCATGTGCTCCCCTTTATCTCCACCATTTTTCCATATCCCATTCTTCTCCGAAAATGGGCTGCTCTGCCCGAAGGGACGAGCTGCACTGGGAGTGTGAGACGAGGTGACAGAAGACCACCACACACACACACACACACACACACACACACACACACACATACACACACTAACACAAAGCAAGCGACGCTCACTCTGGCTGACTGATGATGTGGTATGCTACAGATGCTGGACGGTTGGTGGGGTGAGGAACAGTGATGTCAGCGTCGGCTCTTCATCCTGCCTCTTTTCTGTGTTAATGACCTTCAGGAAACGAGGATCTCCCTCCCCCGGCTGTAGTTTGATGGTGGTTACCCTGGAGACTTGGTGTACAAACTGACGGCTTTATATTTTGATCAGGCTGGAGACAGACTCACTCGCTTTATATGATACATTCATGAACTCAACTAAGATAGTTTGTCCTCACTTTAAAGGAAGGTCTTATATACTGTAGGTCGATCTTATCAGACGAGCTACAGCATGATTATTATTATTTATTTTTTTTTGGAAACTCTATTTTTGAAACTCTATGGGGCAATTAGCGCACGAAGCGTTCGACCACAGGAGCAGCGAACTGCATACACCCTGACAGAGCAGGGGGAGCAATTCAGGGTTAAGTGTCTTGCCCAAGGATATGGCTCGTAGGAGCTGGGGATCGAACCCTCGACCTTCCGGTTGAGAGACGATGACTCTGCCACTGCCGCCCCTAGGAAAGAAGTTAAGTACTGTTGTAGCAGCCATGATCCAACTGGAATGATTGCATTTCCAAGTTTCTCAGATGTTGTTCTGACTTTGGTGTGTTTATGAGCTGAAAGCTGTTCTGTGGCAACAACATGGACACTGCCAAGAAGAGGTTATATTTACTGCTGAGCTTTCAAACTGCATTTCTTTTTGTGTTTTTGTCTCAGACTTGTCTCAGACTTCTTGCTACATGTGGAAAAATGATTCAGACTACATTCTCTAATCTCAACTCTTGTTTGTAGACAGTCTTTAAATGATACAATCCTTATCCCATATTACATGTCACAATTCTTCTTCTGCTTCTCACCATAATGAAACAAGAAAAGTACAGAATCCCTCCAGCTCTTCTCAGCCCTGTTAGGTAGGGACCCCGATATTATTCACCGTGTGACTAAAGTGTCACTGACTGTTTACTTGCATACCATACCTTCCCATGAAGGTCCATATTCTGGTTAAGGCAATCTTCTAAAAAAGGTGTTTACATGCTCTGCAGAGCGTGAGCTGCTTGAATATTTCCATAATATATGTCCATGTTAATCAGCGTAGTAGCATAGTAGTATTAGCAGCGTCATGACAAAATGTCACCTAGAGGCGTAAAAAAAAGTAGAATATTCAGGAGCATATTCTGACTAACACGGTGATACAGCCACACTCCAGAGGTCTTATTTGGGTTTTTAATCATCGGAAATCAGTTTAATCGGGTTATGACAATTGGAATAATGTGTTGATATGACTCCTATACAATCAGAATATTGTCATTATTCCGATTTAATACAGGAATATGGTTACATGTAAACGTAGTCATTGTGTCCTAATCACGCACCATATTGAAAGGCTGATGTTCAATATAGTAATTCCAATTCATCTTTTTTGGCCATAAACATCTGTGCTAGTGTTTTTTTTATGTTTTTAATTAGGTGTATTTTCTCATATTAAAAAGAATGGCCAGTTAGGTTTTTTGTTTAAAGCTTAGCGTAGCTTGTTCTCCTGCTGTAACTTAGTGTTTCCTTCAGTCATTAGCACTGTATGATGGAGTGTCTTAATCATAGCTGAGATATCTTACATTAGCTCAAAGCTAGGATCAGGAGTCTCTCACAGCTGGCTCTATGTTATCTAAAACACTCCTCTTTCTTTTGTTATGATTTCAAAAGTGTTTTTCATTTGTGCTGAAGATAACTGTCTGTTTATGAACTGCCTGAATACCTGCACAGATGTGTTTAAGAGCGTGACTGCTTCCTCTCGCAGTTAACATAAAGCAAATGCGCACACACACACACACACACACACACACACACACACACACACACACACACACACACACACACACACACACACACACACACACACACACACACACACACACGGTCTGAGCACTTCCTCAGGAAACTGAGACCAACGGAAAAAAAATGTCGCTGTCATGAAGAATCTAATGGGCTGTCAGCTCTCCAGGGAATTACTAACCGGGCAGATTAAAGGTGTTTTTTATTTATTTTTATTTGAGCAGGTAATTAAACCATTCAAGATGAAGATCTCTTTCACAAGGGTGACCTGACCTGTCCAATAGGGCAGCAGCGCACGTCATAGTAAATATGAACAGAGAAGTGATCTCAGGCGTTCTGGATTAGATTGGTTTGAAGATGTTTGAGAACTCTGTGAGGTTGACTGACCTGCCTGTTAGAGGTCATTTTTCTGGCAAACCTGAAAGGAAAACAGTAAAATGAAACATCTTGGTGGAGTACTGTGTCATGTATCTGAACTTTACAGACAATACAGTCTATTCACCGCACAACATGTGAACACGTGACGTATAAGGGCTTTCATAACGTTCTTGCTAAATCTCAAATAACAACCCAAACCAAGTTTATATTTTGCTCAAAAACACCTCTCCATGCTTCAGAGCACTTCCTGTTAAGTCTTCAGGATGCCACTGATGTTTGTGAAAACACTGAGAGGTCTGCTTTCGTTTGCTCTGTGATGACTGATAACATCTGTGTGACTGCTCACAGTTATTGCCGCTCTTCAGGAGGTTTCCTCCTTTGCAGTGCAGCTCGGTTGAACTCCATCCTGATGTCTATAAATATATTGTCTTTTATTTATCCTTTTTTTTTACCTTCTTTTTCTCCTCAATCAGATTTTAAAAAATCCAGTCCCACAATGGATCCTACTAAGTATTGTATAGTGGGGTTGAGCTCAGTCAGTAGAGCGGGTTCCTTCTGTACAGTTTCTTGAAGTGTGTCACATTGTTCGCACGTTCTGATGTTACTGCTGAAGGTGCGTTTCATCTTGACGGCTTTAACTCTTCTTCTCAAGTCAACCAATCCAAAAGAATCCTTAACACTGAGATTCCCGTTGTAGATACTCTCTAGCTTCCCAAATGTATACACTATCATTCGACAGCTTAAAATGTTCCAGAACAAAATCCCCTTATTCAAAGTGCCCAGCTGCTTTTGTCATGTGGATCATGTATCTCTGACCACCATCTAAAGATTGTCATGCCACAGACAGAGGGTAGACAGGATTGTGTGTCTAGAGCCTGATATTTCCCCTGAGCTACAGAGCTTCATTGTTGTACAATAACGATTAAAGACACATCAGTGAAACAAGCGGCTGCCCTGAGACGCATCCCATCATTATCACAAACTCAGTAAAAAGACATTCTGTAAATACCCTGTAAATCACTTAATGAGCTTTATATTACAGCTCTAACAGTCGCTGAAAGATTCACTGTTTCCACCTGGTTGAGCTGTTCAAACTCAAAGCTAAAATAAACAGGTGTTTTAAGAGTTAATGATCCCTTTTTTAAAGTAAAGTTTACAGAAACTGAAATCACACAATGGGAAAGTCAGTGTTACTAGTTATGAGACGAAAGAAGGAGAAAAATCTCGAATATAAATGACAGACTTATCCATTCATGTGTTAGAGAAGTTTTTATGCAGGGACGCTGAGCCATAGGTGTAACAGGGAACAGGAATGCACTTAGTCTTGGGTCGATCGCTGCTGACCTCAATGGGCTTGTAAGTCATTGATTAACTTTCCTGTGAAACTTTGCCAGCTACACAATCAGTTTGTTCTTCTTTCTGACGCGGGTTCTTTGGTTTCAGTTCCCTTCAAAAGACTTCTCAGCTTAGCCGTCTGTCAACAGCAGAGTCTGTTTGTCTCAGAAACTCCATCCCACTGGGAAAGTAGGTGACCCCCCCTTCGGGCTTCACCTGGAAATCTGACTTTAACTTGTGAAGTCTGAATAAAAACCATAACACAAACCCTGAGAAGTTTTGTTATTTGGGCACCTTTTAAATGTACTTTGAATCCTCTTGGTCTGATGTGTTACTGATAAGTGTTCTTGGTTTACAGGATCTCTGACGGCAGGCGAACACAGTTTCCCTTTCCAGTTTCTCATTCCAGGTGAGTGTGGGATTAATCATTACATGCCTTCCACCCTTATCCCTCCACGTCAGGGGCCACACCCTCAGTTCCTGTAATAGTTTCCTAATGGGTCTCTTTTATCAGAGCATGCAGGTTTGATAACCTCTGATAACATGGAACTTTTCCTAGTGTGTGTACTTCCAAAGTGTTCAGCCCAAAGCGCTTTGTCTTCCACACAATGCAGATCTAATATGACAGTGGTGTGAAAGCTCATTGCATTGTTAATGTTTGAAAGATTTGTGAGGAACATGCCCCAATGTGATAATCAGTCATAATTACACTTCCTAAGTGGATTTTTTTTTTGAGGACTGAAATATCACGATGATGAGCTGAACATACGAGGACCTGTGAGCACACAGTGCAGCGTCTGTCTGGCATCTTCCCCTCTGTGAGGCGTGGGCTGGAGCGCAGGAGGGGGTGTGGGGTTATTTTTAGTTCCCTCTCCGGTTGTGCAGTCACTGTTTAATTGGTCTTCATGCCCCCATGCTTCGCCCTCCCCTCCCATCAGACCCTCAGAATGCAGAGCATCAGCACAGGGCATGTTAACTATCATGTAGCGATAAGGAGCTCAATGTAGGATCTTATGACTCCTACTGCCCCCTGCTGGTGAAGCAAATAGGCTGAAATGCTCTTTAAAATCATTTGCAGCAGCGTTTGAAGTCTTTTGGTTGATTGAGCTAAATCAGTTTGTAATAAAGGATTTTATGGCACATCAAGTTTTGAATGTCCGCTTCAAAACAAAAACAAACATCAGTGATAAAGAATCCTGATTATTTGCTATTTGATAAAAATGTAATGAAAAATACCAGAGAGGCAGTGATTGGTGAAAACAGGGCTGATACAAATGAACTAACTGCATGATGATGTATTGAAATTGTTGCTCGTATGTCTTCTTGACACTGACCTTTCCCAGAGACGCTGTAAGACTCCAAAAGTGCCAACATTTTCTTTCACATCTGACCGTGATAACAAATCACAGCTCGGCCAGAAGGGGATCTGCTTTAAAAAAAAACAACCTCCATCTCTGAATCAGCTGATCGGGCAGATGAAGGCAGATACCAACATTCAGCAGATGCATCAGTGCATCCCTAAAAACTGAATTAGAGAATCCTGCAATTGTACTGAATCTTTGTAAACTTCAGATTAAACTCCAAATATCCACCTCACTCGTTAATTAACAGGAAATAAACAGAGCCCCAAAGGCAAAACTCGCCTCCTATCATGTGGAATCTGCAAGAAATGTGATCAGAACTGAATCATTTAGATAAACCAGAAATACTGGAGAGTTCGTTCTACGACGAGTGTTTACTCTCACAGGTGTTTCTGAGAAGTGTCGATTCAACTTCATGGATTTCTTTTGGCCTGTAGCACTTTAATGTGGCTGCATTAGCTGTAGCTTACTTTAAAAGTAACTGAGAGGATATAATTGTCTAAAGGAATCGAAAGTGCATCAAGTGGAAAAAGCTAAACAAATTAGCAGGTAGTTGAGCAGCTGTGTAATGTTAGCTTGTTTTCAGTTATAAGGTTTTATTTTCCATGATGGCAGAGAACATTTCTATCTAACATTGTAGAATAAGTTAATATAACCTTGACTGTATTGGCAGAATAAAGAAGTTTGACAAGGGAAGGGGGAGGATTTAGGATTGATAGCACTGTGGGTCATCCTGCTGATGCTGCTTGTGATCCGACACAGAGTCTTGGGTAATATCATTGTTTTTGTGTTAATGAGTTCCAAAGGGAAATACTAAAATCTTTCCTCTGTACAAGCAGAGCTCATTTAGGATTTGAGTCATCAGCTGTTGTTGTGGCCCGATCATTTTCCACTGAGGGAACAAAGCAATACAGAGAGAAGAGGAAGGAGTAGGCTGAGATGAAGCACAGGGACACTTGAAGGGGAAAACTAGGGTTGCATGACATGGTGTGTGGCCTCATTCCAAAGAGACACGAGATATTAGTCCAGGAAGCATCGAGAACACAGATGATAACGATGTGATGCATTCATTGAGCACTTCACTAACGAGAATGCTGTAGTTCACAAGCACCTGCATCAGTGTTTCATAAATACAAACAGAATAAAACTGAACAAGCAGTGAGCAGATGGTTATCAATGTATAAGAAAGATAAACAAATATAAATAAATGAATAAGTTGTCTAGCTCTCTGCTGATTTTCTGAAACGAGCCTGTCAACCGTGATACATTTCAAAACATCAGTGCTGAGCTGGGACTGGGGTTTGGGACTTGGGGTGGGTGGGTGGGTGGGGGGGGGGGGGGGTGTTACTGGCTGCTTTGCTCGGATCAGGGAGAATACTGTGAGACAAGTTATGTGTGAAATATCTGATGCTTCAGCTAACAAGACAGAAATCACACCATGTGTTACCTTTAAACAAGTTTCCCCTCACAACCCATTTAGTTCAGTGACTGGCAGATCAAATGTTGTCTCCCTCTTCTGTCTGGGTTTGAAGAAGTGGATGGATATATTGCAGTGTCACTTGTCAGTCACAGTAATACCCTGAAGCAAATCCTGCTTTAACGTCCTATTTAATTAAATGGGGAACCAAAAAAGAAGAATCTCTATTTATAGATTACAAATAAAGATCTGGATTCTGTATCTGGGGGTTTGAAGTACATTCTACAAGTCAATGAACAATCACTTATCAGTAGGCTTTGGAGTATGCAGGAAAAAAACAAACAGTTGTTATGGAAACTCAAAAGCTGGCAGATCGTTATCCACTCTCACAACACATCAGCTCCCAGTGGTAGTAATCTGAAAATGAATTATTAATCTCTATTAACAGATCTGCATTAAAGTGCAGCTGACAGTCAAAATATAAATCAACTTAGACTTCAGCAACAAATCTGCTTGATGCCGTGTCATGAAAGCCAATCAGCATTTAGAGTCCCTGACTGTACGTGAAATGCATCAGATTGACAGATCCAACCTCGACTCAGAAAACACACATTTTGAAAGTCGTTTTCTGCACATCTTCATTACAGACTTATCAAAGCTTGTGTTTTTACATTTTGAAAGACTTCCTGATGTTCATATTTCAGAAAAGCTTAAGACCTTTAAAACTTCAGCGCAATTATTGAAAAATTAGCATCCTTTCCCAGAGACATATCTCATCTGTCAGATGAGGACAGATGGTGATTGCATACATTAATAGTAACTGTTCTTCTTTTTTCACCCAGCAGAGCCCCCCCCTGCTGGCCACTTAAAAAAAAGCAGGTTTAGGCAAACTGCTCGTCTTAACCTTTAGGTGTCATCAGAGGAAAGAAATATCTGTGAATCAGCAGATTTATTTAGATGAACTTTACTGCATGATTGTAAAATAAATGTATCAAAAGAGTACTTACTATGATTCTAGATGCAAATGTCAATGATATAATAATGGTCAAAAAAGATCTTAGCATCTTAGATCTAAGCTTCAAAGAACAAGGGAGACAACAGAATCCTGGGCAGCCATTTTCAGCTCAGTCTGATGTCCAGTGTAGGTCAGCTTGCTGTTTTAGTCTATCTGCAGCTTGTTGTTTTGTTTTATTTTTTTTTGCTACAAAGCTGTCTGCAACCAAACAACCAGCTGCCACCTCTTGTGGTTAATTCATATTGACAGCAGCAGCAGACCCGTCCTGTTGCAGCAGCACGCCTTGCTGACGTCTGAGTCAAGATCAGGAGAAAAGGGGACACATTAGAAAAAAAGAGGGCTCTTCATTTATTTTGACTTCACATGAATCACTTTGTCTTACTTCCTGTTAGGGCTGCACCATGTTTGCACTGTTGTGCTTTTAGTCAATCTTTCCCTCTTTTCTGGCTTTGAACGTCTCTCTCTCTCCTTCTGTCCATCTGGCTGCTTCCTCCCCAAATAGTTATTTTTATCTCGCTCTGCTTAAATTTCCTCCCCTACAGCCCTTTTATCTGCCTGTTTCCTTGTCTTCTCTGCCCTTTCCTTTGGTCACAAAAATAATCAGTGTCCTTCAGTTCAGGATGAGAAGTGCAGGAATCCGTGTGTATGGCTCCTTAATCGTCGTCCTTTCTGAAAGTAATGTCAGATCACATTTAATTTCAGCCTTTTTATTTAGCTTTATTAGCTTTGCATAACTGACACATCATTGTCAATGTCTAATTGTCAGTTGACTGAGCTACTGGTGAAGGAATACAAATATGCACACACGTGTAACAATGTGAATCTATGTTGGTTGCTTAAATAAAAGTTTATTTATTAATATGGGTTATTAGGCTTCATGTACACTTTTTACCTTTTGATCAAACATTTAAGTTCATGGCTGTCAGAAGTTCATTCATTTACTCTGAATGTCAGTGACTATCTTCAGTATCAGAGACATGTCTGTTTTGTCTCCCTGTCTCTGTCCTTCCTTCCCTGCAGTCGCCGCCCCGACTTCCTTTGAAGGCCCCTTTGGTAAGATTGTTTACCGTGTGAGGGCCGCCATTGACACGCCTCGATTCTCTAAGGACTACAAAGCCCAGAGGCCCTTCTACCTACTCAATCTGCTCAACCTCAATGAGGTTCCTGACATTGAGGTCAGTGTTTTTTTCTGTGTAAACGTGGGTTACCCTACCCTAACCCTCAGCTAATGATGCACCAACACACTCTGTCTCTGCAGCATTTGAGTTACGCTGTGACCACTAAGAAGTTCAGCTACCTTCTGGTGAAGACGGGGACGCTGATGTTGAAAGCTCACAGCGACCTCAAGGGTTACATCCCCGGACAGGTCATCAAGTTAGCCACTGAGATCCACAACAAGTCTGGGAAGGATACCGGATGTGTACTGGCCAGTCTCATACAGGTAAACCATTAAACAGGATAAGAAAACGTGTGTTTGGACAACAGCAAAGCAAAAGAGGAGGGGAGGGTCAATGCATCATAGTATCGCAATGTTTTTAGTGCCAATATTATATCTTTTTTTTACAGGTATTAATATTTTTATTATATCAATAGCAAATGTGCCTTTTTAATAAAATTTTAATTAATGCTGAAGGGGTTGCCCAATTCACTTTGAAAAAGTTGCATTGTTAAAGATTACTGCACTTGTTCAGTCACCCATACATGTTTACTTTCAGTGAATGTCGATTGGACTGACACACTTACAGTTCACATTGTGTATTCACATTGTGATCTTTATATACATTTGGGGATCTGTATGTGTATTTTCAAATAGTTTTGCAAAAAATAATAGCTCCATAAATATGTTGTTTAAAAAAGTTAAATCACAATATATGGTATTGCAATTCTCAGCATATCGCAAAATGTTTTAATCCTGTAATAAATTGAATCATGACTCTTAGTCTATATCTACTGGAGGTCTCTTTGGGATTTGGGGGTTTGTAATACTAAAGGAAAAAAGAACCTAAATAAAACAAGATAACAGTGATTAAACACTTGACTACACCTCTTTATCCACAGATGTGTTGTCATCATATTTGCCTTACACCAGATGTCATTTTCATAAGCAGGGTCAGTTTGCAAAGCTCTCTCTAAAACTTCTGTTTTATTCTACAGGGCACTTACGTTTTAGAGTCGTTGTAATCCAAGACCTTAAACATAACAATCCCTCCAATGTAGCTCCTGTAAAATCTCCCTATACCTCGAGATAACTGAAATGGAGGTTTTCTTGATCCATTTCAAACACTCATCTTTAAACAATCAATAAGTTGGCAAAGTGGTTGTTGTCACTACGAACTTTATATTCACACAGAAAGTGACCTATAAGAACAAGCGGCCTGTGTTTGACCTGCGGACCATCGCTGAGGTGGAGGGGGCCGGAGTGAAAGCAGGAAAACATGCAGAGTGGAGGGAGCAGATTATCGTCCCTCCTCTTCCTCAGTCAGTGCTGGCCGGCTGCAGCCTCATAGATATCGACTATTTCATTCAGGTGAGTGAGTGTTCTATTTGGTATTTAAATACAGGAACATTTCTGAGACATATTTATCACCTTAGTTTCTGCAGTTCTGTCTGTTCACTGTTTCAACTCTGTTTTTGTTTCGTCTCTGCTCATGCCCCGCCTACTTTGTGCATTATTTAAAGCAGGGGTGTCCAAAGTGCGGCCCAGGGGCCATTTGTGGCCCTTGAGTGGATTGTTTGTGGCCCTTGACTTCGTTCGAAGAATTAGAAGATTTTGGCCCGAGGCCTCATCAGATGGCATATTTCGTTCTTTTTTTCTTTTTCAGGTTAGCGAGGGAGACCTATAAAAGCCTGACTATTCTTTCCAAAAAAAATTAACGCAACAGTTTCCCACTGCAATTAGTTATTGTGTATTTACATTATTTTTTGAAGAGGTCAAAATACAAAAAGTTCCTTCCAATATTTAAGAAAAAAAAACAAAAAACCTGTGGCCCGTGTGCGATTCTAACGCGACAATTTTGGCCCGCAAGAAAAAAAGTTTGGACACCACTGATTTAAAGGATTAATATTTAACTGTGACATGCAGCGTTTAAATTGGTAATGCAGTCCAAATTCAAAACACTGGAGAGCTGTCTCCCCCTGCCCCCTTCTCCCTAGATTCGATAAGCTGGTGGGCTACCATATTGTGGACAATGAAGCTTCAGTGTTTAGACAACTCTGCATCGTTCTTAAAACCTTTATGTGCTCTAACATCTCCATTTTTAAAAAAGTATCTTGAATATTTATCCTAATTTTTTTCCACTTTTCTGCTCATGGTGCTTATAAAAGAAGCTCAGAAGCTCTTCAGGTCGGGTCAAATCAGTTTTTATCTAAACCAGTTCATCTGCCCTCTTCCATCACTGCACTGTTTGTGTTCCAGGTGTCACTAAAATCTCCAGACGCAGTCGTCACTCTTCCCATCTACATCGGGAACATTGCTGTGAACTTGTCTCCATCAAGACCCATCCCTTCCATACCAGACCACCGCAGGGAGACTGTTGCACCCATAACGGCAGGGGTGACACCCAGCGCCCCACCCGCAGAAGAGGACCCGGAGGAGGGGCTGTGTGCAGGGGGCGTGGCCAGCGAGGAGATTCCCACGAAGAGTCACTCTCAGCAGGACCCCTCAGGACAGCCGGTCACCATGTCCCCCAGCGCCTTCAGCCACGCGCCTGGAGCAGCCCTTCCTCCAAGCCACAGGCGACCTGACACCTCCGCCCCCTTGTTCTGTGTGTCCACTGGGGCCACCATACCTTTCTTCACTGAGGGAGACGTGACTCCTGTCCCCACTTCGTGTTCTCTCATCCTCCCTCCAGAGTACAGCAGCTGGGACTATCCTCACGGTTAGTTTTAAACACATGCATCGACATATTCAGGGTAGCACCAGATACTGGTTTGTTGAAATGTTGAATTAAATACATCGTAAGTTTAGGATTCCCTTATAGCTGGAAGTAATCTTACAATCACAACCACCTCCAGTTACATAATAAAATAATAGCACACCAGTGCTTTTGGAATAAAAGTTATATCTCTGTTGCAGATGACCAGATGAAGTACCTGCAAATCCCCAAAAAATCAAAAATGCATCTTTCTAATGGTGGTCTTTGAGAGGATAAAGCATGTAAATAAAAGAAAGCAAAGTGTTTACTGCAGGAAACATAGTGTTACCTTGAGGTCACTGTTTAAGAGTGCACAACCTTTGTTTTTGTCTGAAGTCTTGTTAGAGGAAGGCAAGCTGAAATTGCAGAGTTATTCTGTACTTTGTGTTACGGTAAGGAATATTACATGCAAACAAATCATGGTTAGCAATGACGGTTATTTACAGCTTTTACATTTGAAAATAAAATAAGTGACGGATGTGCCCATGTGATGGAAATGCTTTTCCTTTTACTGTATCTGACATGGTGCTGTACTGTAACCATGGGGATTTAACTAACTGTGAGGGAGAGCTGCTCTGTTTTCAGGCTCTACGGATCAGTACTGCACACCAATGTTTTACTGAGAGCCATCGTACTTGTTTTTATGAGAACACTTGTTTTCTTAAAATGACATTTGACCATGAGATTTTTGTTGTGAAAAAGACCTTCACTTCTGCTTTATCAAAACTATAACTATGAATTATTTACTGGTGAGAAAAAAAGGCGACAGCTGACTTTTTAACTTTATTCTTTGTCTTTGTGTGTTACAGAGCCCCCACCATCTTATGAAGAAAGCTGCAGTAGCGCCAACTCTTCTTTCAACAGTAGACAGTAAAAAAGAATCAGGTGAAGAAGCACCATGGCCACACCCCACCCACACCTGCCTGAACTGGCCTCTCAACGAATCAGGATGGAGACGCGCTGGGTTAAGGAGGATGGAGCGTAACTCCACCTCAGGACCCAGAGACTGCTCCTTTGTCCTCTAATAAGTGAAAAAGGGATCCTATCTTATATTGAGTACCGTATATGTTTAAGTTTCACCTCGTGTCCCAACACTGTGTCAGAGAGGCCGAACATCACTGTGCCTAAAGGATGTGTGTTGGATCATCATAGAGCATTTAGAACTTTAAGTGAGTGGGGTGCTTTCTTTCATGGGGCAAGTTTAAATCTGTTCACCTTTGTTCCCTTTTTTTAGTGACTTTTTGCATCCGGGATGCCTTTAAAAAATATGCTGGCCTCCTGAAGGCTCCTGCTTAAGGAGATCAGACATTCAGCCTTTTTTCTTTGCAGTCCGACTGTGCGCTTGTTATTGTGTCCACATCTGTCTGCTCATGTCTCAAGTTGTCCTCTCCATCAGTAGGACAGAGCTGTCATCATGCTGGATATTTTAAGGAGACGGGCTGAAGCTGTGATTTGTCTGTAAAGCGAGTTAACCCTCCTGTGTGTAGGATTTCTCTGTAGTATATTAAACTTATTATTATGACCTTTAGACATGTTTTAATCACTTTTCAAAAAAGTTTCAAAGTCAGCATAATTAAACAGACAAGTCTTTAAATCATAAAGTTTAGAATGAGCAAATTTCACAAGTTTAAAGGAATAGGAAGTTAAGTAAATCATGACTTGTCCTCAAATATGTATATTTTAAGAATAATTTAAAATGTCTCACCGATGCATTATTTTTAAGAAACTGTGACAATGAAAATGATCTTCATATGCTGTAGTTGCATGCATTCCTGCTCGTGTCTTTTAATTTGATCACAAATAACCCAGTCAGAATGTGTAAGGGTCCTACACACAGGGGCGTCATTTCAGAGCAACACCCCTCAGCTGTTCAATGCGACTAGCTTTTAAAACCCTTTCATCAGCTCACTTTCATTTTTAAAAAAACATGCTGTCAATGTTGAGAACATTAAAACTAATTAGATAAGTTACATATCTCTGCACCCCCTCCTGTTGACGGCTCATACAGCTGAGAGGATTTTGCTTTGACATTCGTTTGGTATTCAGAGGACAGAGTGTCTGCAGATGAGGCTCATTATCCTGCAGCTGCCGATGAGGACTGCAGCACTGAAGCTGTCTTACTCTGCCCTCTTGTGGTCATTGCTGGTACAGGTCTCTGCTTGTCTGAAGCTGGAGCTCACTAAAATACTTCACTTTAGTCTGTGCTTCTGAGATGCACAGACTGAGGTCTGCTGTATGTTCATACATTGTATTTTCTCAAAACCAACAAATTGAGATCTGAGTGTTTTTGGTCTCAGTCTGAATGAGATTGTTTTTCTCCTGTTTGTTGCCTTAACTTTCTTTGAGTGTAACATTAGTGAGACGAGAATCCTCTGACATTTAAGTCAGTGTAGATGATAGACATACATTTGCACAACACAGCACTTTTAACCATTTGAGTGCATGGGTTTCTTTGTGCATGTGTATTGTACCTTACGTGTGTGTGTGCGTGCGTGCGTGTGTATAAAAAAGAGCTAATTCGTACAAAACGTTCCCTGAGTTCTATTTTTACTGAAATTCCATTGTTTGTTTATTTTGTTTATTTTTTTTAATCAGCATATCTCATAAATGAGCTTTGTGACATTTTTTTTTGCCTTTTTACGGGTGCATGCTGATTATATTTTGATCAGATGTTACATTATTCCCACATTCATTTTATCATCCTTAAGTTATAGAACTCACAAAATGAATCATTGAAGTTTTTGTTTATATGCAAAAGAAGAGTTTGTATCATGAGATTTCTAAAACTTTTTTTAAGTTTATGGCTTTAAAAATGAGTTTGACATTTTGTACCTATTTTTTCAGGCATTTGTCATCTGGTGAAAATATCTTTGTTTATATTAAATTATTTGAACCGCATCACCCAGTTCTGCTGCATGTGTTGTGAAAGCAGCAGCTCAAACCCATTATCACTGTTCTATGGGGAACTAATGCCACTGGAAATCCTGAGCACAACTGCTGTATTTGATGTTTGTATTACGACTGACATGTTGGTCCTATTTTACCACAATTCATTCTGTGAATTAAAAAAAACAAAAAACGTTCTGGTTTTGACTTCTGACTCTCAATCACGTTTCCATGTTTAATCAGAAAAACTGCTTTTACTGTTGACATAAACTCAAACTACCATACTCTGGTCTCGACATTATTATGAACGCATGCCTTAATCTGAAATTCCACAACGGCATTCAGGAGCCTGTAATGGACTTTATTCTTCTCCACTATGAATGATGTCAGGATGTGCATGTGCTGCCCTTTCTGACTTCTACTCCTGTGGACTGTGAATAATGCACTTGATGTATGCAAATGTAGCTCTTAAACCAGTGACAACACTGGGCCGAGATGTCGAACTTCGTATTTTGTTGTAAAATTCCTCTCCTTTCCAAGAACTCTGCAGCAGCTCCCTGAAGTCATTTCACTCTTGCCTTTGTTGCATCAACTTCTGTTGAATTCTCTTCACTAAAAGGTATTATAGCTTTATGTTTCTCACTCGTCCTGTGTCATGTTGTCGTTCTTTCTCCCTCACACATTAATGAATGGTGTCTGGTTTTGTATTTTTCTACTTGTGAACTGTTTACAGGTGCAGTATGCAGATACTAATGTAACACCTCAATCAGTAAATGTAATGTTTCAACTTAAACTTGAAAATTTAAAGTTTTACTGTACAGTATAACAATAAAATGATATGACATGACTGTTGTTTATGTGGATAGAAAAAGTTTGTGCTTCTGATGCTGTGGCTCAGTGACTGTGAAATGCAGTCACTTGCCAAATTAAGGGAAAAACTTAAAACAGAGGAAATGATGTAAAAACATATTTAGAGCTGAATTTAAATGAAGCCTATTAGGCCTTTCTCATTCAAAAAGAAAATGGGTACAACCAGCGCCACTATATGGCGCTGCGTACAACTGCAGAAATCCCCAAAGAAAGTAGATGATAAATTCAGGGTTGTCCAAAAATCTGCATGCACAAAAATGCAGAGGATCAATGTTATAATAACTGGGAAAAGGTTGTTTCCATGGTGACAAAAATCAAAAGAAGTCTTATATGATGACTTATGCAGAAAGGTGCAATTATAGCAAATCATATTCAACAGGGAGTCATTAAATAGTGGAGTTACTAAATTGACAGCAAGTGTCAAAAGCAATTTGGTTATCGGACATCCCCAAATATCTTCTACAAACGATTCTTATGCTTTTCTTAACAAAACTGTATACACATATGTCCAGAATGCAGACGAGCTGGAAAGAAAAATAAAAAATGCCCCTTAAATAGGCCTATACCATTAACTTTAAAATGATTAACTATTATGTTCATTATGTTGAAAGTTAACTTTGCGATGTAGGGCTATTTATTATGAATTATTATTATTATTATTATGACGGCCCATTTATTATTTTTAACAGCGTATGCAGAGAAATACTTCGGGTGCCTTCGGCTTCCTTCGACTGTCACGTGACCCACGATTTCTCGGAGAGGAATTTGATGCGCATGCGTACCTTTGTCTGTGTCACATTTGTAGGCAACAATAAACACGATTATTTTTTGGTATAACGCACGTTTCTTTCGTCTGTACTCTGCTTTATCAACAAGAAGATAACGTGAGTGTCCGGACGACTGTAACTAGGATTCAGTGAACATTCAGTCGGTCGAGGTGTTTTTGTTCCATGTCGCTTCTGAACTCCACTTACCGTGAGCCCTCTGTGTATTGTTTGAAGTCATGCGGTCGCCTCCTACTTTCCACTGCGTTGACTGAAGCTGGGTCACTGGCTCCACTTTAGAAATGGCACACACTTGACTTGATCGAACTCGGCTCTTTTGTGAATATCTGTCTTTAACTGTGCTGTTGACCTGCGCTCAGTAGTTCACCATGATGATGTCCGTAAGTTGTGTTTTTGAACTCTTTTGCATTGTTTAATAGAGCGTGTGTTGCTAATGTGTTATTTTGGCATTTGTAATAATTCTCTGTATATCAAGTTTGGCATTGAGTGTTTGCAGAACTTGATCCAGAGAGTGGGAGACAAGATAACATTAAGACATGTGAAACACTTCTAAAATATTTGTTTTTTAAATTACAAAACAAAAATCCTTAATATCTGAATGTGTAAAGTGTTTGCCTTCATTTGCTTGGTGCTTGATAATCAAAATTCAGTCATTTCAGTGAATGAAATCTGGTTATTGCCAAGTCCTATATTTAAACTGCACGTGCCAACCTTTATTTTCTTGAACTTTCCAATGAAGTAATTGCTTTTTTTAACCTTATGTAATATTTTTTTCCATTTCATTTAAGTAGCCTTACCTTTGAGCATAGTGTAAGAGACATTATTGTTAAGTTGTACTTAATGCAATTGTGAGGGTACAGATAATACGTGTAGAAAATGTATGCAGCTTGTGTGTGTCAGTGTATATTCTCACGTTTCAATCAGGTTTTGAATGCTTTATATGCACATGCACTTTTGTTGATCTTAAAGTGTATTCTTGTTATTTTGAAGTTGTTGTAGAACAGGAGAGCAGATGATGTAATGTCACTCCTCAACTGTAGTATTTTCAATATTCATGACAGTTGATTTAAACTTAAATGTAAATTAAAGTCTTTGTAAAGGAGATTTATATGCTAACGATAATTAAATCTGCCAGTAGTGAGAGAACCTGCAGACGTGTGTGTTTTGGAAAGTAGTGACTGTAGCAGACGCACTGCTCTCACGGTTTGGAGTCACAACTCTGCACCTGGAGCACTAACACTGTATCTGGTTTCCTCAAGCAGCTTAGAAGATAAGCTCTCAATGATCACCTTGTCTGGCCTTGAGTTGGATTGTTGACTCTCATTGTCTGTATTTGACTTTCCCTGGGATGTCTGTCCTCTAACACTGATACAACCAACATTTACTCGTGTCTCATGCGTGTTCTAACATGCAGAACATCTTTCCATCTCCCACCTTTTTTTCTTCAACGATAGCTCGTAGTACTAATCTCGTCTCATGGAGTTTGGTCGTCATGTTTATAAACAACATTTTGCATGATTTCTGCAGAGATTTGTAAACACTAAGAAGCCATCATGAAACATGAGGAGACAGACTTTATCTTTGTCTTTAACACAATCATGACAAAAAGATGAATCAAAACTCAAGCATCAATCAAACATTATGTGATTAAAAAAAATGACTGACATAAATTCATTTATTTACTGTTTGTTTTCATGATCCGTCTCTTATCAGATTTACACTTTCTGAGCGTTTGCATATTTGTATTTTATCAGTTTGTGTTTGTTTGCCTCGTGACTGAAAAAGAAAACGTGCACTTCTTGTGCATATAAACAGCCAGGACTGGACCTGCAGCATTTTAATACTCTATAAAATGTCACATTGCATTTCAAGCCCTGAGGTGGCATGATCTGCTCCCATTGGGGTTTTTTTCTCACATCAACAGTCCAACACTCCGTGAATTGATATGAAGCAAAGAAAAAGCAGCAAACCCTTGTTAAAGCAGAGAATCCCAAAGTACTGTATTATTTACAACAAAGCATGGCACGTTTCGTGAGAGGACTTCCTGGTTAACGTAAAGCTAACAGTAACTCTACACCAGATCACGTCTTCTGAATCAAAGACGGAAAAATTTGTTGAGTCATATCTCGCCCTCGGCTTCACCTGTACAAGTGTAGGTCATGAAGGATAGCACACTCCTTCCTTTTCCTACCTGTGTGAGAGCGTTTACTGCAGCTGCACCCCAGACTCAAGATGTGGAGCCTTCAAACAAGCCCACACTGAGATGATTACACAACAACAATCTGCTTGTTAGTTTTTTTCAGTTTGTTGTCAAACACTGAAGGTGATATTCTGGACGTTTTGCAGACAGTGTTTGAGAGGAATTCTCAAAATATAGAGACGCGTTAGTCATAGTGTGACTGACGGACAGTGTACACTAATCACACTGTGTGTTGATGGGAATGCTAAAGGTGTGTGTGGCGGGGGGGGGGATGATGAAATGATTTTCATTTGCTGAAGGGTGGCCGTGCAGAAATAGAAATGGAACCACTGAAGGAGAGCGTGTTTGGATTGTTTTGTGAACGTACGGGAAACATGGAGGTTCTATTTGGACTCCTCAGCCGTGTGCAGCCCGTGAGAGACCCTCGTGTCTCGACTTGGATTACAGAGAGAGAGAGAGAGAGAGAGAGAGAGATTGGCAGCGACTGGGCACAGGCTATATCACACGCACACGCACACACACACACACACGCACACACATTACATTCCTCTGTCAGCCACACATCTACAGCAGAACAGATGGTGCTTCTGTGGGACAATGCTTTCTGTTCTGGTGGAGTCAGCTGAATGCAACTCATTCAGGATTAGTGTTTAATTGAATAACATTTTCGGCGTTCAGAGATGATCCGAAGAACAGAGGAGGTTTTGAGTCTGGCAGAAAGAGTATGTTGTTCACGTAGCGTGGTAGTAGTTGTTAGGTTCTATAACAAATGGTTTCATGCCGATTAAACATGGACTCATTTCCCTGTTTAACCGACAGGAAATGAGTCGGCTTATATCAGTGAGTCCTGCATATGTGTTTTTAAGAACCAGTATAACCATCATAGAGTTGTGTAATTCTCTTGTTTTTTTTCTCCAGATGGTCTTTGAGCTGTCAGACAGTGTCACACTGCTGTTTGACTTCTGGGATGTGCAGGGACCTGCAGGTAGGCAGCCAAATGTCAAACTGCATCCTCACACAGACCAGCTCTTGATACTGACAAAACTATCGTGGTAACTGGGAACCAGTTCATCTGCTTAAAACATACTGTAGTGTTATGTCTATAGACTTTACTGGTTCCTGATAACTCTGGAGATGTTTGTGAAGCATCAGAAGTTGCATTGTGATCATAATGGCCTTCTAATTGGCTTGCTTTTTAAACGGAGCACGGTTAGCTATTTCTACCTGTTAGCAGTCTTTAAGCCAGCTATGCTAACTGGGTTTATCTCTAGCTCTTGTGGATACAAATGAATGAATGAATGAATTAGTGACCCCTGTCAGCTGACTGACCGTCCTGTGACCTCGTCTGTTCAGGGATGGTGCTGTCGGTGGTTGTGGTCTTCTTGCTGACCATCTTCTACGAGGTGCTCAAAGTGTGGAGAGTGTGGCTGGGGCTGAAGTCCAAGCTGGCCCAGCGTCAGGCCCTGTACAAACGCTCTCCATCCTCACGCTGCGACAACAACTCCGTGTTAGAGAGCAGCCCCTCCGAATCCTCACTGACCCCCATGGACCCGCATCCTCCTGATCCAAACAGATACAGGTCAGGCTCTGGGATAATATCTTCTTTATTTTACCCTTCAGAACAAAGAATCTGCTTTGACTCCCTGTGTGTAGTAAGGCATGTTTTAGGCTCAGGTGCCCCACTGAGGTAGCACTCTAAAGCTTTACTGTGTGAGCTGAGTTGAGCATGTCTCACTCTGCAGTAGACGTATGCTACACTGAACATTGACCTCAATCTCTCTTCAGTGGTTCACCACCTATTCTGTCATGGTGACAGAATAGGTGATGTACCTAACCCACAACAACATGTCACCCAGGTCTTTGATTACATCATCACCACCTTGTTTCTGTTCTAAAATCCTCCTGTCCTCATGTAGATGTATCCTAACTCAAACATCCCTCTGCTTCCTCCTCAGCTTGCTGATGCACGTGATCCAGACAGTCCTTCACTTGATGCAGGTGTCTCTGAGCTACTTGCTGATGCTGTGCGTCATGTCCTACAACTTCTGGATCTTTCTCGGTGTCATCTTGGGCTCCACACTGGGTTATTTCATCTCTTTCCCTCTCTTGGATCAGATCTGACGGCGTGGACGGTTCACACAGGAGTCCAGTTTTTTTGTTTGTTTGTTTGTTTTTGCAATGGTGAATAGGAAACCTCTGGACGGACGATTGTTCAGTGTGTCTTGGCGTGTGATCTGCAGAATGAGCCGCACGACACTAACTGTCCATAACATGCATCTGAATGAGGGAACGTTGTCTCAGGCCAGTCTGTGTTTGGATCAGGACTTGTTCACTCTTTAATGCTTCAACTGGATTTACAAAGTTGAAAACAATTGTTTAACAATTGAGACGTGGTGAAAGGGACAAAACTCTGCTCTGTAGGCAAAGTCTCAGTTATGTACTCAAGCAGCACGCATGTGAAAATGGATTGTATACGCAGATTCTTTCAGATGTTACTAAAATGACATGAAGAGAACAGAGAGCTGAGTTTTAAAAGTTTCACAGCAGAGGTTCAGAAAGCTCAGTTTGGGAAATCACTCATGCATTTAACCTTTGTTTCTGCTCCTCATTGACAGTTTGTTAACCACTACACACTTGTCTGTATTTAACTCCACAGTTCAAGGTGTTGCTACGCTACGGATCAGTGCAGCTTCACCTGAACACACCTTCGAAGTGAAAATGAGTGAGTTAGATTTTGAGTTGTGTTTGCAGGGAGGCCGAAGCAGACTTACATTTACAGCTGAGATTAAGATTAACTGGTCATACGACTTTATTTAGATTCAGGAACTGGATCATATGATTGTAGCTTGTTGGAACTTTTCTGATGTGTCATCTTGGTTCACTAACTGACCAGCGTCACTCTCGCAAGGCTGTCAAGGAGCAGTGAGAGCTGATCATGTGCTCCTTTTAGAAATCATTGACAGAACTCCAAGGAAAGAAACGACTTGAGTGCCTTGTCAACATTTTAGAAGTGTTCAGTGCTAAAATATGCCTTTCAACTCTTTAGAGACAAAGTACGTCTGTGAGTGATTCTTACTCTGATACATTTTCAGATCTTAGTCGTCACTTTAAAAAAATATATATCACTAACATCACCATTTTAAAAACGTGGCGAACGAAAATAAAGAACACAGTGGATGAAATAGCTTGATTTAATCTGGATTTTTCTTTTATATATTTCAGGAATAAAAAGCACCTTAACGCTCTCACCGAGAGGACGGTAACTGAGCCGAGGCATGGTGGGAGTCAGTCACGGGTCTAATGTTTGAATCGAAAGTGGGCGAGTCAAATGTGCCGTTGAGAGAGTGATGAGGCGATTTCACAAGAGGAAAGTGACTCCTTAAATGAGCAGGAATTGAAGATGTTTCATCAGCGTTGAACATGACACTGCAGCATCAGTCAGGTCACTCGAGACGGAAACTAGGATGAAAATAATGTGCCATTTATTTCACAGGGTGCACGTTTGTCTTGATTTCTGCACAGTAAACGATCAACTTGTATTCACGAGGACGTTCACAGAAAAGGCGACTTGATTTCAATAAAACTGGAGATGTTAAAATATTGTTTGAACTTTATTTATGGATATAAATATTACACTCGACCCTTCCATACATGAATTAACCACATGGTGTTTTAGTGTAGACTTAATATTTCTCATCTGTCTTAGAAAAAGGACACTCCATCTTTTTCCTTAGGGGTCTCCTTTTTAGTGCATGTTTGAAAAGTTGCACATGCATCTAGCTTATCAACACCTTCAGAACAATTTCAGAATAATTGTCCTAAATGTCTCTGCACTTAGCAGCCAGTTAAAATGTCTTCACAGGAACCTTCCTTACAAATGAAGCTCCCTTAACATGGAATCATTACCAATGATCTCCAGGTATGTGCTCTTTGCCCAACATGAAGTTACACACTGATGCAGTACACAGAGGAATGTCTTCTTTCTGTCATTAGTCCATGCTGGATTACTGAAACACCTGTATTTTTTATTTACAGGCAAAATAACCAAATGTTTCCCATAGGATAATTTAAATCTTATTGTCTTTATTTTTTTCTACACATAAGGACGAAGGAGTTTCGTTAAAAACCGCTTCATTAAAAGAAAAGAAAAAAGACTATACCAGTTTGTTAAACGTGTATTAAGTTTGAAAAAGTATGAGTGATATTTAGAATCTCTGCCCTAATTACAAGTTCATCAACATCCTTAAATTAAACTCCGGTTGATTGCAGATCTTGACCTTCGACCTACAGGCAAAGAGAAATGACATCTTTTCTTTTGTTTGTCTGTCGTCAGTGAAGATCAACCAGCTCAATGATCAGATCACAGTGAAGGTGTAAATGATTCCTGCAGATTTGAAACGTAAAGGCCACTTGAATATACAGAAAAGTACGAAGTAGGCACACTTCCTATCTTAAAAGTTACAAAAATAGAAAGTAGAATTTAAAAAAAAAAAAAAAAGTGAAAAAAGTAGAGAGGCATAGCCCCTTGCAACATTTAAAGGTTGACTGTAGCGCCCCCTGCTGCTCACGTAGAAGCTGTGCTCATGACAGAGTAAATGTGTTCATCTGCAGTTAAATTAAAGGTACAATCTTTCAGTTATTCAACTCATTTTAAAATGAATGCCTTTTATCCTTTATGTTTACACCCAAAAATGATGTAAACAGAGCTTTAATACAGTTAGAACATGAAGAACTCAGATAATGTTTTTGTGGTCCTCCTCATTTTTCAGATTTAAAAAAGGTTGATTATGACTTTAAACCCCCGGATCCTTGTGACAAAGTAGGGAAGAGCCTTCGCTGCTTTTGATGAGATATGTTGAATACAGTGATAAATCCAACATCAGAGAGAAGATTGAATGACTCACACAAAGAGAATCCTGTCACCAAAAAAATAGTCTGAAAGTAAAGGATGTAAGAGTGTGAAATATCAACAACAATAAAGAAAAAAGCAACACTTAAATAAAGTTCTCCTCCATTCCTTCCCACGACACGGGACGCGCCCTCTGCTGTTTTTACGTATTCTCCTGCAGTCTCAGAGTTCTGTTCAAAGGATCTTCCTACGCTACTGTCACCTCCACTTCTATTGGGTCGATAATTTTGTCCTCTCCATTCAGGCCGTTTGTGATTGGCTGAGGCTCACCTTCATCCAGACCCTCATTGGTCGGTGACTGGAAGCCACTGTCGCCGTGTGAGCTTGAGTCTGTTGCTGACGGTGGCTTTGGCGACAACTCACTATCGGATTCTGCTGCCGACTGTTCAGCAATCCGTTCGCTGTCGTCTTCCTGCACCGCTATCTCGATTTCCTCGATGGCGTTCTTGAAGGCCGTTTCCACCTGGTGCTCTGTGTCAGCCTCCTTTTTGCCGCCTCCTTTCAGATGCTGGAGAAGTGACTGCGGGGACGACTTGTCTCGTGGGGATTTCCTCGGGACGTCCTCCATGACGGTGGTTACATGCGTCACGTCCTCCTGCACCCCGTCCTCCAGGGTGATTGTGCTGATGGTCGGCTCGGTCCCGTTAGTCTCTTCGCTCGGGTTCTCCTCTGGAACAGGGACCACCATCTCCACCACGGGGTTGATCAGGTCTCTGATCTCGTTCACGCTGTCCGGAGACTTGGGATCATCAAGTGGGCCGAAGACTTCCTCCTCTTCATCTTCCACATCCTCATCCTCTTCCTCTGCCTCATCCTCTTTAGCCTCAGACACGTCAGAACCCTCTTCTGGGATAAGATCTACCCCTGGGACCTCCAGGCAGGACTCGTAGGGTAGAGGAACCCCATCCAGCTGGATCATGGACACCACCTGCCTGCGTCTGCTCACAGAGCCTCCTCCTTCAATGTTACCGACGCCTTCAGGTCCCTCTATCTCATCACCGCCAAACTTGGCGGCCCAGTCCACCTGAGAGTCTTCTCCAAGGAGGTGCAGGTTGGGGTCGCTGTTGGTCAGAATGATGCTGTCTCTGTAGAGGTTGTGTCTCCTCTGGACGGCCGCCTCCTTCACAGCTAAAGAAGAAAACCATCAAATCAATCACCAGCTTGTTAGACGAAGGTGAAACAATATTGCTTGCTTTGGTTTTCCGTCCTCACCCATCATAATGTCCTTAGAGACGGACTGCAGCACCACCTCCTCGAACATGTTTTCAACCAGCAGGAAACGGGAGAAGTCCTCAAAGATGAGCTCTTTAAAGCGAGGCAGCTCCTGCAGATGAGATGACGAGACTCTGAATCAACTCGGAGTATTTTGATTTCATGATCCGTCTTGTAGACATAAAGGGACGTGTTCCTTTTGCTAAGTGCTCACATGTGTTTGTTTTAAGTGCTGTAAAGTCTCGGTCACATAAATGCTAAATAAAGGAGGAAGAGCAGTTGGACTCCAGTGCCTTTTACTATTGTGGTTTTATTGTTGTGTCTAATTTGTGCTGCCACTACAAAAGAGCTGCTGAATTGCATTTTAGCCATGACAATTAAGATATATATTTTTTTTTATTCTAAGGAGAATACAAGGTAGATCTTTGGGGGATTGATTATTACGTAAAGGAAATCCAAAGCAGAAGTTGAAAACACTAATGGCACGTTTTTCTTGACTATTTCTGACGGCATTTTTGGAGATATGGATTTTTCTATTAGTTTTTCGAAAAAATATTCCCATGAATTCTGTTGAAGACGAGGCTTAAGCAAACAAAGGTAACGTTTTGGCGTTGGCCCAGTAAGGGAAAGGCTGGATGTGGACAGTATGTCACTGATTCTTCAGTACCGTCACTCTTAGAAACTGTAAAGAGTCGGAGTAATCTGACGACACATTTTAAACTGTAATGCATCGATTTCAGAAGGATCATAATGAGGTGTTCAGCGAGGTGGCGTGTGTGTACGGCGCTGCTCACAGATGAGAAGGATGGTGACAGCTGCTGCAGCATGTACGGGATGATGATCTGCAGGAGAGCCTCTCTGAAGAACTTCTTTCTCACGGTGCTGCTGTCATAGTCATATTTCTGCCAGGGGAAGACCAGAAACACATACAGAGCTCAAGGTGAATTCACTTGTTAGTTCTCCCTACATAGTTATTGATGATAACACATTTTGAGGACAATTCTTGACAAAAGCGACCTCAGTTTGTTTACACTTTTTGCTCAAATTTCTGCATTACTCTGAACAAAATAAGCTACAAATCAGCATCTTAATCATCTATCCTGCTTTGACTACCTCCACCATGTCCTTCAGTCTTATTGAGAGTCATTCTTTACCTTGAGAACCCTGTCTTGGCATCGCTGGATGGTCTTGCACATGTCATCATCCCCCTGAGCCTCTAAAGATTGATTCAGCAGTTGCTCAAATGTGTACACGGCATTGTCCATTTGCTGTCAGATGAAAAGACGAAGTTTAATTACATACAGAAGCAGAAGAAAACACTTAATGTTAGATCATGTGACAGTAACCAACAGCTTGCCCTCAGTTTAGTTTATTGGAATAGATTGTCATACTAATTTGGTCCAGCAGGTGTAAGTAGAGCTTTCACCACGAGCAGGACAGGTTGCTGGTTTTCTCTTACTCCACATCAGTTGGTGTTTCCATGCGTTCTGCCGCTGCTCGTGTTGATTTTTGTGTTACGTAATAGAAGACTCTTGTTGTGCCTTACCTCCCTCATGAGGATCTGAGCCCTGCTGACGAACACTGAGGGGTTGGAGACATCGAATCTCTGCTGCAGCCCCTCCAGATTGAGCTGCTCCACTTTTTCATAGCAGCTTTGCATCTTCACCGGGTGGAAGGCGAGCATGGACAACCTCTCCATGTGCTGATTGAAGGACAATCGAGGAGGATAACGGGGATCAAGTTAGTGCAGGTTTTACACAAAACAGAGTCAAGGACACTCCCTGACTTCTACAGTCTCTTCTCTTATAATCGTTTGATGATGTGGCCTCACACACAGTCTTTTCTTTTTGCTGTTCTTGAGCCAAACATGCGATGAAATGTATCACTTAATGTGGATATAATGTTAAAAACAAAAGGCTGTTTCTTTAGCATTCTGTAAATTGTAAAGTGTGTATAGAATTAGAAACTCTTTGTAAGTTTGTAATTCAAAGAGATGCATCAATATTCATTTCAGTCTGTTTCATAACCATTTAAAAACTAATCACACTTTAAGACTTCTTTTATTAATTAACCAATATTATCATATTTTAAATTCTATTAATTAATTTGAGCTGTATCTGGGTTAAAAAAAAAGAATCAGGGCTGTGGCTTTCAAGTCAATGAAACATGTCAGCCCACCTGTGCCTCACATTAAATGACTACAGTCTTAACGCTGCAGGCCAGGTAGCTTTGGAGAAACCAGGAAAGTAATCTGGATGATAAGTGAAGCCCTTCACTGCACACTCCTCTGAAGTCAAGCCTCACAAATGCTGAAGGACAACACATCTCTCACTGTATTATCTTCTCTAACATTACTGTACTATCTCTACACTATCTTGGTAGCTTTAGATGTATCTTGCTCTGTCTTGTTGAACCACTGACTGAACATAAACTGCTGATTTGCAATAAATGCACAACCAGAGCGCAAGCAGGAAAATCTTTCAAAATCAAGTCTTTTCATGCATGTCAAATTAAATGACATCAACAGCCTCACTACAGGCCTGAACAGACACAGATATAAGATTGTAACTTTTGTACATCTGATTTACTCACTGCTGTTTTTTTTAAAGAGAACACACATCAGACAAAAATGTGTCTTAAATAAACCCTGAAAACAATATGTTTCCTTTTATTATAAAACAGCTAATGATGACTTGACTTACTGGGGATCCCAGATTTTTTGTGAAACGTGAACACCTAAATGTAGGTCTACATATAATATATTAATGTACATAATGGAAGAGTTGAAGAACTATTTGAAATGTAAAAAACCTGACTCACATCTCCAAGTTTCTCTTTGCCCCCTCCGTTCAGTGAGTTCTTGCTGATCTCCACCATCTCCCCGAAGAAAACGTCTCTGACCTCAGAGAAACCTCGGCTGGTGGGGTCCATCAGGGCCTCCAAGATGGAGCTGATATAGGGCTGGACATTTGACCGGAGGGTTTTTTCAGCTTTGGGCAACACCAGAGCTGCAGGCCAGCATTGACACGTGGAGGTTGACATGAAAAAATATGGTGGTAAGTGTTTTAGCTTGAGAAGAATAACAATACAGATGTTGTTGTTGAAAAGTCAGTCTATGCACAAAGGAACACAAACGAACCCAATTGCACAACACATAATGTTTACTATAGGAGGCCGACAAAATATATTTCACCGCCTGGATTACAACTCCGATTTCTGCATTTCCCCTCACATAACGTCATTTGCACAATTTTCTTCTCCTCTTGAGCCTTATCTGTGGGATAAAGTCAGAAACAGCTTTGTACAGCAACGGTGAGGGAATGCAGTCCAACCACTTCAGCTCAATGAGACACAACAAACATGAAAATATGAGCTGCTTGAGCAAGATATCTTTTGAATAGAAAGCTGACATTCTAACACTCAAAGGTAATCCATCAGAGGGTGATAAGGGAAAAACAAACAATACTAAATGAATGTTGTGAATAGAACATGCAAAGGGTGTAAAATGATGATATAGAGGGAAGTTAATCAACAAACTACCGACCCTGTTTGTGCAAAATGTAAAAATACAAACAGTTGTTAGTAACTTGATAGGTGTGGCGTTATTCAGTGACCAGGCCGATCACCTTAACGTGCCAATAACCGCTGAATCAGAGAACCCATGGCTGCTTCTTAATGAGGTAAACAATGAGGAGTGCACTTGAGTTCTTGAGCCAGTCATTCTAATGCTTCGTACTTGTCATATGGAAAAGGTTAACTTTCAAGTCACTTTTTGTCTGCAGATTTGATGTAGAATAATATCTGACTGCTTATTGTGGAAAATGTTAAAGTTGAGATGAAATCATTTGTGGCAATGTGACGGAAATACACATTGTGCGAAAGATAGACTGTCTGTGTTCTATTCAGTGTGCTGTTAGAGAGACTAGTGCGTGTAGATCTTTGGTCACCTCGTATCTTGTTGCTGACATGTTCTTTCGACGTGATGATCTGGTCCATATCGGTTCGCAGTCTGGCGTCGAGTTGACTCCTCTGGGACTCACAGGTATCAACCAGTGCATCGTACTGCCCGCTGGTCTGAGCTAAGACCTGCCTGTACACTGCATCAGAGATCTGGGGAGAGAGTCACTCAAAACAATGATTGGTTTGGACTTGTTTCAGTGTCTTCTGTGTTTATACAGCATTCAGTGCACTGACTGTCCGGCATGACAGAACTCACCAACATCCAGTTCCTCTGCCTCTGCTGCATCTTCCCTTTGAGACGAGGAGCGATGATGTTTCTCAGCTCTGGATGGAGGGTCTCCATTACAAGGTTAGCAAGAATCTGCGCACACAGAATAAACAGACTTTATGTATTAACACATTTTATTTATGAAACACATTAGGTCCTACTGTTTCCCCATACATCATGGCATGCTCTGAGCAGCAGCGCCCTCCATGTTTTAAGCTGTTTCAGGATATCATAGTAACGGGGGGAGGGGGGGTTATTTTAGTTTTTCCACCCAAAGAAAAACGAAAATAAACCTAAAAAAAGTAGACCCTCTGTCCTTTGTGTTTCCATGGATACAGTGGGGCGTTTAAGCTCACCCACAGACAGATACACACAGGAAACCTGGTTTAGCTGGTACTGTTCTCTTCAATGACACACACAAATTCACACACACTCTTCTGCACCTTTCTGAGCTTTGAACAAAGCCAGACTAATTACTTGATCCAAAAAGTTGCTTGGTTATTGACGGCACTGACAAAAGTGGTATTGTTCTTGTAAACAAAAGAACGGAAAGGCTTTATAAACAACAGGTATTTCAGCTTGTTTTTCTAAAGCCTGCTTGTCTGGTAATAGTTTGTAGTCAATATGAAAAGAAAAAAATTATTTTAATTTTTTATATTGCAAACATTCCAGCTAATTTTTTGCACCATAACAGTTCCTTCAATCAAAATCAAGTTAATAAAATATAATTGAAATATGCAATGTCAATATGAGTGTTCATGTTTGTGCATTTCTTTTGCATTTTTTGTTTATGACTTGAGCTCCCTAATCCTGCCTTAATATCAAATAACCTACAGTAGGTTTTGTGCCTAAGCTTGACAATAAATTGCAAGCCCAATGGCTAAAATTTAAACTTAGCCTATAAATAACTCCAAAGCATTTTCTTTTTCTAATATAAGGAAGGCTTTTTCACCAAAAAAAAATACAATTCTTTGGGGAAAAAAACTGAAATAGGCTATAAGTACCCCTGTTAACAGTACCCTGTAGGATCTTCTGGAAATGTATAAAACAAGCTATGGCTGATTTGCCCAGCTGGTGGTCTCTTTAAACCATTGAAGCCCCGCCCACTCGTCTGCTCGACGTGTTCAAACAAAGCTGCACTAAACCTCTGCTACACTGCTCATTTAACATTTCAGAATAAGGCTTCCCTTCTAACAGTCTAACCGAGTTGCTCCAAGACAGTTATGTGGAGGCAATAATTTCTTAGCTGCAGTAACTCTTGACACTCTGGGCTGCTTGACGAGCTTCCCTGAGGTAAGTGAAATCTCCCTGTAGTCACTCAGCATTTAAGCAGTTTATTTCTCTGGCTTATGTTTTCCTTATATTTATTAACCATGAGGCTAACTGGCTGTGACCATAAACAGTTGCATTGACATTGTACAGACTGCCCAGGTGTTACTAATTACAGGAGCTGCAATGCCAGTCACTGTTTTAGTAACCATGGTTACTCATCAATCACTGAACACCTGCAGGTAAACTGAAGTGATGTTCAGTGATTCTATGGATTTTATTTTTGATTAGGCCTGCATTAAACAATGTTACACATTTTGTAAGCCCATCAGCTCGGTTTATCATAACAAAAATACTATCAGTAGGCTTTTTCTTCCGAGAGAAAATAAGCGTGGTGTTTATTTATTTTTTTTCCAGTAGCCTAAATCAATTCGTAGACAACCACGCCAAGGTGTCTGTTTACATTTCGCAATTTGGTAAAATTCTAAATTTCAGCAAGTTTAAATGAGGGACGTGCTTCTTCATGAAAAATAGTTGTTCACTTAAATATGGCCTGGTTAGGATGGTTCACTGAGGAAAAAATCAACTAAACCTGAGAAGTGAACTCAAAATTAAACATTTGTTGTATGGATAAGCTGAGAAGCCACACTCCCATTTTAAAGGATATATTTTGAATTATTTTGCCTCTGAAAACATGGGGTTTTATCTGTAAATTGATGGAGGCTCTAGTGTCGGTGTTCGATGATGCGATGTGGCATCATGACTCTCAAACCTGAAGCCATCTCTGATTTATAATTCACATGTGATTTTACATGTCATAATGTCTCATAAAACAGTCCCTACTGTAATAAACGTATGGTCATTATCAAGCATAGAAGCAGTTTTGCAGCTTGTTTTACTATGAATTGCATTTAAACAGCTAAACTCTTGTTCTGTTTGTTCCCACTTCATTCATAAAGCTCACATTTGTATACAGAACAGATGGTAATCTGTAGTTTATTTATAGAAAATAAAACTTGGAAGAGTGACAGATGTTTATTAGTTTCCGAGTACAGCCCTATGCCTACTATGCTGATTGCTGGGTCTGCTGTTTTGTAATTGGCTAATACCTTATACCCTAATTTAATGCTATATTTTATACAATATAATGTATCGCCTTTGCTTATAGTTTGTATAATACTGTCAATATCTCTAAAAATGACTTCACAATTACAGTATTGCATAGCAACGTAAATACCATCATAAGTATAAATCCTTGACTTTCACTACACTCCATGGTCACATCTACAGGTGTAAAGTACATTATCTCATTTGAATTTGATATGATGTTGAGAAAAGATTTTAGTCATTCTTTTTACCTGTTTCTGAGCAAACACTGTAGTTACAGTGAACTATAAAGAAACCTATACGGACAGGAAACATGAAGATTAATGAAGTGACTGCTGTAAACACAGAGCAGCTATTAAGCACCAACAGGAGCCTGAAAGGGTCCCATTCAGAGGAGAGACCCCTAGGAACAGTGTGCATGTGTCCTTGTGAAAGCCGGTATGTTGAGGGGCGGGTCTTATATTGCTGACAGGCTCTTTGAAGGTCTTGTGTTGGTGCATTCTTGTACTTCAGTGTGATAAAAGGGTGTGTTCATGATGTCGATGGAGTGTTTTTCTGAGTTTTATTCATTCAGAAACCTGGATGTCATCCATCACTGGAGCCTCTCAAAAGGTTGACCTATGACCTGAAAGTGAACCTTGGACAGGAATGTAGGTTCTGGAAAAGCTTTCTAAACGGTCAACTGCAGCAAACACACAGTTATAGCAAATATATTTCCTGTTTCAAACCTGCTTCTAAGAGGAGAACAAGTTGTGTCTGAGGCCGGACGATTTGTGATAAATTCAGTCAACCAAGAAGGTGGTTCCCTCTGAGATTTGAATAACCAAGTGATACCTCACTTGTCCAAGTGTTTCATCAGTTCATCAAGCTAATATTAGTGTGTAAATATTGCACCAGTGGGAAACAAAGGCCTCTTTCATGGCAATGTTTTGACTTTAAAGAAACAGAAGGTCGTGGCCTTGTACATCTGTGTTAAGATCAAGAAATGCTGACTTTAGTGATCCAGCCATGATGTGATGAATCTGTGAGGGTCTGACCTGTGGGGGCTCTCCGCACATCATATCCCAGGTTCCATAGTGTCCCTTGGCTTGTCTGTGAAGTCTCACAGTGTCAGTGAAGGCTGGTGTCTGAACCGTTAACTCCTCTGGCAGTCCTGTGTGGGGGAGAAAAAAATCTGATGTTATCGACATAACAGAACGACATCTTTATGGATGCCAACTGTATACTGTAAAACCTCTGGCTGTGTTGGATGGTTGTTTTTTGTAGTTATTTTTTGTATTGCAATATGTCTTTGTGCTGGTTATATACAACTCTGCAGTGACCTAAAAATATGTTTATTTAGAAAAAATATGATGAAAAAATGTGTACATTGCATTGCTGTGTTCTTTTTTTTTTTTTTTTTCGTATTCCCACAATAACAAAAGTTTCCAAAGAGCAACTGAGTCATGAGACTGCCTGAGTTGTAGTCTTGTCGAGCTATTTGTTCAGCTCCAGTTCCTGGAGTGTAGGAAAACACACGCAGACCATGCTCCAACAACAAGGTGCTGTGTCATCCCTCAAAACAGGAAGATATAGGCTTGTTGGACAGATTTCATGTGGTTTCTATGGTTACTGCCCCTCCTTGCTGACAGGACAATAGAAGCAGCTTACAAAGTGCGGGTGCTTTTAGGAAGTTGGTTTTTATCATGTGGTTTTGTTAAAGTGATGAAAATACACGTGTTTCAGAGCTGCCTCTGCTGCCCTCCCTCACAGGACTGAGGGACACTGAGAGCTGAAGGTCAAACAACCAAACAAGAGTGTAAACAGGTGAAAGGAATACAACACACCCATTACCAACAGTTCATCCAGTTCTTTCTTTAAACATGTGAATCACTCTTCAGTTTTGTCTTTTTTGTGGCCACATGGAGCCAGTCTTCCTGATGCATGTCTGCTTAATTAAAGGATAAGTTTGCTGTTTTTCAACCCAGCCTTTATGTAGTGGTTTAAGTTGGCCAGTAAATAAGCAGGACTTGGACAATAGCATCCGCATCAAAACCTTTTTAACAAGCTTGCACGCCAGCTTTAGCTGTTTGCTGTTCCTTAACACCTAAAGCAAATGTTGCAGTTGTTTTTGACATTTTGCTTCGGTGAAAGACATGAAATACCCCTGAGGTATGTGAGAGGAACTTAAATGAATGTAGATTTTAGTCGCAGTTGACAAAGAAATGTCCTGAGTACATTATAAAGATCCCCACAGTAGGTTGGGTCACAATTTGGGTCAAGATGTAGTTTACATCTTTTTTTCCACTGTTTATCATACGTTCCTCTGTACCACTAAGTGAAGACAAAAATAAAGGCAGTAATGTGGACATGCTAGCTGATTTCTGAGGTTAATTACTCTTTGAGTTGCCAACACATGAGAGACAAAAATCTCAGAATTTCCTGCCCTCCTTTGATTGCTGATAGGCTGCTTTACCTGCAGCCGTCCTGTGAAGTCTGCTATGTGCAAGCAGCTGCGTGTGTGGCTTTCTTTCCTCACAGTCTGAATGAAGTTGTTTTGTCTTTCACTCTATGAAAGCTGACAAAGACAGGAAGTGACCCAAAAAGTGAAGAGGTGGGGAGACAGAGCCAGACAGGAAGTACTTCTTGCTCCAAGCTTCATAAGGCTGCATTCCTGGACGAATACTTCCTCACTGTATAGCAAAAGGAAGATTTACTTCATTTCTATCAAATGTTTCCCAATAATTCAAGGATGTCCCATTACATCCAGTCTAACTTTCCACAATGCAAGCATGCTATGGCTGCACACTTTAGTTTCACTTTCTCTGCCCAAACTTACCTTTAGGCATGAATGAAGATCTTTGCACACATTTAAGGATTAATAGAGATAGATAAATATTTAAATGATCCCGAGGGAAATTCAAGGCATCCAGTAGCAGTACACAAGACATGAAGGGCACGAGACATTTGTTACAATAAACAACCGCTGTTCACCCTTGCTTACATAATAACCTGAAACAAGATTTAGAAAGCACCAATGTTAACAATGTTACACTTTATTACAAAATGTCCTCAACAAAGAACTACACACACACACTACTTGCCTGTCACCGGCTGAAAGACTCTGAACATCAAACCTGTCACTTCTGACCGAGTGACCTGCCTTGATGGGATTGCTCTGCGGCGTGCAGTTGTGCTAGCTCATGTAAATGTGTGGAAATATGTAAAGCTGAGGTTAGAAGATCATGCATATAAGCACTACAGCTTAATTTATCATTATTAGGCAAATCAGTACAAATCCTACCAGTATGAAAATCTAACTTTCAAAATTCCAAAACAGTAGAGCAGAACTGTTCAAACTGTTGCGCACTTACCGAACAGGAAGTTTAAGAGGAGGTGCAGAGGGAGAAGTTGAGATAAGGAAAGGATGTGAATGTTGAATTTGAGTAAATTGTTCTCCTTTTCTGAAAGAAATGAGTCCAATACAAATAGGCTGACATTGTATTTAAGAATTCAGTTTGACATATCCGACAATATCTTGTTTATTAAACTTCATTCAGAAAACATGGGCCAAATTAAGATCTATCCTTAGTTATCATGTCCTTAAGTTTTCTTTAATATGTAAGTTATACAGTTATTCATCTGTTTATATGACCTGCAGATTGATGTATTTGCAAATATATGTAGAACCAAATAAAGGCTATGAATAAGCGCAAAGAAAAGCAACATGATTGAATTCATTCAAGTTGGTTCATGTTGTTCAATCAGTATTATGTTTAACATAACCATCAACAATGTTCCTACATTTCTGGAGCACTTATCCAGTCATTTGAAGTCCATTATGACATAAATGTCCAGGCAACCTTGTGAAAAGCCTGAAAGTGTTTTTTTGTTGTTGTTTTTTTTTAATTTGAAGTATGCTGCTTTGCTTATGGGAGAAAAGGAAAATATTTCATGGTTAACTGTCAGGCCTGTAAACCACGACGCATTCTCCATGTGTATGAACCAGAACGGATCAAGGAACAGATTTCAGTTTCTCTCGTGTGTGTGTGTGTGTGTGTGTGTGTGTGTGTGTGTGTGTGTGTGTATAAATAGCACATGTGGCAGCACTTACCACGGTCCCTTTATTTGAGGTATTTCCCTCCCTGCCTAGTTTACCACGCTCTGGTTGTCGGGATTTTTCATAGCAGCCATGGAATAGTTCCCAGGCCTTTACATCCTTAAATGTGTGTGTGTGTGTGTGTGTGTGTGATTCTCTTAGTTTGACATATTTTACATTTTTAAAACCCATCTATCGTTTGGGTCTCAAACTATGATCTGATTAGACTTGAGTTTTGATGCCACCTGCCTTTCTGTGAAGCACACTTTTAACATTTCCTTTAAACCCTCTCCCTGCTGCTTCATCCCTCGACATGCATGAGTACGGTCCCCCTATAGTGCAGTCCTATGGAAACCAACCAGAGTACAATAAACATTCACTGAGACAGCATCAGCTACAGACATCACAACACTAGTGGAGAGGCCGAGCATGACATTTTAGCAGCTAAAGATTGGACAACCTGTATGGTTGCATTGTTTACGTGTGTGTGTGTGTATATATATATATATATATATATATATGTATACATATATACAGTATATGTGTGCATGCATGCATGCTATAGGACTCACTCCTCTGTGTGTGTCAAGCCTGCATTAAAATGTTTCCTTGTTGTTTTTTCAGTGATCATGTTGCAGGTCTCTTCTTGCTGATTAAAATTGGGTGGTTGGGTGGGCTCCTGATAAGAACAGAGGGCTGCTGGCTGATATTAGAGGCTGTGGGGTGGAGAGCTGGCTGTGATTGATGGCTCTCTCTCAAAGCACTCCCTGACTGCTGATGTGACGCAGCATCAGTCTGACTGCAGCCTTCTGCTCAGCCTGCAAAAAGGGCTGTTTTCTAAATGTATCCATAAATTACATAATAATAAATTAATCTTTGTCTGTTTTTCACCAGTATTTAAATAAAAAAAAACATTATCAATGATGTAAAAGAATCCAACAAATGCTTATAATAATTTGATTTGAAAAATTGTTGATAAAACACAAACCCCTTTAAAAAAAAAACCCCAATTTGATTTAACTGGAAACTTTCTGAAGGTCTTCAGCGTTTAGTCAAATGTGCACGGTGGGTCATGAAGGTGAACTCAACATGCAGGTTAATTATGTGTTGGAGGTACAGGGACATGGTGACTCCACTGTGATCTACAGAGCTTAACAACAGTCTTTACTGGAAGTCTGTGATCCAGAGAAGTCCCACTTTAATTTGATTGTCTTGTCTAAACTGCTTATTACATTTGTGTAAACAAAGTTTAACAGTCAAGTTATACTTTCAAAATGTAATAGATGACAGAGAGAGAGCTTTGCTCTTTTAGTCTTTTATGGTTCATCTGTGTTGCCAACATTTAGACTGACACGTTGACCAATCAGATGAGCTCAGGCTTTATAATGTAGGGAATTGAGAGATGAGTCACCTGTTAATTGAGAGGCCTCTGCAAATCGTCCAGTTAAATCGATGCAAAGCAGCAGCTGGTCATTTTGTTAGAGAGCTTTTGAGGATAGAACAACAAGTGCTTTAGGAAATTCAAATTCCTCTCACTGTAACTGTGTCTGTGTGAACTTTTATCTAGTGGTAGGCTCTTATCAAAACCAGCTGAATAGTGTCAGTGTTCAGATGTGAAGTACTTTGCATGTGCTGCAGCACCTAACAGTGAACTGGTATGCTCTTTAAGATACGACCTACACAAGTCACTCCTATTGTCCCACTTCAGTAAAAGACGGTGTATAAAACCCCAGATGTCTTTACATAAATATAAAATAATACCAATGTCATTTAAGATTAAAATGTGAAAGGTGGGTGCTATTCTTTTTATAATGTGTATAACGTTTGACCTTTGCAAACAAGATCGAGGATGGATAGATCTAGAACAAACAAGGAAACAGCAAGTGATCAAATGTAACTAATAGGGTGTTGTGGACTGGCAAACTACAGTTGCATCACAGCTAAGCTATTCAGAAGGGCTTCTTACAGCCAACACAGCAGCTCCATACAGTGATGAACTCACAGCTCGTCTGCTGCTATTGCCAACATCACAACAGATTCATGTTTGCAAGAACCTAAGCTGTCCAAATGTCATTTCCTCTGCTGTCACATTTTACATCCCACTCAGGTGGGATAAAATGCAGTTATATCATCTTACTCCTGTCTTTATATATAGTTCACTTTTGTAAATGAAGTGAATTCCTCTGCGTCTGGAGGGACTTTGGGATCATTTTAAAGAAAAACAACTGCTAGTGTTTGTTTGTGAGCTTCCCACCCTGAGCCTGATAAAGGAAAATAACAGTTCTTTGAATTTCGTTGTTTTAGTTTTTCCTTCGATTTGTCCTTTTCACGTGCAGGCAAAACAGACAGCTAGCCTACCTTAAGCACAAATAAAGTATAATGGTTTAGAAATGCTCTCCCTTCCTTTTATCTCTACATTTAAAATTCTGCCCTGACAGAATTTCACAGGGGTCAATGTGAATTTATGTGTGTGTAAAGAATCTGCAGGAAGGGCAGCGGTCAGAATGTCAAACCATTTATCTCCCTCAGGAAAAGTCCTTCACACTTTCTGGTTTTCCTCAAACACCAACATGACAGAGGTGAGACTAGGCGTGTCTGCACAGGCTTTAAAAACATGAATGCCAATCAACACTGACACAAGCCATGGTGACAGTAAAACAGAAACTCACTCTGTTCCTTACAACATATTCCTGGAGCCAAGCCTCAGACCTGGAATGTACGACAGAGTCTCTGGCGTTTACTGAGCATGTCCGAGCAGGTAGCGTCGGGAAGTAAAGACTGGATACAGATAGAGGCAGAGTTGGCTCTGTAGTCACAAACTGTTTGCACTCAATCTGCTGTTTGGCTTCTTATTCATTAGCCAAGTTGCTGGCAAAACGTTTTTTGTTTTTTTTTAAGCTTAAGAATTGAAGTCCTGTTTATTGGCCCGAGCTTTCAAGCGAGCTGTGGATGTTTTCAAACACTGACGTCAGGCAGCTTCAAGTGTGTCACGTGTGGTTAAGCAGAACGTTCTGAATTCATGCGGCATAGCTGGTTGGCATCATGGTTGGCAAAATGTAAAACACGGCTGAATCAGGTTGAGCCACTTTGAAACCCGGGGGATGAACTCCGAGCCAGTGTGTAATTTCATTTGAAACATGGTATGACCTTTAATGTAGCTGTTCATGATTGTTTTCGATACCACTGTGGAAAACTATAATGCACACTTGCTTGCACGTTCTTGTATGATTGACGTCATTTGAAGCTGTTGACTTGAGCTTCAGGATCCATGCTAACTACACTTATACACAAATAATGTCGCCATAATTTGAGATATATGAGAGGATGTTGAAACAGTACTATCATTGTATTAACTTGTTTTGGCATTTAAAGCCTCGTGCGTATATGTATTACTTACTAGGCAGAGGAAAAGAGGATTGGTAGTGGAAGCAAAAAACTTAGAAAATGAACTCCTTGTTTTTATTCCAAATTGAAGCCACCTGTCTTTGCAGCAAACAAGCCCAGTCATGTTACTGCAGCAGCTGTTTGTTTATCCCTGAAACTCTAGTTCTGTATGTAACTTCCCCAAGTTTCCCGCTCATTCTACAGGACCGTCTGAGGTCTACATTAAGAAGCCTGAATGTTCGATCACACCTGACTCACTTACAGACTCACTCACTAACACACTTGCTCATTTATTGATTCACTAACTCACACCCACGTGCTGGAAACCACAGAAATGTAAGTTGAATTTCCCTCAAAAGAAAGGCAGCACATTGCCTCGTGACTTACTGCAAAACTTTCAGATGCCTGCCAATGAAAAGTTTGAATAAAATGAATCTTTAGATTCTTCTTCACGAAGGCCAGAGGTGTCGATCAAAGTTGTTTTGCTAACCTCAGAGAAACAGTATAACAACATGAAAAAATTTATGACATTATGATTGCACATCCTGCATGTCTCTGCCTCAGCACAATGACACGTGAGTCATGCCAGCACCACTAGAAGGAATCCAAAGAGCAGATCAAGTGTAGTTCTCCACCCTAATAAAACAAACATCCTGTAATGTGCAACCAAACATTCTGCGTTCTTTGTTTGAGGTCTAAAGCCTTTATTACTTCCCTTCAATGTTACAACGACATGAGCTCAACCTAAACCTCCAATTCTGTGAGTTTTTAATAAGGCATTGACATGCAGCATTACACTGATGACGTATCTTATGACAGGGCTGCTTGACTACCTGTGATATTTAGAGTGGATGAAACACTACTTTTATGGATCCCTGGGTGGCAGGACTACAAAGTGTATTCCACGTCCACAGTCAGGTCAGCGGTTCAGTTTAGGCAACAAAACGACTTCAGTTAAGGGTACAGCGTGAAGTGGAGTCTTATTGTTTGACTTGCGTCACTTTTATTCGGGACAAAAAATGGAAATAGTGACTCATCTGTTCATGTATCTTTGTATAAATGATCCATGTCACTGCACACTGTCCCCTGATAAATCCAATGAATGAAATAGAGGAAGACTGAGGTCCAAAGATTGTAAAAAAAATGAAGGCTTAATCACAGCTTTCTGTTTGGAACATAACCAACTAGACTGAGTGATGCTGTAGGACTGTGAGTGGATGGATTATTAGAAGTGGAAAAACTAATTTAAAATACATTAACATCACACATCCAATGCCATCGTATTCAAACTGGCCTCGTACCTAAGTGAAAGGATTTTGATTTTCATCAAGTAAAAGTGTCATTTGGGGTTTTCCCCTGAACATTTTCTTTTCACGTTAAACATGATTACTAGGAGACATCAATTTATGATTATTCTGTCTCTTTGTGGTTTTTAACATTTATTGCATCTTTAAGGGACCCATTTAAAATTTCTCCCAGCTCTAACTGACCGCTGCTACTTCTGTCTAATCACAATTTCAGAAACCCAAAATGATTTCAGTGAAAACATTTTAAGTGTGTTGATGTTAAAAATTGTGTTCACATATTGAATTAAACACTATATTTCTATAGATAGAATCCTCAATGAACCAGCTGTTTTCAGCACTTAAAGTTTACCAAGGAAACCGTGGACAGATATTAGCCTGGTTCTATTCTCAGGTGAGGTAATGTATCACCTGCCACCTGCCCTGCCTGTTATTTGAGTACCGTAGTGCAGATTGTCTATTTGGGTGAAAATATGTGTCATATTTGTAGCACTCTGATCCAATGACAGCATGTCACTCTGTAACCAAGACAAGAAAAACACAAAAGCAAGCTGCAGCATCTCACATTCATAGATCAACCTGCTCACTCATATGGCATTTAAAGGTTTCACACACCCTCAGATAAACCTCCAACAATGGTCGACTGACGGAGAGAGCTGTCTTTTTACCAGGGTGGAGCTCAAACAGAGACGCACTCATCAAACACACTGCATGTACTGTGAGCTGAAGACAGATGCATGTATTGTCTTATCATCGATGATGCTCATCAGAGTTTTAAATAAAAGACCTGGATGACATCAACCTGACACTGCGGGCGACAGTCATTGAGTGTGTATGGTTACCGTTGTTACTGTGTCGGACGCAGTCCTGCAGCACAGCGTGCCACTTCTTCTGCTCCTTCTCTGTCATCACACAGAAGTAGTAGTGGCGGGCGTATGGGTGCCAGAGGATGAGGGGGAACTGGGTGGCACTCTTAATAAATGGATTGCTGCCCACTTTGGCCTTGATACCTACAAAAGTGACATGACAGAAGAGCAATAACGATAACAATTCAGACTTAATGATTTGACTGTATAAAAGAGGGATTGTGGGGCTCTTTAAGCTGAACAAAGCGAGATGTCTGCATGTCAGGGTAACGAACGCCCTGAGCCGCTGAACTAGGTTTAAAAGCTGCAATGTAATCTTTAGGCTGGAAATGTGCCCCATCAAATAACAATCTGATCCTATCTGTGGCAAAAGAAGTTGCCATACTTTTAAATTGTTTTACAAATTCAGCTGAAGTTAAAGATCACACGGCTCTTTGCAAAGCCACCAGTCCAAACTTCATCAGAGTCTGTGATAGCCAAATTACTGCCTCATTCAACATGTTTGTGTTTTTGTTTTGGGTAGGCTATCATTGTTCTTTTTTTCTTTAATGGTTAGTTAGGATCCATCAACATAAGTGTGTAAGATACAACGACACACACAAAAAGCAAAAGGAGGGTTCTGTTTGTATATTTCTGAGATTTTTTTCTTTTTTTTCTTTAATGGAGTCCGGTGGAGCAATGAAATGTCTGTTTCTACTTCTGGAAGAAAGCATCAAACTTCCTAAAAAGAGGGTAGCAAACCTTCTTCTTTCTTGGAAATGACAATCTGAGTCAGTCTGTTGCAAAAACAAACACTTAAGGAGGTGGACCTTTATTGGACATTTTAGCATTCAAAGACGAGCTGCCTGTTTCGTACTGCAGGCTGAAGCAATCAACCGACTTTTTTTCATTCAAGTCTCAAAATAAGTCAAAGCAGTCATAATATTATAAGTAGAACTGCTGCAAACAAGTCTATATCAATGTTTATGTTTGTTAGTTTAATGTCATATTTGTTGTTCAATCATTTACCCTACCTGGTAGGCTGTTATTAATCAGCTTCATGTATTCTTCCATAGAGGCCAGGGCCTTGTACCCAGCACAGTTAATGGTTGTTTTTGGGTGGAGGCCTCGATCATGTGCCTATTAGAGAGACAACAAACGAGCCATTTTAATAGAAGTGCACAAAGGACCAATGTAGATAACTGTGAAGTCAAGCATGAAGTGCACTTACAGCTTTGTTCTCATACAGGCTGATGTTGTAGCTGTTTGGCACAGATACAAAGCGATTCCTGAACTTGCGATTCTCCTCCAGATGCTGAAACAGATTCCCGGAGAAGATGGATCGGCCTGCCAGTGGATCCTGTGAATTCCCAGAAACACCGAAGGGTATTGCATTGTCATTTTTCAACATTTTTTTTAAATCTTATTTCTGCAGTTTTCAGTGTTTTATTTTTGGGGAGTGTTCCCAGTCTGCAGTGGCACAAAGCATTAATGCTGCATAATTGTTCATGAATGAAAGGGTGTTTCATTGCTATCACAATTAAAAACTGTGCAAGAGACCAGAGGCTTTATAGAGTTAGCAAACAAGTAGTGGGAGAGGTTTTTGTTTGGTGTGTACTTAAAGATACACTCCACCCACTTTATTTTCAGATTTCCTGTCTTGGATCAAATAAAACTGTGATAGAGTTCAGAGAGTAAGGAAAGCTGCGACTGGAGCAGCCGAGCTGAAACCTCTCAGTGTTTAAACAAATACACAAAACTCAAGAGAAGAAATACACATTGTCAGGATGAGCGTCATTTGTACACGCAAATGGCCGATTTCGCCACCTCAGTTAACCTGGAATTTTTACCGTCAGCCTCTCTGTAAAATTTCAGCTTGAAGTTAGGGTGAGCCGATGAGTGAAGGAAATATTTAAGAAAATTCCCAGCGAATAAGGGGGCATTATTTACTGAATCTGAGATGCTGTAAATATATTTCATAACAGGTAGCATTCATGTAATATCCTGAATTTACTCTATGGGGATCAATTATCTCCTCTTATAAAGGAAAAATCAGTCTTTGTGGTGGGACATCTCTCTCCCCCCATACGACATGGAAAGTCTCCAGCTGTAAAGTGCATGAACAAGCAGAACTGTGTCTTATTTGCTTGACATCTTTAAATGATCTGTTTTTGTGTTTAATCACTTATCTTATCTGTTCATTAAGAACAAGATCACATCAGTTATTAGTTTTGTTTTCAGTGACTGTGAATTAATTTCTATCTTCACCGGAACACATGAGCAGATGTCCTCCACATGGTGATGATGAGAGCACATTATTTGCCTTCATGAATTCCAAACAGCATCTCTGTTCATGTGTGAAATGTGTCCCACTTTCCCTTCACTGACTGTAAATGCGGGACTTGAGTTCATTGAGGAACCAAAATAAATGAGTGGAACGCAAAAACATTGAGTGGTAAAGCAAAGGTCTCGATTGTTAGGGGGTGTACCGGTGCACGGACCCCAAGAATGAAGTTCATTCATGCATCCTGCCAGAAAGAGCTTTGTATGCTCAACAAAGCCTACATTGATAGAAGTTTACATGATGCACTTAGTGAGCTATATACAATCAATCAAACTAAAACAGCAAAGCAAGCTGGAGAGATTTCAGTTCGGTGAATTGGAATAGTGAAGGACACATTTTAATGAGACTCATCTCTTTAAATGTATCAACGTAAACTTTGTATATGGATTTAAAACTAGCACTTCTATAGAAAATGAGGTTTTATCAATAACAGTTTCAACAAGATGAATAACATAATGACAATGATTGGTTTGGGGAACTCGGGCAGAGTTTGGAAATTGCTCGTGCCAGTAATGATGACAGTTGTTTCACTAATGGAGTGCTTAGATCTACTTATATTAAGACCTGGCTGAACACAGTAGGACAGAAGTTCAAACCAGTTCGACTATAACTGAGAGTAGATCATCTCATTTTTAAAGGGAAAACGTTTTCTTCTCAAAACCTTTAATTAAAAACATCTATCAGAGATTACTGATGGACTTCTTGGTTTAACTTTGACACATCCCTGTTCTACTTTTTCAATCCCAGTTTTCCCGTGCTCCTAGATTTCATTACCAAACCTCTCTGTCTTTCCTTTCCAGCGTTATCTTAGATTTGAGTGGTTTAGATAATCTTGATTAACACTCGTTTTGTTGTCAGACTTTAGTTTTTTCGTAGCACATGTTGTTGCAAGATTGCATCTTAAAAGATGTTAGGAATAACTTTTTAATTCTAATCAATATTAATGAGAGTTTAACGTATTAACGAATAAAGCCCACATTTTAAACAACTGAGAGTATTTATTATTCTCCAGTTTAAAGGGGTGTTTAAGATATCACAATGTTAATGAGTTATAAATTCAAGAAATTCCTCCCATAACACAGCACAATCTCTTTTTTTGTTCGGTGCACTTGCCTTTCTGTGAAGCAGCTGTGACTGTGCTGCTCCTCCTCCTTCTATCTCAAAACGCACACTGTTGAAAAGAGCGACTGCATACTGCTGCTCGTACACATCACCGAACTCCTTCATCACTCCTCTGGTCCTAGCTGCAAGAGCAAACAGACACGTGGAAACACAACAAGGTCAGGATGAGCTCTTGTAAAGACAGCATGAATAAGGTGAAGAAGATACTTCAACAACACAAATCTGAAAGAGCATAAAAATAGTAATAAAATTGTAATAGAAAAGAATAAAGAATACACAATGGTGTGAAAAAACATCTCTAAGCATGATTTAATCTATTTAAGGCATAACCTCAAAACTTTTTATGATTTTAGTTTGAATCATTTAGTTAAATTTCAGCTGGATGTGAAGTCTCATACTGTCTGTAAGGCCACAATCTTCACTGCTGCTTATCTCGCCATATGAAAAAATTTTACATCCGGCCTTTTAGGAAGGAACATATCAACTTTTGGAAAATGCTTATCTGAAAGCATTAACATGTTTTATGAGAACAGACCAAGTTATTGTAGGGCACAGCTGACTGGTACAGTTTGGGCATTAGTCAATGTTAGTATTAGTAGAGCAGAGCAAACTGTCATTTCCTTGAAATATATCTGAATATTATCTTCCTTAAACATTTATTTCAACTACTTTGTATTCAAACCCCTGACTCCATGCATTATGACAGGACATCCACAATACTTCTATTGGACTGAATGGTTTATTCAGTCCAATAGAAGTATTCTGGATGTCCTGCCAAACGTAGTAAGATCCAATTATTATAAAGAATTGATGGTAATTAATCTCTAATTTCAGTCACTGTATTCTTAAAGAATTACAAGTGTTATTGGAAATTGGTGCTCTTTTTTTGTGAAAGTATGGAGTCCCTGTTTCAGTTTCAATTAACCTCAATCAATGTTTTTCTGCATTGAATAGATCCTTTCCAAAGCTTGACTGTGCATTTCTTTTCCACTGTCTGCAACCAGACTCCAAAGAAAAAAGCCAAATAGCCTGCCAGAGGGGACAGGAGCTTTTCCCACGTTCCAGTGCTGGAAAAACGAGTCTGTTTGCGAGCTGATCACCGTGTTTGACTTGGTCAGCAGCAGACAGTGTTGACTATGATCTGTTCATGGAACTAACAACACAGGAAGGAGGGAGCCGGCCTGGAGTGGGAGTGCAGGAAGGAAGGAGCTGACAGGACAGAATAAGCAGTGAGAATGTGGAGGAGATAGAACAGGGACAATTATTAAAAACACCAGTATAAAGGGAGAATTTGAGACGGCTGGAACAAAGGATATTCTTAAATGCACCGTTACCGATGTCGAACTATCAAACCACTCATGCACAGAGACGGTAATCTTTCAGGGAATGGAAGTGGGCTTTGAATATAAGATTGACTTAACATTGTTAAATGAATAAAATAATTGGTTCTTGAAGTAATAAATAAACGTACTCTATATGAACTGTAAAGAGGAACATTTATTATTTTAGTGCTGTAAACAACGTCAGGTGATCTTTAAATTATCCCTATTCGACATGTAGAATCCATTTAGCAAAATCTTTTATTGAAAAGATATTTTTCATGCAAAATAATTCAGAAGTCTCTCCGGACCTTGGCACTACTAGTCTGATGTCTTATTTTTTAAATAACAGACACTGGATATGATAGGAACGTTTTCTCTTGAATGTTTTTTTCTATTCCAACTGTACAAAAAGACAGAACTTTCCATCCGTTGTATTACTGTGCCAAAGTCAGCAGACCAGAACCCGGCACATGTGAAGCCTTTTGGCCACTTGGAAATGATAATTTTGGGATGGAAGACCACATCATAAATCACACTCTCTGTTCCATACTGTTCAGACATTTACATGCCAAAAACTTCAGTTAAATCAAATGATCCATTCCTTTTATTTCTTTGATATTTCCTGTCATGCCAGAACCATAGAAGTGAAATATCATCCCATATTGGGAGTGTATCCCAAACCCTGAACAGAAAATGTATAAAACCACCTCTACCATTATCCCATATCAACCGCATCATCACATAGCATTGTTTCATCCTTCCAGTGTTAAGTCCATGTTCCCAAAAGAATACACCACCCGTGGAGAAACAGAAGACTTTAAACTGTACAACTGTCTAAATTGAACCTCTCATCCAAGACCAACATGGTGTACCAACAAACGTTGGACAGACGTTTCCATCCAGAGTCATTCCATGAGCAAAAAACAAATATCTCTATCGCAATATGTTAAGATCATCGTGAGACTTTTATTGGTAAGAAAACATAGTAAGTTGTTGGTTAACTTAATTAATCTTTATTTTATTCAGCATTTTCTGAAATGCTGGAGGACTCTCCTCTCCATAGGAAAGTTACAAGGAGAAATCTTGATCAGATGCCTGATCACATCAACTGGCCTGCTTTGAACATGAGGAGTAGTAGTTGCCAGCACCTCTGGATGTCTGTGTCTGACACTTAATGCTAATCTGCTCCTCAATAGATGGGTACTTCAATGACAATCACCCTAATCACTCCTGGTTTCACCTTATTGTTTTGGATACTTAATGCTTGTTTCACCCTATTGTTTTGGATACTATCTATCTATCGATCTATCGATCTATCTATCAATCTGTGCTTCTTTCATCTATCCATCTATACAGTGCATCCCATTCAGGGTTTCTGGGGAGCGGTATCTAATCATAGCTATCACTGAGAAAGAATCAGGTCGATAGTCAATCACATTGCTTTCCTACCCCAAGTAAATAAGCTCAGGTATGGGAATACACAGTAGTATTGGCATAATATCAGTATGTGGACCAGACAATTGTGGGGAAGAGGGGGCTGAATCCAAAGTCAAAGCTTTCCATTAGCCAGTGGGTCTTGTTGATGGTTGAATTGTCGTGTTTGCATATGATGTTGTCACTGGGCTCACCTCTAGATAAGGGGAAGAAACTTCCTCTGCACCAGAAGGATGCAATCCAGTGTTTTCCAGAGGAAAGTGTGCTGACTTACAACTCAACTCCATATTCAATGTTAGGCAGAGAGAGCAAGGTCTCTAAAACAAGACCATCTTCTACTTCATTGCACCTTGATAAACGTTCCATTGACATTTCAAACCTACTGAAAATCTATTTAACTTCCTGCCAAGTATACAGACAAAGTTCTCACTTTTATTAGATGTTGGATAGCTCATAGTAACCAGTAACATCCGCTATATTCTTCTATGGATACAGCTGCAAGCCCTTTATGAGCTCTGGTTTTTGCTTTACTTCTGCTGTATCTGAGGTTTGACAATTGCTCTGAGTCTCCTGTCAAGAACTGATCTTTTCAAGGACACAGAGCAGAGTGATACCACAATATACAACCTCAGCTTCCTTGCAGGGATATTCGTGAAACTTTTGATTTCAGATTGCCTGCTTAGCTGCGAGAAATATTTGTTGGGTTGGGAATCCTCAAAGAGCCCTTTCAACGGTCTTATTATTGCTAGAACTTCCTTGGGAAAACCAAACATCCTCCCTGTACCCTGGAACTCCAACACCTAGATTTTTGCTTTGGCCAAAGCCACAGCCCTCAGACCTCCTAATATTTTGTGTTGCCTCTAAAGTCCTCTGGGCCATCCAAGCCCACACAGGCATCTGCTTAAGCTTTATGGCCTTGTTTGTTAGTGGAAACCTCAAAGTTAGACTGGTGATACAACAAGCACTGAAGTTTTGATTCTATGTTCCTGACCTATTATTCCAGTGGTGGGCATTAAAGACCTCAAGATTGGATCAAATACTACAAATGCTGGATGGGAATACTTGTCTTCCCATCCAGCTGATCTAACTTGGCATCAGTGGGGATCAGTTGACAGATCTGCTGGTCTCTTTACCAAAGTGGACATCCAGCCACAGATCTGATGATACAACCACTAAGTTTATCGTGACCTTAGTTGGCCTTAAGTACTCATCCAAGTTTTTCCTTTGTTTAAACATGTTTTTTTTTGTGAATTAGTGAAAAGTCAGACAACTGAAATGGCAACATACAACATACAAAGGATATGCATTGCAGGGTCAAGAGAATTGTCAGCTTTACGTAAGGCAAACTATGCTGAATGTGAAAAGAGACAATTACATCAGTTTGTATTGAAGCAGCATTAACATCAAAACAGAGTTGATTAGCCTTTTTAGCAAAAGCCTCTTTGTTCACAAACAAGTTGTATTATTATTATTAATGTGTTAAAAAAAAGACTTATCACTCCTAATTCTCTGAATGTATATTGTGCAGTGTTGTGCATGCTCACAAGTGAGTGTTAATTTCGAGGAATGTGCAAGGTCAGCAAAGATGATGAAATCAGCTCATTGGGGGGTACAGACATCAAACAAGACTCAGTGTATAAATGCTGAGTAGTGTTCGCTCTCTTTCACACGCACACACAACTTCAAACTTCCAACATGCAAAGAAGAGAGCATAAGACCGGTTGAGAATAACGGGAAGCGAGGTCACAGAGGAAGGGGGTGTGAGAGACAGCCAGCAGTTTGAGCTATTAATCTTGTGACATGTTTCTACCTGCTTCTTTTCTGCAGCTTCACCCTTTATCTTCTTCTTTCCCTCCTAAACTGACTCATCTTTTCTTGTGGAGGCCCATCTTTTTCTCAAACAGTCTCATCATATTTCATGATTTAGTTTGCATGTGTATTATCATTCTGTTATTGTTTCATTTATTAATTGTATTAAGTTATAGATGAGTTGTGAAGAATGTCATGCTATAGTATTTCTTGACCCTAAGTTTTGCTTTCAGATTGTAAGTTTTGTCCAAAAAGAAGTAAGAAACTCAAAGATGGCTGTTTTGTCATTGCTATTTTTTTCCTATTTTAAGAGTAGTTCTTTGTTTGCAAAAAAAAAAGCAACACCAACAACTGAGTGCCTTGATCTCAAGAACATATTCTTTGACTGAAGTGGTTTTCTCGTAAAAGTATTCACGCCAGCACTCGAATGAGGCCAACATGTCTCTGAAACCAAATTTTCTGCCAAGCATAAGTCTGGAGGATCCAAATACCAACTCCCAAATAAAAACTAGCTTTTTCCCCCTTTTTTCCTGCCTCGATTTGGACCGTGGATCAGGAAATCTCAAACAACTTCATCAGTAACCATCTTGTATTTCATTAGAAGTAACTACACATTCATAGACGTCTTGTAGCTCTGTCGGTTTCCTCTGTGCTCAGCAGTCCATGCCTTGTACAAATAACCACACAGACCTGCACGGTTCACAGTGGGAGGCTTCTGAGACTTAAATAGCAGTCAGTCCCAAACGTACACAAGCATGGTCCCTCTGGAAAACCTACTTATTATCTCTGAGAAATAGGCCTGCAACAGAGATTAGGATTCAGGGCAACTCTTTGAGTAGAGAAACAATGCACTGATAGGACTGACAAGCTTTGAACTCCGATGAAACACATGACAATAGCTGAGAGGGATTTTCAGATAAGTAATGATTCTACAGGTAAGGCGAAAGCATTGATCTCATAATTATATCATTCTTTTCTGCTGACAATGTTGTTTTATTCTCTGCATGCCAGTATGACAGCCAAGTTAGAAAAGATTGTCCTGTCAACAACGAAAAAAGCACAAGTTGACTTGTAAGACTTAACTTCTAATACTGTTTATTTGTACTAAGTTATTATCCTACAGATTTTAACTAAAGCTCAAATGATTTTGAGCATGAATAAAATAACTTTTAAGGAACTTCATTCTCTGTTTTAGGCTGCGCCCCTCTTACCTGTAATCATCTGCCTTCTGCTCTCATCCAGGTGAGCGGAAACAACGTCCCCCATGGTTACAGAAGAGCCTCGCAGACCCACTGGTCACGGCTGAATACACAGAGGGATGTCCGATCAGAGTCGCTGGGGAAAAAAAGCTGTACTTCCCCCTGGAGAGGCGCACTGCTCTGGCGCTGCTGACTCTGTGATCTCCCGCTTTCTCCGAAGTCCGGAGGAGGAGGACTGACGCAGGCTGAAACTCCCCGCCTGTCAGGAGCGTGTGTGAGGTGAACATTAGGCTTGTTCACAACAGCAGCAGCAGGACACACCCTCAGGGAGTCATCACTGGTCCGACGTGTTCAGTTGGCTCTGCCAAGGGTGGTGCCTGAACAAGGAGCTCAGGGATATGCACAATATGCAATATTTACTGTACGTGTGAGTTCCTTTTGTCTCAGTCCAAGTTGATTAAGTTTACATTTCAAAACACGCCCTCTTTCTTTAGCTGGCCCATAGATTAAACAGTTTCACTGATTAAAAAAGCTTAATGTGGTTATTGTAATACATTTTAATTTAACAATTCGCCACTCTTTAACCCCAACCTCAAACGATTAGAGGTCTGCATTGATCAAACAACCTTTCCATAATGACCGTGTGAAAGAAATCTGCTGCCCCCTACTGGACACTCTTATTGTCGCCTGTTCAGGATTCAGTTCGGGCTGTCCAGTGCAGATTACATAAAGATCCCTCAATAGATTTAACCTATGAGACATGAATTGTCATGGAAAACATAATATTGTTTAGTAATTGATTCTAACCAAAAGGCCTAAATCTTACCATTTACTGCTCATTTCTTATATAATGCCATAAAATACAGAGCTATACCAAGGTGGATGATGGTTTTGGATGTTCACCGCACGTTTCTTTTTCCTGTTTTAGATGCTGAATAATATCTAATAATAAAAACGGAATTACCACTGGAATCAATCATTTCTATTCTGTTCTCGAAAGAAATTATTAATGTATAGTTTGGGATTCATTTCAGCCTTGTCCAAGGTACAGTACAATGCCACATTGTGAAAACGCTTGTTAATAAATTGCCGTTTTAGGCCCGACGTCCAACACCACCAATGAGGGCACGGTGCGGAAGGATACGCAATGACGTTTCCTTCTGGAGGCTCCTCCGCTGCAATGTGAGGTGATCACAGAGAGGAGGGAGGAAGCAAAGGAGGAACACTCGGTACTGAGACTCAGCAGCATCATGGCACCTATCGGATTAAAGGCGGTGGTCGGCGAAAGTAAGATTTTTGTTTAATTAGTTTTTTTTTACGATTTGATATGTTGAGCTGCTGCAGTGCTGCGCCTAAATGTGGTTTTGTATTGTGAGTTTGTGATTTTTTAAGGATGCGGATGTGTGCTAGTGCATCTGGGCGATGATGATGATGAAGGTTGTGTCTTTGGTGTTCCATGTTATCCCATTGCAAACCACAGCTGTGTGGTGTTGGAGCTGTAGATAACCTGCAGAGACTGGTTTGTCTCAGTAGGCTACTGCGGTGCTGATGCGTATTTGTAGCCTATTTAATACGGCGGAGGGTGGATGGGATATCACAAGCTGTAATTGCCCACTGGAAATTAAGACAAGATAATTCTTCAGAAGGCTGCAGAAAGCCTGGGTGCAAATGCACGCCCTTTCAATTTCAAATAGCGGTAACTCATAAATACCCTGCATTGGAGCTGCAGCATAAATTGTAATTTTGATCTGTAAAATGCTCCTCAAGCCACTGTCAGCTAATTATGGCCAATCATCTCATTTCAGTGTATCAGTAATAGACATGAGATTTTCCCTCTCCGTCCATGGGATTCCCTGGATTCAGCAGCGCCTCACCCCTCTGCTGTAGCACGAATCGGTTGCGTAAAACACCCTTTCTCCACCAGAGCTGAATCGAGCTGCGCTCAGCGCCGCTGCACATCAATGGCCGATTGAATCCAAATGTGTCCAAGACGGGGAAGTTATCTTAAAAAGGGCCACTACGGGAGCAAATTCCGCATTATGTGCACACATACAAATGCTACCACCTACAACGATCATTCGATGTCCTTCATCATCATTATCACCACCATGCCCTTTACCGATCAGTCTGTTCATCCTGCATCATTAGGAGGATGTCAACTCGACCGCTCGTATCGGATTTAGTCATTTAGACTCATTTATTTGGGCTGATGCTCGCGCAGTGTCGCTGTGTGGTGCTGATGCAGGCCTGAACATGGAGGCGCAGAGCGATTCTGCTCAGCAGGGTCAGCTGGGTGCAAGTGATGGTGGTCGTGTTAATGTCAGACAGGCCTGCAAGTAAAGTCACACAGACCTCTTAATGTGAAAACAGTCGCCCAGAAGCCTGTTTCTAGAAAAAAATCACCTTCAGCTGCACCTTTTCTTCACTTTCTTTTCTTTTCTTTTCTTTTTGCTCACATCCTGTGCCCATGGTGCAGGGTTTGCTTCATTTGATTTCTGTCGTCTAGTTTATTGATTTGGTTACGTTTTCACTCCAAAAATTCCCCCAGTATCTTTGGACTGATCTCTCTCTTCTTCTCTCTTTGGCATTTAGACATTTAAATATCAAAATGTGTTCAATATTTTAAGGATCATCACATTTCTTATAAGTGTGCCACCACCACATCCCATTAAAAACACATACCGGTACACATCTTCAGTTGCAGTCTTTCTGCGTTGATATGGGTGAGTGGAAAGCTTTCTATTTGAGAATCAGGCCTCCCACCTCAACACTGAACTCATAATAATTGCCATCCTAAAACATTCATGACTGCAGTATAATCCTAAAAAGACGATATGTTATATATCATGAAATGTTCCTGATGTGGTCGGACTGGAGGTTAGACTGAAAAATGAATAAATATAGTTTAGTATTAAATCATCTATTAATGATGCATGACCCATAGCTTATAGCTGTAAATAAAACGGACGGTTATGAAACATTTTGCTGGGAAGAAAGAATTTAACCAGTGTACATTTGTAATATTATACAAATTATCGTATAAAATTAGTAAAATCCAGCCTGTCTAAGAAGTTGGAACATCTTTAAATTTAATATACTGATATTTAATACTAATAATTGAGGTGCTATGAAGCACAGTTGGGATCCCAGACTTAACTCTCTATCAGTGGTAGTTATACATGATAAGGTTTTATTCTGTGAAGGCGAGGCTAAAAGGTTAGACCACTACACAATGCAGCTTCATTCACCAAATATTCTGACATGTTCTGCATTATTGAATTACTTATGCTTTGATAACTCTCTGTTATATAACAGGGCCACGCAGGCTGTCAGTGTCGAGTGAATCGCTCCCAGAACAATGTAAACACGCGTGCATGTCTCCCAGTAGGTAAAGGCAGAGACGCAGCAGGCAACACCTGCGCTCTGTTTGGCTGAGGTGAAGCAGGGATGGGATTGGTGGAGGCGAGGGGGGGGGGGGGTGAAAAAGGGAGGGTGACACCATCATGGGCCCTCTGCAGCAGTGGATGTAGCAGCCAGGATGAAGGAGGGGGGGGATGGGCAGTAAAGGGAGCTTCACCCTCCCCTTTCATGACTGTATATGAGCATCAGGCTGTGAGAGAGATGGAAAGTAAGGCTACAAACATGAGCTGACACATATTTCCGCCACAACAGTGCTGCAACTCAGGTGAATGAAACTGAAGGAACACAGCAAATAAAACCCAGCGATGATTGAGAAATGAGACATTGTTTTTGACACTCAGGATGTTTAATTGCATAGAGACATGATTATATTAATACAGGCGAACACGTTATTGTGCCCAATCTTTTTGTTTCCAATAAACGAAAGGTTGCTTTTGACCTTTTTATGTTGACCCAGATAAGATTTAATCCTCATGTTAAGATATGAATTAAAAGTTAACTGAGATGTAAATTACAGTCATAAGATGTTGTATCAGTGGTTATGTAATTTTCTGTTTTGATTTTAATATTTAGATTTTCTGCCTCAAATCCACATCCACTGCGATGAGAATTATGGATTCTGTACATGGTACGCCCGACATAACTACGCAGCTTTTCCAGCACCCCATTTTTTTGTTTCATGCAAAAATAATCATTATGTTAATGCCCTAAACGTCATCGCATCAGTCTATCGAAACACATTTCACTCCCAGTGAATCCGTCGACGATCGCCCAGCCTTACTTTTCTACAACCAATGTCTCCAGCGACTTTTTCTGTTGTCATGTGAGTGCACATGAAATACAGTAGACAGCCATCACATACCATTGATTAGCATCCTGTCGTTACAAAATAGGTACAAATAACAGGATTGTGAATCTTACAGTCCTTGATTAAGATGTAAAAGGAAGGGTTAATTATTTGGAAAAAGATCTGATTGGATTCTATATGGATATTCCATTAACCTATCATTGTCATAGAATTTGAGTTAAAGGCAGGGTTGGTAATTTTCAAAAATTAGCCGGATTTTTAAAGTAGCATTCCCTCAGTGCTCCGTCTTTACCCATCCCCTCTGTGCTCTCTCAAAAGCCACCCCCCTCACTTATTCAAGCGCCGTTGGTCCAGAAGCAGATTTCATCTTATGCTTTGAGTAAGGGCTTGTGAATGCATGGGCTAAAGAAAGAGCAGGAAGACAGATTGGCTCATCTAATTAGTACCTCGTGTTAAAAATGCTTAAGAGAACAGATGTTCTTTGTTAAGACAATTTTAACCAATTTCTTAAGAAGTGTATTTGGAGGGAATAACCTACACTGCCTTTAACCCCATAAATTTGGACTGTCCGGTGTTTAAACAGCAGACAATGGAAGGTTTGTGCTCAAAGATATCAGTTAGATTACAAGTTATTATCATTGAATTGGAATATTATTAAGCGTTATAGTATGAATTGAGTTGACCCCGGAACTGCTACCTCATCGTGGTGGGGGCGTTTGAGTTTGAGCAGGATCGTTATGTTTTTTTGCGAGGCGTTTGCTGTGTAAAGGTTCTTGGTTCGATTCCCCGGCTGTGTAGAGTTTGCATGTTCACCCTGTGTGGGTGGGTTCTCTGTGGAACTCATTTCCAAATTAAAGCCAAGCATAGTGGCTATGCACCTTCAGAGATGTATTTTTGATCTCTGGAAAGAGCCACGCTTTACCTTCATTGTCATATCCTTACTCTTATTCACACATGTAAGACTGATTTTTGTATTCTTATTTCATTCTGTAGGGGAAGAAAATAAAGGGCACTATGCCCAATCTTGACTTAATCCTTTTAATGTCTAATAATGTGTTTAATGATGAGGCTTTTGACTTTTCCTTGGAAGTATCTGGAAGCAAGTGGCTGTGTACCCATCTCTAGTAGTGCTTAGAGAAAAGATAAAGGTGAAACAGAAGGACATATGCACACGCGCACTTCTTTGCAAATGGACACAAACACACGGGCACGCGCATTTGATAAGCTCTCCATTGACCTTGGAAGCATCACTGAACCCCAGCATCACACACACCCGTCTGGGTTCAGTCTGACGCAGTGACTGCTGCCGCTGGGTCTCTGTAAATCACACACAACACCAATTCATGCGTGCTACACACACACACACACACACACACACACACACACACACACACACACACACACACATGCACACAGTGCCAAACAAATCCATGCTTTGATGTCATGTCCCTGTGGTTACGATGCATGGAGTTCTGGCTAAAATAAAGCTTTCTAAAGAAGGCTAAGAGCAGCTCATGATCCGAATGAATTCCCCGTCTCTTTATGCTGTTTCAGAGCTGGCACACATCCTCCTCCCACTCTTCTCATTAGATCGTAACGTCTCACACCATCCTCCTTCTCCAAACATACACACATGTACAGTGACGACACATTTATTACAGTAACGTCTACTTTTAGTACGCAGGTGCAATTTGCATGATTGCGTCAGCCATGATTGCGCCTCCTTTGATGAGCAAACAAAAATGAGCATAAATAGCAAAGCTGGCATGACATGAAGAAGATGAATCGCTTTGTTGTTTCAACTGTCTGAGAATTCAATATACGACACAAGATGATATTGGTTTGGGATTTTCCTCTGTACATTAGCAGCATGGCTGAGCTGGACGAGACTGCAGAGGAATCAGAGCTGCAGACTGAGCTACAGCCAGCACAGTAGAGCCTGCAGCATCCCAGAGGATAACTTGCCTCCTCAGTCTATTATATTTTGTCTGCAATTTTCTGTTCTCTGGGTTTCTGGGAGGTTTTTCATCCTTGTGCTTAAAGACAAGACAAAGTATAGAGGTCTTCCAGTTTCCTCCTCTGCTGTTAGTGTAACGTAATAAAGCCAAAAGAATCTCTTAATGATGCGTCAGTGACCTTTCAAAATGTATTAGCATTTAGTGCACCTTAATTTTTCGTAATGTGTTATATCCTGAATGAGAATTGAATATTTGGTGCATCACTTAAGAGGGATTTGATTACTAGAAGATTTATCATATCATCTCTGATGATATGTGCATCAGCTCTCTGGAGAATCTCAGTAATTCAAGGCTGTACAGGGCTGATGACCTCCATGCATTGTATTTACATCAGTAGGTCAACATGAACACTCCAAAATGGAATAAATAAGACTAAAATCACATTATAATGTGTTTTATTTTGCTATCTTACATCCAAAAATGTACAACTCCAAAAGAGCCGCTCGAACTCTTTGAACCCATGCTATTGTACACAAGCTTGTTTTCCCTAACTTACACTGGATTTGGATTGCATTAGATACAACTCACCGTGTGGGGTAAGCAATACAACATAAATAATAAATATATTTCATAAATCATGTTACATTTGTTTTTTTATTGTCAGATACAGATTACAGAAAATGAATGCAGGATAGGAATACATTATTTCTAAAATATCAAACACTTCTTGTCCAAGCTGTTCCAATGTCCATATTTGATACTTGTTCTGTTCAATTGAAAGAGAATAACCTTAGTGTAGTATGAATTTTATTTTATTTTATTTACAAAATGGCAGATGTCCTTAATGATGTGTTCTTATACTTGATGTAATCTTTGGCTATAACCATACATTTACACATTGAGCTTCTTGTGTTGCTGCCCTAAGAAAGAATAAACATCCAGCTGGTTGGAACACACTGTGAAGCGTTCATGTTGAAAATACATATCTTATTATATAAAGAAGAACTGCTCAAGAAATCATGTCTAAAAAGATCACTCCTACTGTGGGTGTGAAGTAGGAGTATGCAGCAGCAGGTTGTATAGTCATTGATTAGTCAACTGCTTGTTATGGACCTCATTATGTAAGAAAATAGAGCAACATTAGTATCTTATTGTGTTTGTATGTAAATTATCTGCAGTGTTCAAATTAACAGTGAATGAATGTAATAAACCACCATAGAGAGAAATGTTAACATCTGAATTTGACTCATTGGCCTGTGATGATGTCATCGATGGGTAGTTGCCATATCAGGTGAGCCACAAAGACCACACACAGTCTGCTGCAATGGTACTAATGAAACCTGCTCCAAGCTGTGTTCTGGTTGCTGCAGTACTACCTTCTGATGATTGATGACAGCATCTCTTAATCTGGGTTTACCCTCATAGAAGCTCCTCACTGTCAGATAAAGAGAGGTGGCTGTCACCTCCACGTGTGTCTGCAGTGTCTTTAGACCACTCTGTGGGAATCTATTTCTTCTGTTTCTTCTGATGCTGTAACATCTTTTGTGGCCCAGCAGGTACAATTCTTATGTTTTAAGGCATTCAAAGCATATTAATAGTTGGGTTTTTTTTGTCGTTGTTACTGAACTAATAATACTTGATGCTTAAACTTTGTAGGCTTTCACCATGCCCAGGCACACTTTAATGTAAATTGCATGAGAATAAAGAAAACGGTCACCAAAGATCAGCCCATTATCATCAATTTACAACACAGACAGACGTGCTGGCAGAGGCCTCTGTCTGCTCTCTGCTCGTCTACGTCACCTCCTGTCAACCCCTCAGTGAAGGGCATGAGAGAGGGTCTTTCCTCACATGTTTTAAGTTGGGTGACGTGCACCTCTCCTCTTCAGTCAGCATGACCTCTTCCTTTGACTGGGTCAGTTTTGGAGGCATGTGAGGCCAACAACAACTCGGGCTGGTTATGGTGTTATGTAACCGCCTGTCCAGTGGGCCTGCAGATAAATATCAGGCAGACCTACTCTAAAACATTTCATTTGAAAGTTGTTGTATTACACTAGCAGTGTAGTTCTTGCAGTTGCTAGTATAGAGTCTAATATAGTGTTTGATAACTGCATTAGAGGGATCAAACAGGATAAATGTGTCTAAATATATCTCTACAGATCAAACATAGATCGAAGAAAAATATCGGCCGATATCTGATTTTTTTTTTTTTGTTTCAGCCACAAGAGTCCCATATCTGTCGGGTAGTTTCAAGACTAATCTTAAATGTTTGGGTTCAGTTTAATTTAAAACAGTGTTAAAGAAACATGAAACAGTCAGAAACCATTGTCCCTTGCCATGTAACCAAGCAACTACCCTGGTGAATCAGTGCTTAAATGTATTACTTTAGCTTTTTATGTTTTTACGTGTTAGCAAATTAACTTCCATATTGGAGCTTTAAGTAATGAATGATTGGTAATCAATCTATTTTCAAAGTGAACATCAAGTTATCATGAATTGATTTCTGAACAAATCTTTAATTGGTTTATTATAATTATTACAAATAAGTCTGATTAACTTATTTTACTGTATAATTGTCTAAAACAGAGCTATGAACCATGACGTATCAGTGATGAAATTCAACTGTTACCTTCTTCATGTTCTCCTGAGGCCTACAGCCTTTGCTCATAATACAACGTCATAACTGTTATACTTTTATTTGCCATTCTGTTGTTTCATTGCCCCTGATATGAGACAGTATGAGCGCCATTGGCTTCATGACTTAACTAAGTTCTTCATTAAAGGTGGAAACCCAATGAGTCAAGCTTAAAGTGTCTTTTATTCCAGCAGTTTAAAGAGCCTTTGAACTGAAGAGTGTTGAAGGCTGTCATCGTGTTTCAGTGCGAGCCCAGCTGAAATGTCCGCCTGTCTCTTTAAGATCAGTCGTGTCAGATTCTCTCGAGAGGGATGCTGCTGTGAAGCTGAGATCCAGAGAAAAAATGGGTCATGTACTCATAGGTGAAAGTCCCCGAAGGGGGCATAACCACGAGTCAAAGGGAGAAACTGTCAGCTCTTCACTGCTGCATCATGTGCAGACTCACTGAACCTATCGGCATGATCATAGAGCTCAAAACATTTCTTCTTTTTTTGTTAACAATGACTGTAGGCAGTTTTTTGGAATAAGTCTAAATAGACAATATGTGTTGTTGTTTTTTTTTTTTTTAATTTACATGATCTGTGGCATTTGATTCTTTTCTGTTCTTTCAGTCACTCCAAGTTTTCCTCTCTCTCCTACAAGAGAACAAGAGGATGTGTATCCTGTTAAACTGGGTGTGTGTGTGTGTGTGTGTGTGTGTGTGTGTGTGTGTGTGTGTGTGTGTGTGTGTGTGTGTGTGTGTGTGTGTGTGTGTGTGTGTGTGTGTGTGTGTGTGTGTGTGTGTGTGTGTGTGTGTGTGTGTGTGTGTGTGTGTGTGTGTGTGTGTGTGTGTGTGTGTGTGTGTGTGTGTGTGTGTGTGTGTGTGTTTGCGCATGCCTGTTTGGTTGGCACAGCTGTTGCGCTGTTATTTCAGGTTCGTTCCCTTCTGTCTGACTGCTGGGTTCTCTATTGTTGTGCTCGTATCAAAAGGTCAAAGTGGAAAAATCAACAGCACTGTGTTAGACGTCGGTTACAGGAGTGAAGTGCCCCTTTAACTCTTTTCAGTATCCTTTCTGTAAGAACCCTTGAAGGAGATAAACGTGTGTAAATAGATTTGGAAATGGATTGTTTATTTTTCTTTACCATTTATTCTAAAACTTTCTCTCTCTTTTACAAATCTTAGCATGTTCAAATGTATATGAAAAATACATTGAAAGCCAGATTTTGTTGATGAAAACTGATAAAAGAATAGTCTGGATGGACATTTTTATATTCAGCCGGAAATCAGCTGAAAATGAGTCACTGACACCTTACCTTGAAATACCTTGAAATACCTTGAAAAGTCACAAGTTGGAAAATGTATTTAAAGCAACACTTACATTTATAAAGATCAGATGGTGAGTGATAGGACAACATGTGCCTTTAAACTATTGTTTTGGGCTCCAGCAGCTCACAAGGGGAAATATCTAGCTCTTTAGCTGCTAAATGATTCGCTCCTTTCACCAGCCAATCAGGAATTCTAACGCTGCTTAGATCAGGAAACCCTTATCAGAAAAATGCTGCTGCAGGGTAAAAGGGAAAAAAGTGATGGATGACCCCAGAGCTTTTTGTTTGTAGCAGTGTCTCCTCCTGAGGTGTGGAGTCGCTGCTGCGGGAAAAACAAGTCAACTAAACAGCATTAATGTTTGCTATTGTAAGGCTCATCAGCTCCATCTTTAATAACCCAAAAAGCCCGGAGTTTCAGTTTTTGTATTTGGTTTAGTTCTGCTGTGCCGTTGTGCTGACACGGCAGCTTTAAGAACAGGACACGGAAGGTGCTGGAAATAATCGTCTGAAGCTGAGTCTGGGAATCTCTCTGTCATTTAGTGAGAAAAGAACTGGGACTATTCCACGTTCATACATCCCACAGGAGGTCACGTACAGTTCCTCTGACTCAAAGGAGGTGCAGGTTGGAGTCTCATTGTTCCAGGATTCACTAGGTCAAATTCCAGTCACATCGTTTATACAGTCTGTAGGCTGCAAGTAAAGGACCAGTCTGTAGTTATTTAGAAAACATACCTTTTCTATACATGAGCTATATTCACATGCACCAGGTTATCATTCCCTGTGTCCTTCCTTCCTTCCTTCCCTCTTTTTTCCATATCCTTCCTTACTTCCTTCTCATAAATCAGGGTATTTACAAAGTGTGACGCTTTGAGCCCTTCCTCTGACAAAATGGAGACAAGCATGTAACACCTTAACAGCCCTTGTCAATAGAGTAAAATGACAGACCTTGATATTAAGTTTATTTTCCACAGCCATCATTATTCTTCATCTTGTGTTTTTGACTTTAAGCAGATCCAGTGACAGTTCCAATGGATGTCTTGCTCTGCTTTGGTTAATTAGCTGTAGCCTTAGCTCTCATCTTTTTTAAGCCACATTTTGATTCCATTAAAGGGTCAGGCCTGATCTTTAAGAGTTTGTGTTTGTACGCTTGAATTTAAGGAGAAATATTACTTGATTACTCCCCTCCAGTTATAATCTGTGATGTGCTGTTTTAAGATTTAAATTGGACATATTAGTTGTTGACTTCGTAGTTATTTTGGTAGCAGACATGACATATTTGGACAAAAGGGTTGATTTCCATGACTGCACTATCCAGGCGGAAAAATAGTCTTGACAGTAACATGTCTATTTTGACATTATTGTTTTGTAGCCTGAAAGATGAACGGTTTTTGTGTTAGATGTGTGTTCAGTAGTTCTGTTTTTACGTCATTTCTAATCTGTGGTAATCCATCAGTATCTGTGTTGCCTCAGGTTTATGCCTGGGCCAAGGGGCTTAGCTGAGTGGTTTATATTCACAGCCATCCAGCATGATGTAAAACAGTAATTCACCCTAAATGGGTTTATCCTAATACAGCTGGCAGATGGTTGGTACAATGATCAGGCTAATGTCAGATGCACGGCATCACAATGACCATCGCTGTTAGATCTCACAGTGGATGGGATTATTTCTCCGCTGGATCTTTGAGACTGCAGAGACATGAAGCAGCATCATTCCCCGACGGTCTCTGTGTTTATATCCACCACTGTAGGAGATTTGTGGTCATTAACCTTGGACGAGGCTATATTTGTCCTTCACGTGTTACTGCCCTCCAGCGTTGGAAATGCATCGTGGGATGTTCAGATTTAGACCAACGCCAGTAGCGCAGGATAATGTAAAAGCTGTTTCCACTACAGTTTGTATTTATTGTCGAGCAGCATTCTCGTCATGTGAGTTAATGAAGCCCAAAACCAGCAAGAATAAGATACAAAGCAGCATGTAAGACTGTATGCTTGACCTGAAATGACAATGTTCCCTTGACTGCACTGTAGTCATGTGGCTGAATTTAAAGAAGCCTGAATTATCCGTGTTAGTGGTTTGGCCACAAGTGTTTGCTTCCATTGCTAGCATTGGTTCACTGTGGAGAGCACTGGTAGCCTAGTGGTCAGTGTGCATCCCACATACAGAGGGCAGTATGTCCTGGGTTCGAATCCCGTGACTCCTTTCCTGCATGTCATTCTCCAGTCTCCAGAGATGTTAGGCTGATCAGATGATGGATGGATGACATTACTGAAACAGTTGGTGAGGTTTCTTTTTCACTGTCTGTCTAATGTCTAATTGGGATTTAAATGGCTTTACACAATACCCAGCTTTTCTGATTTATGCAAATAAGGAGCAGCAGCCTTCAGCTCTAATGAAGAAGAAAAGCCATTGTCACTGTGTATACAAGTATTATGACTGTTTTCTGATGAGGAAATGTTCTCCATCATTTTATGTTCTTCATATTTTAATGCCTCAGTCCTGATTTTTCTTGTCTTTTCTTTGACAGAGATTATGAATGATGTGATCAAGAAGGTGAAGAAGAAGGGAGAATGGAAGGTAAGAAGTTCACTTTGAAGAAAATAGCTCACTATGGGTGGAGTACTGACGGGGTGTGTGAACGTTTGAGACTCAAACTGATCAGTGAGGTAACAAAAAAATCCCTGCAGCCTCGTCGGCAGCTTCGCCAGTCGTTCCATTTAATCAATTAGTTTGATGCTTTGAATTGTGGGTTACAAAACCTGTCAAGCCAAAAATGTTTTGGAACTGCTGGCAGGCTTATTCAGCATTTTCCTCCCTGTCCAGAATTTAAATAATGATACCACTGAAGCCATGATGTGGTTTTCTGCTTATCTTTGCCGTTTCTTTTAAAGACAAGAGCAATCTGTTGATTATTTAGTTATTCAAATGACTAAAACGTTTCCTGGCAGAAATGTTGTTTAAAAACTCCTCATGAGGAGGGTTATGTTTAAACGCTGGGATGTGAAGCTTTATTTGAAGGCGAGAGCTTTATTGTTGGAAGTTCAACGCGAGTAATAAACTGTGTCTGTTTAATACCCAACTGTTGTACTTCCTGTTTCCAGGCGCTGATCGTGGACCAGCTCAGCATGAGGATGTTGTCTTCCTGCTGCAAGATGACAGACATCATGACCGAGGGCATCACCAGTAAGACACCTGAATCTCAGCTGCCATTATACTGGTTTGTTTGTATTTACTGAGCACTTCTTTAACTGCGTACTTGTCTGCTTCTTCTTCTCTAGTCGTGGAGGACATCAACAAACGACGAGAGCCTCTTCCCAGCCTGGAGGCCATTTTCCTGATCACACCCACAGAGAAGGTACGGGAGCACTCTATCTCTGTCTCTCTTTAGTCCATCGTTTACATTTAGAAGTTTTGTCGTAGGAGAACAGAGAAGCCGAACACTCAGCTGTAAAAACATAAATACACATTCACAATCCCCTTGTTTCCATATCTCGCTCTCTCACTAATTCAAATTAAAAAAAAATCTGCTTCATTGTGAATACAACTATTTGATTTAGTTCAGTGACATCATGGTCTATTTTTAAATGTCAAACATTACATTGGTCTTTTACAGACAGAAAACATCCCAGCCTACATTTCTGAAAAGTATTATTTAAATCTAAAGACAAACAGAAGACTGCAAACATTGAAGATAGATAGATAGATAGATAGATAGATAGATAGATAGATAGATAGATAGATAGATAGATAGATAGATAGATAGATAGATACTTTATTGATCCCGAGGGAAATTCACATACTGTATGTAATACTGTACACATACTGTATGTAAAGCAGGAACTCAGAGTAGCACTTAAATGTAAAATGAAGGATCTGTTTGTTTACGGCTCTATTAACATCGGCAGACATTTTAGAAATGTTTAAAACTATGACGTCTTGTGATCATTCATTATACTGTACATGTATCACAGGACACTCTCTTTTGTATAAACACACCCGCATGAACGTATCAAACATCTTCATGATCTAATCAACTCCATTTATTTCTCCAGTCTGTCCAAACCCTCATCGCCGACTTCAAAGACCCTCATTCAGCTAAATACAAGGCAGCCCATGTGTTCTTCACTGACTGTGAGTATACTAACCAAGACCTGCTATTGGTGTTTTTTGCTTGAAATATTTAAGCAAGAAACAGCAAATCAAACGCTGTAGTACTTAAGTTTACAGTCAGAACACAAACACAGACAAAACTCACTTTAAAAAAAAATAACATCTATGACTTAACACATTTCTAACCTTTTTTTTCTTCTTAAATGTCCTGATTTCAGCCTGCCCTGATCCTCTGTTCAATGAGCTGACGAAGAGCCGCGCTTCCAAAAACATCAAAACTCTGACAGAGATCAACATCGCCTTCTTACCCTACGAGTCGCAGGTAAACAACCAGCGGTGCAAAACTCACCGAGGACAGAGAAATGAAGTTAACTCTGCTGCTCAAAGAGAAACCCTGAGAGTGCTGGTTGTGCTATGTGCTATGCTTATATTTATTCTGTAAAACAGAACCATTGATACATATCCGACATGCTGTATTCTTATTTCTTTCTTTGTGAACCAACACAACATTTCACTCATCAGGCCCCTGGATTGTTTTTCCTGTCTTGTCTTTATTCACCTTGCCTCTCCCCTCCTCGTACGCAAGAAATACACGCTGCCTCATTTGCATTCTTAGTGACTGTGAGTGAAAACCAGAGTGAGAGACTTTAAGACAAAAAGCTTTCGCAAAGCACGGAGAGAGGTCGACTAAGACAGATAGGAGGAGAGAGATGCAGCAAAGGACACAGACAGGAATAGTAACTGTGAGGTTATTGGTTGTTGGAGTCAATGATGGCTAAAAAGAGACAAGAAAGAAACACACATTTTTACTGAGGTGGCCACTTAGCCCATCGCTGCTGACTCATCAGTGGCTGTGTTTAGTTCCAGACTCTCATTTGTAGTGGCCTTCTCTTTCTCCCCTCTCCTTTCATCTCCACCTTTGCGGACTTTTGAAATTCCTGCCTCCATCATGTTTTTCCTCTGGTCTCCCTCCCTATCTCTGTTTTCTTGTTTTAATCCCACCATTCCTCCATTTCTGCCTTTACATGTTACTACTTATTTATTTCATTAATTTTTCTATTATATAATTTCCCTTCTTCCAATCATATTTTTCCAAATTTCCTCTCCCTCCACCAGTCCCCCCCCCCCCCTCTCTCTCTCTCTCTCTCTCTCCCTCTCTCTCTCTCTCTCTCTCTCTCCCTCTCCCTCCATCTCCCACATCTCTCCTTCTGTCCATCCTTGTCTCTCACTATCTGAAAATGCTGCTTGGCCCACAATGCTTTGCTCCTCTCCTGTCTACTATGATTAATTCAGAGTCAGTGGTTTTCTGCTTCAGGCAAAGCGCTGCCTCATAGCCCCGCCCACAGACTGATGCTCTCAAATCCATTGGATGAGTCAGGATCCATACAACATGCGGTAGCCAATTGTAGACAGGTCTACACAGGGACCCTTCTGCAGAGCAGTAAAAATTGATCATGTGACTCTGGACAGAAGGGGTGGGAGGAGGGAGTGGTAGGGAGCAATGTAGGAGAGGAGGGAAGGAGAAGAGGGAGAGGAGTTAAGGACAGAACAGTGGAGGAAGCATTACATGGCAGGGGAGGAAAGAGGAGAACAGAAAGATGAGAGACGTTGAGGCAGGAGAGTAGAGAAGATGAGAAGAGAGGATTAAAAGACAGGAAGAGAAAGATGAGGAGGAGAGGAGAGGACAAAAAGGAGATAAGATACTGCAGCAGAGAGAGAGAGAAATAGAGAGAGGGGTGGAAAGGAGAATTGAGGCTGAAGGAGAACATGAGGTGGGATGAAAATCTGACAAAATGCAGGAAAAGCAAAAAAATGACGACATTAAGGGAGAGAGGAAGAGAAAAGCCGACAGCAGTATAAAAGGGTAACAAGGACATGAGAGAGAAGAGAAGAGAAGACAGATGGAGAAAAGGTGACAAATGAGAGGAGAGGACATAAACTAAATATTAGTCAGAAGATGACAGAAGGGAAGGATCGTTGAAAGATGAGGTGAAAAAAAATAATAAAGATAGATGAATGCATGAGTGAAAGACAGAAAATCAGGACATTGGAGGATAGAGGGAACAAGAGGAAATAGGAGAAATGATAGAGGAATTAGGAAGGTGAGCAATCGAATCACCTAATGGCAACAATGTGTTTGTACGTGCAGGTGTACTCTCTGGACAATGCAGATGCCTTCCACAGTTTCTACAGCCCCCATAAGACGCAGCTGAAGAACCCTGTGATGGAGAGGCTGGCTGAGCAGATCGCTACGCTCTGCGCCACCCTGAAGGAGTACCCTGCTGTCAGATACCGAGGGTGAGGCTCAGATAGCAGGGGGGCGCTGCGGAGAAAATGTCTTCACTGTACGGATGCCTGTTGTTTTAACCTGCTCCTTGATGGACCTCAGTGTGACCTGCAATGCTTGAGGAAAATGGTGTTCATTAAAGTCCACTTAAAAATAAATCAAAAAAGAAAACTCTTGACATTCCTGTTTTGCATATTTATCTGTGTGTGAACGTGTTAGTGACTCTAAGTTCTTAAATATAAAGACAAATCCACAATCTATTAATACAGACTTTTAAAAGTGATTAATACATCTAGGCTTCTTACAAAACTACTGCAGCACAGTGCAAGTAAGCACTATTAAATAACTTATGTGGAATATTTGAGTTTCCTTATTGATATCCATTTCCTTTAGGATCTGCAGATGTCAGAAGTTAACACTGTTTGATTGAAATGTTTTCTTCCTTGACTGTAAAGTGTGTCTTTGTTTGCCCTTCTCCCCTCTTCCTTTTCAATCTCTCACCTCTGGTCTCACTGTGTCTGATTCCATATGCCTCCATTGGTTTGACCACATACTCATCCACTGTCACTGTCAGTGAGTACAAGGACAACGCCACCCTGGCCCAGCTGGTGCAGGACAAACTGGACGCCTACAAGGCTGATGACCCCACTATGGGAGAGGTGGGCTCAGCTCTTTTTTTCTTTTTCTTTTTTTTTAAACCTGTTGTCTTATAATCTTTGTCCTATTAAATCACATTTATTTTTCGCCTTTTTACATTTCTGTACGTGTGTGTCTTTCTCTCTGTAGGGTCCAGATAAGGCTCGCTCACAGCTGATCATTCTGGACAGGGCGTTTGACCCCGTCTCTCCTGTCCTTCATGAGCTCACCTTCCAGGCCATGGGCTACGACCTGCTGCCCATCGAGAACGACGTCTACAAGTAAGAAAAATCCATGTGGCACATCAGAAGAAAAGGGAACTAGAATAAGAGTTCATTAAGGAAGTGTGTCTCTGTTCTGCAGGTATGAGACCAGCGGCATGGGGGATTCTCGTGAGAAGGAGGTTCTGCTGCATGAGGACGATGACCTGTGGGTGAGCCTGAGACACAAACACATAGCCGAGGTGTCCCAGTGAGTACCCTTCCTCTCCCTTTGTATCTTTGCCCAGGCTTTGGATACCTTCAAACGATACCACTACCACTTTCTCTCATGTTTCACTGCTTCTCTGTCATCAGGGAAGTGACACGCCAGCTGAAGGAGTTCTCTGCCAGCAAGAGGATGAACACTGGAGAGAAGGTGAAGAGGAAGCAAATCTGGAAATATTTGAAAGATAAAATCTAAAGTAGTGTTTTCTTAGCTGTTTTGTGTAAAATGTTAATGTAGAATAGGTATATAATAAGTGTTGAAGTTAGTGATATAGTTATTAGAAAAAAGAACTAGCTGTAAACAAATCAATGGCTTGGGGATTTCCACAACATTAATTCATCCTACTTTGTGTTTTGAGCTTTTTTTTTCTTTTCTGAAACAGTTCACCCTTAAAACACCGCGCTCAAGTGTTGATGGGCAAACTGTTCTGCGATAGAAACATCGCCATCATCAATAGTTCACTTGACTCTGTTTTGTTTTTGATGTTCTGTGCTGCTGTTGAAATCCTTTTGCTTCGGTTTGAACAGACCACGATGAGGGATCTGTCCCAGATGCTGAAGAAGATGCCTCAGTATCAGAAGGAGCTCAGCAAGGTATGTGTGTCTGTGTGTGTATGTGTTTATTAGTATGTGGTTGTCTTCTGAGTGTGCACACATCTATGCTGACCCTGCATGCTTTGTGTTTTGTTTTTTTAGTACTCCACTCATCTGCAGCTGGCTGAGGACTGTATGAAGCACTACCAAGGAACAGTAGATAAGTTGTGTCGTGTGGAACAGGTGAGAGAGAAACAAGAAGAATATACTTTTAAAATTCAAAGTGGACTCATGTATTTTAGGGTTGAAAATGACAATCTTGCCTGCGCAGGATCTGGCTATGGGTACAGACGCTGAGGGTGAGAAGATCAAAGACCCAATGAGGGCCATCGTGCCCATCCTGCTGGATGCCAACGTTACCACATACGACAAGATCCGCATCATCCTGCTCTACATCTTCCTCAAGAATGGTAAGGAGCAGTGTACAGGTCTTAGTTTTTTCTCTTAATGTAACATAAACATATTTCTACAGCCTAGAATAGACAAACCAAGGCCAGGCTCTGACAAAGGCCTGTGGTATTTTAGGATGCTGTAGACACTTTTAAGAACATATTTGACAGAGCAGATTGAAATCAGAGACCTCAATTCTAGATGTCCGTAAGTCCTTCACACTGCTCCACAAAGCAAGACTTTTGCTTTCTTGTCACAAAAGCGAAGCCCCCTACATCCTAAAACCAGCTGGACAAACTGAAAGAAATGGTCGATTTTCTTTTTATGCGATGTGACCTTGGTGTGTGTCTGTACAGGTATTACAGAGGAGAACTTGAACAAACTGATCCAGCACGCTCAGATCCCCCCTGAGGACAGTGAGATCATCACCAACATGGCCCACCTGGGGGTCCCCATCATCACAGACGTAAGGTCCCCGCTGAGTGATGCTCCCTGTCTGTCAGTCTTGTGTTTTTCTCTCGCCGAGAGTTTCTCCACCTCTGAGTCTCCGCTTATCTTTTGATTTCTGAGCGTGTACTTCTTTTTCACCACTTCATTTTGAAACGTACGAGCTCATCTTATGGACGAAAACCACGTGAAGGAGATGTGCGACTTATTCTGGCCACCATTACTGTTGTCTTTCTTCTCCCTCCTCCATCAGTCCACCCTCCGCAGAGGAAAGAAGCTGGACAGGAAGGAGCGTGTGAGCGAGCAGACCTATCAGCTGTCCCGTTGGACACCACTGGTCAAGGACATCATGGAGGTGTGTTTTAAAGATTTGGACTCTATTTGACTTATCTTACACAATGCTGTAAATGTAAGAACCATCTTTACTGATCTTTTTTTTAACAAGCAAACCTAAAATGGGAATCCAATACAAACACAGTCATTGATCTGACCTTGATTTATTTTTTATTTAGTGGACGTACACACACCAAAACGACCTAAACTGAACAGCTGTGTAACCAGGATGCTATTTTTAGCCCTTTATTTGTGCAAAGCCTACTCTCCAATGGTAGAGCCACACGTGGTTGCTAGGAAACATGACACACTGAAGCTCCTATCAAACTGTGTTTACTTGTGAGGATAGATGGATGGTATTGCTGACAAAGATGTGTTTCGTGTTTTTTTGTCCCCCCTGCAGGATGCTATTGAAGATAAGCTGGACACCAAGCACTACCCTTACATTTCCACCCGCTCCTCTGCTTCCTTCAGCACCACTGCAGTCAGGTAAGCTTGTCAGTTAATAAACATACACATTGTAAGGGAATAACCCTTTTTAAATCAAACCGAAAGAAATGATGCAATAGTCATATGTGAAGGGAGATGAGAGGAGCAGATCAATTCTTGAGAAAAAATCAAGAGCAGGGAGGTGAAGCCGATGACAGGGAGGTCAGTGAGCTGGTATCCCAGTGTGAGGATAGCACAGGAGGCAACCTTAATAATTAGGCTTTCTACAAATACCACAACAAATCCAAATTCTAAAAGTATAAAGACAAACACTGCTGAAATTTTGCTCACGAAAGCATAATAGTGCGAGGGTCACTCCTTTAAATTTTCTGCTTCCATGTAAGCAAGCTAACCTTAATACAAGTTATCAATATTCCCATCTCCACAAGCGCATGGAGGTATCTGTGAGTGGGAGACGTGAAGCCACTTTGAGCTCCACTAATCCTGAAACTTCAGTCTGTGTGGAAGCTGCTGGTGTGTGTACTGATTCAGCTTCAAATGATCCTGTTAGAAACCAACACGACTCATTTCACATCCCTCCCCCACTGAAACACACACACACACACACGCACACACACACGTGTGTCTATACACACAGAGCTGAGGAGCAAACTAGCACACGTATGTTTGACATAGAAAAGCTCCACTGATGCAGGAAACGCCTGTTTATGTTGGGATGTGATCTCTAATGTGCAATGTGGCTCAAAATCAGCTTATTCTGTCCTCATCTTAAAGTAGCAATTATCTACATTTCTATTTTAACAATAAATCAAATGACTGTGTGTTACTTGATAGGGGAGTCTCATAATACCAAACCCACACACCTCTATTACTAAGTCTGTATTTCCTTCATCTCTGCATGCAGTGGTTGTTGGCATTAAAATGAAGCAGGTTAGCATCCTGGCACTAATTAGCAGATTAGCTGTAGAGAAATTGGTAAAAATAGTGGAGGAATTATCTGGTATAGAGACAGGTATCAGGTGTAAAAGACCCACATCAAAGCAAAAAGAAGTCTGAATATCAGCTGTGGGTTTGATTTGTGCTGATCATAGACTGTTTTAGGTCTATGGCCGTGTTGGGTTTACACAGCTAGAGGTGACCATCCATCCATCCATTGATTATCTATACTGCTTTTCCCGTTTGGGGTCGTGGGGGGCTGGAGCCAATCCCAGCTGTTATGGGAAGGAGGCGGGGTACACCCTGGACGGGTCGGCAGTCAATCACTCGCTTTCTGTGAGGTGCCAACCACTACAGCAGCGTACAGCCTAGATCCATGAATGCAATAATTAAATCTCTGTCCACGTGCTGATGAAAGGACCTGTGACCTAAAAAAATGTTAAATATATTCATAAACAGATGAAGCTTAGCTGATGATGTCATACTAGTGGTTAGTGGAGATACAATACTATTTAAGTTGCCTATAAAGCCTTACATGCATCAAGACTGAGATAGATACATTTTTCTTAATCCTCTCATGATGGAAAAGACAGATATTATTAATTCAGGTGGTTGCCTCAGATTTTCATAACTACTGTTTCATTAAAACCAAAATAACACGTGATAAACTTTTATCAAAAAACCTGTTTACATTTCCAGTGCTCGGTACGGCCACTGGCACAAGAATAAGACCCCTGGAGAGTACCGCACCGGACCACGCGTCATGGTCTTCATCATCGGGGGCGTGTCCTTCAGTGAGATGCGCTGCGCCTATGAGGTCACGCAGGCCAATGGGAAGTGGGAGGCCATCATTGGTAAGTAGTGCAACAGGAGGCGCTAGAGAGCGCAGGGCGAGACCACGGGTTTATATGTATATCTTTTAGAGTTCTGAACATGGCTTATGAAAGATGTACAAAGGAACCTTGAAGAGGAGAGTACAGCCTCTGATAAACGTGTTTGTATTCTACTGCAGTGTTAATACTCACCTTCCTGCAGTGATGTACAGGTGTACTCCCGGATGCCATCACAGCACTGATGAGCGTGGTTAAAAGTTTTAGAGCACACTTCTGACCACAATCAGCCATCCTATCAGCAGTGTTGGTTCTGCTGTTCTGCTGTGTGTTCAGTTACTCTTTAGAGCAACGCAGAGTGGACGTGTCTTTTGAATGTTTTCTACAAATTGTGAAAGTTGATCAAATTTAATTTAGCAACCACGTCCTTTGGGGAGGTTTTAGAGGACTGTTCAAGGTTGAACACCTTTGGTCAACAGGTTCTCTGAAGAAAACAGCCACTGAACCAGAACTGACCCAAATAGAATACAGATAGATTTTTCTTTTAGCACAGGATTAAATACATGAACCTTTTGCCAACATAACATCTTTTAATAATTGCTTCATTATAAGTTTCCGTCCATACATTTCTGGAATTAAGCTTCCCGTTCTTGAATCAGGCAAAAGATGATCACACATTTTGAGTTTAACATGGAAAAGGAAAATGTTGACATACTCTTGATGAAAAAAAAAAAAATTACATATGGTTATGTTTGGTAAGTCATCAATGATTGTATATGAATGTATAGGCTGTCCCTTTTTTACAAACAAACAAACATTTCAGGTTTTCCAAAGTTAAGCCTCCCTCAACACAGGATTTGTAGAACAGTATCTTTTCCTTCTGTGAATTTCATGCACCCACATCATGAATCCCACACCACACGTGATTTTCATCAGATTTGCAGCCCCACACTGAGCTGTATGAGCTTTATGTAGTACAGTATGTGGAGGGCTAGCTGCAGGGAGTCGTAACAACCTGCCTTCTGTGTGCAATGTGTTACGTTAGCTTAGCCCTTTGTTATGCACCTCTGTACTGTTTATTTCATGTCTTACAGCTTTGCATTCAGTCTGTGTTATTAATGGAAAAGTGTCTGTTGTTTTTTTGTTGTGCTCTGCTTCAGCTGTTGTCCTTTTTAAAACTACTGTTGTCTTTGAATTGCAGCCATGCCATGTCTTTTCTGTGTCTGTTTGTATTCTGTGTTTTTGACACAAGGCGAGTGCGTGGATGAGTGTGAACTTCCTGGTTTAGAATTATCTGTGTGTGCGTGTGTGTGTGTGCGCGCGTGTGTGTGCAAGTATGTTGTGTATGTCAGGTTGCTTGTTTTTTAACCCCTTTGTTTATGCAAGAGTGGGGGAGGGGCGTGGACTGTGCTGAGAGAAGAGTGGTGAAGCCGCCTCTGTTCCTCCACAGGTTCCACCCACTTGCTATCCCCCACCAAATTCTTATCGGACCTGCAGCACCCCGACTTCCGAGAGTCCACTAGGGTGTCCTTTGAGGACGCAGAAGCCTCAGCCGAGTGAGGCAGAGAGAGATTGGGAGGGAGGGAGAGAGAAATCACACACAAAAAAGTAAAGGCAGCCGCACAAAGAAGCCCTTTCTGAACCCTCACAGTATAAGGGCCTTCTCCCTGTTCCTTCTTCTTCTTTGAACACTCAGTACTGTTTTCTGTAACTCCACCTTCCTCCTCCCCTGTAATCCTCAGTGATGGGCATCCCCAACCTCCCCTCAATGCATGGTCCTCTTCATCAGGCCCCAGTCCCTGTTTGTGAGAGTATTCAATCAATCAGGGAATCCTGAATTTTTCAGGTGTTAACTGGCTGCTGTCCCGACAAGAAGGCTTAAATCTGAACCTCACCCCACATGCACACCTCCGGATTTGATTGAGTCTGTAAAGAGCCCAATGTGGACTCACTTCAAACATGAAATAACCTGCGTAGGGTGCAGACTCCCTCAGATCGTACTAAGCTTATTGCTCAAAACAGAAGTGATTGTGCTTGACAGGCTGTTGTAGGAAACATTTACCAATCACATGTAGTCACGTCTCAAAGCATTCCCTGTCTATTCTTCTGCTGTGTATGTATTAGCTTTGTGCTGGATTGAAGGAGACTTTAACCAGTGATTAAGATCATACACATATTAGGAAAATAAACTCAGATGTCATATCAGCTGAGATTAAGGGTCAATTTCCCGTTCTGTTTTCAAACTGTCTGACTTTTATTGAGTTGCCCCCTGCTGGCCATTACAAAGAATGCATGATATAGATCAGTGTAGCTTGGCTTTACTTATGACATATCGCGTAGCCTGCATGGCACAACAAAATATACAAATGTAAATGTATGTAAAATCTATTCCCTAAAAAAAAACTTGCATCATGTAAAAACAACATTTATACGTTACATATTTGTGCAGAGGTTGTATGCAGCCTTGCAGCCTTGCAGCCTCGTGTCCATGTAACCTTGACATAGTAATGCTCAGCATGTCACAGTGTGTCTCGGTCTGTAAGGCTCAGGTTCTTTGGAAACAGCCCAGGTTCTGTCTCTGATGAAGAGCGGCCATGCCTGAGGGGGTTGTGACCCCATCCCTGCTGCCTCCTCCCATCATCTCAGCTGGGTGGATTAAATCGTTCCTCCTCAGCCACCCAAAGGCCCTTTGTGCCCGTCGAACACTAACTCCTGATTTAATCTACCCCCGAGATCCATCTTTATCAGTTTGAGTCGTATTTTTTTTGTAGTCAACTCCTCGCCAAGACAATCACCTTAATTTTTCTTTCCTTTTTTTTTTTAGGACAGGTCCTTGAATTGGATTTCAAAAAAGGATTCTCTCCTTTTTCCTTGTGTCGTTTTTTTTTGTTCTTTTGACTCCCAAGACCTAGTCCATGTCACTTTCTCTCAGACCACCATTACATGCTTACATGTCTCATGGCTCTTCTGCAGAGGGTGCTGAATAGAAGCATCCTTATCTCGATAATACCTTCAGGATGCTGCCTCACAGGGCAACCTTGGTGAGGAACAGTCAAGTAACAGGAATAAGTTCAGATCAATTAAGCGCAGATGCCTAGAAAGTTGTCCTTCGTATCACTCCCACTTTGATGCCTCTCTGCGGACAGAGCCGGGGACTGTAGTTATGTTCCACCTGATACGCTTTAGCAAACTAAAAAAAGTAAAGATGCTGCACATACCCAACAGCTGCCACTAACCCCCCCCCCCCCTCCCTCCCACGTGAACAAGAGAACCACCATTTACATCCTTTGCATCAGTGTATATTAACATAAATACGTGTTGATCACAAAAAGTCTAAAATTAAAAGAATCTGTTTACAAGTACAAAACACTGATCAAGCATTTATTAAAAAATACATTTACAGTACTTCTAAATGGTCACTGAGATCTTTGCCAGTGTGCAAATTCTGCAAGGTTCAATTGTGTCACAGAGTCTAATCAGGTCATTCAAAATATAAATAAAACTGAGAAATGTGCAACCTTACTGAGGTAAATTGTATGAAATTTTAAAATGTATCTTAACTAATAATGGGATTATTGGCCTGATTTTTTATTTTTTATTTTGGGAGAAGTGTGTCTTAAAGTTAAGTTGTTTTTTAAATTCCAAACATTGTAATTGGAGAGAGATGAAAGATTTCTACGTGACATATTTACATGGTCAGCTTCTGAGCTTTACCTAGGACCTAGGTCAAGCATTTAAAAATATTTTGTTGCAGGAATAAAGTGCTACCAGTTAGAAATATGGTTCTTTTAAAACACACCTTGTTGGTAGATGTAATAAATAACCCCGGTTTGCATTCATATCCATGACTGCCTCATTGTTCATTTCTGTAAAGAATTAGGTGATCGACTTTAAATTGACTTATACACACACATTTCCATCTAAAGCGGGACTTTCACTCATGAAAGACTGAATATTGAAGACCTGTGTAGCTCCCTCATCCCTAACTAATCTGCTAAAGCGATATCGTTTGCAAACCAACTTTTGGTTTTTATGGTTTTCTCAGTAAGCAGCTCTCACCATCAGCAGTATGGCTGTTCCCCCGCATACTGCTGCATCAACACTTCCTGAGTAAAATGGCCATCACTTACTTTGACAAGTGTTTGTTTTTTTACGCTGTTTTGATCTTAATCATGCACAGTAATACTTTAGTCAATACTTTAGACATCAATGTCACTGTGTTCTGTTTCTGGGGCTCAAAGGCCCACGAAGCTGTGTGTTTAGGTAACAGCAGAGAAGTAGGTGAAGCCACTCCCTCTTAACCCCCCACCTACGCCCCCTGACACTTCCGACCCCCACATCAACATATTAACACAGCTCCAGATGGGCTTGCCTATTTTCTCTGCTGTTTGTACCTAAGGTTCTTCCACTCCCTGTTCTGAGCCCACATAGACTCTAGTTTAGCTTTACTGAAGCTCCCGATCAAACCAGAGTGGAAGAAACACGCAGCTTTGCAAAAGAAAAACATCAGTGTAGCTGAAATACTTTTTGATAATGCTGAACAGGTGTGAGGAGTAAATCAAACGAGTCGTGCAGTGAATCATCAGGTGATTGAGCAACAAACAGAACGGGACAAAGGTTTGCTTTACTCCTCACATCACCTTTTATGTTTTTTGAAAAGTCAGAAATGTGTCTTCAGCTGTCTCAAGAGTCCGTCCCTGTGTTAGTATGGCGCTAGATTTTACATCGACATTCATGTTTGTGGCAGAAAATGGACCTCATTCTTGGGTGTTCATGACGCGTAGAGTCGATCTGCGTCAATCTTTTTATTTTGTGGTTGTGTTTTTCAGCGTCCTGCATGCTCTACTTTGAGTCCATCTATTTTTCTAACACCTGATTGGCTGTGCATTGTAGATTTGTGACGAGTTGCAGAATTCCAAGCAGCACATCTGATGCTTAAACTCACACATTCATGCTAATCATGTAGTTTTGTTATTTTACATGTGCTTCCATATCTGTTTGCTGCATGTGAATTCAAAACTATGTTATGTGTTTGCATCAGGCTGTATGTCTGCAGACTGAAGGATTAACAGTTTTAGTCAGAGCTATGTCAAATGTTTGTATCGATCCAAATCCAAATCATTTAGTTGCTAATGTTCCTGATGTTGGAATTATATTTGGGCCTGTTATTGATGGCCTGTTGTTGTAAACACCATTGTTGTGTGCAGATCCAGGGACGATGCCAGGGAACATCTGATTGGCCATGCCCATACAGGCTTCAAAACAGTTTTTAACACTATTTTTATCAAGGTTTTCTCCATCTATGCAGATTTATTTTCACTCATTTGTAGTAAATTCTGAAAGAGTTTTTCTATGAAGTTGTGATCGACTGAATGATGATGATGATGATGATGATGAGAGTAGTGATAAGCTGTCGAAATTCTTTAAATGAACTTCTTAAGTAATGTCTACCTAACAGTAGCAAGGCACATGTAAATCTGGGGAAAATCAGCCGAACTAGTGTGCCAGTACTACAAAGGTAGTCAGTAATCTCAGCGATAGTGTTAGTCGTTCTAACTTGAGGTTACTGAGGTTGCTAACATCACTTCCATCGTTGTGTCACACCACCCTCGTCGAAAGTAGCTGCATCACAAGAGCTGAAAACACATTTTGATCTGTTCCACTCTTAGGTGCTGATCTAACGCCGTGTATTTCTGTGTGTGTGTGTGTGTGTGTTTGACAAATGTGTGTGTCTCCAGGATCGACCAACATCTTCACCCCCACCACCCTGCTGGAGCAGCTCAAGGCCATGAACAAACCAGACGAGGAAGTGGCAAGCTAAAATCCTCCAACAACATCTCTCTCCTCTTTCTCTTCACCCTGCTGCCCTTTGACCCGTCTGTCCCCCCGTGTCCTTCCCCCAAACAACCCGACTTTCATGTGTATGCATCTTGCTTGAGAAGACTAAAAAAGACATCTTAGATGATAAAAAAAATATATGTTGTATCAAAGAATAAAACTGTTGCAAGTATTCTCATGTTTTACAATGGATGCAACTAAATGAACTTACTGAAATAGGTTTAAATATCAGAACAGAAGGCCATTTAAAACTGAAAGTACCAAAATGTAATATTGTATGCTATCAAACCTGCTAGAATGTGTAAAGATAGACATTTCTTTCCTTTGGGTTTCCTCCTTGCTGTGAGTTTTATTGGAAGCCGATGGAGGAGGGATGTGCAGTTTGAGAGGTTGATGTTGTAAAATATATCATATCAGTCAACATGCAATATATTTAAATATATCAACAGAGAGGGACACCCCCCCCCCCCCCCCCCCCCCCGACCCCCCCATTTGAGATGTTCGTATTCAGTAGCATGCTTGGACTTAGTGTGGATTGTTAATGTGTTTGTATCCAGTGTGGATGTTCTGGGAGCCACAGAGTTAGCATTTAGCTTTTTTTTCCCCTTAAAGAACAATACTTCAGTGAAAACATCTGTTCTGAGTATCACAATGTCTAAAACATGCTCTCATACTTTTGCAATAGTTTAAGGTTCTGTTTGGGATCTGGCAGCCACAGTAGTCTGTGTGTGTTTCCCCAGACTAAAGCTGTCTTATTTACATGTGGATGCAAATGAAACTGTTTGGAACATTTGGAGCGTATAGTAAGATATAAATAACTAGGACTATGCAACATGAGTGGTAGAAGTGTCGGTGGGTGTCTCCAAACTGTTTTTCTTTTGGATGAGACGATCCTTCATGTTAGTTTATATTTGTAGTGGGTGATTATCTGTTGAGGAGAGGATCTTTGTTGGGCTTCAGTGTAGCTTGCCTCCATCATTAAAGATCCATGCAGACCCATGTGCTGCTTTGGACGACCTTTATTTCAGGACAAAGTGAAGGTTCCTTTTCTTTAAACAAGGTTTGCCAAACGACAAACTATTACAGCAAGTAAACTAAAATGCTAATGTGTCGGCTGCATGCTGGTAACTTGTAGTCTTGCAAACTACAAATGGATTCTTTTGGAAGTGACGGGGACAATGTTATGAAATATGCATTTGATTCCAATATTTGATACTCAAAACAGACTTTTTCAGTCAAGTATTTTGTCAGCACTTGATGGAGCAGATGTTAGAGAAAGGAAACGCTCTGTATAAAAGCCAGAATCATCCCCCATCCTGCCGCCTGTTGAAACTGTAAAGTATTTACTTACCACAACATTTTCCTTTCTCTGGACAGACTTCACGTTTTAATGTCAAAGAGGCCGTTGCTTGCTGATATTTATGAATAATCCTACAGGGCCAGTTGTATTTCAGTATTGTGTCAGACTAAGTCTTATCTTTGGTTAGTAACGGTGTTTAATCGGGCCATGCACTGAGTAGTGTTGTGTATATGCCATATGTTGCTGTTTTAGCGTCTCACTGTTGACTGGTGATATTTCTAACTGTGAAGTAGTGATACTTTTCCTTTAAAAATGCCAATGTGAAGCCTCCGTGTTTGTGATGTTTAGCTCTAGCTGTTAGTCGTCAACTGGGAAAAAAGAACCATCTCTTTTCTTCGTCTGTTTCCTCCTCTGGTGAAATGTAAAACCCTCTGATGCTGAATGGCTTTGCAAAAAAAAAAAAGAAATACACTAACCCTTGACTTTTTTTCCTCCTCCTCCCTTTTATTCCTGGCCAAACAAGTTGTATATTGCACTATAATGCGTTTTCTGTGATGCAAACGCTTGACTTTGTGTTTGTTTTCTTTTATAATTTGCTGTTGTATAGGGTTTACTCAAATAGACAGTTTTATTCAAAAAGTCTAAATTATTTATGAGAGAAGAAATAATAAAGATACATGAGTCTGTCCTGAATCTGTTGAACTAATCGGGATTGTATGTTTGCGAGTGTTGAAGCACAAACAGTACTTCCATGTGTACCTCATATGTACTACGGCTGTCTAATAAATTGGCTTCCATTAAAGTAAGTCTCAACTTTTCTTTGAATACCATCATGATTGAAATAGATTTAAAATAAAAAGGACACAAATATTCATTTCCCATATTTAATAAAGGATACAACAGTAAAAAAAAAAAGATAATAAATCACTAAGAACATCCACAGTCCCATGTTAATTTTTTAAGAGCCTAATTATAATTAGATTACAACTTCTACAAAAATAGTCTTGTTCTAAAACTTTGCTTTATAAAAAGCTTGTCACCTACAATGGATCTCCTTTTATAGCTCACATTCTGACACTTGTGAATAAAAATGGTACTGGACAAAAACATATATAAAAAAACAACAAAAGCTGACTCATTCTGAGGATATCCAGTATCCTGTGTCATTATTATTATTATTAGAAAGCACAATTTGTAAAAGAGATCCGAGGTGGTGTCCTGTATGAACACAGGCAGCACACTATACAGCAACTATAGTTACGACACAGTTTACAGGCCCTCTATAATGCATTGTACAACACAATTGTATTAAAAACACTGACATGTGGACAACAAATAGCTCAAAATAACAGAGTAGTGACTGATGTAACAGTTGTCCAATCACAGATAACCTCATCTTTTACAAGTCAGTTTGAAAATCATTACGATTCACAGAATCTTCATCAAACTGAGCTACATCAGTTGCACATTAATTTTTTGCGAGCACATCTGTCGAAATAATATTTAACTGCTGAAGAAACGTAGACGTAGAGCTACCTGAGACTTGATGTGTAAAATAAAAAAAATATAAAAACAGGTTTTAAACAGTTGATGCAGAAAAAAGAAAAAGTAAATAGTATTATAGATTTTATTATTCATCTCCAGGTGATTGACTGGCTGAGGTGGACTGGTGTTGAGTTTATGTCTCTCAGACTGCAGTGATCTGACTTCAGTCTAGTAGCTGCTGCAGGAAGCAGTGAGCAGCTCGTGGTAGTGCAGTCCTGAAGCCAGCGAGCGAGCCATGTGTCCGGAGGTGTGCTTCATGTGCCGGGCTGCTCTGATGGCTCTGTTCATAGAGTCATCCACACAGAGCTGACGGTCAGCAGACAGGGAGCGTCTGGTCCTCGTCCTCCCCTCCCTCCGTCCTCTGACCCTTGAGGATGTGCCGCTGTTGTTTCTAGGAGACACGTAGGGGGGCAGAGAGAAAAACCTGAAACAAGAGGAAAGTAAATAACGAAAAAATGAACCTATTGTAAAGCTAGTTTGCAACATGGCTGACAAACATGTTCTGTTAGTGCAAAGTTATCAGTCAGCTTCATCTGTTATTGACTGAACTTTCTTGTTCTGCACTCTGGTGTTAAAGAAACAAGTGACTTCACTGTTCATATTGGACAATATGCAAGCTGATAAAATTTAGAATGTCAATAGAACTGCACCTCGCCAAAAGTAATATGACTCAAAGCCTATTGCAGTAATCAATATCATGCAAAAACCTATTGACAAACTATGTGTTTAATGCAGTATGAAAGTGTGTCATTATACTTGTTTTTACTTCTCATAATGTCAACCATGAGCCTGTGTGTGTGTGTGTGTTGTATGTATGTACATATACATATTTATACATATGTATGTATGTATATATACATGTGTGTGTGTGTGTGTGTATACACACAAACGTGTATGTATATATACACACGTATATAAACATATATACACACACACATCTATAAATTAATTATACTTTTCATAATGTCGAGTATGAGCCTGTGTGTTGTATGTATGTACATATGTATATGTATACATGTGCGTGTATACATATATGCATGTATATATATATATACATAAATATATACATATATGAATGTATATACACATGTATGTATACATACATGCATATATACATGTATACATATATACATGTATGTATATATACACATGAATGCAGTATGAAAGCGTCATTATACTTGTTTTCACTTCTCATAATACATATATTTATATATAAATATTTACATAATGTACACGTGTGTATATATACATATGTGTATGTATATATACATAAATGTATACATATATACGTGTGTGTATCTATACATGTGTGTATAGATACACACGTAAATACAGTATGAAAGTGTCATTATGTGTGTGTTGTATTTATGTGTATATGTATATATACATACACATATGTATATATACACACGTGTATATACATGTGTATATATACACATGTATGTACATATATGTATATATACATGAAAAGTGTGTCACGATATTTGTTTTCACTTCTCATAATACATACGTATATATGAATGTATATGTGCATATATATATGTATATATACATACACGTGTATATATACATGTGTATATATACACATGTATATATACACATGTATATGTGTATATATGTGTATACACACATATATATGTGTGTATACATATATATATATATATATATACACACACACACGTGTATATATAAACACATGCACATATATACATAGATGTGTATATACACACAAATGCAGTATAAAAGTGTGTCATTGTGTGTGTTGTATGTATATTTATACATATGTATACATACAGTGTATATGTATGTATATATACATATGTGCATGTATATATGTATATACATATATGCATACATATGTATATGTGTGTATATATGTGTGTGTGTGTGTGTATATACACACACACACACACACACACACACACACGTGTGTATATATACATATGTATATATTAATGTATATACATATATACATGTATATATACACAATACATGTACGTGTATATGTATGTGTGTATATACACGTGTATATAAACAAATAAATGCAGTATGAATCTCTGTCATTGTACTTGTTTTCACTTCTCATAATAAATAATACATCCATATACCGTAAATTCCGTACTATTGAGCGCACCTGGATATAAGCCGCACCGGCTAAAAATAAGTAAATAAATGTATTTGTACATATATAAGCCGCACTTGATTATAAGCCGCAGGTGTCCACGCTATAACAAGAGCTATTTACACAGACGTAGGCTACCGGTAACATCCGCAAATACTGTAGCGTCCGTACGGACGTTAAAGGACGACGAGAGCGTTCAAATAATAACTTTTAATAACGCGATCACTGTCGGCCGTGACCACGCCGTTTACAGCAGAGAGCAACACATAACTTGCCGTAACAATCCAACTCTCTCCCCCAGCGTTCTCTCATACAGCCACTCAACACGTTCTCGCTGGTGCATTCACTGACTCTCCACATAATCGGAATTATGAACACATTATCAACTACTGACTTTACAACATGAACCGTTACAATACGAAGCCTAGCCGACGGTGTCTGTAACACGGCTGATGAAAAAGATGACCGTAATATATTTCACAAGAAAAAGTCCATCCATTCACTGCCTCAGAATGACTTCATTACTCACTTCCTCAGTCTCTGTTGTCGCTGTCAGTGTCATCTTAACGTGCAGCAGCTCTGTTAGCTTCTTTGACAGCCAGGTCGATCGCCTTTAACTTGAAAGCTGCATCATATGTATTTCTCCGTGTGTTTTCCATCATGAGGGTGCGTGCATGAAGCGCAAAATGACTGATATTAAGATCCGACGTGACGAAGTCAAATGTTTTTGCGGCAGAAGCTCATTGTCCCCCATAAAAAATCCATGCATTAGCCGCACCGGAGTAAAAGCCGCAGTGCTCGAAGTGTGAGAAAAAAGTAGCGGCTTATAGTCCGGAATTTACGGTATATGTGTGTATATATGCATGCATATATACACACACATATACACACATGTATATAAAAATATATATTCGTCTGTACATGAATATACACACACACACACACACACACACACACACACACACACACATGTGCGTGTGTGGTGTGAGGGCATGTCACTTACAGGAGTGGTGGAGGACATACTGGCATGCAGTGCAGCGGTGCAGGTGACGCTGTAAAGTAGTTGCTGCTCAGACCTGCAGGTTGGGATTGGGCTGGTTTGCTGTAGTATGACACTCTGTGACAGTCTGCGAACAACAGAGAAGCTCAGATAATTACATGTATTTCATTCTTCAGACTGAACCTATTAATATTCAGAGCACTGTTACTGCTGCTGATGCTTAAAAACAAAGTCTCAAATTTGACTAAGTTATGAATTACAGTATCAATCTTATCTTACCAAGAAAAGGCCTGGAGTAACTGAAGTAAACTGTGTTCAGTGTTTGTGTGAGTAGAAACTGTCTAACCTGGTTCAGCTCTTCTGTTCACTTCAGGGCATCCACAGAGAAGACAGTGGTGACAGTGAGAGGAGGGGGGCAGCTCTCTGATGCGAACAGCTGGTTTGTCTGAAAAAATAAACAATGAATATAAAAAAGAAAATTGATTAGAAGCAACGATGGATTTACATGTTTAGTCGTGTCGGTTGAAAGCAACCAAAGTTAAGTAAGAACAAACAAAAGATGGAAGACCCCCTTACCCTTACTTGCAGGTTGCCCCTGGCAATGTGACAAACACTGCGGACAAAGAGGAGCTTGATGACTTCTGCTGTCAGGTTCATCTGCTGTCTCCGACACACGAGGGTGCTGCCCTGCAACAAACCCAAACACACTCGTCAGTGGCAGTAACACTTCTTTTTTTTGTTTAGGGTTAGGGTTAGACTGTGTTTCCATGGATACATTTAGCTTAAATTCACATGGAGTTTCATATTTGTGTGTCGGCAGTGTAGAGCTGCAAGTTCTTACTGGTCTGTGCTGTGCTGTGGACTTGATTCGTACGCAAACAATGTCTGTCTTGTGCTGCAGCAGATGTTTGAGTTGATCTGGACACCTGAGGTGGAGGTTCGGGTGTGGACAGATCTGCACCTGTCACTGAAAAAAATAAATGCTATATTTCTCTCTGTTTTTGCTTTCATAAGATGAATGTGGTTGCATGTTTTCCTTTAAGTGAAAGTAAAGATGCATGAGTTTATTTTGCATTTACATGTGCATTTTCTACATGTTTTAAATTGTGCAATGAATATTCAACCAGTTATAAGATGATAGAGTCCAAACTTGGAGCATATCATAAAGTGTCCCAATAAAACAACTGAGCTAATAAAGAAGAGTAAGATCTACCTACAGTTATCAGGTTGAGTTTTCTGTTTGTGTCTCGAGGTCGCTCTCGTCTCTGCTGTGCGTCTCATTGTCGACTCCTCAGCTGCATGCCTGTCTCTTCTACCTCTGCTAACGTCACTCCAACTCTCAGCAGACCTTAGCAATGGGAGGTCAAATATAAATCCACAGGAACAGAAATGCAAGCAAAGACAGAAAGCAGATAACTAATTGGAAGATAAAAACCAACCTGGTGGGAGATGTGGAGGTGTGCCTGTAGTTCTGCTGTGTTAATAGAGCTGCTCTCACAGAACTCTGAGGCCTTGGATTTTTCCAACAGCTGTCTAGTTTCTCCTTCAGTCTGCTCACCTGCTCCTGAAGATCCTGGATGGCAGCACTTAAATACAAAACATACAAGAGCAAACATGAAGAAATACAATTAAATAACTTACATTAAAAGTAAGATTTACATTTCAGTTTTTTTACTAACACACAAAGTCAAGTCCAGTATAAGTGAACACTGAAGTGGGAAAATATTCAAGTTCCAAAGTGAATTTGAACAAATCCTTGAAGGTGCCAAAGAAAAACGTAACACAAAAAAATCATGCCACACCACACCAAGCAGAAGACTATACCTCCTAATTTGAAATCACATTCATTTGCAGCCAGTTCTGCAATAAAATTCACAGAAGATGATCATTGTAACACTGATGCGTGTTCGATGCTGTAAAGTAATCTTCTTGGTTAAAAGTCTCTGCAGGGAAATGTAAACCTGGCATTATTTGCACACCTATCACAGCTGCTGCACACACTCACTTGCGATTCACCACCTGACTGGAGCTATGTGCTCCAACAGAGTCTCTATGGCGATAGTGTGCAGAGGGGGAGGAACTTGAGCTGGAGCTGTGGAGCGAGTTGATATATTCTGTGTACCGGTCATTGTGTTTGTCTTCAGACGTAGCTTTAGGGACAGAGGACAACAGAAACAAAGCACACATTAATGGACATGGTAAGGTCTGAGCACTGACGTGGAGACGCTGCTGTAACTCTCCAGCCCAAACTCACTGGTCTCACTGTCAGCTCTGCGGCGCTGTGGAGAGCAGGAGAACATGCGTCTTCTCTGCCCCTGTCTGCTTCTTTTTGGTTGGTGATTGCTGAGCTGGGAGCTCCTTCTGTGCTCCACAGCTGTGTGACTGTGTGCTGACACTGGGCCTGTCTGAGGTTCTCCTTGGTTCCCCTCTAGACGCACTAAGACACTGCTGCACCAGGGAGGACAGAACACACAAAAGACAGGATCAGCCATAAAGTGAGGTGGGGGGGGGAGGTTGCACATGAGAGTGAATTTATGATGCAGTAACATTGTGTAGAGGCACTGAAGCAGTTTTAAACTTCCTCACCTCTCTGCTGCCCTCTGGTGGAGAGGACTGGGAGCTGCAGCAGGTGTCAGACGGCTGCTCTCAGATCCAACAAACCCACTGTCCATCTCGGGAGAGATAATCCCATCCTGGTCAACACAGCACAATAAAACTATGAGATTATACATGTCTGTCTGTTTTTGTTGTATTTGTCAGAGTCATGTGAAGGGAACTTAGGTTCTCAATAAAACAGTCATTGGCGTTCATGCAGCAACAGCTGACAATGGTCTTGATTCATTTGTCAAATACATTAAGAAGGTCTCAAAGAACAACTGACCTGAGAAAAAACTCTGCTGATCCCCGTTTGGAGTTTTGTGTTCCTCCTTTCCAACGCAGTCATTTCTCCCAGACTGCTCAGACTGCTGCTTTGGGACTTTTCCATCTCAACACTTCTTCTGCTACTGGGAGAAGGAGAAGGAGCAGGAGGACTAATGGACTGACTGGACAGCCTGTCTGAATGAGGACTGGGCCTACTGGTCAGCTGTTTTCTACTGCAAATAGGAGGTGAGTCCCGGTGGGTTGATTGCCTATCAACAGAAGTGCAGATAATTTATCCCAGCGAGATAAGCTTCCAGGTCAACACATCTTTGTACTTGCATGAGTTTTTTAAAGACAGGTGTGTTTGTTTCTTTCATTTAAATATATTAGAACAACTTCGCAATCTCGTAAAATAATGACAGGTATATTTAAAAAGAAGATGCACTCAGAGCTGATGAGTAAAAGTGTAAATATTTCTGTGTTGAGAGTTAAACTAACATCTCGTCTCGTCTGCTTCAGTGGAAACTTACCTCTGTTGAAGACTCTCCCTTTTTCCTGCCCCGGCATTCTGTGTCCTCTTTTCCTGATCCACAGGCTGTGTATTGGTTCTTCCAGCAGCAGAAAGAGATGTGCGGTCTTTCTGGCCATGATCTCTACGTTTTGGAAACTCCTCGAAGCTTTGGTCGCTGATCAGAAGGAAGAACTATTCAATCTTTATTTATTTAATCAATCAATCTTTATTTGTATAGCGTCAATTCATAAAAGGTGTTATCTCGAGACACTTTACAAAAGCAGGTAAAGGACCTTACTGTTTGTCTGTTAACATTAACGAAAGAGCAGGTAACAAGACCATGCTCATTGTTATGTTTACAAAAAGCAGGTAAAGGACCTTACTTAACAAACTTGACTTACTATTCAGGATTGAATGATACAAAAGGAGGCTGCAGACAGTGAAAAAAAACTCTAACTCAGAGTATCTGGTGACACTAATACAGTTCTTCTGACAGTCAGAGAAACAATCCAAAAAACAAACATGAGCACTCACTGATCCACTGGTTTGACTAAGTCTTGTTCAGCACATCTTTGAATGCTGTCCAAAGGTCTGAGGTAGATAGATGTCAGAGTTTCTTCTCTGCTGTCTTCACTGGCTGAGCACTCTTCAAGCGTCACTGCATCTCCTGGATCAACCAGTGAAGGTCCATGAAGAGTCTGGAAGGAGAGGAGTTAGAGCTTTATATCTCATAGAGCTCTTTTTATTTCCTGTTATATTTTAATAGAGACAGCTTCATATGAGTCGTTTCTTGCAAACCACATCCTAAAACCTCTTTAACATAGTTGATAAAACAGAGAAAAGATTTAAGTATTTACATTTTAAAACCTGGAACCAATGAGAATTTGGGATTTTAGGTGATTGTCAGTGGTTGAATATAGCTTTATGTTTTCAGTTTACATCTCACTGTCATTATTCTGTCTCTCTGCAGGGACATGCTGACAGTTTACAGTACAGTCAGCCAGCTGATAATAACAGCTTATATCAGTGACAAAGGGACGGCTGTGGCTCAGTTGGTAGAGTCATCGTCTCATCGATGCCCAGCTCCTGCGAGCAACATGTCCACGTGATGTGTCCTTGGGCAAGACACTTAACCCTGAATTGCTCCCCCTGCTGCGTCAGGGGTGTATGAATGCAATTAGTTAATTCTAATGGGTCATATACATAGCAACCAGCCATCAGTGTGTGAATGGGAGTGAAGGGGTCGGTGTGACATGAAAAGCGCTATACAAGCTCAAGTCCATTACCATTACTTTAAGCATCGGCTAATTTTATCTTCTGTACACACAGATATTACTCGATTTATTCACCAGTCAAAGAACATTTAATTTGAGCTTCGATATATTACAGTAAAAATTCTCTTTGACCAGCAGAGGGCGCTACATGGTTCACAATAAGCATGATCTCCCTTCACAGCTTAAAGGGGTGATACATGTATCAGTGCACTTTCACACTGCAGCTTGACAACAGAGTGCAATAAATGTGGATGTCATTTGGATAGTTGTACCTTTGGCTGAGTCGGGGTTTCTCCTCTCTCAGAGGGGACAGAAGGGATGAGGTCAGGTGGTGGAGTGGGAGGAGCCTCACACGTGGGCTGTACCTCTGACACCTGCTCCTTTAACTCTTCCATACTGAGCCCACACTGAAAGATCAGCCCCTCCAGCTCTCTGATACACATGTGCACACAGGAAGAATAACAAAAGAAGAACAACATTAGTGCACATAAGAACCAAATATAGAATATAATAAAATGATTATTTTTTTGTTTATAAGAATTACCGTTCAGGGTCAAAGAAGCCGATTTCTGCGCCCTGCTGCAGCAGGAGTTTGTGCTCATCCCTCGCCATCAGGTAGCCCCTTTCTAAAGAGTCGAGCCCCTCAGCGAGCTGCGACACACCCTAAACAAAAAGATAATAACTTCATTCTCGATATGAGGAAACCAGTTCAACTTTGAAGTTGACACACACATGAAGTTGTTATTCTGACCTCCATCTGTTCAACAGGTTTGAGTTGTTTGGTTTTGAGGAGATCTTCAAAAGTGTGCAGCTGGAAAAACATCAATTTCATAACATTATATCCTTTCTGATGTCACGATGTGTAGGACTCTCTTTTTTTGAGTTTCAATTTGTTGACTACCTGCTGGAGGAATTTTTCTGCCTGACTGTAGAGAATACTGGCCAGCTGCTGTCCCAGCTCAGAGCCCGGGCTGCTTGTGGAAGAACAGGCTGATGGACTTCCTGCAGTGCAGAGGAAAGAAGAATAAACACAGATGATACAGATAGATCCAAAGCAGTCAAATGTTTGGAGGTTTGTTTTTTGAAAGCCATAAATAAAGAGAGCAACCAAACTTAGATGGCTGAGACCTCATTGATTTAAATCATAAAATGTTAATCAGAAAGCAAAGAGAAAAAAGGATGAATTTACTTCGCTGAGTGTTCGGTCTGTTTGGATGAAGCGAGGCTGAGTTGATCTCTGCCCTTTGAGCCTGAGGAAAATCCAGCGTCATGACCTTTGAGGCCTCCCGGTTTAGTCCTGACTGGACCAAGTGGCCGGGCTTTGGAGGGTCTGAGTACAGATTCACCTGGTGGAGGAACGGTAAATAAGAACAGACATGAATAATAACAGTGATCCATATCTCCAATTATCATTGGCTCACCTGCTAAAACTACAACTTCCACATCTTTAAGTCTGCTGATATTTCAGTCTGACGTGCACAGAATATGGAAATCTTAGACTTCAAGCACCGTCACAGTTGAGTCAAAGACTTGATTTATTTTAGATCTCTGGTTTTATAACTGGATCATTGGGACTGTTGTTGAATATACTGAAAATAAATTGAATAGAAGCCCATCTGAGGTCTCTTTCACGACCTGCTGTGGCTGCATGTTTTGACAAATAAAGACAGGTCTCAACAAGAGGCCCTTAATAGTGTTGAAATAGGTTGTGGCTCAAAATTAAGAAAAAAATAAATAGACACCTGTCCAGGAGCGATGAATACACGTAAGTGTTAAGGCAGAGAAACAGGTCTTACAAAGAAAGATCAAATTACTAATTTATTTTATGTTTATCTATAAAAACAATTGTATTCCACAGATTTAATTAATGTTGATAAGAAGATTTTATGATCACATCATGAATTGATCACAACACTGAAAGGAGGAGGACAGGAAACAAACGCATGTTCTTATTAACATACGGAGAGCCAACAACTCCCCCTAGTGTTGGAAAGAAGGATGATTCTTTCTGCCCCCCTCACGCTTTGTGTCAGTGAAGCCACAACATCAGATTCTTTTAGTCAAAGGACAAAAAGGCTCATAGACTGGGTACACTGGGTGCCCCCTCCCTCCCTGTTAACATGCATGTCAAGTTAATGAAAAGGCTGATATAAGGACGCTCCTCCTACACGGGCTGTGCAAGTAGTAAATCACAATGACCTTAAAATGACCTCAGCAGTGCCTTTAAAATACACACACGCAATTTCTTTTGATTCAAATTAAAATAAAAAAACATTTTTAAAATCAACTTTTTCTTTGTTTGTGATTAACAATACATATCTCTCCTTTATTTCAATGAGGACGATTATTTCCTGCATCAAACAACATTTCCTCCTGTAATGAATGTGAACACTGTATCTGAGTGTAAGGCTCCTCCTCTCATCATGACTGTTGAAGTCATGATGAGAGGGAGGTGAAGAGGGAGGTGGAGACAGATGGTTCAGTGCTGAAGGAGATGGAGGAGAGGCAGGGGGCTCGGTAAGCTGATTTTAATTGGTGCTGATTGTGTGATTGGGACTGAAGCTCGCCTCGGACAAAAAAAAGCAATAGCCGCCATAATTCTTTAATGGAGCTTCTTCACTACTCTCCAAAAGTCTTTCTGCTCTCCTCCTTCAGTGATTTCCCTCTTTTCTGAGATTCCTCATTACTGCTCTCTTTACTCACTGCTCTGTCTGTGATGTGCTCACAATGTCTGGGCCTGCTGTGATTGATGTTTGTCGGTCTGTCCTGAAGGAATACAGTTCAAGGAGTGAAGAAACATGTCACTGTTGCTCTATAATCTGTACTTCCATTTTTAAATGTGCATTCTTCTCTGGATTACATTCTCATCATTATATGATTGTTGCTCAGTGAGCCACTGCACAGCTTCCATATTAACAGAAACTAAATACCACGATCATCTGATTTGTGAGGATCTCCTTCAAACCATGTAACTGCACTTTACTCCTCTACTCGATGAAGGCATTGTGATGACTACACATAAGGAACACAACTAGAACCATATTATCACAATAAATCAGAGACAGTAACTGTGGTATCTTAAGTTCTATAATAATTCCTCTTCAGAGCTCCTCAGCAGTACAGAAAGTTAATGTATTGAATCCTGAAATATCACTGACCACATGGAGAGTTTTCACAGCTACTCTCACAGTTCTGATTAACTTTGGTGTGTACAGTGCAGGGTAAACACAGACACCTGAGTGCCTTTAGACTAAAGACTGAAAAAAAGCTCTCAACACTTTATCTGCTCTGTCTTTCTGTCTTCGGACATAAAACACTAACTATGTGTTTTTCCTCACCAAGCTTCCCTGTTACAGTGACCTCACACTGGGAGCACATACATCTATATGGAATATGTGGTGTTTTTTTAAACCCTGCAACAATGCACACCATCAAAAAGTGATAAATTATAGCCGGATTCCTGGATTAACTACCTTGGCTCCCAGACGAAGCCGATCAATGGTGTTCTGTGCCTCGGCGTGCTTAGTCAGCAGTATGTTGTAGTTCTCCTGCAGCGAGAGGAAATTAGAAAGTTAGAGGAAGAAAATAGAGTGCAGAAAAAAAAGACAAGGTTGTTCAGTAATGAATGAGGGGGCAGAGAGAGAGGAGCATTACTGTCAGGTCACAGATAAACAGAGTACAACCTCGAGTCACTCTTTAATGATTCAGCTGATTAGATCAACATAAGTGAATCTGTGCTTTCAAATGTCAGATTTAACAGAACCTGCTTTAGGGCACTTTTGAACTGATGATCAAGTCGTTCACTCTTCAAACTTTATCATTAGACTGCTGTCATGCTGATAATGTTGGCATCATCATTAGATAATGCACAGACAGTCTGTATTGTATTTGCCTTAGTGCACTAGGCTGGGGGGGGAGATCTGGTATCTTTAGGATCTCTTTCTGGTTGGTGTCTTCATTTCTCAAAGTATATTGATGCCTGCTCTTTTAGTGACCGTCCAGAGACAGACGTGGAAAAAGGAGGTAGTTATACGCACATTAAGTGGGTGCAGGCTGAAGAGGAACACGTGTCTGCACATTTACTCGAATCACACAAATTGTTAATTCTTGTATCAGCCTGAGGTTTTGAAGAGGCGATCATTTTTGATGTGATCGTGATGAATTAAAACTTGTTGTGGTATATGAGCAAGTGTGCAGGCGTATCTTCATCCTCAGAGACGGCTGTGGACACTGAATATAACGCTTAAAATGTGAAAACTACTTTAACCTTGGTTACATGTAGAACATGTAAAATGTATTTAATGCTATTACACCCCATGTTGAGCCTTTACCGTTATCAATGTGTAAATCAAGAGGCGTTTAAAATATTAATCAATTTCATCTTTGGACCTTCGTTTTCAGATCACAAAAGCACTGGGTTTATAAATGTAGCCAGCACAGTGCAGATGTCCTCTCACTCTCGACAGTACCTGCAGTTGCTCGGACAGCTTAATGACCTGCTGCTGGCTTCTGAACTCCTGAGGCACAATGGAGAGGGGGGCACAGCTTTGTGACGGCTCAGGAGATCCATCAGGGCTGTTCAGCAAGACTTCTTTAACTATTTCAGCAGGGGATTTAAACACTACAGGAGGCTCAGGTGCGAGGGACTCTCTCTTGGCAGAGCGTCCGCTCTTGGGGGGCGTGTAACCCCCTTTGGGGAAGCGGACCCTGGGCTCCACCTTGGAGAAGTCAGGCGTGCGATATCTCAGAGGCTCTCTCCTGGAGACACGATGACATGAATGATAAACTGACATCATGTAACAAGATGAATGAGAAAGCTTAAATACATGGTGATAAAAAACCACAGAATATGACTCACATGGATTCACCCACTTCAGCTGCGTCGCTCCTTGATCGGGGCACGCTCACTTCTCTGTCACGTGTGCTCTGCCTTGTGGAGTCTGCCCCGCCTGTGCCGAGGCGACGAGTCTGCGGATGTGAAGCTTCAGGAGGGTGTGTCTTTGTCTTTCTCTGAGAAGCTGTTGGGTGTTTATGATGCTCACCTGGCTTTATCGTTCCATTTAAAAACCCGTTTGTTTCCTTGTTGTGAAAATGTGATACAATGTCTTCAGAAAACATGGCTGCGGGCTGAGGAGAAGCCCTGAGCTTTTCCTCAGGACGAGGACTTGATGTAAGGCTTTTGTGGCTTCTGGGGGATTCTTGGATACTTTCTACGGAGCTCATCTCGGGCAACGTTTCAGCATCGATACCTGGGGCGGCAGTGATTTCCTCAGCAGTGAAATGGAGAAGGTGAGGGTAACCGTGTGGGTTCACAGGTGAGGCAGGATGGCAGTGGTGATTTGACACTCCAAAGGTGTTTATGGCTAGCAGGTGATCACTGCTAGACTGTGCAGAGCTGGTCTTCACAATCTCTCTTTTCGAAGTATGGCTCTCAGTCAAGCTATCCTTTCTTCTACAGTTCTTTCTCTTTATGTCACTTTTCTTCCCTGCTGTCTCGCCATCTTGCTCCTCCTCCGTCATATCCAAATATTTGTCTTCCTCAGGAAGAAAGTCTTTCCTCTGCGTCCGCTCCTCGTTCACTGTACATGATTTAAAGTTACTCATGAGGTCATCACCTGCCAATGACACGGACACAGAGGGAAAAACAACAGATCAGTGCAGGAATGATAACTTCATGGCAACTGTTCAGTCTGTATCTTTCGGAGCATGCCATGAATCAGAGGGATGTACTGATGTGAACAGATGTTCAAGCACGTTATCAATATTACACTGAACTTTGAAACGAAGCTTTGAACCTTTCAAATGAGGCAGAGGGTTTAGATACAGGTAATTAGACTTTTGGTGGAAAAAACATGAAAGACAAGAGACAAATATTATATAAAATATTACATTTTAAATTTCTGTAAGCATGTTGCAGCAGGGCGTGTGTGCAGTATGTACAGGGTACACTGTGTACTTTTTTTTTTACAAATCAATTTTTTTAACATTTGAACTACAGCTATATAATGCATGCTTGGCAGTTTGAGATTTCTGCCTGTACTTTTCGCCAACTGTACTATGTAGTTATGTAGTTTGAGTTGTTGTTGGAATTAATTATATCCTTTAATTCATGTTAACTTCTTACAACATACTGTAAGAGCTGGTGATTGTCTGGACCTGTACAAAAAGTGATACATTACATACATACATACATTTATATCTGATGAGGTCAAACATGTTGCATGGTCTTAAGGCTGGAGACCTGACACTAACTACTCCAGTCAGGGTTTAAACCCAGTCAGTTAAATAAGACAAATACAGGGCCAAAGACTCACACAGTGACATCATCTCATCCTCTGCTGATGGATCCATGTGGGACAGTTCTCTCAGGTTGCTCCTCAGCTCCCTCTCGTACTCACTGAAGTCTTCCTCCTCTGGTGTCCGAGGTTCAGAGTGAGCATCACCCTCCACTGCTTCTGACAGTCCAATAATGCCATTCCCATCCATCTGGCTGAAAAAGTCATCTTTCTGTGCCTGTTCTTCATCGTCCTCCTCCCACTCATCCTCAGATATCACAGAGCTCGGGGACGAGGTGCGGACAGGGGCAGGGGTCCAGAAGAGTACCCCTGCTGTGGTGGTCTTTCTTGTCTCCATTTTGGCCTCCTCTAAGTCTTAGCTCTGACCTCAGCTACGGTCTCAGCCAGGCACCAGAACCTTCTGCATCTCTTCTGGTAGCTCGGGCTCTGCAGTGAGGTCCACTTTGCAAACCATGACTGAAGCCTTTTACAGAGTGCAGGTCATGTCAGTGAGCTGGTCACAGTCCAGAGGAAGAGCTAAGGGGGACTTCAGTCCTGATGGACAGGAGATCTCTTTGGACGCTGGAGATGAAACACAAAAATCAGATATGTAGTGTCTTTTCTCACACACAGAGCTCCAGAGGAAATGAGCTTTAAAAGAAAAGGCTCAATAATGAGTATTTGGAAAAACAATTTATTATGGTAAACCTTCATAGAACAACCTTAGACATAGAGTGTGCTCATACTATATCCTGAGATGATGATGATGATGATGATGATGATGGTTGAACCAGTGAAAACAATCAATTTAAAAAGATTTATGACTTTTTTTACAGACATGTTCTGGCCTTTTTTGCCAGTTTTGGAAAGGGCAGCTGAAGAGTGACAGGACATGTTAGGAGGAGAGAGTGGGGACATGCAGCAAAGGGACTGAGGTCGGATTCAAACCCACGGCCGCTGTGAGGACTCCAGCCTCTGTACATGGGCTGCACCACATCACAACTCGCTCACCCAACACCTCCGATTTCAAAGCAGAAATACAAAAGCAACCAACATCACTGATTCCAGCTGTTCATTTGTGAAAGTCTGCTCGCTCTCTTGGTCCGTATCGTATGTGAGACGTACAAGTAATAATCAAACTCTTAAAGGCTCAACATCCCATAAACAGTCTGTCATGAGTGCACGCCAGCAGTTGAGTGTGCGCTGCTCACTCACACACACACACACACACACACACACACATCAGTTCTCTGTGAACACTTTCCCTGCAGGCATCAGTTCTAATGTGTGGTTATTCTTCTTCAACAGGACAGATGACTGCTGTGTGAAGTCCAAAGGGCCAATAACAAGAAGTAAATGCTATCATGAGAAACACAATCATGTCAAACAAACGTCCATGTGATTCAAAGCCATAGTAGTCTGTCATCCTGCACTTTATTGACTGAGCTTGATTAAACACTCCACACAGATTTTCATTTAGAGGCATTCATGTCCATCCATCACATTTATTGCCCATAGTAGTAGTAATAGTAAGTATGAGGTTTAGAGCTGCAGCTATCGAATATTTTAGTAATCGAGTATTCTATCGAATATCCCGTCGATTAATCGAGTAATCGAATAAATCATACTTTTGCTTAATTAAGGTTTAACTCGTCTTGGGTCGTCCCTACAAACCTGCTTCTTTGCAGTTACCATGGTAACGCCTGCTTGTTACAACCAACCACCTCTGCTCCACAGCTGCTGACACTCACCATATTACTGACAGGGTCCCAAATAAACTTTTGATTCACTGGTCAAGGCGGCAAGTAAATTAAAAATACAGGCCAAACACGTTTTAATAGCTGAAATAGCAAATAGTGTTTTGTGTAGCCTACACATCTGTTTCATATAATCAGCCTGTTCATTATTAAAAGTGTATCTCTGTCTGCTCCTGCAGCGCGTGCATTCAGCGCGCTCACAGACTACAGAGACCATAGACGTGTCTATGACAGAGACTGTGAGAGGACGTTGCTATCGTTATGTTAGCTGCAAACACGGAGAGAGTGAACGGAGAAAAGCCGACGGTTTGACCGGATCACGTGTTCCCGACTCGGTCGTATGGATCACGGATCAACTGTGTGCTGACTAAAAGTTAAAAGGGGCACGCCGCGCTCGCGTGTGCGCGCGTGTGCGTGTTGAAGTGTCTGTGTGTAAGAGAGAGGAGCAGGTAGCTGCAGCTACATTAAACATGTTTTATACTCATACCAAAGTGTTGATGACGCAAAAAAAAAAAAAACTTAACGAAGCCTCGAGGCAGCGAAAATTCCTCGATGAATTTTTGTAATCGAATTATTGGAGTTATTCGAGGAATCGTTTCAGCTCTAATGAGGTTATTGACTCATGAAAAGCTTATTGGTCCTGTTATCTTTTCTTCTTCTCTGCAGTCATGTGACCTTGTGTCAAATGTAGAAACTCTGAAAGGATCAGTAGATCAATCCTTAAGTCATTACATCTCCAGACGCATGATTGCCCAAGATTGTTAATTAAACATGTCAGAATTATGAATTATTTTAGGTCACAATTCCTATGAACTCGTGGCACTGTAAAGCGTTGAGTGAATATGTCGCACTACATGTACAAAGGTAACAACATAGATGCCACTGAGCTGGGATCAGACTGCTAGGTCATTAAATCACAATATTCCCCCAAGTGTGCGAGAGCTGCAGCGCTTGCTATGGCAACTACTGTACACAACAGGAGCTGAGCTGAAGTGAGCAAAGCAACAAGAAAACATGTCGGTCAAGTCTCAAAATGAAATTAGAGCTACGCTGCCAGAAAGACAGTCAATGCAACACCGAATCTCATCAATATGATGCATTGATCAAAGCTACATAACCTTCTTCTTCATGAAATTCTCAAACATCATCAAAAGTCTTCAGTTCATCTCCAAACTTTACATGACAGCTTCACCTTGTGGATTTGATTTGTCTTTTTTTAATCCTCCTGAGATGTAACACGTGATGGTGTTACATCTCTGTAGGGATCAAATCAGCCAGACTGATGGAGGATTCAGAGACCAAAGACCATTCTTCATGGACAATGACTTTTGCACCAGTGTGTGCTGTGAAAACTTTGTATTTCACAAATGACTTATTATGGTAGAGTTAACCCCTCAAGGGTCAGCTGTGAGGCTCTGCATGTGCTTCACTCACTGCTGAGTACTGTGAACTAGATTAGATCACATGCAGCTGAACAAACAGCATGAACACTAAACACAAACACTTAGAGTAAGATTCTTTTCAAAGACACTTCATGGAAAGAAAAACACAATCACTGATTTTGTTCTCATTAAGAAAAGTGGTCTCCGTGTGTCTTTTTGTCAACAACCCCGATTAATGGAAGAAGATCACAGTGATCTTTTATCCAACACGAGAACCTAACTCTCTCTCACACACACACACACACACACACACACACACACACACACACACACACACACACACACACACACACACACACACACACACACACACACACACACACACACACACACACACACACACACACACACACACACACACACACACACACACACACACACACACACACACACACACGTTTCAATTGTATGAGAAACAAACATGAGGCTTAGTGTGTGGCACTGACAGACCCGGTCGTCTCCTCTCTGCAAGCCTTTCATACACAAATCAGCAGAGTGTGCTGGACAACACAGCAAACCTGCCATGCATTTCAAACGGGCCACAAGGAAGGAGAGTACAGTGTGTGGGATAAACAAGTTGAAAGAGGGAGGTTAAAATCTTTCTTTCTTTATACAGCGAGAGTCCACTTTATGACTATGGGTCTGTTGTTGTTCCCTGCAGCCTCCTTTTACAGCTTCTTCTTAGGGAATCAAGACGAGCAGAAAGAAGACGAGAACATTCCTGATTTTAAATGACATTCAGGAGTCAAAGGAAATACATGACAGTGACTTTGAAGATGCAGAGAAATTAAACACTTACACTCCCATGTGGAAGTGGGAAATTCTTTCCTTTATTTCTACATGTATCTATTAGCTAAAGCTTATTGAAATGAGTGTATTGAGTTTACTCTCTCGACTGTATAAACTATTGTATTTTTTATGTCATGCAATTATTACTGTGGATTTTATATTTCAGTTACATTTACATGCTAACATGGATCCTTTCAGGTCACCCAGCTTTCTTCAGTTCTCATATACTGGCTGTGACTTAGTAAAACGTTTGGGACAGATATTTTCAAATTAAAGAGGCAGATCACAAGTGTTTATGAAGAAATGATCGATGGAAGTCCCAATATTAAATCAACACGTATTCAATAAAAACTGAATTTTTCTAACCATGATGTTGTATCCACATTTCTACTTTGAAAAATGCACACACAGCATTTTAAAACAGATGATGGCATGTTGAGTCTCATCTGACTTCAGTACGGTTTCGAACACAGGACTTCTGGGTGGATTTATTTACTCACCTCTTCAAACCTCTTTCATGCTGACTGACACTTTGTGTCTGTCTCATACACAGTCAGGGATTGGTATTCACAATGACAATAATCACTCTATGAAGAGCACAAGCAGAAGACGAGCAGGCAGCAACAAACCAAACCAATTTAAATGTACACATTTTCCAGGTGGACTTCTGAGCTTGGCTATGCTACGTATAAAACAAAGAATAACTCACCTGTTACTCTGCTCGTACTCCCTGATCATTCTGGGGGGAACTACAGACTTATCTGGGCTGCCAGATGGGGGAATTAAGCTCCTCCAAAGCCCTTACAGGGGGCTTCAGCGATTGTAAACACACAATGATGATCAGAGAACATTCAGGAGGCTAGCTAAGCTCCTCAGACAGACGGAAAGACAACAGCACGGCTGTAATCACCTGACTGTCAGACGAAGTAACACTGCACCCGAGATGGACAGACGGCTTGTGGATGAAGGAAGAAGAGACACGGAAAGCAGAGAAGAAAAAGTATGACAGAACGAGTGGGGGGAAAGGTGACACACTGATAAAGGGAGGGAAATGTCTGCAAACCTCTAAACTCATCCCCAAAGCTGTCACTAAACCAGTCGACCAATCCAAAGAGGACAGCAGGTGAACCTTCACAGGCTTACATGGTCTGAATTTTGATTAAAGTGAACACAAGTGGAGCTGGAGTTGACAGAGAGGATAGCAAAGCTACAGTGAGCAGCTGAGGACAGCCTAGTGACTCAGATATGACAGCTAATCTGCTTACAGGAGCAACAGGAGCACAGAGGAGGAGGCAGGGAACAGTGTGTACAGGGAACGAGTGAGAGCAGGGACTGATTGAAGCTGTAGTCTTAATAAAAGCATAATGTTGAAATAATGGGCATATTGCTTCATCACTTTAAAGAAGGAAAACTAATATCTCATAAACAGTTTCAGCATATTTGTCACGTTAGTTTCATTCTCAGGTTCCAGTTTCTAACAGTAGATGTGGGATTGTCTGCTGTAGACTTTGTTTTTTTTCGATGAAACTTCCATGTATTTGATCTTTGGACCACTTGTCAGACAAAAGCACTTTGGAAAATATATCTTGGCTCAGGATACAATTTGTTGACATTTCTTGCAACAAAACAATGGACTGATCAAAGATGCTAGTAGTACGACCTCTAATTTAAACTTTACTTAGATTTAAACGTACTTTGATGTGTATAAAAGGTGCTCTCTGACAGTTTTTAATTATTGAATCTCTTTCATCCTAACGCTGACTTTCATACCAGTAATATTATATTATTATTATTATTACAAATAATATGAATTAACTTGTCGGCCTGCAGAGAATAAATGCATCCCTATCAGTACACCCACACACCTGTAAGGCATGATTTCTTGTAAAACTAGTTTACGTTTGGGTGAATAGATTTGAGGAATATCTAGATGTTAAAATCTGTCCTGATAAACTTGGATCACTGTACTACTGTTAACTCCACAACAGCCTCTTGTTCACAAAATGCTGTTCAATGTTTTGCTCCAAACAGCTAGTTTTCTGCAGATATTATTGGATGGTAAACACACATCAACACATTGTTTTCTTACATCAGAGAGTACAGTGCAGATCGACCCTGTGATTTTGACTACATATTCTCTAACTCTTACAGCCATGTGACGAATGAAACGAAAGTTTAAGTTGCTGTAAAAATATAGAAAGGAGGATTGTAGATACACAGATTGTGCTGCAAAACAAGCCCACATGCTTTGCAACAACGAGAAGCTTTAGCATTTTCAACTCGTGAGAAACTTGCTCAACAACATCAGAGCAACAAGAACTGTAAACCAAGTCCAACCAGTCCGGCTGGAGGGCCTACGAACACACAGCAGAAGGATGCTTTCACATCTGTTAAGAAATCAAAACAAAAACAAAGGCAGCAACTTCGTGTCGACATTATTACATTTCAGACCTACCTTTAATGATAACAAAAAAAAGATGTATTCAGTCGTTCAGGAGGCAGATGGAGGTTTCAGTGGCAGGACTCAGAGCCACACAGCGCAGGGACCGGTTACCTTGACAACCGCAAAACTTAAAAGAGAGAAGACCCACACCCGCGTCACCATGGCAAACACACCACAACAAACCGTAAACGGCTTCCTGAGGTTTCTTTGAACACTAACACACAAACAAATAACTACAATCTCGCATATGTTTGTGTCTGTTATGATGAGACAGCTGTTTGTAACGTGAAGCTACAGTAGCTAACAGTCAGTGCCACTTTACAAAGTTGGCTATCATTAACACCCTTCATTGCCGATTTAGACATGCAAACAAACGTGCACAACTTATTTTAAAATATAGGTTAGCAATGTACAGTTAGACATCTTAAAGGTGGGGGTGTTTACCAAGTTAATTTCTCACGACTTAAGCTCGTGTAACTGATACTTACAAGGCTAATTACCAGTCTTGAAGAGTGATAAGAACTCGAAGCTCAAGTAAACTGCACGGGTATCTTTCAGTCCTGAGCTTTGTATTTCAGGCATTTCTGTTGTCTTATAACTAACCTTCTACACATTTTTCCTTTGTAAAATGATTCTCTGACCCTTACGTTGAACTTTTATAACCTCAGTTAAAGTAAATCAACCTCATTTATTGAGTCCTTTAGCGAGCTGTGTTACCTGACCAGCTAAATTCAGGACATACTATAGTATTGTGGGTTGAAGTCAAAGACTTGATTGGTTACGAGGCAGCTCAGGGGCGGGACTTACTTAAGGCTGTGTCTGAAGAATTGCAGTTCAAGAAAGTGGCCACAGGAGGTCACCAAATCCCAAGTTTTCCATATTATTTTACAATCAAAAAGATAGGCATTACATATCCAACAAGCTGCCACCATCATAGGACGGATATGTTGTATACGCAGAAATTCCCAATGTTTTTTTTTTCTGTTGTTGTTTTTTTGGGTTTTTTGGTTTTTACATAATTTTTCCTCACACATTGTTATCTGAATCATTGTCATGATTCAAATAGCCCATTTTGTTGCATGTATTTTTTTTATTCTGCTTTAAAATAGATTGGCTATCAAATAATTCAGAAAAAGTGATTGAAACAGACACACACAAAGAGGGATGATTGTTTAGCTAATATCAAACTCCCTTCTCTTATCGAAGGACAATCTTGCAATAATGTATCACAGGCACAGTTTAATGGTACCTGAATCATGGTCTGCATGTCTGTTTGGAGGCTGGATTAGCTTGCTGCCAGAGGCCTGAATGATCACTGCTTTTAGTATAACAAGAAAAGTCATAGGTGCAGAACAGATCATATTTATCATCTATGAAATTGTGGAGCATGCCTGACTATTACAGTGCCCACAGTAACTGAAAAAAAGATGAGAACTAAACTATAATAAATGAAAAACAAACTTGAAATGCTTCATTTAAAAAGACATGAAAAGTAAAAGCCAAAGTAAAACTGACTGTCAACATTTGTCTTTCTAAAATAGCTACAACAACTCTTCAATGCCATGATTTATTTATTCAAAATGAGAAAAGACAGAGTTAGCTTTTGTGCAGTTATATTTATTGAAAAATTAAACACACTTTCTGTATAAAGAGCATGTCATTGTACAACACTGCTTGTTAAAATGTGCAGGAAGCAGGCAGAAAGACAGATGGACCGAACGACCGACTGACTGAACAAAGCCAAAGAGCTGAAGAGAATCGCAGGGTGGAGGAATGAACACCAACATGAACTCCAGCAGCTAAAAAAGCAGGAAGCCCACTCAGTGAGACAAATTAAACATGATAAATGGAGTCAACAGGTGTCGCTGGGTGCTTTATGAGTCTAACCTTTGGAGGAAAGCAGCAGTTAAGGGGTGGTCAGGAGGGGGGAGATACTTCACTACAGCGTGAGCAACAAGTTAATGTCAGAGCTGTAGTGTCTCATGTTGGACACGAGGCCAGAACCCCTCCGTCTGTCCGTCTGATAAATGAGCCTGTCAGCAGCTTCCATGGCTTTCCTCCATCATCCCTTCCTCCTGGATGGACCTTTAATATCAGGTCAAAGAGAAGGCCGAGCTGCCATCGACATGTCGGGGTCATCATGGAGTTAGCTCATGGAGAATTCATAAGGTGAGGAGGGGTGGCACTGCAGTTACATCATAGTTTATATATCTTTAATACATAAATGAGGGTTTTACATACAGAGCTTTACTCAAACTTTTACACATTTGATTTTAAGTGAGACATGTTTCACTTTATCCACATTTCCCCTGAGCAACCCGCAGCAGGGAGGGGTTCAGTGTCTTGCTTAAGAGAACTTTGGCATCAATGAAGGCCTATAAGCAAACATCATGATCAAATAAGTAAGAAGTGAGTTTCAGCTCAGTCAGGTCAATGCATCTCCTAAATCTCCACACTTCATATAGTGGAAATACTTAGTTTAAAGTTTTATAAAGGTCTTTAACTAAAAAGGGCTTTCATGGATCTCATCTTTATGTTTTTATGGGCTGTCTTGGTGTTGGGCTGTCTTGGTGTCGGTTTACTTATAGGGCCTTCAGATTATTGAACTGTGAACAGAAAAATCTAAATGACATGAAATGTTAGGTAGGATTGTGTGATTTTCAGGAGACATTAAAGAATTTCTAGCCAACGAAAGCACTGCAGTGTGACGGTGGATATCATTTGATAGAAAACCATTAAATCTTTTTTTTCTCTTCTTCCCCCTGTGTCTCCTCTCCTCTCACTCAGGAGACGTGTCAGGTGTAATGGTTAGAATTTAACTCCAAAAACAAACGTCTCTGTCTGTGGTGATGTGATTCCTTGCGCATGAGTTCTTGAACTGGGAGTTATTCCACTGAGAGGATGCGCTCCAGCTAACACTCTCCTGAATGTCTGCTCTATTTCCCTCTGTCTTCTTACGGCCCCTGGTGTCTCACACACAAACACACCCATAGATACACAAACAATGGAGCCTCCTGAATTCTAAGTCAAGCTGTTGCATTATCCATTATCTGCATTGGTATTATTATCATGTCCTGAATATAAGTTTATCTGCAGTAAAGTCAATGAAAGTCTCTGCCATTTTAAATGCAGAAAATAAAAACCCTGTTGAATTTATGACAGAGCAGAGCATGAACTGTTAATTTGTTGTTTTTTCAGGAACAGGTTATCCTTTAGAAAATCTTAAAACCAAAGTCAGACTGGCAGTGGTTTTATTGCCTTTTCACTCACTTAGCCATGTGCTAAGTAACTGTTTAAAGTCTAAAAAGTAAATCAAGCATGTTTTTTTTTCTCTTCTTTAAGATAACAGAACAAAGAAAACCATCACCGCCTCCTCGACTCTACAATGTTTTTGGCCTCTTTCAGCTTATTGTTTTGTTTTTAGCAATAGTTCAAGATGTGCTCAGATTGTGATTAAAACACGTTTTACCTGGTGTAACCAAATCTAACAGCTTGTTTAATCGCCAAATACATTCAATCCATCCACTGTAGATGAGCTTGTAAATTAGAAAGAAACACAGAGCAGCAGCTTGTGTGGCAGCATGCCTGTCAGTTCAACTTCTGACTGATCTTGTAAGTCAGCAGAAACTCGGCTCTTCTGTCTCTCTCCTTTGTCCTCTTTTCTTTGTTCATGAAGGCACCAGGATACATGACACATTTCATGAATCATGGCCGCCTGCAGCAAATTTCTCCCTAATCAAGTCTTTTCATTGACTTTGTATGCAATCAAGCTACCTGTAAAAATAATTTGGTATTCTGTCTGTGCACACTGTCAGCCTTGCATTCACCGACACTCTTTTCTGCAAAATCAGGCTGCAACTTCAGAGAGCATGAACCCACTGCATCCTACCTGTTCAAAATTCACCAATACAAATTACTTGTATATGTAAATGTACTAGGCAATAAAAAACAATTCTGATTCTGATTCTAAAATGTGTTGTTGTTGAGCCATTTTTGCCTTTATTAGCTAGTACAGCCTACGAGAGGACATGTTGGGAGGAGAGAGTGGGGGGTGACATGCAGCAAAGGGCAGAGGTCAGATTCTAACCTGGCTTGCAACATGAACGCTAACCCCTGTGCAACTAATTGTTCACAAAGCTAACATCTGAAAGGCAGGTAAGTATTTAACTCACATTTATCAGATTGTTGACATGATTCACAGAATGCGTCAGATTAATGTGAGAAAAATATCAGAATTTGTAACTAAGCATAGCTGGGAATGAAATTCTTTAAAAAATGATGAGAGATGTATATTTCAGGAACACATTGAGTGAAATTATATTGAGTTTTGGTACGACCTTGAAATACCTGACCAGTTTCTCTCTAAAGTTGAATGTTTGATTCCAGTCAAGCTTGACATTTTGTAGATAGACTGCAGGAAGGTGTTATAAAAACAAAGCATGCATTAGTGTTCTTCTCTCTGGCTTGTCATCCAAATGATTCAAGAGTGTTTGATAGCAATTTCTCACAGAGCCGCTCTGTTGACATTCTTCAGGAAGCCGACTACCAGACGCTGCTTCACTTCCTCATGTCTCATCCAGCTGCTCCCTGTATGACATTTACATTTGTCTTTATTTGCCGTCTGCTTGTTTTGAGCATATTTTTCTCCTTTCTTCCATGAACTTCAGACTGACAGACACCACTCATGTTAAACACGCACAGCACGCGTCCACACAAGCCTGATCTAAGTCTGCAGTGACACACAGAGGATGTTTACAGCTCTTTCTCAACACGCTTCTCTCTCCCTGAGGAAGCAAATCATCTCCACAACAGTCACCACAGCTCATTTGTTGCTTTTGTTACTCCCTAATTCTCATTCCCTTCTCTTCCTCTCTTCCTCTCGCTCCATCTCTCACTCTACCTGATTGCTAATCTCCTAATTGCTTTCCTATAAGCGGATGTAATGTGTGCGTGCGTGCAAACATGCAGCATGTGTGGAGGAGCGCCTCTAAAATCTTTAGCAGTGTTGTCCTCTAAATGTCTCATTACTCCCCTCATGGGCGTAATTGCTGCACTAAGCACGGTTGCATTAAGACCCCCAGGGTGAATATGATTAAAAAACTATGAAATTACTCAATAAAAGCATCAATTGCTATTCAGCAGGGGGAACACTAGGAGAAAAGCTGGCTAGCCTGAGCTTAAATCATGGAGAAACTCCACACATAGTTTGTAAAATGTGAACACTGATCTTTAATCAGGGATTTGAACACGGGAGAACTCTGAATGTTTCAAGATGCTCTGTAGAGTAAACCAGAATTTCCCCCTTAAAAATGTATATGTGGGGTCGCCGGTGGTGCAGCGGCAGTGCGCGCGATCCCACGTATTGAGGCTCAGTCCTCGCGCGCGGGCGGCCCGGGTTCGCGTCCGGCCCGGGTTCGCGTCCGGCCTGTGGCCCATCTCCCGCATGTCTCTCCCCACTCTCCCCCTTTCCGACTCTATCCACTTTCCTCCCTCTATAATAAAGGCATAAAAACGCCAAAAATAAATCTTAAAAAAAAAAAAAAATGTATATGCAATTAAATACTATACAATAAGTTCCCTCTCTTTAAATGTGCAGTACAAAGTGTTACAATAAAGGCCTTATCGTTAAAGTTCAAATCTCTCACACATGATGTCCATTTGGTATCTAATGTTTCAGTTTCTGTTGTCTCTCCAATGAAGATTTCATACATGCACCAAAGTTTCCAGACAATTTTCACCCTGACTCTACCTTGGACTTTTTTCTACCAGCCACCTTTTAAAAAGTTCGTGTGATGTCAGGGTGAGCTCCTGTGTGAACGCAGTAGAAAATAGTTGTGCTCTTATTCGAGCAGCTTCATATTCTTTTCTGCTCACTAGTTTGTTTTTCTCCCCTCTTTCTTTATGCAATAAATAGATCCAATCATACAAAGCATAGATTTAAAGACAAAAAGCTTCTATAGTGTTAGACTTTGTTGTTTTGTCTGCCATCTTGGATTTCCAAAGCCTCTTTTTCATATTACATCAAGCCTTATCATCCCCTCCAGTGAATTAGCAATTCAGAAGGATTTCAGGGGCTTTCCTGAACTTTACCAGATATTTACAGAAGTGCACGTGTCAAACAGCTATCACAGCTTTTTTTCACGTACAGTGTCTGCACTCCTGAAAATATCTAGATCATTTCATGAGAACTGCTTCTGATGTTCTTCTGACCTTGCTGTTCACAATTGCGCCTCACAGCAGGTAGAGGGTGCGGGGGTCTCCCGAGGTAAGACGTGATGTTAGAAAAAAGATGAGGAAGTAGCAGACGGATCAACAGAGTCAGCTAAACGATGCTATGATGAGAATATTTCACTTTATAATAAACGGTGCATGTTGTTAGCCAAGTTTGTCAGAATCACACTAACAACAAAACAACATACTGGAGAACAGAGAAACTTAATGCAGCCGTTTAATTACGTGCACAGAATATAGTGGTCATATGCATGCACCGTGTGGCAGTCACAGCATATGAACGTCACTCCCCTTCCCATTGGCTCGAGGTCATTCTTCTAATTATATCCTGCTGCGTTCTCACATTAGCTCACTCTGACTTCTGCAGGAAAAATACTGGGGGTCTGGCAGGAGAAACTCTGGTTAATGTAAGTTTGAAAAAAATGGACAGTTTGCAGAGCCTCGAGCAATTATCAAGAGTTTTTCCGCACGTGTGAAAGCCCCTTAAGACAGTTTTAATGTCCGCTATGCCTGCATTGGAGTCAAAAAGCATTTTGTGCAGACTGTTGTTCAGAGTCACCGCTGCAATTGATCTTCTTGATATCATCCAGTGTTTCCCATTCATCCAGCGGAGATCCGCGCACACTGCTGCTTATGAAACACGTCCTACTCCAGATGCTCATATTTATCTGGTTAATTATGGATTGGCTTTATAAGTGGAGCAAAAGTAAAGTCAACAAGTTTTGACAACAGAATGGTTTTAAATATTGAATGCAATAATGTCTCACAAAGGAGCCTCAGTGCGCTTTTAAATGAAGAACTGCAGGCTTAACATCTCCAACTCCTTTCTCTACTGTGAAATGTGTATGCAACATGGCAAGTGGGGGGGTTGCTCATTGCATGATGGGAAAAGGCCATAAAAATATGTAAATAAGAAACATTTTATTTTAAGGTTGGCTGTGTTGGAACAATATAGTGCAAACTTGAGAACAAAAGGGGACAGCTGAGTGTTTAACCAGTTGAGATTTCAGAGAGTGACGACCTTTCCCACTTATTCTTGGAGGCATCTTTGTATGACGGACGCAGGTTGTTTCCATTATGAACAGCATTTTGAAATGTAGCTGACTAAAGCTTTAACCATAAAAGATACACATGTGGAAAGGAAGTAGGAAGAGTCACATTTATGTAGCGTCCGTATGATGATTTCCATCATTCACAATAAAAATCTGTCAAGTCAAACAAATGTAAAGCATGTAAAGTGTTTATGTCAGCCCAAAGTGGCTCAATCCATTTCCTTTTGTGAAAAAGTGATCAAATGTAGAAACGTCAGAAGCATTAATGTCAAAGCTGTAGAATCCTGTACTGTCAGGATAGCCTCACTAACCATATCTGGAATATATAACTATATGTTGATGATGCAATAAGGTTAGGGGGGTTTATAATTCATATAGGATCTTTATGTTTACAGTATATATATATATATATATATATGAATCTGTATCTACATTTGTTCATTTGTACATATACAAAGTGGAGCATGAATCAGTCTTCAATATGTTGTTTCCTCTCACATTGAAGCAAATTATAAATAATTCACACTGACCATGGGAGGCAGGAGCGCTACAATAAGTCTCGGTGGGTTTCAATGGTCTTAAATCCACGATGTATAACACTGAAAGGACGAACGAAAGGTTCACAACTTTCCATTTAGTGCATAAGGTCTCACAGTGGGGAGGTAACATGTTGAGGAGAATCCTTAAAGAAGTCCACAGCAGAAGTAAATTGTAAATTAGAAGATCACATATCCAGACACAAGGAAGGATTCACGAGAAAGAAGAAGGGCTCAGAGATCAGTTAGTCTTAAACAGTTGTGCCATTAAAATCAATAAAAGCTGAACATTTCTTTCACTCCTGTGTCCGTCAGATGTTTCCTCGTCATTGTCCTCTCTCCTCCTCTTCTCAGCTATAGAGCCACATTGAACTCGGTCACCAGGAAGTCTACGTGGTCCTTCTCTTTGGTTTTGAAGGCCTCAGCGATGATGCGTGCAGCGTCCCTGTGCTCACGACCCCTCATGGAAACCCCGTTAACCTCCAGGATCACTTGACCCACCTTCAGCTGTCCGCAGTTATGAGCAGAGCCACCCCTCTGAGAGAGAGAGAGAGAGAGAGAGAGAGAGAGAGAGAGAGAGAGAGAGAGAGAGAGAGAGAGAGAGAGAGAGAGAGAGAGAGAGAGAGAGAGAGAGAGAGAGAGAGAGAGGAGGGGAAAGACAGATGAAAATAAGAAGGACTGTAGTCACAATTCTTGTATCACTTGTGAAAATTAAATGACTGATAACTGATTTGATTACACCTTCGCACATGATAATGGGAAATGTCTTGTTTTTAATTAAAAAAGGGAAGCAAGCACCTTTACATTGTCTTAATTGCATGAATACATTGACAGCATTTTGGTTCTGAAACATTACCAATGCCAAGTGCTCGTCCTTTTTTCGTTCGTATGTGTTTGGCACCCTAAATCACCTCCCAGAGGGCAGAAGCTGATACTTGTCATGTATACCATGAAATGACTTAACTCAGGAATTTTCAACAAGCTGTGGGTGTTCAATCATCTTTGCAAAAATCTCTTAGGTCTTCTTGAAGTCTTCAAAAGTCTTCAAAAAAACTAACTGCGGTCCAGATTCAAGGCTGTTCCCCCACACAAAAATCAATTTGCTTAAGCAGCCCACAGGCCCTACAGAGAGTTTTAGACTGAGATCCCTGGTTTTTGTTCTATCTCACCAAAGTTAACACACTTTATAAATACCCGAGCTTAATTTTAAACATCCTCCTATAAGTAGGTCAGGTACTTTAAATGCGTACAGAAATAGAAACAGAGGGAACCGAAAAAACACAGACATCAAAATACGCACGCACACACACACACACACACACACACACACACACACACACACACACACACACACACACACACACACACACACACACACACACACACACACACACACACACACACACACACACACACACACACACACACACACACAGTCTGCCTCTGAGAGCACACAATGAAGACTTTGCAGTAAATTTACTATATGCAGATTCATAATTTTAAAATGAATCGTGATCGATAAAATTATAAATACTTTTTTCCAACCAGCAACATCCCTTCTTATTTCACATGGGATCACATTTATTTCGACATCTTCAACTAGAGGTTATCTAGACAAAAACTCTAAAACAAAGTCTATGCTGGTTCGCAGTGAAATCAGAAGCCTCCCAAGAGAAGCAGCAGATTGCTGCCCAACAAAGTTCCCCGAGTGTCCGTATAACTTTAGAACAGTTCAAGTATCTCTGGCCACAGGATGAACTCCTGAACAGAAGCACTTTGCCTCTGTGTGAAGAAAGAATCCCAGGCACCTCTGCTCTGGAGGATCACTCCAAAAAAACAGATCACTTGATGCCCACCTGAATCCTAAGTCTTATTTGTTAACCTTGCCTGCTTCTCCTCTACCGTCAGAAATCTGAAAGGCACATACAAGTCTTGTCAACTGTTCCTTTCTCTCTCACTATTTCTGAGAGGAGTTTGTCAGCAGGCTTTCTGCACTTCTGTGTTCTGCTGTCTTAGATAATAGCTTGCACACATACAAAGCTGCTCTGCTGGCCTCTGGTATCATGTCATTGCAGCTCGAGCAGCTTGATGTGGTTCTCAAATTTAAAATATTTCAGTTTCAGAGTGGGCTGACAGCGACTGCTAGTTGAGGATCTCCCTTGACTTGTTTAGTTGCTGTTGGACAAACCACCTTCTCTTCTGCCTCCATTTTAACCTGACAATGACAAATACAAATACTGTATGTCTAATATAACTAAACTTAGGGTTTAAAAAAAAAAAAAAAAAACAGCAGCTGACTTATCGTTTCTTGCACTAAAGTAACTACTGTACCTCTACCTGTGTTTGACGACTACATTCAAGAACTAGTGAGGCTTGTGTTGTACAGCTGCAGCCCTCCATAACTACATTTACTTTACCATTGATAATAGCTTACACAAATCAACAGTGAAGTGTCATTTATTTACTAATTTCAAGTCTTGAACGTACAAAAACAGTTCATGTTTTTGTGCTTGTGTTTCATTGTTTGTGATTATTCTACGTTCTATAGCTGTGGTGAAAGGTGTCATATCGTTGGTTTGAGGTCGATGTTAACTATTTTCATATTGCTACCGATCACACTACTGTCTGTTTTTGCAGAAGACTGCACAATATGCATGAAAGCCAGTCTCTTGATATTGCGGTTCTTCAGTCACATGTGAGCCACACCTGAGCATTCTGGGTAAAACTCTTCTGGGTAAATCGCTCCACAGAGATCAAATCTGGTGGTTGCGGTGATGAGTATTAAAAATACTACTTTATAATACTACTTGCAAATGATCATGTTTGCCTTTGTAGTTCAGGCATCAGTATTAAATTAAGTCTGCTTCATTGATACTTAAATACTCCAAATGATACCTTTCACGTCTGTGTTTATCAGGGGATAAAGGAGGCTTTATCTTTCTGTTTAATGTGTTTTTATTGATGTGCACAGAACAGGATTGATTTCAATTGTACAACACAAGAAAGTATACACACCATTTCATTTAGTTTTTTAGGAGGCTTTATCTTTGACATCTTATGTTATGTAACTGTCCTGAATTTCAAGTGATAAAAAAGGTTGATCGATTGAGCTAATTTGATTTCTAAACCAACACATCTGCAGGAACAAAAGCGAACTGTTCCATTATCCTTACAGTCCCCAAATATGAAGCACAATCCTGTTTCCACTTGTCCACGTTCTCTTTTTCTTTACTTTCTCAGTGCGCTCAGCAACTTTGATGACTCAAACACCAGCAGTATCTTCCACACCAGGACTGCATCATCACCTCTCTTATTTACTCAGCCAACAACAATTACCCCGAGCTAGTGCAGGAGCCGCTTGTCATGATGGGAAGATGGCGGTGATAACGGCCTGTCGCTTCAGGAGGGGGTGATGGGAGCTGATAAGGAGAGGCAGCGTCATACTCATCTGTACAGCGCTCATCGTCAGAGGGCATGAACGAGGCGGCCTGAGGTGAGTGCCCTCACGCTTCGTGACTCCTACGTCTGATGCTGCAGAAAGTGTTGTAAAGGGACCGAGCTTTGATGTGATGACATCATGTCTTTCAGAAAGAACCAATGCACTTTGAAAAGCCAGAAAATCGACATGTTCTCGGTTTTTGTCCGAAGAAAAAAACATCATTCAAATGTGTTGAGCTGAACTGAGGAAGCACAAGCCTCAAGAGTTTGAGTGCTTTGCTCCAGTCCCAAAAAACAATACGTTTGCTTTATTTACGCTTGACGGAACAACGTTTTCACAGCTTACTTTCCCCTCACAACCGAGTGAGTGGAAAATCTCCTCCCAAGTCTGTAACAAGTGACCTCCAGTGCTGCCATGTTATTAATGATTCTGAACAAATGTGAAGCTACACGGTGTTATTGTTCAGGGATGCAGCAGTGGTGTATGTCATGTTTCTCATGACGTTGCATCGCTCGTGATTGATCAGGTTCAGTTCTCAGCACAAAAAAAAAAAAAAAAAAAAGGTACAATAAAACCATTAAAATTCAAAACTGTTAATAATTCAAGGCTGAGCAATCGTTGTAACCTGATTAAAAAGTCTGTCTACCAGGCCGAATGGTTTTTATTCACTTAAACTGTTCAAATGAGCTCGTAAAGTGAACTGGAACCTTGTTTCAGGCAGTATCATCGGCCTCCTCGTGTCTTTGCCCTCATAAAGATCCCAGAGAGAGAGAGGGCCATTTCCTCATTTAGATCTCATGGCAATCAGCTGCATTTCTATCTTCATTAGTCTCTCAGTCCACACAGATGAGAAAAACTGTTCATAGGATGAAATATTTCAGTAGCTTCATCTCTTTAAAGTCACTTTCTTGCTCTTGCCAAAAGTATAAAAGCTGCATGAGGGACTATTCATTTTAATTACTGGGATACGTTGATCAGCTTCTTCTTGAGAAACTTGAGCTGTTGGATGTTACAGTTATCTTTTGACTCATTCGACGTGATAAAAAAAATCCACTCAAGTAAAACCAGTGATACTCTCACCCAATGTTTTCCATCTTATCTTAATCCTCTCCCTGTAAGAGTTCCTGCTCTGTTGTCTCTGACTGAAACAGCAAAGGTATCACCGGCAATAGTGCCGAAAAAAGAAACTTGGGCAAGCTGTGTCCTCACTTCAGAGGACAAGAACAGAAACACAAGTCGAAAAGGATGAGAATCTAATCTCCATACTCCTGGAGTGTGGACTTCTAGCACTGATGGGAAAACAGCAGTGTGAAAATAACACGTTTTTTTTTTCCTTTGTCCCGATGTAACCTTTCCCACAATGATGTCCACATGACTAACACAGCCGCCAAACACAAGAATACTGCTTCCACCCACAACGCCAGTCTGTCTCTCCCTCTCATCTTTACAATTCTTCATCCTCCCTCCTCCTCTCCTTATCAACATCTCTCTTATTCTTTGCATACTTCACTCATGCTTACCGTCCTTTCTTCCAGCGCACCCTTTGATTTTGAATGTGCTGATTTCCGATCCTTTTATCCCTCCCCTCGCAATCACTAACCCTTTTTTCATTTCAATCACCACCTCTGTGGAGTGGGAGGCTGAGACCGCTCTGAAAAGGTGTTGACTGTAGACCCCAGCTCCTGGCTGCTCTGAGCTCTAAATTGTAAATCCCTCATGTCTGACTGTGGTTAGGAAATGATTCGTTCCACAGATAGTCTTGAGCTAATAGGAGGCTTTGTTGACTTTCAAATTGCCCTAATAGACAGATAAATGCACACCCAGTCAGAGCTGTAGCTTTCTTCAGACATGACTAAGTTGTAATTTCTAACTAAGGTGTCAATATTTGGATTTCACTTTGCAAAGCTAGGAGAGCTGAATTTGTTTTACAATTTAGACACAATGCACATGTAAAATCTCAAATTGAAACCAGATGAAAAAAGATGAAAGAAGTTTCATGTACATTTTTCAAACCGGAGCAACTCTTCTCAGTGTTATCATTAAACAAAACACTCGTCAATCTCAACGGTCTAACCCTCAGCATAAAAGGTGCTACATTATGTAATCTCCAATGGGTGCTGCTGCTGATTCTGCCTTTTATTTCAACACATTAGCGTCAAAGCTACGGCTCACACTTGAACGTTATTGCAGTGAATCACATCCAGGCAGACAAACCTTTTCATTAAGGCGTGGTAATCATCAGCGTGAGAGACCCAGACAGGAACAAAACTAGCAGCAACATTAGGAGCAATCTTAGTGCAAGTTCAGCTGCAGTGTGAACCCATATAAAGGCTTACGGGACGTACAATCCAACCTGGAAGTGGTGCCCATGGAAAAAAACGCAGCCTGTATCAACAGGAGAACAGAATAGGACCCAACAAGGGCTTATATTTTAACATTAGTTTTCTCTTTCTGGCTTACCTGTATTGTGACGATCCGTGGCAGGGGCTGGCGAGTGTTGGCTCCACCTTCAATGGCAATCCCCAGGGTGCTGGCACTCTTTTCAACCCTAACTAGTGTAGAAGTGGGCTCCAACAGGCCCGGCTGCAGTGTGAGAGCAAGAGGAACACAAGTAAATATATAAGAACATTTTTTTTATGCATATTTATGAACCTAAACATATTCTGGCATTGAACAACCTCTCTTTGTCTGCTGCCCCTTTGTGCCCCTACGCATACATATGAAGTATTTTACATATATTTTCTGCCTGTGTTTACCCATAGAGCTTTGCTTTCTCTGAGCACACTTGCCCAAGTGCACTCCCGATGGATTTAGACATTCATAAAGGCCATGACCCTATAGTAACCCGCTCCTGCTTACATGAGTCATCCAGTTCACAGCTTCACAAGTAAGAGGACAAAAGAGATACGAGCTTCAAAATTCATTCTTGACATTTCCTGTCGTTCTAGTCATCTTAATGCCAACACTTGCAAAGCTTCTGTTTCACTGGCTTCTATAATGCAAAGGGAGTTCATTTCTCCAAAGCCTTTTTTTAAATCTTTCTGTCTAACATGTTCAAGGTTTTCATGTCCACATTGAAAGATACTGAATATATCAAGTAAACTCAAAATAAAACTGCAGCATCCTCGGCTCGATTCTGGTTGGGGTCCTTCATTGTTGCAGCCCCCTTTCTCTGTGCACCATCTGATAACAGATACAAGGAACACCATCTAAAATACATTCAATAAATTAAACTGCTGTATGAAATGGTTTCAAGCTGCATTCATTTCTTTTTTGGCCATTACAAAACATGTTAGCAGCACATCCAGCAGACAGGAACATTAGGACTTACTTTGTGTACATTGTCTTTACTTTGGCCTGCACTGACTACTTACTCAAATATCTGACCTTTTCAATGTACTATTTTCTTTAAGTTAATTTCTAAATTTGAGCGTTAGATGCTTGAAGGTGGTTTGAAGTGGGCTTAGATCAACAGAACAGCTTCTATTCTAGACTGTTTATTCTTTCCACATCCTTTAATGTAATGAGCCCTATTATGTTTCACACTGTCCTTGTCTCATCTAGAAGCTGTTAATAATAGAAGCTCCAATAAGCCTTAAGTGAGCAGTTTTTGAATGTCTTTTGATAAGAACAAGTTCTTCCAATTTCCACAAGAAGCATCGCTCGTTTGTCTGCTGGGACAGAAAATTCTGGAACCATGTTTAAACTTTTCAATAAAAGGCTTAAAGATAAAACTTCCATTAATTACAGGCCACTGAGGCAGGTGGAACAGAGGCTATTTATCAAGAAGCTTGAATTTGATTCTGTGGAAAATGAACTAGCTTGGTAGCTGATCTTCATGTCAGCCTTCTTTTAAACTTACAGTTTTATCTTCACTGACTCTGAGCCACTTTTACAAACTCACTCACAGCTGCCACAAATCTGCAGCAGTGAACTTGCTGAGTGTTTGACTGACATTACGGTGAGTGGACTATAACAAGGCTCAAACAAATGTCCTCTTTAAGTTTATTCAGGGCTGTTTTATGAGCACGTAGTTCTCTTATCGCCACACTCCTGTTTGATACTCTAGAACAAACAGAATGTAAATCATTGACGCCTAAGCAATACAATGATGCTTTTCATAATACACAGTCAGTTTAGCCTTTCCATTTTCTTCCTGATAATTTAAATCTTAAACAGACAGACAGCTCTACCATCATAAACATTTAGACCCGCTCAAATCCGTATGTGTTATTCCTGCCATTACTCAAAGAAAGCCAAAGAGCGGTTTCAGAGTTTCATTACACTACAGTGCAGTGAGCGATGGAATAAATGATGGAGCATGTGACTGAATGAAGGACATGAGAGATGGATAAAAAAATGGGTGAAACAAAGACACACTGTGTGAGTAAACAGAGGGAGGAGAGAAGAGATCACTGTTAGGACTGAGAACAGTCAGTAGGAGGATTAGTAATAAAGCACATCAATTTATCAACCTGTAACGCTTCATATATTTTCAGCTAATGCACATGTTTGTATCTCTACATTTGTGAGGACTCCTAGTGATAATAACACGTTTTCTACCCTTAAAAGGTAGCGCAGTGCTTTGAAGAAGTGAGGATTTAAATGTATTTGTATAGATGTACATCCTGTATATGTGTATATGTATCTTTGCATGTGTACACTATGTGTGCATTTGTCCAAAACTGTACCCTCTTTAAAAAAAAAGGTCAAATAATCAAATGTCCCATATGTCCAAAAATGAAATGTTAAAACTGCGCTCTTACTTTCCAAAAAGCTAATCAATAAAAAAGTCTACATTTGAAAAGGCTTCATAATGGCTTACCACAATGGTGAGCACTGGTCCTCACAGAGATAGAAATACAACAGCACACACTCCTAAACTATTCACACACGTCTTATTCCATAGAGTTTTACAATTAATTAGCTTATCTATTCATGTTCGTCAAACATCTGTTCTGATTCCCCCCCTCACCGGTTTGGAGGGGTTGCCCCCCCCGCCCCCCTGCGTGTCTGCAGGTTGGTGTGTGTGTGAGGGATTGGGGCTGCTGTCTTTGCTGATGTGTCCTGAATCAGCTATGTCCACCCCGCTGTCCTCACTCAGGGTCTGCCCGCTGTCTGACAGCTGAGATAGGGCGCCACCTGAGAGACAACAGGCACACACATGATGATGGAAATCACAGCACAACACATTGCAGTCACGAGTTATTAAATCTGAGTAAAAGTGCTAAGTATGTTGCTGTTGTTTCAAACTTTTCTTTTTTGAGTTTAGTGCATATTAACAAAAATAAAGGGAACTTCTTTAAGATGTTCAGCTGCAAAGAAAGAATAAGTCAGATTTCTAGATTTGTGCTGAAGTATAATAGATAAAAAAAATTAATATGAGATTAAAATCTTATTGAGATTAGTGTTGTTTTTAAGGGTATTCATGCTAATTATTCTGCCTTATTGCTCATTTAAGCACTTTATAGCTAAGCAAATTCAGATTTTCAGACATAAGCTGAGCTTTTTCTTATATCACGCACACAAAGACAGTAAGTCTCAAAATATGTTACTGGATACCAACTGCACTTCCATCTGAATGTTTTCATAATACTTACATATATAAAAATGTTTAACATAGAGCTCTGAAGCCAACATAAAATACCTTTGCTTTTCTTGATACTGAACATGGGTTCTACAATAAACTGGTGTTATAGAGTTAAAGGCCAGCCAGGTGTAAAATTCACTGTAAAATACAAAACTCTGGATTTCATATTTGGTGTGCTCACAATCTTTTTGAAATATTTTCTAATTTTCTGGGCTGAAATATTCATTGAGAGATATTTTTTAATCATACAGTTGAAAAATAATTACTTACAGACCTACATGTGCATTTGATTAATTTTAGGAAGAAAATGATTAAAATGTGAGACTCTCAGGTCTTTTCTTCGACACTCCTCACCTCGAGCTTGAGGCAGCGGCCGCACCTCGTTAACGTCGGGCTCCGCGTTGGGCCTGTGAACCTCCACTGTAACAAACTGCTGTTTAGAACCTGGAGAGGACGTGTTAGGCATGGAAACTGGCTTGAGAGGCAGAGATGGAGGTGGAGGAGGAGGAGCAGGGAGTGGAGGTGGTGGTGGCGGTGAAGGGGACGGTGGAGTAGGTTTGGTGACTCTGTTAGGGGACTGGACTCTGGGGAAGGGGCCAATGCTGTGCTGGATGACCTTTGACAATTGGGCAGAAGTAATTTGGTCTTTCTTTGAAGGAACAGGAGGGTCTCTCTTTCTGACCACTGCGTAGTCCCGAGAAGTGTCCTTTGGGTGTTCTTGTTTGTGGTGCAGAGAGGGCGAGGCTGGGGAGCGTCCTGGCTCTTTGCTGTGGTTGTGAGAGGTCTGTGCTGTGAAGTACAAGCCTGAGTGGGAGGATTCGGAAGAGGGGCATTTGTTGAGCTGATCTCGTCTAGTCGGGCGCCTCTGCACCCCCGGTGGGGGCGGAGGCTTGAAGGAGGGGGGAGAGTCAGCTGGGTTGGACTGTACATCATCCTGAAGTGAGAGGATATATTCATCAATGATTGCTAAATGATTTGTAGATCAAGAGTGTGACGATTTATTATTGAACAGTTTTAAATAAGACCACACTGCTTACATTAAAGAGCTGGTATATATTCCAATAAACATGATTGGATTAAAAAGAAATAAATGCCAGAGGGTGTAATATTAATTAATCTATCAACGTCATCTATCTTCATAAGGAATGCCCTGAGGTATTCCTTTATCTGCATTTCAGTTCTATGTTAATTGAGATAATGCTTTTCTTTACTAAGTACATGTCTTTCTTTTTAGATGTAATTACAGATGATTTGGAATAGTTTATCCAGATGTTAAGATGCCTGTCCATTGGACTTGTTCAGCCAAAATAGAGACAGGATTTGGGGTTTCATTTCTGTTACAGTCACAGTTTTGAAAATTGACATTGTGCATTACAGAAACATTTTCCAAGGTTACTTTAGATATGGATCCCACTTTAATTTGGACCTGAATAAACACTAACTTAGACCACTGTGCTGTTTGGTTTTCCTAAAATCAAAAGAAATATTCACAGTATTTGGAAAAGTCCAGGTTGCGTGAACCACGAACAAATTACCATTTTCGGTTAAATTTAAATTGGCTTTTAGAAGTTTTCAAACAAACAGATATTCTGGCAAACACATATAGGGAACATTTACAGTCACAGATGTTGAACCTATTTAAACACGAAAGGTAAACGAGTCCAACCAAGTGCTCACATTTGCGTGCTCTCCACATGATGGACACATTTCTAATCAGATCAGCAGTTTTTAGACAATACCAACCAACTTGAAGATGTTCAAGGCATCCAAACCAGCTTGGAGAAGTTGCTGCTTCAGATCTTTTCCTGTGTTTCAAGAGTGAGTAAGAGTGCTCCAACACAAACTTAACAGTGAAATGAACACTGAGACATGAGTGGCTCCAATGGATGGAAAGAGATATAAAATGAGCTCCAAAAAAAAAAAGAAAGTAAAAGTAAGGTATGGTTTGAGTGGCAGGTAGACTAAAAGCTTTCTCCTTGAACTCCTGCACATTTTGTGCTGCTCAAAACAAACAGATGAGAACTCCTGATATATCTCCGGTTGCTTTGGAAACTGCGCAGATGTGTAACCAAAAGCCTCGTTTTCTTACACAGACAGAGGCAAAGGAGGAGAAGAGGACAGGTGGCAGTAGTGTGTTAGACCAGTCTCTTCTCTCCGTCTAACACACAACAAAGAAAGGGGCGAACAGAGCCTTACTTTCACAGAACGCCATCTTTCTATCTCACACACTATTTTTGCTTCAAACTCTTATACTCCATCTGGGTTCACTAAAAAAAAGCCTGCATGTAATCTCAAGTATGTCCATCCATCCTCTACACCTCCAGCCCTTTGTTTACCATTCTATTCAAATCCCTCCTCTCTTCTCCCTTATGTTGCATCCATCTTTATCAGGCCAAAGCAGGAGATGTGCCTGCATGTCTGACTGCTATGCTCACCAGAGAGATGTCGGTCAGCAGCGTGTTCAGACTCTCCGGAGGACCCGGCTCATTACTCTCGGCCACGCTGTCGTTCTGAGGGATATAGAAGAGAAATGGAGAGGAAGGGAGAGGTGAAGAGGTAAAGACAGAAGAGGCAGAAAAAATATTGGTAAATTAGTTTTGGTGGATGTTCCAAGAAAAAAAGACAACGTCAGTAACTACAATCATTGCATTTAAAAAGAAAGGCAAGCAAATAATGCATGCACACACACAACAGTATTGGGTCTACGTCCATGAGCTAAACACACATGCTCTGAAATCGATACAGAACCATCAGCTCAGTTGAAAGCAGGATTTGGCAGCTCAATCCCACCAGCCTGGTGGAGAGGAGGTAATTTGCTGCAGATCTGTGAGTGATTTCAGAGCAGAGCAGCTGAGTTCAGAGAAACGTTGCCCTTCATTTAACTCTGCCACTAAACCAAAACAAAAGCCCTATCAATTTGGCTTAATTGCACCCGTTACTGCACGGGGAGCACTTACAGACAATTTATCTATCACAAGAGTCAATCGACTTTGTACATGCAGAGACGCTCAGTAAGCGTCCAGAGCATGCTGTGTTTGCGTGGACGGTCCACAGAGTGTGTGTGAGTGTCTGTGCACGTTTATATCACTCTACCCAGGAATCATACAAGACTATTCTGCGGAATAGGATTTCCATTCAGTGAAAATGCTGGGTGTGATGTAAAATGTATGCAGCATTGTAGAATGCAGAGGTGGCAGAAATGTTGGCTGCTGGGATAAGATAAAACAAATGATGTTAAAAATGACTGATTATGACATGTGGATCAAGGGTTCAATCCCCAGCTTTTGTAGCAACGATGTGTCTTTGGGCAAGACACGTAACCCTAAGTTGCTCCCTCTGCTCCGTCGGCGGTCTATACATTTGTATGAGTGGGATTAGACTTCTGATGGTCACTTTACAAAGCAGCCTCTGCCATCAGTGTGTGACTGTGACCTGTGGTGTAAAAGCACTTTGACTAGTCAGAAGACTTGAAGGACAATGCTCAACTCCATTTACCATTATGACGAAATGTGGAGTGAAGGAAGTGGAAATTAAGGTTTCATGCAAAAAAAAGCTTCTCTGTGTTTTGATTTTGTGTAAAACAACTCATTCTGCATCACTTGTTTCAACACCTACATGTCTACTTTTAGTCCAGAATCTGCCTTTAATTCTGCCTTAAAGGCAGTCGAGTATTGCACAGGATGGGAGTAAAAGCAACCATCCTTGTTTGCAATTCATGAGCCACTTCCACTCCTGAACTGACTGGTTTCAGCAGAATAATGATGTGATGATTACAAACAACAATGATAAGATGACAGAAATTAATGAATTTCAAGACTAGTTAAATTTCTGCAGTCAGTGTTTTTCTTCCAATAATATTATCATCTTTACTCGTGCAATGTCAGACAATCACTCCAAATTTAGGCCAAATTGCACAACTGGTTTGGAAGTGTGGCTGAATTTCAGCTTGATTGGTCATTATTGGCTGCGCAGTGTACAGGAGGGCACAAGGGATGATCAGTTGCTCCAGATCAAATTATGCAATGTTTGAAATATATGACTGCATACGTTCTGAAGGGAAGCAATGCAACAAGACAATTCTTTAAATCCAAAGGAAAGCATCTGAAAGCCTCATATCAACAAAAGCCGGCATGTCTGTTTGATGTGTCTTCTCACTCAGGGAAATGACAGCAGACCTCCAGCAGACATGGTACATTTGTTATGGATTAGTTTGCTCGTTAGCTTGTGTTTGATGGTGATGCTAAGCATGTGTGCATTTAGCTTTGTGACAGTGTTTGAATGAATCTAAACATGGCCGCCTAAAGATTGTAAAACAGAGGAAAAGGCAAAGGTACAATACTGAATACAGAATCGTCTCCAGGAGTAAAGTAAAACTACAAGACCCAAGAAAACACACATGAATGACTTCAACTTCCATCTGTGGGAGTTTTCAAAGGAAACTTTCAAGACAATTGTTGATTCTCTGTGTGCACTCAGGTTGTGGATGACAATGATATGATCGCACAGTGCGAGTATAAACTGAACTTTGGTTGTTTGTCGTAAATGATTCACTTGTATGCTGTGAGATGATACTCCAACACAACATCTATAAAATCCTACAGTCTGCAATAATAGAGGTACTCAGTATCATACAGCACCTACGATTACATATCAGAATCAGTTCAAGAAAGCACAAATTATATTTGAACCGCTCTGGAACAAAAAGACAATTAAAGCAGTTTTAATCCCTTCTTTTGTCTCATATGGCATCAAATATATAACTATATAAATATATATGAATCCTCAGATTGTAAATGTACAGTAGTCTATATTATATTACATGAAAAATATAGAACAGCCAGGAGGCACAAATCTTTACTTATGCTGTTTATGTTTGTGTCTTGATTGTGATCTTGTGTTGTGTTTTATTTTTTACCATATGCATATGCACGTGCATTGGTATGGAGCTGAACATAAACCAGGCTGTGATTCACAAACCCAGTGTTATCCTCCCATCCCCATCCAGCTCTCTAATCTGCTCAAAACAGCAGTGGTCGCATTCACCCATGGGTCCAAAGACACAGATTCATAAGAAGAATACTGATGACACACACATGCAAGCGTACACACACACACACACACACACACACACACACACACACACACACACACACACACACACACACACACACACACACACACACACACACACACACACACACACACACACACACACACACACACACACACACACACACACACACACACACACACACACACACACACACACACACACACACACACACACACACACACACTTCAGGGAGGAGAAAGCACACAGGCAGAGAAACCCGTCTGACGCATCTGAATGAGAAAGAGTGTTTAGTGGTAACTTCTGCAAACAGCTCATTTTTCTGTCAGCATAGAAAATGTGTTGATGTGTGTAGTTGTGTTTTTCCTATGAGATGGCTACAGTTATTTTCTACACAATAAATACTTTACTGTGTAGTATTTAAGGTAATTAAGGTATAACATACTTATACTTTAACTGAAAGAACTTTTCCACATGCAATCATTCTTCATGTGATGCCTTCAAATTTAATATACATTTAGCATGCTGCAACTTTTGGAATCTGGTTATATGTAAAGGTAATGTTACACCATTTCTCTCTAAATTCTAGGATGGTATTCATTTGTTGTTTCGCACTTGAACAGAAATTCAACTATTTAATTCAGACAACTCACATTTGTATTATTTAAATATTCATTGCAGCAGATCATAGTTTGTGTTTGATGTCCAGGCTATGACCTAATCACTCCTCACAGTTTCCATTTACATCTATAAATTTAAAGAAGGATGGGATGATGTCTTAAGTCAGAGTCAGTGTACGGGTGGATGCAGGGCTGGTTGTGGGGCTGTGCAAGAGTGCAGTAATGGTGCAGGTCAGAGCTGACAGTGAGAGCTGACAGTGAAAGAGCAGAGAGAGAGAGCAGCTTAAATAGACTGCTCATATGAAGGAGGTGTTGTCAGGTAATTGTGGATAATGACACATGTCAAGTGCAGCTGGAGTTTACTGCTTGAACTAGTTTGCAGGTGTCGCCTCACTCTTTCACGTTGTAATGGTTTTAACTACATAGCAAACTGCAGAGAAAATAGTTCTCCTAATTGTTCTCCCAAAACTAGCAAGCCACTTTTAGCTCAGTCATAACACCGACTATCAGGTGCGCTAATCAGTCTTACTGTGGAGAAACATCCTTTCTTTAAAAGCTCCAAAGTTCCTAAATTAGGTTATTAAATCTATGTTATAGAAAAACGAGACAGATGAAAAAAACTGCAACCAAGTTCACTGCAAAACCACAAACTGAGAGTATGTGTGTGTGTGTGCGTGCGTGTGTGTGTCTGTGTTAGCTTGGTTCAAATCTGCCCACATCATTCATCACTTTCAGTTCCTACCTCCATCATATCTATCAGCCAGAGCAGCCTTTCCTACAGACGGGGAGGGAGAGGATGAGGTTTTTTTGGGTGAGATGGAAGTGAGGAGCTTATTGAGGTGGAAAAAAACCACAACTTATCAGATATCAACTGAGAGAAAAAAAAAATAGATATCAGGGGAGAGACATTTCAATCTGTACAGGAAAGCACTGAAACGTGCCATTGTTTGGCCCGACAAAGTCCACACCGGAGCAGCATCTTTGCTATAACTGAAACTGTTTTAATCCATTGAAATGTATCACACCCGCCTCTCTGCTTCTCCCTCTCACACATACACAGAGACATGCACACAGCCAACAGAGAGGCAGAGTGAGCAGACAGCAAAGGAGAGAAGGGACCGATCACAAACCAAACAGACAGGAAGCAATGAAGGCTGGAAAAATAAACCGCAAAAAGAGCAGCACATGGAATATTTATTTTAAACCGAGAGACCTAGCAGTACCAGCATACAATATCAAATGTAATGTTAAATGTAAAATCGTATCTTATATGCTTTGAATCAGGAGAAGCCCGATAATTATCCAAGTAATTAACACAGCCTACCCGTGCTGAGCTCAGGGTGGTGTTGGTCATGAAGCTGGCTGAAGACGAGGTCAGCGTGTCCGGATACGACACCATTGAGAGGGAGTCTGGTTGGTGTGCCGTTGCTCCACCTGTCCCTTGTCTTGCTTTGAGAGCCTGAATTTCTCGTCGCAGCACCAGCCCATCAAAATGCTCCAGGTCCTGTGGTGTGACCAGGCCTCGCACCTCCGACAGCAGAGAGAACTGAGGGAGGAAAGGCACAGTATGATGTTATATACTTGAATGGGTTGAACCAACAAAGTTTACCTTAACACTAGAATTCAATTACTATAAATCCTGGATTTATTCTGATTTAACCCTTAATGTAACTGGCTTGGCTCTATAATCACAACAGGGCCCTCAATCTCTGGCTGGACTAGATCCCCCAGTGGTAGAATGAATGACCAAACTCCATTCAATCTGCAGAGTCCTTTAAGAAAAAGCCAAAGACCCAGCTCTCACTTGAACACCTACGCACTTAATGATTTTACTGGGACTGATAATGATGACACTAATGTTGATATTGATGATGTTCTCGAGGATGGAGTTGATGTTGATTAGAATATTCATGACAAGCTGCTGAGGTTGTTGATGATGGTAATCAAAAATCTATTGCATACATACTCTGTGCAATGCCTGTGTCCAATCACCGACAGTGCATATGTAGGGGCATCTTTTTAATTTATCTGAAGCTTATTCTGGCCTTGCCTGTTTTCATCGTTAACATCTGTAGTTGAGATAAGTGTGACACTTGACTTTTACTGATAATGCAGGTGGGATTAAGTTCAAACTTCCTACTAGTTTGAAGCCAAGATAAAACTTTACTCTTACTTAAAAATATATTTCTGTTGTGCTTTTGGACAATTAAAAGGAACTACACCTCAAAAACGCCCTTAAGACAGGTTGCAGTCCAGTCGCTCTGAGCTTATGGTCTTTTGATGTAATACAAGAAAGCTGGAAAAGCTTTTTGTGTGAAACAGCATGTTCTCCAAAAATTGGCAATAAAAACACCTTTGATTTACTGTGTTTCTTTACAAGCTAAACTTCTGCAGACAGATGAGGAAGAAAAAAAAAAACACACAATGAAACTTCAGCGACAAGCCTGAGCATACATCTGAGAAGGGCTTAGAAAACCTTTGCATGTGTGTTAAGCAGCTCAAACAGCGCCACAACGAGCTGCTCCACGCCAATGTGTCCGTCCCGGTACTCCTCCACGTAATAGCACATCGTCTGCCGCTCCGACTCGGTGAGTAGGTGACGAGCCTGCTCCTCCAGCATGGCCCGAGACTGATTCACCAGGCTGGACAGGGTCACTTGTGAGCCTGCTACACCTTTATAGAACCCAGACTGGTGGAGATGGATGGAAGGAGGAAACAAAAACAAGAAATGGACATGGCATGTTTAATTATTTCACTTTTAAATCTATTATAGTTAGTTATTTTATTCTTTTTTGTGCACGATGGAGACTAGGAACAATCAAAAAGAAAACAAAGAGTAGAGAGAGGATTAACAGCAGCTGTACAAAGGAGAAAGATGAGGATGAATCATTTGAGAAGGATGAGAAAGGATGGAGCATAATATAGTAGAACATACTGATAAAAGAATGGGGAAAACAAAACCACTAAAAAAAAGTTAAAATGGAAGACGGACTGTAGCAGTGTGACGGAAGACGGGGAAGATTTGGAGGAAAAGACATGTGGAAAGAGGGGGATAAAAAATTGTTAGGTGGAAAGGATGGACAGAGGATACAGAGGAAGGAGTGAAGAATACGTTTAGACGGCAGAAGGTGAAAGTTGTGAAGCCAAAAGTAACAGAATAAAAGAGGAGGAGCATGCAGGAAAAAAACCAGGAAGACATGATGGATTTGTAGGAAGGAGAGAGAGATAACCACAAAGAACCGAAGATGTAAGAGCAGCGGGAGGAGGAGAGCTGACAAAAGAGGGCAAAAGATCAGGGCAAAAGAAAAAAAGACAAGGACATAAATTATACCCACATACACTGAACTAACCATCAGTCTTTTCATCCCAAATGTATAAATTATCATCCTGCTACTGTCCTACACTCATCCATTATCATTACAGCTTTGTGGCGTTCACACCACAGCTTGCAGGCAGCAGGGCAGAAACTGTCCCACTCACACATGTGGGTGGCAGGTTGTTGCTTTCTGTTACAGCTTTCATTCCTGTCGCTGAGGTACCAGCTGGCTTCTCTGCCAATCAGCAGGACGACACTCAGAGACACACGAGCTGTCAATATCACTTCTCAGCTCCATCTCTACTCTTTTTCTCTCTGCGTGTTCCTTTTCTTTTCTCAGTTATCTGCTCCCCAGCATGCAGCGTTTCTTTAATTAACTCCTTAATCAAAGACACTGCTTCAGAGTCACAGTTTCAGAGCCTGTGAGACGGAAACAAGAGGAAGAAAACAACCACGGTCTTCCCCTCCCCCTTTTCTACTCTTTGCCTCCACTCGTCTGTCTGTATCCTCTGCAGCATTTGTCCCAGGTCTGAGACGAGCCAAAAACTGTTTAATGTGCAAGGTGAACTTTACCTACGCGGCCTGAATCCTAATCACCTCAATGCTTACTACAAAAAATATCCTCTGAAGCCTCCTCACCACGGTTACTTTAAATCAAGGGTGAACCAAAAGAGCCACGCGAGTCATGTGAGCAGTCACTCAGTCAGTCCCTGGCTGTCGCATTAGAGGGCAGATTGGCACTTGAGGAAGCTAATGGAATCGGTCGTCACTCAACTGGAGTGGAATACCTGCAGTCTCCTGCTAATGATGTCTGCAGGAGAAGCAGAGAGTGCTTTTACTGTAAGGGACGATTCACAGTTACTCTGGTCCGTCTGTTGGATCAGGTCCATTTATGATGTCATTCTCCGGCTGGGTCTGTTAAACAGCAGATAAGCTGACTGGACTTTTTATCGCAGTGACCAACGACAACAAGCGTGCATATCCAATCGATTCAGAGCAGATCAGACAAAGCTGGATCCAAATAAAGGAAATGCACATCATCTCTGCTGTAGGTTGAGTCTTTTTAGGGATGCAAAGAGACATCACACTGCTTTCCTTTCATGCTTACTGGAAAACCATAGCTGCTAGTCTCAAAATAAACTTCTGGCACACAAAAAGCTTTTTACAGCTGTCAGGGTCACAGTAAACTATCTACTGTATCTCACTTTCACCCTGTCAACATAACTCTGAATCTTTTGTCTTTAATAAAAGGCTCTCAGAGAAACAAATACATGGCCGTCCGAGCAGGATGACTAATGCTCTCAATTCAAGGAGGTTTCTAAAAATAAGAGAACAAAAACCCTGAAGTGCAGGAGTGACCCCGCTGGTTTGAAAAGATCTCTCCATGAGAAAAAAGTAAACAGCAATTCACAAAATATGAATGTAATCTGAAAACAGCAGCAACAGTTGTTCATGAAATATTTTCTTCACCTAGCCTTTTATTATTCACACATTCAGAGAAAAGCAGCTTCTTATTGCCAAACATGCTTAATGCATGAGGTGGGAAGCTCAAATGTTGTCTCTATCTTTACTGTCATGTATGACATGTAAAGACTGCACAAACAAGCCACTGTTATTGATGAGAAGCGACACAGACAAATGAAACTGAAAACCGAGCGCAGCATCAGGCTGTGTTTGGAGTACAACAAATAAACAGTGGAGCTTTTAGAGAAACTGTGAACAGTTAATGAAACACTGTAAGCTTTAACATCTGGCTTTACCTCAGACTGATATCAAAGATAAACATTAATATCTAGAACAAATACAAACCATTCTTATCATATGAGTGTTTCTGAAATGTAGATTAGCTACATGATACATGGCTGGATGCTAATGTTAGTTGTGTTTGGACAGAAGACGATGAGCTATTTGTTTTAACACTTGATATGGGACCATGTTGGTCTGGATTTTCATTATCTGTGTTTAAGATAATCAAAGTTTAATGAAACAGAACATACATAACATAACTTATGAAAGAAATACAGAAAGTTAACTTTGGCTTTTTAACTTTGATCACTTATTTGGACAGATGAGAAAAAAGAAACATTCCTAAAGCAACACAACCTCAGCTGTGTTTTGTCGTTCTTCTCCTTGATGGAAAAAATATGAAATGCCCTCCAAAAGCAAAGATTTGATGCGCAGAAATCGATTGTTCATGTCTATGGGACGGATTGTATCTGAACTCTGAGGGCAGATGTTATTAAAAGCCAAGGCCTACAGAGAGCACATGTGTACTTCTCTCATGTTTCAATATCTCACTCTGACAAACCTCCAATAAATCTGCTCCATCACGGTTCAGCTGACAGAACTTTAGGGTCTGTATGTAAACTGTATGAGGGACTCTGCAAAGCTATTTCTGATATCACTTGAGTGGTACTACACCTTGATGAAGATGGAAGGGGCAACAATCACTGCATTCAAGGAGAAGAATGTCTTTAGAAAAAAAAAACACTACAAACTATTTATTAGACAATGTTTCTTCTCATATCAGGTCATTAATGACATTTTGTTGTGTTGAACTGCTGTATGTTAAGCAGCTGTTACAGGAAGTGTCTGATTCATGGTGAGTGTGTTATGATTTGGGTTTTTGTTAGTGTGTGCACTTTTGTTGTTTGCTTTCCCTGTTCGTCTTCTCCTCCTGTGTGCTCCCCTTCCCCTTGATTACAATTTGTTTCAGCTGCACAACCAGGTGTCACTCATTCCACGTCTCGTCAACTCCTCCTCTTAAGCCGGCTCTCCACATGCAGCCGGCGCCAGAGTATTGTCAACCCTCCGTGGTATCAAACCTCTAAATCAGGCTTCCGTGTACTTTGATGTTCCTCGTGATTTACTTGTACTTACCCTCTTCGTGTTCTCTCCTCGTCAGCTCCCAGTCCAGACCTACCTGCCCCTTCGTGTCCTGTCGTCTCATCGTGTTCACTTGGATTTCACCTCACGCGTGCTGGATTAGGGTTTTTTGAGAGTCACTTGGATTATTGTCTACACTACGCACCTGAGCTTGGACTCTTGCTCATTATTGTCACCAGTGTCACTTTCCCTATTTATAATAAATTGTTGTTGTTACCTGATCCTTGGTCTCGCGCTTGGGTTCTATTCTGGTTCCGTAACAGAATACTCTGGCCAACATGGACCCAGCGGACCAGGATTCAGAGGTTAGTGTTAGCTCCCTTCAGTTCGCTCTCTCCTCTCAAGGAGCCATGCTCGGGCAGCATGACCAGGCTCTGCGCAATATGGTCGAGTCACTGCAGGTGATATCGACAAGCCTCAGTCGTGTTGAAGCGCAGCTAAACCCCGCTCAACCGACTGTTACTAACCCTGTTGTTCCCTCTCCCAGTCAGGCCCAGCCTCGTGAACCGTTCGTCCCTGCCCCAGAGAGATACGACGGAAAGTTGGGTGATTGTAGAGCTTTTTTATTTCAGTGTGCACTTGTTTTTGAGACTCAGCCACTCACTTACGGCCACGATCGTTCCAAGATAGCTTATGTTCTCGGGTTGCTATCGGGCAGAGCTAGGGCGTGGGGAACAGCCTTCTGGCACAACCCGCTAACTAGTCACGTCAATTACAAAGGTTTTTTCGAAGATATGATTTCTGTTTTCGATCATCCCGTTGCTAGCAGAGATACTGGGGATCAGCTGCTCAGCCTTCGCCAGGGTTCACTAAGCGTTGCGGAGTATTCCATTGATTTTCGCACATTAGCAGCAGAAGTAGGCTGGGATGATCAGGCCTTGCAGGCGATTTTTTCAAAGGGGTTAAACGGAGCAGTTAAGGATTGTTTGGTGGGCCGTCCTGAAACTAATAACTTACAGGAATTAATAACTCTGGCTATCAAGATCGATAACCGCATCCGCGATAGGGAACGAGAGGAGCCCAGTAAAACCCCTGTTAAACCCTTTTTGCTTCCTGACACTAGTTTTACTCTGAGAGATAGTTCTCGTTCAGTTGTTACACCAGAGGTCCCTATGCAGTTGGGACGCAGCCGGCTAACTCCGGCCGAGAGAGACCGTCGCTTCAAACATAGATTGTGTATCTATTGTGGTGAAGGGGGACACCGCTTGATTAACTGTCCGGTTCGGTTAAACTAGGCCACTCACCAGTTTCAGCCGGGGTTCTGGTGAGTAGCGCAACTGTTCTTAATTCTCCCCGTAAACGGGTAAATTTGGAAGCTACCCTGTTAATTAACAATAAACCACTGTCATTGTTAGCTCTTGTTGATTCAGGTTCAGACGCTAACTTTATTGACTGCGAGTTCGTTCGTGAAGCCGGTATTCAGGTTCTCCCCGTTTCCCAGACACTAAGAGTTGATGGTTTAAATGGCCAGTCGCTAGCTCAAGTTGTGAGTGAAACCCCCCCGCTATCGTTGCTGTTAGCAGGTAATCACAGGGAGAGTTTAGCTTTCCACATTATGCCCTCATCTCATGCCCCCATCGTCTTAGGCCTCCCGTGGTTGCAGCTCCATAACCCACAGATTGATTGGTCCAAGGGTAAAATTACAAGCTGGAGTGAGTACTGTCATGCTAAATGCCTTACTTCAGCATCACCCTCATGTAAGACTCTTGGTGGTACTAAGTTTCCGGAACCCCCCGACTTATCTTCAGTGCCCTCAGTTTACCATCATCTAGGAGAGGTGTTTAGTAAGGAGAGGGCTCTCACCCTTCCTCCTCACAGGCCTTACGACTGTTCAGTTGACTTACTGCCGGGTGCCCCGTTTCCAACCAGTCGCCTGTATAATCTGTCAGGTCCTGAGAGAGAGGCCATGGAGAGCTACATAACAGAGTCCCTCAATTCAGGATTTATTCGTCCCTCGTCTTCTCCACTCGGAGCTGGTTTCTTCTTTGTCGATAAGAAGGATAAGACTCTCCGACCATGCATTGACTTTCGAGGCCTGAACAATATAACAGTGAAAAACAAATATCCCTTACCTCTCATCAGCTCAGCTTTTGAACCGCTTCAAGGCGCCACCATCTTCACCAAACTGGATCTCCGTAACGCCTATCATCTGGTTCGTATTAAGGAGGGGGACGAGTGGAAGACAGCGTTCAACTCTCCTCTAGGACATTTCGAATATCTCGTAATGCCGTTTGGTTTAACCAATGCTCCTGCGGTGTTCCAAGCCCTTATCAATGACGTATTGAGAGACTTTTTGAACCACTCTGTGTTTGTTTATTTAGACGACATTTTGATTTTTTCTCGTTCACTGGAGGAACACATTGGTCATGTGCAGAAGGTTCTGCAAAGACTATTAATGAACAAACTCTTCGTGAAAGCTGAGAAGTGCGAATTTCATACCCCCTCAGTCTCTTTTCTAGGATACATTCTGGAGAGTGGTCAGGTTAGACCAGATCCTGCAAAGATCGAAGCTGTCATGGAGTGGGAGACACCAACTTCTCGCAAGCAGCTGCAGAGATTCTTGGGCTTCGCTAACTTTTATAGACGTTTCATCCGGAACTACAGCCAGGTTGTAGCCCCCCTCACAAGACTAACCTCTCTCTCTGAACCTTTCCTGTGGTCTCCTGCTGCACAGGAGGCGTTTGCTGACCTAAAGAGAAGGTTTTCTTCAGCACCTATCTTGGTGCAACCAGACATCCAGAGACAATTCATCGTGGAAGTGGACGCGTCAGACATTGGAGTGGGGGCAGTTCTCTCTCAGAGGTCTTCCTGTGACCAGAAACTACATCCGTGCGCCTTCTTCTCCCGCAAACTATCACCGGCTGAGAGGAACTACGACGTGGGAAATCGGGAGTTGTTGGCAGTGAAGTTAGCCTTGGAGGAGTGGCGGCACTGGCTAGAGGGTGCTGAAACACCATTTGTGGTCTGGTCCGATCACAAGAACCTCTCCTACATCCAGACAGCCAAGAGGTTGAATTCTCGTCAAGCCCGGTGGGCGTTGTTTTTTACCAGATTCCATTTTACGGTCACCTACCGACCTGGGAGTAAGAACATAAAACCAGATGCATTATCAAGACAGTTTGATAGAGACAAGGAAACACAAAAAACTATTGACACGATTCTTCCCTCATCCTGCCTGGTGGCTTCGGTGACATGGGAGATCGAGTCAGCTGTCCGTAATGCCTTGAGGGATCACCCCGACCCCGGTGGGGGCCCAGATAACTGCTTGTTCGTTCCTGTTATTGTCCGTTCTCAGGTTCTTCAGTGGGGACATTCATCCAAGATAGCCTGTCATCCGGGTGTTTCTCGGACAACGGACCTGCTCAAAAGACATTTCTGGTGGCCATCCATGAACAGGGACATTAAAGACTATGTGTTGGCTTGTTCTGTGTGTGCCCGGGGCAAGGCGTCACATCGGCCGCCGGCGGGTCTGCTTCATCCCCTCCCTGTTCCGGGTAGACCATGGTCTCACATTGCGTTGGACTTCATCACCGGTTTACCCCCCTCAGAAGGTAATACTGTCATACTTACCATTGTTGACCGTTTTTCTAAATCTGCTCATTTTGTTGCACTCCCTAAATTACCCTCTGCTTCCGAGACCGCTGAACTGCTCACAGTTCATGTCTTTCGGTTGCACGGTATTCCCTCTGACATTGTCTCCGATCGAGGTCCCCAGTTTACATCACAAGTCTGGAGGGCGTTCTGTCAGGCACTGGGAGCTACGGTGAGCCTCTCTTCAGGATACCACCCACAGTCCAACGGCCAGACTGAGAGGGCTAATCAGGACGTAGAGGCTATGCTCCGTTGTGTTTGCGCCCAGAGACCAGATAAATGGAGCCAGCATCTGTCATGGGTTGAATACGCCCACAACTCCCACACATCCTCGGCCACAGGTATGGCACCGTTTCAAGTTTCTCTTGGTTACTTACCCCCGTTATTTCCCAGTCAAGAACAAGACATTAACGTTCCCTCCGTCCAAAGTCACCTGCGACGGTTACGCAGGACCTGGAGGGAGACACGAGCCGCATTGTTGAGGACTAGGGAACGGAATCGTAGGTTGGCTGATCGCCACAGGGTTCCAGCACCTACCTACACGCCAGGCCAAAGGGTCTGGTTGAACTCTAAAGACATTCCCCTTAGCGTTTCCTCTAAGAAGTTGGCCCCCCGGTTCATTGGTCCCTATGAGGTCTTGGAGATAGTGAATCCCTCAGCGGTACGTCTCAGACTTCCTCCTGCACTCAGGATCCACCCCACATTCCATGTGTCACAACTAAAACCGGTTAACACCAGTGAGTTTAGCCCTCCGGCCGTCACCCCTCCACCCCCCCGACTCATCGATGGCCATCCGGCCTTTACGGTTAACAAGGTGATGGACGTTCGCCGCAGGGGGCGTGGTTTTCAATTTCTTGTTGACTGGGTTGGTTATGGTCCAGAGGAAAGAAGCTGGATATCTAGAACTCTGATTTTAGATCACTCAGTAATTCGTGACTTTTATCGGGACAATCCGGGAAAGCCGGGTGGACCGCCAGGAGGCGGTCGTTGAGGGGGGGGTACTGTTATGATTTGGGTTTTTGTTAGTGTGTGCACTTTTGTTGTTTGCTTTCCCTGTTCGTCTTCTCCTCCTGTGTGCTCCCCTTCCCCTTGATTACAATTTGTTTCAGCTGCACAACCAGGTGTCACTCATTCCACGTCTCGTCAACTCCTCCTCTTAAGCCGGCTCTCCACATGCAGCCGGCGCCAGAGTATTGTCAACCCTCCGTGGTATCAAACCTCTAAATCAGGCTTCCGTGTACTTTGATGTTCCTCGTGATTTACTTGTACTTACCCTCTTCGTGTTCTCTCCTCGTCAGCTCCCAGTCCAGACCTACCTGCCCCTTCGTGTCCTGTCGTCTCATCGTGTTCACTTGGATTTCACCTCACGCGTGCTGGATTAGGGTTTTTTGAGAGTCACTTGGATTATTGTCTACACTACGCACCTGAGCTTGGACTCTTGCTCATTATTGTCACCAGTGTCACTTTCCCTATTTATAATAAATTGTTGTTGTTACCTGATCCTTGGTCTCGCGCTTGGGTTCTATTCTGGTTCCGTAACAGAGTGTCTTCCTTTATAAGAGATGTTCGTGATAAAGTTGTCTTTATCTTCCTTCTTCTTACATTATTTATTTATTTTTTTAAAGATTTATTTTTGGCGTTTTTATGCCTTTATTATAGAGGGAGGAAAGTTTATAGAGTCGGAAAGGGGGAGAGAGTGGGGAGAGACATGCGGGAAATGGGCCACAGGCCTGACGCGAACCCGGGCCACCCGCGCGCGAGGACTGAGCCTCAATACGTGGGATCGCGCGCACTGCCGCTGCGCCACCGGCGACCCTTCTTCTTACATTTTAACATGTAAATGTGAAATGGTCCTCTTAGTTAGAAGTGAACATTTACTGCTCATCTATTCAGACAGAATCAATCTTGTCTCTCGAGGGAAAGAATTGTGTGAAACCTACATCACCCACATCAATCACACCAAGTGGACTTAACGCTCCTTCAACTATGTCGTCTAACTTCCCACGTGCTAAGCAGCCGGAGCTGTTGCTCTAAATGTCAAATATCAATTACTTTAACCCTGTGGTGAGAATAATTGAATGTAAACCTATTGACTAAAGTAGACTCCTGAATCGCTCACAATTGCGATGGTTACACGAGTTCAAGAGCACCACTTCTTTGTTGGTTTGGATACAAGCTGAACGAGAACAGTTTGAATGTTCAGTTAGTTTATCTCATTTATCTCAGATGATTACTCATTAATGGTTTATCAAATTAAAACTGTGGGACGCTGATAGCCTAGCAGTTGTGTTGCGTGCCTCGTGTACAGAGGCAACAGGTTAGAATCTGACCTTTGCCCTTTGCTGTATGTCAGCCCCGACTCTCACATCCCAACGTTTACTGTCTCTCTTCAGCTGTCCTCTCTGGTCAAGACAGAAATACCATCGCGCCATAAAAAAAATAAATAGGTGGAAATATGGAAACACATTTTTCTGCCATTTTTTTTTTTAAGAGAAAAATGAAATTCCAACGTCTACAAAAACACTCAACAATGTGACATGTTGCAGGTTATTATTGAAGTTGTTTCCAGGTGGACCCCTTGTCTGGTTTGATGGATTTCATTTCCACGTGATCAATAAGAAAAATGAGTTTAGTGACAAGACGTCAACAGATATGAAGCTGCTACATGAAATGGATAAACCCTTCTAGAAGCTGCTGTTTAATGAAACACACAGTGAACTATTTCTCCTTGTGTGTTCCTTATGTTTGCAATACAACCACCATGGTGTAATATTCGTCCAAACCTAAATTAAAGTCTTTGCAGCTTTGTGGTAATGTCTTCATGTGAGCTGAATTCAGATGTGTGTTGTGTGTTTATCATATTATTCAGGCTGGTGGATTTCATTCAGCCATTTTTACATGGTTCAGTTTTTCTCTGATATAGCTCCAACTCTGCTCGTCTTTAAAGCCATGGGAATCCTTTTTTTTTAAACTGTACTGTTCGTTAAACCTTTTAAAAAAAGTAGAGTGTCAAATGAGTATGAAGCCACTGCTAAACACAAGAAGTCTTAGAGTGAAACTCTTCTTGTTTGCCTGATTGTTGTTCAAAGTAGATTTGTATCTTGGTGATAAAAGCATCTTACGGATTCAGAGTGATAACTTTCACTTTTGAGTCAGAGCAGTTTTTACTCTTAAGAAGTTTATCTTTAAACACCCTGAGCTTTCAGTATCAGCTCGGTGAGTGGGATTACTTTTTGTGCTTGCACAGTTATTTCTGTTATTATATTACACTACAATTAATAAGTTGGCTTTCTATTGGGCATTCAATCTCCAGAAACTAATTTAAACGAATCCCTGGCTTATTAGGTTTGTGAGATAAAAATAAAAAATCCCCTTGTTACTTGCTGTAAAATATTTGTCATTCCCTGAACAACATTCATTTGTACTAGATCACGGCCCAAATGGGATCAGGGCAGTATCAATGACAGAGAATTGCTTTTTCTGACCTTAATTAATTAGCTTATCGGTCTGCTTGGCCTTTGGGCTGCAATTACAGGATGGAAGGAAAGCACAGGAGAGAGATATTTGGAAGGACAGACGATGTGACCGCTGGGATCATTAAATCTACAGGCAGAGACGAGAGGGTGCAGAAAATAAGAGCACCGACCTCTTAGCATGTTTAAGCAACACAATCAACAGCAGATAATTCAAAGACAGGGTAATATATATGCTGCTGATATGTTGACATAGTGTGAGTCTTGCAGTGGCAGGAGGGGGGGACTCTAACAGAGGCTGTGAGGCTCACATGGAGCAGCAGCAGGACTGTGAATTATCACCTCCCTCCCTGCTGCCGAGCCCTAAAGCCCTGCTGCTACATATCTTTCCCTCTTAATGGCCCATCTCTCCCCTCTGTGTGTGTGTGTGTGTGTGTGTGTGTGTGTATGTGTGTGTGTGTGTGTGTGTGTGTGTGTGTGTGTATACGTGTGTGTCTCTCTCCCTCTCTCTCTCATGCACACACACAAAGGCACAAACTCATGCATACAGAGCAGCTCCCAGTCCGTGTACATGTACTTGATGTACATGTGCCTTGATCATTCGGAGCTTGGACTCAGTGCCTCTCACAATAAAAAATATAATGTAACCCCTTTATGTAAAAACAAAACAAAAAAAGACAAAAAAAAAACCCCTTGGTATTCTTCTTAGTGATTTTTGGAGCTGTTAGGGAAACTTACCACATTAACAATGAAATACACAAAGTGAACAAAAGGTTGAATTGAGGTCAAACAGACAAGGTCTAAAAAGAAATATTCTTCAATGTAAGGCACCACATGGTAATGACAAAATACAACGGTAGCAGTCATCATCGCAGCGTCCGTGGGTTCAAATGTGACCTCGGCCCTTTGCTGCATGTCACCCCACACTCTCTCATCCAAACATTTCCTCTCTCTTCAGCTGTCCTATCCAATAAAGAAAAGAAGGTCCACAACTATATATGTATATATGTATATATATATATATATATATATATATATATATATATATATATATAAAATGTCTTTCTAAAAAGACAATGAACCTACAAAGTAATAGACATGTTGAAAAAGCATATACTACATGGAGTGAATTACTTTAGTGTTGCCAATAGAACTTTAACTTTTCTTCTTAGTGTCCAGTAGGGGGCGACAAAACCGGTTGTAAAAAATATATATAGATTTTATGTCAGCTGATGACAAAATAAAAAGTTGATCTGTTACCTCAGTAAATATTTTTCTAATACGTTTATGATTTCAATGATTTGTTTTAGAACCAAGTCAACACAGCATGAAGTGAATAATAGCCCTCATAAGAATCTTTATGCATACAGATGGTAAAACAAGCACAGATATTAACACACGTCTTAATATGTACCTAAAGCATTTACACACCATGACTCTCACTGCCTTTGCCACAGAGATCAGAAGACCCCATATTACAACATGTGTTGTTTTTCAAGGTCAGTCTAAAGGACATAGGTTTTAAATTGATACACAGCTTGGTTCGAACAGCATGACACAAGACCAACAATATAAAGGTTGACACTGTAATAACAGGTCTGGATCAGAATCACTCCAGTGACCATGAGCCGATGATAGAGGGGCGTTTAGGGCAGTGAAGCAAGGGGAGAAGCTCGCTCTATCTATCTATCTATCTATCTATCTATCTATCTATCTATCTATCTATCTATCTATCTATCTATCTATCTATCCTAATGTATTTAATCCATCCATCCATCCATCCAGTGGGAGTTGCAGGGTAAGTCATGATTCAACATAATAGGAGTGAGTAAGTGGTATAATAACAATCCTTTCACAATACAGCAGTTCAGGGATAAATTATATATTGCCACACAGTCATGTAATGATACATGATGATATCTGATTAACGACACAATACTAAAATGTATTCACTGTAATCTGGAGTCTGTTTCACCTCTTATCATGCTTCTTTTCTGTACGACGTCATTCAGCTGTCTTCTTTTTGTCTCTGTCTTTTTGTAAGTCTTTTATTAGTTAATTTACCAACCTATCCACCTACCTAACAACCTATCCATCATATTTAATGAAACTAAGAGATAGGTAGAGCTCCCCCCACATTTAGAGATTTTTAATGACCTGTCAGTCTGATGTCTGCCAGCTGATGACACTTTTTATGTGAGGGTTTGCTTTAAAAGCTGAGTGGATTGAACAGTGTCATACGAAGGTTACTGATCCCATCGATGGAGAGCAGAGCTAAAACGGCTAAAAGAGATATTTTTCATTTTATAATAATAGAGGGATGGATTGAGCTGGTTGGCATTTTTATTAATCAGAGTATTTCTTAACTTAATGGTCAGTATTAGAGTTAGAGTTAGTACAATGACTTTAAAAAAAAAGAAGAGGGGGCAGCAGTAGTTTGGGACTTGGGTTGGGAAGCAGAGGGTCGCCGGTTCAAATCCCAGTGAGGACCAAAATATGGAAGTTGGTCTGGTTGCTGGATAGGTACCAAACCACCTCTCTGCCGAGAAGCCCTTGAGCAAGGCTCCAAACCCCCACCAGGGGGCGCTTCCAGTGGGGGCAGCCACCACGTTCTGACATCTCTTCATTAATTCATGTCCCGAGGTCCTGCTTGTGCATGTGTCTGATTCAGGCCTGTGTGTGTGAGAAGCAAGTAGAGTTATGTTCTATATACTACATCTGCATTTCTGACCCTACTCTGCAATAAATTCTCTTCTTCAGTATGTGTGTTTTTTTTCCACAACACTGTGCTCTGATCCTGTCCCGCATCAACAGGAGCTGTTTGGCATTTCTCGCTGTTCTTTCAGTTTTTTCATCAGACTTATTTCTCTGAAACATGCAGCACACAAGGAAATAGGAAGTTTTCCCATACAGTAAATGCTTGGAGAGGATGAAAGCAACCAAGTGGTCATAAATTATCCCTGCAGATCACCGGAGGCTGCGGAAAAAGCACACATTTTCTTTCAAATACAACAGTGTGTAATACTGCTTGTAATACAGGCCTGACATCCTCTGATGAAATTATTCATTTGCAGTTGGAGCTGCGATGCTTTTACGAACACCACTGATATTGTGTTGTTGTTGGGTGTGTAATTTAAATGTTAATGGAGGGACTTGTTGAGGCCATCTTCATCTGCAAAATATAACAGCTTTTCTTACATTGCTCCAACCTGACTGCACTTCTCATTCACAGAGATGTTGTGTGGTATCACACAGCAATATACCAGCATTTTCTTCTTCAGAGGTTGAGCTGTTAAGTTGTATGAACTTCCTGGTGTGCTGAGCAGAGAGATTTGGTAGCCTGCATGTCATAGGTTTACTTGAACATCTTTAGGGACTTGCAGATTTTTATACTCTTTCGTTCAGTTACTGTTGCTCCGACAATCAATCTTCATTTCTTCATCCTTAAAGGGCACCGCTGACAAAAAAAGGGCAGGTAATCTTGGCCACTGCTGTGCACATTGACACTGTGCTGTAGAGCAACAGGTTAGGACAAAAGACTATACATTACTTTTAAAACCTCACTGGAGCCGAGTCTGCAGTAAATGCCAGGAAATACGTCTCATATCCATTGTCGCTCTAAATTCCCTCTCAAAGATGGAGCAGTACATTACATCCCTCCTGTCAGTTGAAGACTGTCCATCAGGGCTTCCATAATGAAAAGTGAGCTTTCCGTCTCTGCGTCTTCTCCTCAATCTCGCTCCCTTTCTCTTTCTTCCGGCAGCCGCTGTCTCTTGCAACTCTCCATTCCGAATATTTCTCCTTTCACACACACTCTCTTACTCTGCAAAGTCACAGTCAAAGTCAGCAGTAATGGCAGTGGAAGCACTGTGTATGAGGAGTGCACTAAGGACAGCTCCATGGTATAGGGAAATAATGCAAGGGCAGTTTTGCTGGTAGGGTGCAGTTGATTGTCTGGTGGCATTATCAATGTCAAGACAAGGGATGCATAGTAAGTGTCACTTCAACGTTGTCATCAGCCTCAAATACATTTTTTAACCAATATGGTTGGCTGATACAATGTTTAATTTATGCAAAGGGACAAGACATTAAAATATAATTGAATTATATCCTCCAACACAACAGGGGGCAGTATGGACCTTTAAACCTAGAAAGAAAGATAAATTCAGTCCTAATGTACAAGGAGACCAAAGCTGAGGTCTTAGAGTCTCTGACTGTTAGCATTATGAAAAGCACACAATCTTTTGTCAACATCTGCATGAAAGCCAACACAACATACGATCTGCATTATAATATTTTAATTAAAAATATATATATATATATATAAACAACCTCCATGGTCTTTGCATATAAGGTAGATAAAATCATGTGTGTCTATCAGTACCTCAATCAGCAATCAGCCAAAATGAGATTGAAAACATATTGCATAGCATGCAATATGTAGAGAAAGTTAGTCAGATTAATGTTTATCAGTTGATCACCAAAGTCCAAAACACTGGCTGTTCAGATTGTTTCTGATTGTACAGTCTGCTGATAGACAGATGCCAAACACTGCTGATCACAGTCTTTATTCTTAAAAGCCTCTAACACACCCAAAGTAGCTCCTGAAATGTAAATGACAACACTAGTGCATTCACTCTCACAGCAGTGCTGCAGGAGCACGATAAACAAGGCTGGGACATCATCTCATCTTTGAATCTCAGAGTCCAACCTGACATCATGTTTAGTTATAACCCTCCAAACATTCTACTTTCAAACATTTAAAGAGAGAGAAAAGCAGCCCTAAAAACTACAAACATAGATATTTTGATTGCACTCCAACCGTTACAATGCTGAATCAATATATATTATTTTTTTCTGCAATCACAACATTAACAATCATTGAGCCTTTATTACTTTTCCTTAAAAGTGTGACATGAGACTGACCTTAAAGTTTTCACTGACACCACTTTAAAACCAACGTCCTACGTGTTGGCCACACACACGCACGCACGCACACACACGCATACACACACACAAAGAGGAAATGAGTGCTTGTAAATCTTACCTTTCCTGCTGCAGAGGCTCCTTTGTCCAACGAGAAGCTACAGAGAAACATATGAAGAGGGAGGATGAATCACACAGGAACGGTCTTCACACATGCACACACATCCACTTGTTCACTAACCGAATGCACAAACATACTCACACAGATTTGACTTCTTTCTGTGCATTCTGTCTCTCTTTTAATGGTTGAGGGATTGGTGGGCTCTTAGTTACATTGACACACACACATGATTATCATTTAAGAATAAGTATGAAGTCTAAAGATATTGAATAAGGAGCTTTAGTTTTACTTTAAGCTATCTACCATCTCTGTTCTGTAGTGTTTCTCCTTCTGAAGGCTGGTAATCCTGCTTTTAATAAATAATTCACATTGTGATTGAGTCACAAATATGTGTGAAAATTCAAAACCTACATGGATATTGTTATTTTACATGGAGATACTAGCAGTGTAGCCAAACACAAATGTTAGGCTGCAATTCACAGATATGGCGGAGATGGCTGCACAGAGAGGTTTATATTTTTAAAGAATACATAAAAGTTCTCTGCTCTCCCAGTCAAGCTTTTCATTAAGTTTCAAATGCATCTCACAAACACACATACATGCTCTCTCTCTTTGTCTCTGCAAACATCCCAGGAAGTGTTTGAAATGTGCTTCATTTTTTCAAACTGAAAAGACTTCACATCCTTAAGTGCTCAAGAAGGAAAAGTGACAACTCAAAGCTCGGATTTCCATTCTACGAATCAAGAAAAGTATCAAGTGAAAACTGCAGAGACCAAAACACTGCAGTCCCACCCGCAAAACACATCAGACTCAACATAATGAGGGTTTAAATGAAGACCTTTCTTGAGATTCAATTTCAATTAGCCTTGTGGACTTTTTAGACCAACGCATCCATTCATTATATCTCCACAGTGTTTTCTAAATGGCTGCTCTTTGGTCCTGACTGATAATTGACAGTCATGACATATCCGCCCAAATGTTCAACTCACTTGGCTGCTCGTTGTCTGTCTGAAACTCTGTTATTTGTATTGCTGCTTGTTTTGTCCAGGACACTCTTAAAAAAGAGATTTTTAATCTCAATGACTTTCACTTCTTGGTTACATAAAGGTGAAATAAAAAAAATGGAATGTCATTTAATATGAGCAGGTTTTCAGCTCTCACATATATTGCAATGTCTACATAAAAAAATTTAACACCTGTAAAAAATATTGACTTATTTATGTAACTTTACTGAAATGAATGGCAGTCCTACATCTAGAAATACCTTTGCAGCAGTTTAAGTTATGACTAAAGTCCTTGCTAAGATTTCAAAAAGTGACACAAATTGTTAAATACTGTATAAAGAGAAACTACAGGCTGAAAAAGTGACATGGTCTTTCTCAGAAACATTGCACAACAATAAAAAATCAAAACCTTACAGTAGACCAGAAACTAATCTTTAATTTAAATACAGAATACTGTCTATAGGCCCCTTTGTTTTTGAAGAATCAGAGAGGCCTTACACATTATGAGTTCTTGCACTGTTGGGTTGTGTGATATTGACTTGGTTAGAAAAGTGTTCTGGCCCTTCCATCAGACTTTAATTTGGTTGTCGGGGATCTCCTTTGTTTCGGGTCATGAGCTGCAGAGTAATAGCTCAGGTGTAGCATTTTGACAGAGGCTTTGGCATTTTTCCCACAGAGCCTCGCTATTCACTCTTCAAAAACACGCGAAAAAGAATTGTGGCATCTAAAAGATGGTCTGCAAACAAGAGATGGCTAAAGACTGTGACATTTGAAGTCTCAGAAGACAGATCATGTGTTTCTTTATTATCTCTGTTCAGTCTTTTTTCCTGCTACAGTATTAAGTTTCTTGCCTGAACAAACCAACATCATGAAGTTCATATTCTGTGCAATACATTTAAAAAAATGTAAAGGGGGAGAATTATTGATCTGTTTTGATTATATAAAAGCTAAGAATTAGGGTCTATGTGAGTTGACAGGTGATGGGCACAATGTAAATGTTTACCAAGAGGCTTAAGTCCAGCCTTACCTTCAACTTTTTGCCTATGAGTCAGCATTTTACAGTACGGTGTCTATCATTCAACTTCAAATCCTCTCTTTGATGGGTGATGTCCCTCACAACACTAAGTCCATGTTTTACGTATTTTTTCCACAATAAATTGAGTAAAACCACGAGAAAATCAGAGTAACAGTATTTTTTAGTGTTTGTATGAGAGGTCTTGAACCAGACCAGCACTCACCTTGCCACACTGCTGTTGGCCGAGCTCTCACCGATCTGTGAGCTGGCAATCCACTTGGTCTCGCCCACCACAGTCCTGGCATGCGGCAGACGGCCCACGTCTTTCACCGTCATCATCAGGTGCCGCGATGACTTCAGGACCCTGACGGCCTCATCGTGCGGGATGCTTAGGAAGCTGCGTCCGTTCACCTCCAGGATCTGGTCGCCCACCTGTTTGGAGGGAGCAATACAGAGAGGGGCGGCGGAAGGGACTGAGCGAGGTGGCAAGGGTGGACCAGGCAGAGGCTGTCACATGCAAAGGTTCAAGTTCAAGGTGAAAGACGAAAGGTTACATAACAGATGGAGGTGGTGGAGGTGTGTAAAATGTTAAATGGATCTTGGTGAGATAATAAGGTTGTAGGTTACTTTCTAAAGGTTGTGATTTTATGCGGTTGGACAGCAAACAGAGATAATTACACAAAGAGCGAAGTTTTCTCTGCTCGCTGACAGGATCAAGACCAGCTCTCTTTAATATGTAATTGAAAAGGTCTTCAGGTAATTTCACATTCTATCAAAGAGCTGAGCCTGGAGGCAGCAGGAGAAAGACAGGTGGTACAGTGTAAGGTGCTGTCTGCTATAATGAGCTGATGTATTGTAGCCTCACCCTTGAGGTCAGCTCTCCTAGATGTGCAGGTGAAAGTATCATTACTGATTAATGAAGCACTATTTCAACCACAAAATGAGCTTTCCCATATATACCACCTTTATATCTGCTATGCTTGCTTTCATCACACAGGTATAAATCATGTTGTTGACACACTGTAGACAATGGGGCTCCATCTCCCTACATTTTACAAAATAGAAGCCAGCAGCCGCTGACTTATTTCACTGATGGTGTCCTGTGGAGCAAAGACATGCATAGTAAGGAACCTGCTAGTGGGACCCGTGGGATTGATTCCACACCTTTTTAAGCTGACCAGCGCACAGATGAAATTTACTGATGGAACGGCAAAGATCCCTCAGGTCAGTATAGTCTGCAGGACATATTCCTGTGTCAGTTTGAAGCAGCACTCGCACTTATGGGTCGTTCAATGACTCGTGTTTGTACTTAATACGACACGTTCCTTATCCACTCTAATAAAAGGGTAAAGAGAGCCGTCAGTCACATCTGCTCTTCTTAACATCGAATAACTAATTAAAACTAAACTTCTCAGGACAGTGAACACAAATCAGAATGACAAGAACTAACTTTGATGACAGAAAATATTTGTTGTTAAAGTTTGTAAATTATTCTTTTGTTGACATGAAGAAGGCGGGCTTTATGACCGACTGTTGGACATGGATCATTTCAAATAGTGCCTTTTAGGGTAAAACACAAAGATAAGCAGCCGTTGCAGTTTTTTTTTTGATTATCAAAAAACCTTATACATACACTTAAATTCACATGAGACTTTGACTGTATATTGAAAGTGACAGTATGGGAGTCGCAGGTCAGACACAGTGGTCATTTTAGTCCTTTTAGACAAGAAAGTCAGACATTGTGCTACAGCCTCTCTCTGACTCTAACTGTATCTGACAGCCTAACACTTTCATAAATGACTCATTTAGGACACACTTTGCCACTCCCCCTTTGTAAAACACCACACACTCGCCGATCTCAGAAATGACTTTGGCTGGCATTTAGGCTTAATGTAGTCTTTAGCATTTTAAACAGTCCCTAAATGTCACTTTTGTCTCTTTGTTTTAATATCTTTTTACTCTGCTCAGCCATCCAAACCTTGCGATTCTTTCATAATCTGTCAGAGCAGCAGCCAATTCAAGCTAGACGTTTCAGTTTATTGGGTGTCTTCCAACAACCTGAGATAACCCGATTCTATTCTCCAGAAAAGCCTCTAACTGTATCAGATCCTTCAACAAAACAATTTGTATTAATCATATTAAGTGAGGCCACTTGATTTCAAATGCAAAGGGACACATAATCAAGACAGTAGTTACAAATGACATCAAACAATCACTTCTAACAAGCACTGTGTTGGTGAGAGCACACAAGGCTGCCAACGCAAACTCCTCTTACAAGCATTTAGTCAAAGCGACAGGCTGAGCTCAACCCTCAGGGATGAGAGACAGATTTTTTAAAACAGATTACAAGCTGTTTATTCCAGCTGTTTGCATTACAAGACGGCACGAAATAGCTTCTTATGGAGTGTTGAAAGTATTTGACAACCCCGGAGCTGAGCTTATTGTGAGCTCAGTGGCGTTTATCTCAGTTTCACTTTGATTTGTCACAGCTTGAGAGAAAACCGACTGTGTGGAATGTACACAAAGAAGCAGACACACATCATGGCAACATTTAAATTCTTTACGTTAGTATCTGTGTCACCTGAAGAAAAAAAATGGCAGCTTGATTACAGAAATGTATTCAATGTTATTTGAATATGTTTAAAAAAAGCTTTTACTGCAGGCTACACAGCACAGGCTCTGCTTAATTATCCTTATCAAAGGTATACATTTTTAAGGCTAATACATCCACCATATTTGCTAATCTAGAACACAATTATGGCTATAGTGATTGTGATGCACACAAGGAGGCGGTACAGAACACTAACAAGTGAAGAAGTCTTTATGTGTTCATGGTGTGCGTGGCAGATCGACAAAAAGGAGACTAACTTCTTTTTAGTAAAATAAATCTCTCACGTGCACTATTCTTACTTTTGCAGCAAAAAAAACACATTTTTCAAAACTTAACAAACAAAGATCTCATTAGAAAATCTAACTAACAACAGATTTTCTGTAATTCGCAACCTTTAATGCGTTGTTCCAAATGTTTTTTTTTTCTAATGACAGACATGTAGACAGGAGAAGATACTGCTCGCCACTGGCAAAGACGAGAATGGAGCAAAGATTCCTGTAACTTTATTTGGAGGGAAGGGAAAAGTGTCCTTTGAGAATAATCGGGCTGCAGGACTTGTTAAGAGTGAGACTGTACAAATGTCACATTCGGGCGGAGCAAAAGCTTCACTGCACTCTAAAGTGCAACATATTGTATGTTTTACCATGACATTTTTAGTCTAAATCCACAAAACATTTACAATAAATAAACTCACTATCAATGGTTTAAGAACTACTTTGTAATCAAAATCCCCAAATGCAATGTGTCAAACTTTATAAAGACGGTTTCTGTCAGTGCGCTCTATGAAGTAATCCACTGACTGTCTTTAGTGTGAGGACGAGTGGGTGAGTGAACAAGGGGGAGATTTTTGAAAGCCTATGGGACACTGTCAAAACGAAGCATCAAACACTGTACCAGACACCTGACTGCAGAGATGGTAAAAGGCGTGTGCAAAAAATGGAACATTTGGAGAAACAGTAAAAAAAGAACCTGCCTCAAATTTCCCCATGACCTTTGAGTGTCTTTTAGCAAGAAAAAGACATGCTGGGTAACAGGGACAAGAACCTTAATGTCCTTTAGGGCCTCATATAACGTCTGAAAGCCGACCAAGGCAGCTCATAGAACCTTTCCATCAATATTACTTTGCTTGAAGTCATCTGCCAGAAAAAATATGAGAAACTGCCAGAATTCAGGTCTAGTAGAAACTTGACCCAATAATATAGACTTACCGTGCTGCCAAAGGTGCATATTGAAGAATGATCTATAGTTGGAGATTTAACCGTTTGAAAAATGTCCACATACTGTATTTAAGTATATTGGTTATTGCCGTGTCCCACAAAAGGATGACATATGGTAACAACATGTCGACTAAGTAGTCACAGTACTAGAAGCACAGGCCTTAATGATCAAATGGTATTGTGCACGCTGAGTCACTTCCACACTGTCAAGAGACACTTGAAAAGAACAGAGCCATCATTAATGTTATTAGTAACACTTGAGCTTTTTCCACGACGATGAGTCCAAATGTCTGCTGTGAAAAATCCCTGTTAGAGAGACGAAACAAGGTCTGTGATCTGAACTCCAGCTGTTGTTGCAGTTATATTCCAAAGACACAATCCTGTTAATGTCTTTGTTTGGGCATTCTGTTGGCTGCCCTGCTCGGTGCATGTTAATTAAAAAATACAGTCTTTGAGAATAGATTCCGTGTTAAAAAAAACACATCAGATTTATAGTTAATGTTCTCTTACATATTCTCCCCCCAGACACATACAGCATTTTCTGGTCAAAGTTGAGCCACTTGATTGTGCTGCTGCCTCTCCAATAATTATCGACTTTCCTTTTCTCTCTCCGTCTCCTCTTATTGTTCTGCCCCCCCCTCCTCTTCCTCATTATACTTCTATTTCAGAGTAGATGGACCCTGTCCTGTGTCGCAAGCACTTCACTTTTCGTGATCAATGTCTGCTTCACACCAGTGGCGCCGCCACGGCGCTGCATTCTGGGCAATTAAACCACAACCATCGGCAATGATGTTTACGATTAAAGAACTAATCAATGCAGCCCTTTTATAATAGCCTAACACATTCTTCATAAAGGGATGGAAAAAAACTAATGCTGCACAGTGCAGTTCGATTGACCACACTTAAATGCCACACACGTCTGCACACTAAAAACCGCCCTGAAACTTTCAACAATAAATCCAAACTTTTCTAAAACGATTGCCCCTGCGGCTCTGAACACAAGCGCGCACGTGACTGAGGGAAGGCAGAGGAATGTGAAACTTTCAAGTTTTATAGCAACTCCAAGTACGAACAGATGAAGTAGACGTGAACAAGCTGCTTTTCATGTAGTGACATCATAGGGCTGTGTCGGCGTTTAGACAGCTGTGGCAGAGAAACATGACTAGCAGAACCTGATGCATTTATAAAGCTGGCATGTTTAATCATCAAAATGGAGTTTGAAGGACAAGGCTGGGAATGATCTGTAATGAAGAAGCGTGGAGATTCGATGCCCTTATATTATTTCCACAGCAGATCTAATGTCTACAGTGAAGCTTATTTTACAGAGTAACAAACTTACTTCTTATGCATCACTGAGCCAGATACTTTGACAAATCAATCAAAGTGAACTTTTCTATTCAAAGCCATTGCATTACTGGCAACAAGAGAGTGCCTTTCATTCCTCAGAGGGCAGATTAATGTATTCAGCTGTGATACATAATATGCAATAATACCACTTATTTACTTCTAACCTCTCCAACGTGACTTAGGAAAAAGATTCAGACAAAAAAACTACAGAACCATATAAAAATGCCTTCTCTCTCCCCGCTCTGTTTATGACGGTTAATTTGTAAGGCAGCAAAGACTTTTTCACTCGTCGACAGTTTGAAATGCAAATGAAAATGTATCACTTGGTAAGTGGTGAGTGAGGAATTATAACCCCTCTGTGCTTCTGCTCAAACTAATTGCTTCCCACCAAAGATCTTCTTTGTTCTGCTCTCTTTATTTCTTGATGCTTTTACCAGACACATTTCTGAACATGGTGGACACGTGTTTTATTTGTCCTTAAGAGAAGTGCATCAACTATAAGACTTTAAAAAAAACAATCCAGCCAGACAACAAGTGTGTGTTAGATCAGTCCACTTTAAACTTACAGATGCTTGATCAGAAATGTAATTGCTGCTTTAAACAGACCTGCCCAAAAACATTGTTGGGCCCCTGAGAAACAGTGCATGGACCCTCTGCAGATACTATTTAAAAATATGAGTGCATGTGCATTGGATCAGTAGCGATAGCCTCCTGCTGACGTTTGCATTCTGGATCTGACCAGCATTTGGAGCTGACTGAAAAAAGATTGTGAAGTTATTGTTCAAATGCCCTGGCCTCCTTTATTTTCTGCCATCCTTATTTTGTGCAGGTCCTCTTACGGTTTTACAAAATCTGACATGATTGGTCTAATCTTAACTTCTATAGGAACTTCAACATCACAAATAAGAACGTTAACTATTTCAAAAAAGGGAAGGAAGAGGGGTTCTTACATTTTCAAATAGGAAACTAGAAACATCATATGTTGTGTTAATAAGAATGTAAGTACTAAATTGTGTTATTGTTGTTTTAATGTAGGATGGATTATGATTCTGCAAAACCCTCACAGGCCACAGAAAGCTTTTCCTGTTTTCCCCCTTTACAGACGGCCTTGGCTTTGAATGTGCTCTATTTAATTGGACTAAACATAGAAAGCATACACATCAGCACTGATGAATCACAGGAAAGTCCCAAAGTAATCTTACATGTAGAAGTTAATAAGACAATATTCAAGCCACCCTTTCAAGTGGTTTTAGATGTTTTCCTGTCAGTGTGATGGTAAGTTATGCAGTCTGATATATCCTAGAATTTAAATAAAAAACAATACTTATCGGAGAAAATATCATGACACAAAACAAAGTGGCATTCTTGGAATTGAGCGTCTCCACTCAATAGAATTCAGTCTTCTGTGACTTCATGCTTTATAAGTTCCAATAACCTGCAGCATATTCTGAAACTGCCTAAAGGTGTTGGGAATGTTTATAGAAAGTGTTAAAACAACTCAATCAGCTGGTTGAATCTCATAAAGCACACTATAATGAAGACAGGCAACGCTTTAAGTACATTAAACGTCAGATGGATGGGAGGCAGAAAACAGCAGAGAAATAAACACATTTACAACATTTTATATCAGCTTGAAAAAGTGCTGCAGATCAGTGATGGGAGACAAAAGAGGCGTGCAGACAGACCATTACACTACCAATGAATTTCATGACTGAAGCCTTTTTATCAGGACTATAGTCAAAGATTCCCGTGACATTATCAGAGCTGTGTGATGAACAGCCGAGGTCAGGCAGCTCTGGGCTGAATGGTGGCCGACACACAGAGGGGAGATGGCAGATAAATTGTCAGCTCTAGATCCCTGATCCCTGAAGCTACACTAAGAGTAGGGAAGGAGTTTCATCTGCTTCTCAAATGCTTTTTTACACTTTGATGCTTCCTCTTCTCCAGCTCTCTTTCAAGTTAGTGTGTTTGTACGTGTGTGTGTGTGTGTGTGTGTGTGTGTGTGTGTGTGTGTGTGTGTGTGTTTGTATATGTGTGCCCTGCTGGTCAGACATGTAACACTGAATAGAAATACATCCAGATTATTCAGCACAGCAGACTGCAGTTTAGATTCATTTTGAGTGACTGTATCGCGAGCTGAACAGTAATCTCTTGTTAAACACTTACAACAAATTAAGTGTCAACATAAGTCAATAACTCAACCTCCAACCCCTTTGCTCTGATCTTTATCATATGACCCTATGCTTTTTTTAACAGGCTGAAATGGTTTTACATCATTATAATTATTTATCAATTGTACTGGACTTAGAAGGGCACAGATAGAAAAAAATGACAAAACATTTTCTTCATTGCGTCAAATATGAAAAACTCTCTCCATTATTTCTAAACTCCAAAAGTTAGCGTGTTTGCAGGACACTCCATGTCCCATCAGCTCACATGGTACGAGGTTTATGTGTCATTTTTAAATGTTTACGAAAAGGGAGCTCCTAAAGGCAGCTCCTAAATTCAGGCTTAAATCTATCAAACATTTCTGCACATAGAAAGTGTCAAAGAGTTAACTTCCCCATATTTTAAAACCATTGAGGTATAGTGAAGATCTGGGCAGCTGTAACACTAATCGACCACATGAGAACAGACATTTTAGGTATTTAACTTAGCTTTCAAATACTGGAGAAACCCTGCTTTCTGCTCTGACTAATTGATTCTAAGAACTTTTTAGCTGGAAGCCAGGGAAACCAGTCTTAAGGGCGACAACATAAAAGATTGTGCTTTAAGCCACATCAAGGAAAACACACTATGAAAAACTCCAAATGTCAGAGAAAGAACTTATGCAGATAAAGAATATTCACATTTAAATTGAAGCCCTTTTGACATCTAGGATTCACATAATTGCTCCTTTTTTTAACTGCATATAAACTAATCTACATATCGGCTTCTCTGGTAGTCTGACACTGCAGGTACGCTCTTAGACGAAGCTTGAAAAAGGTGCCAAAGAGGGGACTTGTTCCATTTTCTGCATGCATCCTCCTTTGAAAACAAATGCTATACATTGAGAGAGCAGGTATCCATCATCTAATTTGTTACCCGGTTTGATGGAAAAAAGCTATCTCAGGTTTCATCTTAGAAGTCAAGGTGTCTTCATGGACCTGCTAATCAGCCAATCAGGGCTCACTTCATGTCTGAGTACAGTCTGTGTTTTGGGTTTTATTTCAAAGGTGACATTATGCTCCTTTATCACATTCAGGGACAGCTTCACATTACAAATATGTGTCTCTGATGTGGCTCTAGAGATCTCATCCTAATTCACACCAGCGTTTAGAGCTGTTTAATCAACCAAGAGATCTTTTTTTTTTTCTGTGAAGAAGTGAGAAAAGTGTGTGGGCTGTCTGTCTGTAATCTCTGCCTCTCGTTCTTCAGCTCCCCTGATGTCTCTCCATCGCCTGTGTGTCTTGGCAGAGGGAGGAGAACTACAGAGAGATTAGATATCGACTCTGTCCGACTGCTTCTACCTTTGTCTTCTTAAATGGGTAAAGCTTGTAACAGATTAGAGAGTGTAAATGAACTGTAGTTTGCTCAGAAACACGGAGGGAGCCAAAGTGCAGGAAACACATTTATCTCTCGTCTGAGACCTTCAGTGGGAATAATTAAAATTTAATTATGCCTCTTTGCTTCTTAACTTTGCTTTGTAGAACTCCTTGCAGCTTTTAACAAGTCTTTTTTGGATTTATTTTTGAACGCAAGCAGTCTTCATTTTAATAATGAAAGATATTCTCCTCGTGCTATCCTTTCTGTCTCTTATAGTTTTTGTCCTTCAGATTCATTCATCCAATTTCACTCCCTAACCTTCCACTCCTCCTCCTCACATATATATCCTCATATATGTCTTTTTCCTACTCCAACTTTTGTTCCGGCGATTTATTTCTTCTCTTCTGTCCACTGCAGTCATTTACTACAGAACACTAACATCAGCCACGGCAGTAACGTTTCCTCTGAAAGGTCATGGAGTGTTTGTGTCCCACCCGACTTAACAGCAGACTTTGGGCACATCGTACAGAGGTTCAGTTTGATCTGAAACGGCATAAATTAGAGAGGAAGCTGAAATGGATAGTTTCCTGGTGCACAGAGGCACAGGCGGGATCTGCAGGTTATGATGCTGTTTTTAAAAAGGTCACCACATTTCTCACACTAAAGCACACACTCCAGAGAGAGTGAGATCACGGTCACCCTCTGAGGTCGCAGCTTTCAAAAACCATTTTTCTCCTTCATGTTTTTCTGTAGAACATCTCCTGACATGTAGAGACATATGAATAGATCCAGACAGGCATCAGCTTTCAACTTTAGAGGTGAACTATTTCTTCTAAGGAAGAGTGCTGTGAGGCAACAGCACTTACCAGCGCACAAGATACTATCAGGATACTGCAGCTAAAACCAAATATTAGCAAAAATGATTATTAATTTAAGGTTTGACTGAGGAAGCAGAAAGCATTAAAGGTTTCAAAGTGGATCTCCCTTCATGTACATCTTTAATGTTTAATCTTAGATACATTTAGCTTTAAAGGTTATACCACAATGTCGTCTTTCCTGAAACAGAAGAATAACGGCTTCATCCATCCCACTTTTTGTGTGTAATGTATTCGCACACACAGAGAGATGAGATACAGTATATTAGTTGCGATATAGACTATTCGATATTAGGAATGAATGTGTTTGAAAACGTTTCCATCTTTCAGAAAAACTTGATCTGTGTAGCCGGCCGGACATCTAAATGATGCAACTCTGACAGCAGTGCTGTACTGTGCAGAGATTCAGGATGAGTGAAGTCTGAGCACATTTAAGCCTGACTGACTGATCCTGTCTGAGCATACTAATGATCCAACACACAGCCAGACGGCATCTAATAATCCCTCCAACACACACTGATATGCTGTTCAACTGTATTTTAGCTGCAAAAAGCTGCGATAAGTGAGCAAAGAGTGAACTCTTTCTGACGGTCTTCAGCATGTGTGAACAAAGAACCCAAGCTGGGTCCTCATGAAAAAACAAGTCTGAGCTCAACTTAAGGACTTTAAAGCCCCCAAAGCCCTTACAGATGTTACCATAACATCTGTTCTCATAGAGGCAACATAAAATACAAGCTCACACAAGCTGAAAACACGGTTACTGCATGATAAATAACTCAAGTTCTTTACCTGGTGGTTAAAATATAACTTTTTAATTTTCTGATGTGTAACATGTTCAAATATGCACTGAATCTTTCTTTTTCTTTTTTTGGTATATTGTCTCAAAATTTCCTGGAAATTGTCGGTTTAATGTTTTATGATGTGATTGTGTTTTGTTTGCAGCCCCTCCTTCATTTTCAAAAAAGGTTGCTGTTTTTTCAATTTAAATTAAAAAAACATTACAAATGCAGTGTTTAAAAGATTTAAAAGGCTTCGAAATACATTTTGTAGTACACAAACTCTTCATGAGTCTCAGAAGACTGACTTTACAGCCTGTAGGTCATGCATCTTTTCCATTTGCAATTTTCTCTCCAGAGAGACGTGTCAGACAGAAAAAGTCCTGAAGTGAGCACAAAGCTTCAGAGAAACGCACCGCCACTTTGACATTCAAGCAGAGGTAAGTGACGAGGTCGTAGCCTTTGGACAAACCTCGAGCTTCTACTGCTAACTTGTTCAGACTGTTCCTGCCTGTGAATAAAGTCTACATTTTAAGCTTCATTTCAAATGATTAAAGCTTGACTTATATTTACGAGACCCGTCATTTAACTCCGTTTGGACCTCGACAAATAAGATCACACATGGGTACCTACTGAGACTCGCTATGCTTTTAATCATTTAAAGAGATTCATGCCTTCAAACATTTAAAGTTGTGTCAAAACATTTTTGTGGAGATGATTAATAATTAAAACATGCCCCATGAGAATCAGTTTTATCACAGAAAGAGACCAGACACAAATATAGAAAAGGACACATTTTCATAAAATATGTTGTTTTGTTTGATACATTGAAAGTGTTTTAAGGGTTTAACTAGGATCATGTAGAATTTCTAACTGCTGGTATCTTGATAATCTTAATCCATCACCGCTCAAATGAATTACTGATGATCTCAGTCAGATACTTTCTGGCCTGAGGCAACAAATGAACGAGTCTCTTTCATGTTGATCTGCCTCCAGGATCTGTTTGTGGTCACTTAGGTCTTAAACAGACATCAGCTGTCCACCCTGAGATCTTCTTTTTTTCCATTCCAGTAAAAGTTTAAATACTGTTGTCAACACATTTTATGATTTTGAGTTTTTTCTCTGTAAGAGCAAGCATCAGTCAGTGGAGTGGAGACTTCTCTCTTAAGTGTGGGCCATTAGAAAATAATAAGTTAAAATCTAAAGAATAAAATGAGGAGCATTATGAGAATCTCATTCAGGCTCTTTACAAAAATGGAGCATAAATGCCACACTTCAAACCTTTTTAATTTAAATGACCTCAACTTGGCAAGACTCGCCATCAGCCATCAAGGACTGGATGTAAGACCACTTTCTCAAACTAACCCTACACAAAGCACACACAGAAAGTGTTCATATTTAAACTTCTCCAAACTAGAAATGTAACTAAAACGTAACCTTTAAAAAGGTACACCAGCGTCTGTAAAAGTCAGCCATGTGTACATCTGCTCTGCTTGGTATTAATAATAATGACATTTCCCATTTCCAACAGTTTGTTTGCCCCGTACATGTAAATGTGAATTCAGAGGCATTTTAAGAACAACATTTCACCATTTAGTTGGAGTTAAAGTTTTTAATCTCAGTCTTTAAGTCAATATCTACTTTGAAACAGAACTCCAGTACTGAAAGCAAAGAAAAGCTCTGGGGTTATTGAAGGAAATATTTACCTTGATAAAGTGGAATGATTTCGGGTGCTTACACACGTTTGCTTTGATTTGTTGTAGAAGAAGAAACTGTAGTCATCTTTTGGGTCGTTCTGTATCTGTGACATTTTAAGGAGGGTCAGAGCAAACATCAACACAGGGCTCTCCTTAGCCCATTATGTCACAGCTCAGTGCATAGGCTCACCAGTGGCATGTGTTAGGCTTAAGGGGGAGGATGTTATTGAGTAAAATAAATTCACTTGATTAGGAAACCTTCTACTGTCAATCTGACAGAAAAGAAAAAGCAGGCCTCTTTTGCAGGTTTGTGCTTTATTTCAAACGAGATGGCTCATGTGCAGACTTCAAATAAATGTTTCCTCCAACATGAGCGTATAAAACGTGTGTAACCACAGTGCACTGTTCAAAAGTCCTGAGAAACAGCCACAGAGGACAGAAATGTAAATGGGTAGGTGTTTGTTCCATCTGTGTTATTGGATACTGCCTGTGAGATGACTTTGTTGCTTTTGGCAAACCCGACCATCAGAGCACAGCTACCGACAGTCTCTTCCACAGAAAATGTGCAGTTTTGCTTTTATAAGACACTACTTCTTAAAACTCACTGAGCTTCTCCCATTTGTCTCCGTCCCACATGTGTGACAGAGCAGTCGCTGTGACTTTGTAATGGGAGCCAATAGATACTCCTATGTCTCAGCGAGGTGATTGATAGTGCGGGGGGAGATAATGTGAGGCAGTGCAGTTAAGGAAGTACAAAGAGCTTTATATTTCACAGAATCACCTGATGTGGTATTCTTTAACATATAGAAGCAAACAAACAACGTACATATTATAATTTGGTCAGATAGATGCTAAATTGCCTTTTTGTTTTTTTTGTTGGATCATGATCCATGTAGTGACCATTTTTAGTGCAAAGCTGTATATTCCCATTCTTCAAGAGGAAACGCCTGAATTTTATCCCAGCAAAAGAGGTAAATAATGGTCATAATTTGTGAAGAAAATATTTCTCAAACAAATCCCCAGCCTCTGCAACAAACACTTAAGTTCACTGAGTAGTCATCACTTGGATTATTTGTAAGTGCTTCATAATATCCTGTCCTAAAGGGACTTTACAATGTTGTCTCATTTGATGCATTGTACCCGAGTTAGCTTAGTTCTAGTCTCCATCTGCAGGTCACATATTATCTGTTGAACCTACATGATGAAGTCATAAAAGGTATTTTGAAAAGGGTTCATGCATGACAAATGACATCAATCATTCTGGGTTTAAAAAAGACAAAAGTCATATCTATATAAAAAAAAAGTCTTTTTTTTTTTTAAATCATAGTAAAAGTAATTCAGTTCCTTCTCTGTTGCTTTTTGTTTTTGTGATGTACATTTTCTGATTCCTTAAAGTATTTTTTATTCAAAAGACGGTTATCTATGATCGCTGCCATCAGAAGTTCTGTTGTCACTGAGGCTGTTATCTCTCTAGAAACTGTAATAAAAATCTGTTATGTGGTGCTAAATTTGGAACGTATTGTTCAGAGAAAAGGAGTTGGGTTCTCCTATTTGAGCCAAATACTTTCAGTGTCGTGTGATGTAATTTCCCTGTGTTACACACAGGATTTCAAAGGGGGGGAAACATCTCTCAACCTGTTAAAAGAGCTTTGGTAAAATGAGCAAGATAAAAAAAGCAAAGAGAGAGCATGCTGATATGTTTGTTTTTTATGTGAAGTGCAGCAGTTGTTATTTACTCTTCTGTGGTCTCTGGTGGTTTGTGAAATGAGGAGGCCCTGTCAACAGGCTAGACTTTGATCAATGGCCCTCTAGGTAGCATCACTCGTTTCTGTTTTCTTTGTGGCCTGCTGTTGTTGCATTTATATTTGAATCTCATTTTTATTAAAGCAGGAAACAGTGAGTATCCTTCTCTTTTGGTCCAGCAACACAGAATGTTTTATACTGCTATGGGCACAGTTATTTGTTTTTTTATTCACTTTTTATTTTTTTATTAATCCCTGAGGGGGAAATTCAGGTTTGCATTCTGTTACTGTGAGAGACATGTTTCTCACACACACAGGCCTGAATGACATACATCTATAATAAGCACACATAAATGGTGTGTGTTGCCTTTAAAGTGCTCTCCAGCTGTGCAGCTAGAAATACTCTTATGTGACGCCCATTTCCACTTCACACAGCTGCAGCCACATGGAAGCCGAGTTCTTTTTCACTTTACGTACAACCAGCAGCCTGGATTTACTATGAAGCATCGGATTGATATTTCATACAGTTATTGTTCGGATCAGCATGTTTGTACAGTGTAACACTTGATAAATCTATTCTTTCACAAGGACACATGCAAAGACAAGCAAAGAGCAAGCAACTACCCGTTGCATTATTTGCTATTAATTTTCAGCTAATGTCAGCCGGGTCTAGGATGGTCTTCAGACAGGTACATGAACACTGGGGTTTTTCTACATAACTTCCATACATGGATTAAGCTGCTCAGGCTCATGCAGCATGCATGTTTTTCTAGGTTTTATTACATATATGATTGTTGTGTAACCTTCACAGTATGCACATCACCATGGTGTGATGCAATCAATAATAAAACGTGGCGGCACTCTACAGCTGATTTTAATGTTGTAACTCTGAACTTAACTAGGTATTGAACAGAATATTTGTGAGTAAAGAGGCTTGATTGGTTTATAAAATGTGGTCGAGTGCCGACATTGGTCAAACTTTAATGATTAATTCTGATGCATATTTTGTTCTACACTTTGGGATTTTCAACTACCGTAAATTCCGGACTATAAGCCGCTACTTTTTTCTCACACTTCGAGCACTGCGGCTTCTACTCCGGTGCGGCTAATGCATGGATTTTTTATGGGGGACAATGAGCTTCTGCCGCAAAAACATTTGACTTCGTCACGTCGGATCTTAATATCAGTCATTTTGCGCTTCATGCACGCACCCTCATGATGGAAAACACACGGAGAAATGCATATGATGTAGCTTTCAAGTTAAAGGCGATCGACCTGGCTGTCAAAGAAGCTAACAGAGCTGCTGCACGTTAAGATGACACTGACAGCGACAACAGAGACTGAGGAAGTGAGTAATGAAGTCATTCTGAGGCAGTGAATGGATGGACTTTTTCTTGTGAAATATATTACGGTCATCTTTTTCATCAGCCGTGTTACAGACACCGTCGGCTAGGCTTCGTATTGTAACGGTTCATGTTGTAAAGTCAGTAGTTGATAATGTGTTCATAATTCCGATTATGTGGAGAGTCAGTGAATGCACCAGCGAGAACGTGTTGAGTGACTGTATGAGAGAACGCTGGGGGAGAGAGTTGGATTGTTACGGCAAGTTATGTGTTGCTCTCTTCTGTAAACGGCGTGGTCACGGCCGACAGTGATCGGGTTATTAAAAGTTATTATTTGAACGCTCTCGTCGTCCTTTAACGTCCGTACGGACGCTACAGTATTTGCGGATGTTACCGGTAGCCTACGTCTGTGTAAATAGCTCTTGTTATAGCGTGGACACCTGCGGCTTATAATCAAGTGCGGCTTATATATGTACAAATACATTTATTTACTTATTTTTAGCCGGTGCGGCTTATATCCAGGTGCGCTCAATAGTACGGAATTTACGGTATTTATCTTATCTTTATACGTGTTTACATCTGCTACAGATGACAGATTTTTTCGTTGCTTTTTCAGAGCACATGACTCATTAATTACTGTCAGTACCTAAAGACAAATTTCAACTAAAATCTTAAAAAGTGTATCCAGAGAAAGTTACCTACGCTGCCTTTAAATTATTTGTGTTGGAGTGAAGCTTCTTATGTTCACACAAAATGTGTTTTAAGCAATCACATGTCTCTTCATACTTCCATAAAGGTTTGTTTGGTGTTCTATATCTGAATTGACCTGCTCTTAAACATCCATCATGGTGTTTAAAAGCCCCATGTCATAGTTAGATATTAAATGTTAGCACTGTGAGTGTTTTAAACGGATGCTGCTGTTTGTTTTTTCCTACATTTGAAAACGCCTCTCTATGCCTGTTCAGTCCTATTTTGATGTTTTCTTTATCAGTTAGAAGAGTTCCCCTCGAGGGACAATATAATGTGTTTCTCTTTCACTCTTGACAAGTTGTCCTAAACAGAAGTTGTTTGATGTGTTACTTCTGACATGTGCTAGAAGAAGATTTTATTCCTATCCACCATCATGCTGTGAACACATTTTCCTTTTCTTTGTTCCTCTCCTCATTTATTGTAAAACATAATTTATGCAGGTAATCCCTTTATCAGCTAAAACATTACATGAAATGTTTAGACTCTCATGCCAAGCTTGACTATGATTTTAAAATCACAGCAAAACAGAACAAATAGTTGCTGAACCAATTTTATGATGATGAAACATATAAACAAAGACTTTCCACTACCACTGTTTAAATGTGTCATATGTAGAATTGTGAAGCTCAAACTTCAAAATTACTTAAACAATACTAAACCTATATAATCTGCAGTTGAGTAGTTATATTAGCTTAAATATTTCCAACAATTAACAAAGCCAGATAAATCCTTAATTTAATATCTTTTGTGACTGTGGCCATGACAGACCCGTCATGACAGCCACATTTTTTTATTGCCATGGAAACACTGGATGTTACACCAAAGACCGTAACACAAGGAAGCTGGAACTTCAACAGAAAGCTGCCGTACTGTTGCTTTATGTGCTGCTGTGATAAAAAAATAAGTTCATGTGAATCATACTGCAATACGTAGTCTTTAAACATTTTCTCTTCCTCTGTCTCGCCCGTTCATCTGGCGACGGTCAATCTCTGAGTTCATTTTTATCTGTGGTTAGGGTGAAGTAGCACATAGAATCACTTCCATGATTCCCTGTCAGACATGACACCATGGCTGTTGTTTTGATTGAGAGCCTCTGGTGGTGGAGTTTATATTATGTACAAGCGTTGTACTTTTTTGACCGAGTGACAGCAATTACCTGCAGTGTAGGTACACCGTGAATACCTGAATCTGCAGCATTGAAGCAAATTCCAAGTTTAGCTGTCCACTTCATGATTTTGCTATTTGGTTCTCAAGTGAAGTTTTCAACCAAAGCAGGTGGAGAAACAGAAAAAAATATGACTGGACAAGCATTGATCAACACAAAAAACTGAAGGCTGATTAGCTGAAATGAGAGAGGGAGGTATAGGGAAACATTTTACTTTGGAAACCTGCATTTAATTCTCCGTGTTTCTCAGATTGTTTCCTTTAATCCTGTCGTTTTTAGACTGTAGATCAAACAGCTGTTGAATAGGAGCCTAGCCAAGATAAAAGCAGTTATTTAGAAGAGTGTTTGCATGCACCAGAAATGCTAACCCCAGAAATATTCATGAGAAGCATCATGTCATTCCCTTCCTACCATATAAATAAGAAATGATCTTTTAAGGATTACCTTTAACGATTTCTTTAAACAGAAGTGAAAGTGTCACAAAGAAACAAATACTTGGAGGGGATTTTAAAAACTTTTATGGCAAAGCCACAAGGACAGAACTGAAGCTGGTATGTTCCGGCTGCAAAGTAAATTATACTGAGCTTTTCAGAGTCTAGCTAGTTGAGTTTGGAAATGCTTCCTGACTGAGTAGACGACTGAACTGTCTTTAACATTAAAGGTTGGTCTGAATCAAAGACGATCAAAGATAATCTTAAAAATCACCTTTTAGTAAGCTATTTTAAAACAACAGGAAGTGTCAAATGTTAATATAAACAACATTTCAACATTTGGTTGCTCGATTTATATTTTGTAAACGTTATGGGGAATGTCTGTTTTGTGATCAGTGTGGATATGTTGGATAAATGCAATTATGGCTACTGTTCAAAAAAATAAAGGGAACACTTAAACAACACAATGTCATTCCAAGTCAATCCCACTTCTGTGAAATCAAACTGTCTACTTAGGCTCAATAAAAGGAGTGGTTCTGCAGGTGGTGACCCCAGACCACTTCTCAGTTCTGATGCTTTCTGGCTGATGTTTTGGTCACTTCTGAAAGCAGTGCTTTCACTCTCGTGGTAGCATGAGACAGAGTCTACAACCGACACAAGTGGCTCAGGTAATGCAGCTCATCCAGTATGGCACATCAATGCGAGCTGTGGCAGGAAGGTTTGCTGTGTCTGTCAGCGTAGTGTCCAGAGCATGGAGACAGGCCAGTACATCAGGAGACGTAGAGGAGGCCGTAGGAGGGCAACAACCCAGCAGCAGGGCTGCGACCTCCGCCTCTGTGCAAGGAGGAACAGGAGGACTGCCAGAGCCCTGCAAACATGACCTCCAGCAGGCCACAAATGTGTCTGCTTAAACGGCCAGAAACCGACCACTGGCCATGGATTCCTCCTAATGCAAGACAATGCTAGACCTAATGTGGCTGGATAGTGTCAGCAGTTCCTGCAAGATGAAGGCATTGATGCTATGGACTGGCCTGCCCGTTCCCCAGACCTGAATCTAATTGAGCACATCTGGGACATCATGTCACGCTTCATCCACCAACGCCACAACGCACCACAGACTGTCCAGGAGTTGGCTGATGCTTTAATTCAGGTCTAGGAGGAGATCCCTCAGGAGACCATCCGTCACCTCATCAGGAGCATGCCCAGGTGTTTAGGGAGGTCATACAGGCGCGTGGAGGCCACACACACTACTGAGCCTCATTTGGACTCAGTAGTGAGTTTAAGGACATCAAAGTGGGATCTGCCTGTAGTGTTTTTTTACACTTTAATTGTGAGTGTTACTCCAAATCTAGACCTCCATTGGTTAATACATTTGATTTCCATTGATCATTTTTGTGTGATTTTGTTGTCAGCATATTCAACTATGTAAAGAACAAAGTATTAAATAAGAATACTTCACTTGTTCAGCTCTAGGATTTGTTATTTTAGTGTTCCCTTTAGTTTTTTGAGCAGTGTATAAAAAGAAGGGCCTGAAAATGGCACCCTGAGGTACTCCAAGCTTCACCTCTTAAGATCACATTTCCCATTTCAAACATAGTAGACAAAAATCCATATATTTTTGGAGTTTTAGGTCACACAAGGACTAGACTGCAATAACACTTCTGGAAGAGTAAGACTACATCTTTTACGTTTTTGTATTGTGGTAAGGGACACACACACACACACACACACACACACACACACACACACACACACACACACACACACACACACACACACACACACACACACACACACACACACACACACACACACACACACACACACACACACACACACACACACACACACACACACACACACACACACACACACACACACACACACACACACACACACACACACACACACACACACACACACACACACACACACACACTGAGCAGGGAGCTCGCCAAGTTATTTTTTTGGTCCTGATTTGTTTTGTGCTCTTTCAGCAGGATTGCGCTATCATCAGACTGGATGAAAATCACCTCTGTGCAAATTGAAAATGCCTGGACTTAATCCATCTACGTGTTTGGCACTCTGTTTGTTCAGTTTGTCACGGTCCCTGTGTTTGCGCAGTTTATTAGGGTGTGTTTAGATTGGGTAAACAGAATACATTTATTCTAACCTCCAACCTGCAGCCATTAGCTTGATTACCTTAATTATGAGTTCGGCAAATGCTTGATGAATCCACAACAACGGGGAAAAGAAGCAGTAAAATGTTGTTACAGAATTTCATTGATGCACTCTGTCCTCTCTGGATACCTTCAGGTGTTGACACACAGTGGGTCTGACCTTTTTGCCTGGATTTTAATTCAATTAGACAGAAACAGGCAGATGTCAGTAGAAGGGCACTGGGCAGGGCTGACCTTTCTGTCTATAGATTAGAGTGAGTAGGCTGAGAGATGAGGGCGAGTTTGGTGACTGGACAAAGTCTGTCCTTGAGTTATTTCAACATACACAGTTACTCAAAGGCACACACGCACACACACACGCACGCACACTTTTGTCAATAATGTGCCACTGTCATTGTGCTACATTAATGCTACACACATGCCAACGTTCAACAAGAAAAGATTTTACGAGGCCTCCCATCAAAAGAGGAGGAGTAGGACTGCAGGAGAGCAGAGTGCTAGGGTAACATTTGCACAGCGCAGCTTTCATTTTCTCAAGCTCTGAAGGGCAAGAATATGACATGTTGGTGGTGTGATGATTATAGAAACCCGGGAGCGATAGAAGTCATCCATCATAGTCATGCTAGCCAGATGAATACCAGAGCATACAGACAGATACACACCGATAGTGAAGATAGGCCGCTGCAGGGCGAAGAGCTGAAGCGTAAGCACCCGAAACTGGGACCGTTATAAGCAAACATCCTCTCCTGCTGAGCAACTGACAATCACAGAAGTTTAAGATTGTAAGTTCATGACCTGAGGATGTTTGTAACATTATTTTGGATGCACAATGGATCACACTGAGTTATTGCAGAAAGGGCACTTAACTTAAAGACTGGCTGCTTGTACGCCAAATGGAAAATGGACTTTAGCTTGTATAACACTTTACTTCTGACGACTCAAAAAGCTTTTACATTGCAGGTCACACCTACACATTAACACACTCCCATCAGAAGTAATTAATCCCACACATACTCATTTATATGCTGCCATCAAAGCTGAGAGAGCAACTTGGGGTTAAGTGTCTTTCCCAAGGACACATCAGAACTGTTGCAGCAGGAACTGGGGATTGAACACCGACCTTTTGGCAGAGAGACAACAGACTCTACCAACTGATGTACGGCCGCCTCTGCATCTGTCCGCCCATGAACTAAAAAACATTGTACTTGTCACAAAATGTTACAAAAAAGTGGGTGTTGGGTTTTTAAAAGGTAGAAAAAGAAGCATAGCCCCCCCCTCCCATATCCAGTGGCTGATACTATCATAATAATAGACAAACAAAAAAAAGCCCAAAACAAAGAGAAGTGGAGATCTCTAGACAGAGACAGGATGGAATGGGATAGGATAGAAAATGGTTAGAAGAAAAATATCACTTCAAACACACATTCAACTTAGGTTTTTCCTCAAACTGAAATTAAACAAAGCCAAATGATGGTGTTGATTCTCTGGAGACGGGACACCCCAACCTCTCTAAACAGCCTCCCAGCCCAGCTGAGTGTAATCAGCCACCAGACGAGAGACACTGTTACAGGTGCAGTCAATAGCTCCTGATGAGCAGGAAAACCTGTGACCTTGTTCTTTTAGTTCTCTGTAAAAAAAAAAAAAAGTTTTATACTATAAATATGAAGGTCTTTGTTATTCATTATTTAGTAACTACATACATGTCCTGGTTTATTTTGATTTATATCAATGACAAATATAGATAATATTTCTTTCCATTATAAGCATTAACATTTCAGGGTTCAGACTGTTATACCCTGTCACTATTCTTTCTGGCCTTCACTACTGCTACAAACAATTAAATGTCATAATCAGGACATGCCAGGAAAAAAAATCCCAAAGGTAATCTCCCATAGGACAGCAGCATGATTTCAGTAACAAGGACAGTGCACACCACTAATCAAACTTAATTAACAGTCAAGATCTCACAACAGTGTGAAAAACATCAGCAGTATCCCTTATGCCAACATTAACAGAGCAGTTTGGAGCCACAATCCCCCCAAACTCCAAAGTTTCTCTGTTACTTTTCAAACAACAAACATGTTCATGTTTTTTGTCCATTTTATAGTTTTTATGGTAAATGCTATTTTTCAGCAATATTTCTAGAAACTGTATTTCCTAATTTGATCTTTGTACTAGCTGTTTGTTTTCCTTTTCCTGTTTGCAGCAGATTAACAAGCTACAGAATCACTGTGGAGCAAACCTGTTGGCCAACAGATTCAAAAGAGGACAATGATCGAACTCAGCTGTATTCTGCAACCCATCGCTGTCTCATTGCATTAATTATGCACTCTGAAGAATCTTTTCAATCAGAGAGTTGTACATTTTTAATGACTAGGTCCACTTAAACAAACCCCTTAGGATTACAACATAGAAAGCACCATACCTTCAGAAGAGAGGTATGAAATACTATCTGCCACACAGGACACATGACAAGGACAAAATGTAGGGAGGGAACTTTTGGGCCGACTTCATGTCGCCTCTTAAAGAGTTTGAATCTTGGGTCAAGTGGTCAAGTATACAAATAAAAGAGCAAATCAGTAATCTTCAATATGAAAAGTAGAAAGTGGTATTTTTGAGGCTCATTATTGTATGCAGAATTAATGATTAGTATTGTCAGTGTTCAATTAATGGGAATCAGTTTCAGCACTTGCAAAGCTTTATATGCAAATACAAATTCAGCCTAAATTATATAATGGCTGATTTTTAATGATTCACAGTACCAGTGCAGTTTGTAAACAGGATTAATTGTTGTACTACACTATGAAGTCTGAGCTATAATATCCGACCTGTATAAGCAGATTTTGGTGTAGGCAGATGAAACAGTCCATGTGAACAACAAGAGTCAGGTGGACATTTCTTATGACTAATACCAGCTGCCATCGACAAACTGCTGAAAATGATTTATTTGTCTTAATTAACAGATACCTGCATAAAAATGAAGCTAACAATCTGTTCTTAATCACATCTTTTACACTTGAGCAGCAAATCTGCTACAAAAACTTAAAAGTTGTTTTCTTCTCCTTTCGAGGACCGATCTGACAAAGCCTGGCTGTTTAAGTTGTCTTTTCCTGCACGATACTGTTGCTAATTTAATAAATGTAATCCCTGTTAAGTACAAGTAAATTGGTTTGATTTTTGTGCTTATAATGCTGAAGTGCGCCTGATGAAATGAAACTCAACAGATGAAAGAGGGTTACTCTCAGATGCCGTAGACCAAGACATGACTTAAATGCCACATGGAAAGGAAGTCTTTTAACGCGAGCTAGACCATGATTACCAATGAGTTCTAAGATTGATATGGATCATACCTGCACAAAAAGTCTAATCAAGGGTTATGTTTTCCATTAAGAAATTTTCTACAGAAGAGTAAAGTTTACATCCATCCTCGACAATATATGTTCTCTGTAAGTTTAAACAGGCCTTGTGCAATCGAAGAAGGCTCTTAGGAGGCCTAGCCATGCATGGATCCGATACCTCATGCAAATGATAAAGTTTAAGCTGACCAAACACTACAGATCCTCTCTGAACACACACTCTGATCTTCTTGCAGGAGATGCTGTGTCAAATCTAAGAGCAGTGCAGTTCCTCCTCCTGCTGAGGGCTGAACCCTGGAGACAGCAGAAGCCTCATCGTCCGAATGTTAACAGCGTTGCCATTTGCTGGTGCAAAGATAGAAACAGCGGCAACAAGGCATGAATAAATCAACATTAACATACTTTTAATGTTTTACACATTTTCTGAAAGTGCTGTTTTGACTTCATACACAGCTTGGTGGGCAAATGTTTCTTCTCTACAGATCCCCACAAAAGTGTTTACTGATCCTCTGCAGGCTTCTTCACTTAATGCTACAGAGTATATTAGAAATATTACATTCAAAGTACTGTAGACTCATTTCTGTCCAACTTAACATAATTAAAAACAATGAAGCATGTATGTAAATCGACAACAAACATATCAACATAGTTTGAATAATGCAACGCATGGGCGTTAAAAAGAAAGTTAAGAGAGATTTTGTGACCATTTAATTTAAAATCTCCAGGGAAAGATGGATACTATCCAGATCAACAACTCAAAGAGTGTATTGTCTTAATCTTGCTCATAATAATCATAAGGAAGTTGACTATCTAAAGATATCATACAGTATGTAGCATCTATGCATAAAAAGTCTCAAACTGGACCACTGTTTGAAGGATGTGTACTTACATTTTTAAAACACCAAAAATCGATGACCAACAGCAATCAACAGGATACAACATGAGAAGTTACAAAGAAAGTTTAAAAACTGTTCATATGAGCCGAATATACTTTAGCTTATGTCCTTTTAATGAATGAGAAAAACTTAATTGATGGATAACCCCTTCAGATGAACCATGCCGTTTTTGAGGGGGTCCAATAAAAGTAACGTGATTAACAGTAGGCTTAGTAGTTACTGAAGGATGAAGATTACAACTCTCATAAGCATTTTCAGATGATGTCAAACTAGCAGCAGAAACAACTTTCACTATAGGTGTAAAATTAATTGGTAACTCTGAGGCCTTATCGCTCTCCTATTAGAGGTCGCCTTCTATGATGCTGTAAGATTCAACACAGAGTTCAAGTTCAACAGTCTCCTTTTACATTTTTCATACCGGAGATTCAGTATGAAAGGTAATTAACAGGGAGCTGTTATCTAGTAACAGTAAAAGATATGCTCAGTTTTCTTTAGTAATCACACTATCATTCATTGAAATAGATTGTGTGCATGGTGTGTGTCTGACACAGTACCTAACTGGACCTCAAGTAGCTTAATAGATATTTTTCTTGTTTATTGGGACTCATTCATGTGAATTTTAAAAGATATCCAGAGGATATATTTTTCCGTATTTTAATGATGTAGCCTTCGGCACTTACAATACCAGTGACTCGAGTGAATGTGCAGCTGAAGTGAACAGTGATGGTTATATAGAATAATCATCTCCTTGGAGATATGATTTATTGTACAGACATGCACCTGACCTATTTTAATGGGGGGCTTGTTTATAAGATTTAAATACCTTGACCTGAGATTCAGTGTTTGTATGTCACACCGATTTCCTGTCTACCTGTATGTGTGCAAATAATGCAAACTAGGTGACTGAATGAGGTAGGATGTCTCTGACTGTACACGCTCTGCCTTTTTTCACTCTTTCTCGACCTCCCCCTCCAGCCTTGTCGAGTCTGTGCCTGCTGTTTACCCCTGTAAAGCCAGCTGTCTCCAAAAGGAGCGCCCTAGATTTGAAAAAAAAAAAAAAAAAAAGGTGCAACACATCTCAGTAAGGAGAAATATGCACTTTATTTCGATATTTGATAAACTTGTGAAGCCTGGACTCAAGTAGAAAATTGTGTGCTCCGGTTCAAATTTCAACTTTTAAACGTTCTAGTTTTTCTTAATGATGTATTTCTGCTCCAAATACTACGGTGCCTAACAGAGAAAAAGAGCGGAAACTGGGGCAAAAAAGAGGCTGTGTGGGCTCTGAAAATCCTGAGCCACACAGTTTTCAAAACACAGGAAATAAAAAAAGACCTTGAGGTAGGTAAAGCTGAAAATAATAGTAATAATAATATAACAATGGAAGAAAATCTGTGATCACCTATAAAAGACTATTCTACCTGCAGTCTTTTCTTTCCCCTCCTCTTATAATAAAAAGCTAATAAGCCTCCACATTGAGATGCTGTTCTAATTGTGTGCGTGTGTGTGGGCCCTGTAATAGGTGACTGTGTAATTGGCTGCTTGAAAGGCTGATCACTAACAGGCATGAGATGAAGGGCTCAGGGGAGGAGACGTCCATCCTCACTCTCCTCTGTTGCCATGTCACCGAGACAAACACGTTGGTAAACAAACCAGCCAAATCTGTCCTCTATAAGGATACCTTCCTGCCTAAAACTGAAAAGATGCACAACATTTTGAACGGTACATCTGTCCTACATTATGAAATAGGTCAGTCAGATTAAAGACGGAAGGTAGATGGTGCAAAAGGGGGCTGAAGTAACACCAAGAGAGAGAGCAAGAGGAGAAAAAAGGAAACATGGATACAAAGCCTTTGGTCACTCTTATTCTTGGATTAATGAGTGAAATTACTGAACTATGTAGCAGACTTGCACTATACTGAAAAAAAAAAAATCCCTCTCTTATATAAAGCAGTCCTCAGGTAAAAGAAATGAGGTAATTGTCACTGATCTGCATCATGAAAACGTAGACTCAATCCCTTCCTGTACTCTCTCAGAAGTAAATCACGCTCCTAGATCTAAAGCCTCTGCCTGTGTTCACACTGGAACTCTTTTTTTCATAAAAAAAAGCGCAGCCTTCAGCACGTTTTGAGCACTTTTATGTTCTCTAACTTTAACAACAGGATTAGCCTATCGTGGTGGAGCTATGGCCGGAGCCCAATGCATCAATTTAGCACAGGAAAGAACAAGCGGGACAGGAAGTCAGACACTGATACAACATTAAAACCTCCAGTTTATATTCAGAATAAAACACTCAGTTTTCATGGTTCAGAAACAGTGTTTATGTGTTTATAAGGTTAATATTGAGTTTTATACCACATATATATGTTATTATTATTACTATTATTAAAAAAGAAAGTGCTAACATTGATAAAGACGTGAAAGTGCATTGATGCAGCACAAAGAAAAGCTGAAAGAAGCTCAGAGGTAGCACATGTCACATGGCTGTGACTGATTGATCACAATGTTGATCTGACTGTGGGCTGTTGACACTGAAATAATATCTGTCTATGCAAATATGCATCTCACTCTCTATTCCCAAAGTTTGTTGTCCGTTTAAAGTTTGATCATCAGTTTAAAATGTAATTAAAATATCTCAGCCGTTCAAGGGACTACAAAGCCGAGAGTGTCAGCTAGCATCCAGTGCCATTAATGTCAGGACGCTCTGAGAAGCCTTCTCACTTCCAGCATCAAGAAAATGGTATCTTCCAGTTCATAATAAAACAACAGCAGGGGGCTGTCTTTGAACTCACTACATGTTAATAACTGGGGAACACTGAAGCAGTTTTCAAAATATACACTTTGTATGTTCGCCATAATTCTTAAAAATAACCATGAACTTCTTTCAAAGGGAATGCAGCCATTAGCAAGAGATGTTCAAAGGGTGAAAATCTTATCTGTTGACTGCAACATTGATCGCTTTTCAGGACTTCATAGCTAATCTAAAGGCTGTAAAGTCAACACAACAAAATGTTTTCAAAAACTTTGAAGCTTTTAATTCTGACAGCCCGTATATTGTCATAAAAGATCCAAAATAGCTGGAAGCGTGCCCCTAAAGTAGTCAGAAGCGTGATTGTTAATATAAGAAAAGTGTTATTGTGTGGTCAGGTCATTGTGACAGAGTATTTTGAAGGATCACTGCTCAAAGTTTCAAAAGCAAATGGTAGATGGGAATGGAAAATGTAATCCTTGATAGAAAACAGGCTGCAGGCCCATCAGTCAGAGAGATCTTATCATGCTGCTACACCCTGATCCCTATGCGCTGCCCTGCACTCTTTCTATACTTTATTAAAACCCGACCGGCTGTTCTGTGACTGAACCCTGAGCTTTGATCGGCTCCTAAAGTCAGCGGGGGAAAGAAACATCTTCCCACTCAGGAATCGGTGCTTTTGTAAGTTGTAAATAGATAGTGTCTGTTGAATCAAAGTGGCACTGTGTGAGTGTGACACTGTGGTAGAATGATAGACTGAGGTGTTACCTTGAGTCCTCCACACTCTGCTGCTGATCCTTGGTCCACTCCGGTGATGTAAATTCCCAAAGCATATTCTGCTCCACCTCGGATCATCAGACCCAAAGACCGGCCGTCATCCAAAACCAGGTTGACCTGTTTTTAAAGAAGGCATGTCAAGTCAGCCGTGTTCATATCAAAAACTGTCTTAACCAGATACGTCTTTAAAAATCAATGTTAGGATGGCATTTCAGGCTCATTTGTGTTGTTTGACATGCTCGAGATCTGCCTGTAGTGTCGGCCATTTACACAGAAACGGTAGATGAGATATATGATCCATGGAGGGAATGACAGCCCTGCGCTGAGCTGGGATTTGATGGCCGAAAGTGAAGTGTTTCAGGAGCTGCTTAGATGTGGTTACTCAGGGTCATTAATGAGGATGCTGAACCTGTTCTGATTGGAGGAAGGACTGTTTGAAATGGTCAATCAGTTTGTTTACAAGGCTCATCCGTGTCAATCCCCTGATAAGCTGAGCAGACAACATCTGATGCCGTTTGAATTCAAATAATCCACTGACCAGAAAAATTAGAGGACCACAAATTATCTGTGCAAGAGAATCCAATTAAATACATCCTGCTGGAGCTAATAATACTGGTTGGTACATGACAGTGCTGCGTAAGAGTAAACATCTAATTAAAATTTCAGGTAACACATTTATTCCATTACAGACTTCCTTAATTTGTGTGAAAAGCTGTTTTCAGAATAAAATTATTTTACAAGTAGCATATTCAATCTATTCAAACAAATCAAACTACTTTGATTGAAAACATGTGGAAATGTAAAAATAAAGAAAAAAAAGCTCATTAGTTCAGCTCATTCAATCAATCTTGTAGGAATATAAGAAACACTCCTCACACTGAAGCCCATGTTAACACTATAGCACTACATAGATGCTGCAAATCTTCCAAGTATCTAGTCAGGTGTGTTTATAAGGACATGTTTGCTTGAAATTCTCTTTTTTTTTTTATCCAATTCTTCATAAACTCGAGTAATGGTTGCAAGTATGATCGAGTCAAATCAGCAGTTTGTGAATGAATCAAACCAGTCCATCAGACACATATACCATGCAGAATAAATTAAAACATATCCTCCTGGTTCTAATGCTTGGTTTAAGTTTTAGCTCCTCACCTTGACTTGTCTCCAATCCAATAGCGAATAGACTTCCAATCATGTGAGTGGCTGATAACATATTTGCATAAATGAGCAGCTGAACAGATGCGCCAAATAAAGTGGCTGTGGGTTTATATCGACTCCGCAGCAGCTGTTTTACTCTATGAAATCCATAGAAACCTTTAAAGGCCGATCTTCAGTCTTAAACCAGAGGCTATAGTGATTGATGATGGCTTCATTTGTCTGATTAAACTCCATTGGCTGAGATTCCAGCACATACAGTCCCTCTTTTGTGTCTGGTGCCTCTGGGACAAGTCATCAAGGGTGTCTTAACTCTGCAATGATTTATTATAGTTATAGAGCCTCAAATTCCCTTACTGGAATCATCCTCTTAAGCCAGAGTCAAGATTAAATCTAAGGATTTTAAAATGTTAACTGAATATTCCTAAAGCAAATTCATTTAAAATATATCAAAAATGTGAGAGGATTTGGGGTCGCCGGTGGCGCAGCAGCAGTGCGCGCGACCCCATGTATTGAGGCTCAGTCCTCGCGCGCGGGCGGCCCGGGTTTGCGTCCGGCCTGTGGCCCATTTCCCGCATGTCTCTCCCCACTCTCTCTCCCCCTTTCCGACTCTATCCACTGTCCTCCCTCTATCAATAAAGGCAAAAAGGCCGAAAACAAAACTTTAAAAAAAAAAAAAAAAAAAAAAAAAAAAAAAAGTGAGAGGATTTAAACCTTGACCGACTGCAAAAAATAAACATCTCAATAAAAGGTCCAAATCATGTCAAACTGAATCGTAGCATAAAAGCTAAATGTTTTCTCCAGGCTTTGTTTCAGGCCTTGGGCTTCCTCTCCTCTCTAACTTACAACCCTTTGGATGACCCCCACTCTGCGTTTTCAAAATATATACATTTGGAAAGCAAAGAGATCACATTAAGGGTTGTGGAGAGAGGTTCAGCCGTATGCCAAACTTTAAATTGTACATTCTCCTTCAACACAATGAAGGCCTTGATTAGTTGCCATGGTACTAATGGAACTGTCTCTTTCCAAGATTTAAAAGGGTATTCGTTTGCACCCTGGCCACTAAAAGATGACATAAATGCAAATGTCTGTTTTAAATCACGTTGGAGCTATCACTCTTATTTCCCTGTTGGAGAATCTAATATCATCTGGCACAGAGATCCTAATGTCAGACAGTGTGTATGGTGCTGCAGCTCCTCTTCTTTAATATCCACTGTGTGCTTATTGAAGGTAAGTCTCCCGCTCCATGGGAATACAGAGGCATCATGTGCCCGATGACATTAATCCAGGACACGGAGAATAGCTTTAATTAAGAGACTCGTTTTAGTGGCGTCATTTAGAAGCTATTATGGCTCATAGTGTTTTTTGGCCTCTTCAGTTATCATGGAATCAGTTCAGTACTCTGTTTCCATGAAAATGAGTCCCACTGATCTCTATTTTGTAAGCAGTGAAATCTGAGGTGCCATTCGTCTAGCCTTTGTTTGGGGGAGACAAGAGCAATTAATCACAGCAGGTATGAATTATGAGTTGTACTGCAGTCATCGCAGGGAGTGAACTGAGTCACTTTGCCATCAAATGCCTTGACAGCCGGGAACAACACCTGTCGCCATAGCTACAGTGTGCAACTATGGCAGCTTTATAAAGAGATTATACTAATGGAAACACTAAAGAAAAGGATTTAGACTGTGACTAATATGCTTGAGAAGATCTTTGATAACTTCAGTTATACTCCTTAAACTTTAAAGTGGTTTACTCACAAACACACAGATCCAAAAACATAATCAAATGTGTCGGCAAAAAGATTCTCCACAAGGTGTGATGTTTGTTCCTCACTTTGATTCAACCCACAGCTGTCCAACTGCTACTACCACCCGTGATTTAAGCCCTCAGTCCCACCTGCAGCACAGTCGGCCTGTTACACCCAGGGAGTCACTTCCTGGTGCTTTGTCACTGATAGTACGAATTTCTGTGAATACGTTCAGTTTGGTTACATCTTGTAGAGATGACTTTGCTGTTAGCAGACTACAATTTATTCTGAGAAGATATGACTATATTTGAAGAGAAACACGTTATATGAGGTATCACAAAAAAATGTATGGCCTCAGTTGACAGTAGAATGATGAAGTGTTCCTCAAATAGAGGTCTGACATTTAAAGAGTAAAGGTGATGTGATTCTTCATACCATGTATAGAAATATCTAAAGTGGGAAGGAATTTGTGACATCTGTTGTGCTGTATATAATGGCTCCACACTGAACATTAAATTGTCTATCTTTCAGCCTGCACAGAGTCTCAGTGTTGTCTGTTAGATCAGAACCACGGCCATGATATGCTGCGTTAATATTATCCTGTTGCTTTAGGGACATTTATATTATTCAACCCATCAGTCACAACACTCTTATACACACATATAATGTAACCCAGTGACAAAACACTGCCAGAAATTTAATGCTGTTTAATGCAATGTGCATGTTTTTGATTTATCCAAATATATCATCTAATCTGATTCACAAGAGACCATGTGAAAAGTTCTAGCTCTCTCCCATCTCTGATGCATAAAATGTGAACACACGTGAAACAGATCAGTAAATATTTCTAATTTAGATGAATAAAAATTGCTTATAAATGATTGCTTATTCAAAGAAAAAAAAGAAGCTGAAATAGCTGGAATTTTATGAGACTCGTATTTTCTAAAAAATGGTTGCCTGACATTTATACGGCCTGCACTAATCGAGCTGAATCACTTTAGATTAATGTGCAGCGCTTGGCTGCTAAAAATTGAAAGTTCTGGTGTAATGAATCTTTCAAACTGCTCTGACACTTCTTCCCTGCAGGTCACTATGCTATGACATGTCGACGTCTGTGAAACAGAAAGTCTAATTACTGTGGCTGTTTGAGTTTTTCTTTTGCTGCTGCAGTGTCCATCATCCATCCAATGACTGTAGCAGGGAAGTAGTCCACACTGAGGAACTGGCAAATATATTAAAGCTTATTAAGGCCCAAGTACTTGATGCTAAATAAGTGAAATGAAGTCATTCATATTTGGTTTATAAATGACTTTTTCTTACATTTACTTTTAGCTTTTAAGACTGCTAATAAGAACACCCTCAACTTGGGAAAAGTATTTAACAACCAATTTAACTGCTTATTTCAATTAGGCATTAGTAGGGAAATACTTGACATATTTGTTATCGCAAATATATTTTGACATGACATTTGGTGGGTTTTTTATCATTAAGTTTTCAAAGTTAGAGTCAGAAAGCAAAATAACGTTGTTGTTAATATTAATGAATAAGAGCAGGGCTAGCAACACCCCACTGTTAATGTTTATTTTGAAACTGATGTTCACGGCACACCCCAATCACATCCAGCTGCTCCAGACAGAGAGAGAGAGAGAGAGAGAGAGAGAGAGAGAGAGAGAGAGAGAGAGAGAGAGAGAGAGAGAGAGAGAGAGAGAGAGAGAGAGAGAGAGAGAGAGAGAGAGAGAGAGAGAGAGAGAGAGAGACTCAGTCTCAGGAGCAACTTGTTATGGTGGACTCCAGGTGAATCCAGTTTAAAGACACAGCACAAGTAAATAGACTCGATGCTCCTCATCAGCAGAGTAAGACAAACACTGCTGAATGTCAGCAGCTGAGTTATCGCCTCAGTTTGAATGTCACGTCACAGCATGAAGCCTGTTACAGAAGCAGCACTTCAAGTGCCTGTAGGGAAAGTTGCAAATGTTTCTCAGGATTTTTGTTTTGGTGTTTATGGCTTTATTTTTTTGATGCTATTTTTAGCCCCTGAACTTGCATTTTTAAAATCTTCATGAATATTTGTTTTTTTTCTTCAACTTCTAGAGTTGCTAAATGTAATGGTAGCAATAAATAGTGTTAAAAAGTGAGAAATATATGCAAGGGCCAACAAATGTTTTACATGTATAAATGCCAAGGCCAGCCGTTAAGAAATTTCAAAATATATATTTTTAAAAAATCAGAAAAAACGTGATGTTTATGTATATTTGACCTCTGACAGTTCGATTTAAATCTAAACTGCTCTGTTAATCCAGAACCCCAGTGTTTTGTTTCCCATGTTTAGCCTCACCTTCTTCTCGTCTCCCTCCTGCAGTAGCTGCATGTTGCTGCGTCTCTGGCTGTCAGTTCTTCTCAGGGTGGCGCTCCGATGCTCAGGCAGGTCAGGGGGAGGGGACACACCCCGGCCCTGAGGGTCAACCCAGGTATAAACATGGTTGGTGACGTAGCCGCCTGGAATCCTCCCGACTGAACGCACGGAGAGGCAAAGCTTTTTACTGCCCTTCAGCACCTGACGAGGACAGGAGAGGGAAAGAGAGTCAATTCAAGCTACATTTTAAACACAGATCTAAATGTGTTTTTCTCAGAATATGAACACGAGAGCAGTTTCAAAGAGCAAAGAGTTCCCAGAAATCCACGCCACTTCAGAGACCCACATGAATACATGCATGGGTAAACACAGTGTGAGGTTGCGGCAGTGAATATTAAGATGATACACTCCATTAATATGGGACAAATTAAGGATTAGAGAGAAGAAACCAATTATGGATGTGCCTCAACAACTAAAAAAACAAATGACCTTTTCCAACACATTTCAAGCGAAAACTGCTGCTGGCTGTGCCCCAGTGGATTATAATAGCTTCCTGAATGTAAACCCTCAGGAGATCAATGTTTTCCCATGTGCTCGTTGGTCTGGATGAATCAGACTGAATGGGATGGAAGCTCTTAATGATCAAACAATCGTTCTGCACATCGAACACAAACAGGACGTATTCTTTCATTTCAGACTGAAACAGGTGGGAAACATGAAAGTGTAAAAAGGAATATCACTTCAGGACAGAGAGATTTCTGTCAATCTCAAGTTCACTTCTTCAGTTTATCAGAGACTGATTTTGTTTTTTAATCCAATATGTGTAAATACCTACAGACAGATCAAATAAAACTTGAAGGAATCTTTTAATCTAGTGAGTTTTTCCAACTCTTACTGGTGAACTTCATAGGATCATACGGAGAGCCTTTACAGCAAGGCAACAACATAAACAGGTCACAAACAGTTTCTTGTAGTTAAGACTGACTCTCATGCAGACAAGGACCACAAGAGAAATCTTATCTGGTTTGATGTAAAATACTCTGTCTTCCTGATTTAATTACGGTGTTAGAAATCTCATCTCAGTGGCTTGTCGAGGATTTTTACTGAAATCTGACAAACTCTGTTTCAGGACAGAACCAAGGCTTGTTGTTGAATGAACACGTTTAGAGCAAGTAAAAGCCAACTTTACTGCATCTAAAATAAAAGGAGGATATATTCTGCCGGTGGCCGAGTGCTTAGTTTACAAAAACCCTCTAAGCGACCGGCTTGGGTTCCATGTGACCCACTCTCTTCTAACTTTATCCACTGTCCAGTATTTTTTTCTTTTGTTGTTGTTGTTTTTTTTCTTTTTTTTTACAATATAATCTGCAAATGAGAAACATATACCACAAATCCCTAAAACCCCTTTGGGCACAACTCAGCGTTGGCTTCATGAACATTTGTAACAGGTGATGCTCTGTGGGCCTGTTTGTATTTAATCAGTCAAATGTTATTTATTAATTTGGTTTTTAATGGCTCAAACCCAACACCACTGTGCCTCCTGTTGTCCTCTCTGGGGACCGTGCGTGCAAAACTCTTCTCAAAATTGCACTCGATCCCTTGAAAATAAAAAGCAAAACCATAAAAAACATATCTAATTCCCCAACCCTCACATTAATTCTTCTTTAGCTGCACTCTTCCAACAACACTTGCAAGAAACCACTAACTACTTCTGGTGAAATGTTTTCAAACATATGCTGCTTGCAACTCTAACTCAAATTATTTCTTGTCAGAGTGCAGTGGATTGCAGAGAGGGTCCGTCTCCCAGAGCACTGGGCTCATGCCGAATCAATTTTCACAATTGTGATTTGTGCTGAGAGATAATAACTTCAATTCTGGGGCAACAAAACCCTGTCAGCACTGAGGCTCACTGACTGGAGTCATCACTCCCTCCCTGCCTCTCCAATACCTTCCCTCTGTGTGGACAGTACAGAGGTGTAGATAAAAGTATATAACAGATAAGTTCAGCAACACATTGCAAAGCATAAAAGCTGGTGGTCTAAACGCAAACAGAAAGAGAGACAGCAAAGATCAAAACATGTAAAATAGTCTGTCTTCCTGATTTAATTACGGTGTCAGAAATCTCATCTCTGTGGCTTGTCGAGGATTTTTACTGAAATCTGACAAACTCTGCTTAAGGACAGAACCCAGGCTTGTTGTTGAATGAACATGTTTAGAGCAAGTAAAAGCCAACTTTACTGCATCTAAAATAAAAGGAGGATATATTCTGCCGGTGGCCGAGTGCTTAGTTTACAAAAACCCTTTAAGACCCTCTCGGTCTAAGCGACCGGCTTGAGTTCGATGTGACCCACTCTCTTCACAATTTCTAACTCTATTAACTGTCCTGCTTTTATTTAGATTTCTTGGCGTCTGACAAATCCCCCTGAGCCATCAACAACAGCAGGGGGTCATGGGAATCGAAAGGCAATCAGGACCACACAGTGTGCAGCCTGGACATGCTAAACATGCTGCAAAAAGAGCTAACATATACACAACTATACAAATAGTATTAAAAATAAAATGCATGAAAGTATTATTGTCTTTGAAAGCTAAGGGAGGATTCCGTGATAACAGTTTAAATATATATCCAATATAACGCTAAAATCTAATTATATTTCTTTGCTTAATACAAAACTGTTCATTGGGAAGTTTAGGTGCATGCAGCAGAATGATATTAAAGAACTGGGACGCAGCTTATTCAGAGATTTGCAGTTTTGGAGACAAATAGAAAGTTCTATTGATTGATTGTGAAAGCTTTTAAAACAGAATTCAAAGACTGACCTCAAGTTTGACTCAACTGAAAGCATTGGCCTTGTTTTTTTTTTTTTTTTTTTTTTTAGATGTATTTTTGGCCTTTATTATAGATAGGAAAGTGGATGGAGGCAGAAATCAGGGAGAGACATGCGGGAAATGAGCCACAGGCCGGAAGCGAACCCGGGCCGCCCGTGCGAGGACTGAGCCTCAATACATGGGCCGCGCCCGCTACCACTGCACCACATGAAGAAATTATTTAATCTCTATTTACAGACTCTTTATAAAAATGGAACATGTACAATGTAACATTCATGGGGGTCTGGATTTCAGTATAGGAAGTTTTTGGTTTTCTGCTTTGGTGTGCCGGCACAAGGTTATCGGATTTATGTTGTTTGTTTTGATTTTAAAATACTTTATTAATCCCTGAGGGATATTGTGGTTTACACTGTTAAAAAGAGACATGTCCAATCATACACATGCACAAACATGAGATGTCAGAGTGGGGCTGCTGCGCAGAGAATGGTTGAGGGTTTGGTACCTTGCTCAATGGCACCTAGGCAGTACTTGGGAAGTGCCCTGGCACCTCTCCAGCTACCATAACAACTTCCGTTCTTGGGTCCTGCGGTTCCCAACCCAAGTCCCTACAGAGCTACTGCTGCCCCATGCTGATGACATACCAGTTCCCATAGATGGCATTGGAACAATGATTCATTCATCTTTATGATCAATCAGTCGATCAATCAAGCTGTATTTGTATAGCAGCAATTCATAATAAATGTTATGTCAGACAATAGAAAAAGAGCAGGTCTAGACCTTACTCACTGTTATATTATCTAAAAAGACCCAACATCATTCCATCACGAGCACTAAGCAACAACAAGTAAAAACACATTAATAATTCATTAATTATAGAGTTGGAAGTGGAACAGCTCTAAATCGATATTAAAATCAAGCTATGCATTATACAAGAAATATTTCAACTTGAGTGACACGTGTTTGACGGTCTGTTGCAAAAGCCATTTCGGTTTAGATTCCTAGACTACTTAAAAAATAAATCAGAAACAGACCTGACAAAGCATGACTTTTTACAAATCTGCATCATGATGTTGACATTTAAAGCAAACCTAATTTGCGTTAATAGAAAATAAATCACAAGACAATTGGTTTCCTTTCTGGGCTCATACTGCTGAAGTTATCCAGAGGGAAGTCACTGTATAAGACACGTTACTTTGGGATGTAATGGAGCAAGAAATGCAGACGTTTTTGTTGTAGATGTAAAAGCAGGAGGGTAAAGGAACTTAGCAGGAAGTCTTCCCAGGAAAGATATGCCAAGGCATTCATTGTCTAGCCCGAGATTGGTAGCCCGAGATCAGTGCTTTCTTTGGTAGATTCAATCAGCTACAGAGCATCTCTTATTTATGATGACAAATGGACTTTTTCAACATGCATGTTGGTCTGAAAAAAATGATGCCAATGAGCATAGTTAAGGCTCAGTAAGATCAGGAGTGCAGGGAGTATGGTACACATTAAGAGAAAGATAAATATATAGGGCTATGGAGGGGTGGAGGGCGGTGGAGCAGGCTGCATCTTTCTGGGAATAAGAAACAGTTGCAATCAACTGAAAAGCCATGGTACAGCGAGCCTAATGCGTCGTCCTCAGAGGAAAATGCTGATTGTGACTGTGGACTGATGTAGCTGAGTCCTGCCTGCAAGCTGTGCAAACAGCCCTGTAAAAAATGGAATATAGCAGAGCATAATGGGAAATGGCATCTGCAGGTAAACTGCTTTTAGATGAAGCAGTGAACAAAACAATACGTTCTCACGAGCATCCAGGCAATCCATTTTATACACAAAAGCTGACTGCACAAAGCCCAGCTGAAGAAGCCATCCAAATTTGGTCACTTTGTAAATTCCTGGTAATAGGCTGGATGAGGTTTAAAGGTGCCTGGTGTAAAGGTTATTACATGTCGTCTATTCAGTTATGTGAAGGCAGTGAAAAGACCAGACTGTGTGCCTTCATTGGGTATAAACTCGGATTTTGCATCAGGAGGCAATTAGAGCAAATACTAATACTGACAGATTTATCATACACCCATCAGAGTTTACAACCAATTAAAGTAAATGGAAAAGTAGAAACTCTTACAAATGATGTATTGTTTATTTAGGAGTTTACAAAGTCTTTTTATATTGCCAGTTGATCACAGATATTAACGCTACTGGTCTGCAGTGTCAAACACACAGAAGCCTTATGGTGGTGCAAAGCTGGTCCTCCACACTGTAGTAAGAGAGGTGTATCTGTGGGGGAAACAACGTCACTGTAAAAGTCAAGAGCCAGCAGGGTGGACAAAGTGCTGCGTGTGCATGTCTGAGTGAAGCTCCCGTTTGTTCACACGTCGGGCTTCACTCTCGCTTCCGCAACAGCATGACGTATTTGTAAGATCACACACAACAACGCACACCAAGCTCGACTGAGTCACTGTCTGCAGATTCACACATGAGGATATTTGTTCTATGAAAAGTCTTTAACATTTACAAAAAGAAGTTCTCCAGAGAAGCTCAGAATAGTTATTATACATTTTGCTGATCTCTTGACATCAACTCAATAAATGAATCCTAAAAGTCCTGATACTGAGTGAGAAATATTGTTTTGCTGGCAACACTGAAACTCAAGTGGAGTTAAACCCCTGCAGCTCTACCTGATCTTCAATACACAAACACACAAACACACTTTAACGAGGGCTCAGGTAAAGCTCTGGTTTGGACAGCTGGATTAATGGGAGTAAAAAGAAAACCATCCTCCGCTCTTCCTTTGTGCTGCTGAGGAGTTACCGGCACAACAAAAAGAACTCAAAGCTCATTGTTCCAGATGATTGAACACTCTATAAGTTGTTGTCAAGATACAGTGTTTGCAGGTGATCCAAAGTTCTTTAGAGTCTAATCAAAGTAAACAGTTGTACTCCAGCAGTCAAGCATGCAGATCAGATGTATTTAAGTAAGACAGAAGCAGAGTCATCAACCTCAAGAGATCGATTTCACAAAAACACAGACAGACACTTGAAGACTTAGTGTCTTAGGAAGAAAAAGTTCTACTTTAGGAACTTCTGACCTAGATTTTTTTCTTCTTAAATGTTATAATAAAAGTATGTTTAAGGACACATTAACTAGTTACGTAAAGCACAATAGTTTGGTCATATCTAATGAGCTTATTTGTTTACACATTATTTCAACCGGATGGATGGCTGGCTGGATGGATAATTTATTGATCCCAAGGGATCAATAAATCATCTGCTTCTAAAGCTGTGCTAAGTCAAACCTCCACAGTGATCCAATCCTCCAAAGATAATATCACAATCTGAACATTTTCCATACTGACATCATGTTTTTATCTCTTTCTGAACCCCCCTCAAAGCAAGTACAGACATGAAATATGATTCTTTTTAAAATGTTGAATGAGTAACATTTTTTCAATCTGGGTGCCACATTTTTAGAGGTGCATGCCATGTCCTGCTGTCTCAGACTGTTTAGTTGATGACATCTGATTTAAAAATTAAAGTCATGTAATTTAAAGTGTCATCTCTTCATCCGTGCAGAAATGATTGAGGGGGTCAATATCAATATTTATTTTTTAAAGCCTTTAAAAGGTTTATTGCTGATAAAATGCGAATGTTATCATTCATCCAATTATTTTCTAATCATTTGCTAAGAATAAATTGTGCCTGAGAGCAAGAAGACAGAACACTGTCTATGAGTCACTAAACCAGTAACAGACCAAGTTAAAGGCAGGGTTGGTAATTTTCTCCTGATACACTTTTTAAGATTTTAGTAAAACATGTCTTTAGGTCCTGATAGAATTTAATAACCCAGGTGCTCTGAAAAAGGAATAAAGAAAATCTGTCATCTCTTGCAGTTATAAACACAAACATTTTGACCAATGTCTGCCACGAGGTACCAATTAAATGAAGCTATCATTCCACCCTGTCTCCCTGCTCCATCTTTTGCCCATGCATGCACAAGCCCACGCACAAAGCTTGAGCTGAAATTCACTTCCGGACCAACGGCACAAGTAAGGGAGAAGGCGTAGGATTTGAGGAAGCACAGAGGGAAGGGGGTGGGTGTAGAAAGAGCACTGAGGGAATGCTACTTTTAAAATCTTGCTAGTTATCAAAAATTACCAACCCTGCCTTTAATACATTTTCTTCATGTGAACTTTGTGTAATCATAGTCACTAAAACCAAATGGAATATCAGACTGAAATATTTCCATTTCATAATTCAGAGAAACAAACACACTACAGTACCGCAGGTAAAAGCTATAAGTGCAGAGTGCTGCGAGATCCATCTAGTGTCCTGTTTACATGTACAGACTCTCAAACTTGAGATGGAAACAAACAGGATGCTATTTATTGTGGATTCATGCTGGTCCTGCGCAGCACTACTCATGAATTCAAAACATCTCCAGCAGCGTAACGTTTGAAGGGTTGAACCTGATGTTTAAAGAATGTCCTCTAATGCATCAACGAAAGGACAGATTTTTCTTTTCTTTTTTTTTTTTTTCTTTTTTTTACATTCTTTAGCTCTTCACGTACTTCTTTTTTTTTTTTTTACACAGGAAATTGATAAGCTCCTATAACTTTTTTTCCCATTACTTGTTACATGGTGCGATTATTTTTCCCCATGCTAATATTTTTAATGGTTCTCATACAACCTTTGTAAAGCAGTAAAGTTGAACTTATATTAAAGGGGACAAATTATGAAAATCCACTGTGACTGTTCGTTTGGGTAATCTGAATGTCTACCGACCCACTAAATGTGAAATAAATCCATCCAGTTCTTTATTTGTGGTCTGTTTGTATAAGTCTTACAACACAGATAAAAATGCATCACAAGTTGGATTCAGAATACCCCCCACTCCCCTGCTATCTGCACCAATGGACTCCACCCTCAGTCTAGAGCAACACTTTTGCGCAGGTCCGCCATTTTTATTCTCACTACAGAGGAGTGATGTCTATCAGTAAAACTCAGGGGGAGCTCGTGCATTTAAAGAGACACACACACCAAAATGGAGCATTCTGAGAGAGCTGGTTTATACAGGGTGACAAACCTCCTCTGGTGCTAGGGGGCGATAATATGTCCTCTTTAAAAAAAACAAAAACATTTGCCAATCCTTTACACAAGTTTAGCTCAATTTATTCGGCATAATCGTGTTGGTCGGAAAATTAAAGTACATGAAAAATGAAAGGGCTTAAAGGCAGGACATTTCTTTGATTATCTCAAAAAAAGGTATAAACTAATGAAAAAAGGGACTCGTATAATTGTTTTGGCATTGCACATTCAGTGTGTTTGTCCAATTACAACAGCCAGCTGTGACGCAGGGCCTGTTGTTCTCTTGGGAACAAATGAGCTGAAACAGAACTGGAATGTGTTTGTTTGATGGCTTGTTGGAAATCCGAGTGCGGCTGGGAGGCAAACGGATCTGTCAGCGCTGCGAATGGATCATAGCCATCGATGCTGTGCAGTGTTGGCACAATTTTCAAAGTCCGATCCATCTCTCAGCCTCATGCGTTTGTGCCTGTGGGGGAAATGGCCAAGCGTGTAACCGGCAGCCAGCGTGCCTCTGAGACCCTCAATGAAGAGTTTCCCTGACACTGAGCGAGAGCAAAGAATAAACACAGGACACAAATGAGCTCGTTTTCATGGGTCAATCTCACAAGTTAACCCATGATGTGCACAGCGAAGCCAGAATACATAATACAAAAAAATATTCTTCAAATACATACTGTATGCTGCAAAACCAGTGACAACAAGGCTTCAGTTTCAGCATTATATGCACTGAACTCAAATATTGTAATGTAATTATTATGATTCAATGCATGAGTGGTGTGCTGGCATTCAGTTTGGCCACTAAAAAACAGTTATGCTCACTTTTAAAATTGTATGCAGCTTCAGATTCTCTGTTGGCCAAAGTAAACCAAAATGACAGGAATACAAGGTGTCATCAGTAAACACATGGAACATTGTCAGCAAAGAAAGACACTAATGGTCTGCTGACAATGTAGGTCCAACTACAACAATCAAAAAACAGACGTTTAATATTGATGCTAATATCAAGTATTCTTTTAAGTATTTTATTTCCTCGGAGTGCAGAAACCAAAGGTTCAAACCATATGTTAGAAAAGGTAGTAAATGTTTTATGAAACTGTTATTAAAAGAGATGCATCTTATTTGTCATCTTCCATGGACTTTTATGGGTATTTATTAACATTATGTCAACATAACATTTTACTGCTCCGCTGTTGTAGAATAAGTGAACACACCTGGAATCTTTTTTATCACTATGTATGATGGTGGTCAAAAAACATTTATATATTAACACTGCCATTTTATTTTCCATTAATTTAAAATTACAGTTGACTAGTAATACTTGAATTGAAGCAATAAATTCCTCAGTGCATTATGCACAAAATAGTTCCTTTGCCTTCAGAGACATGCAGGCAGGGCCTCCATGTGCAGGAGTGCATGGTGTTTGAGGAGCTGCAACCTCAGGTACACTACATCAGTAGACCCCACTGCACCAATGAATGAAGACATCGTGAAAATGTCCAATACATTCTCAAGACCTGGACATTAAGGAATCATTTAAAGCTTTTGGTCGCACACTTTCTGGTTTGAATCTCATGCAGATGCAGAGAAGACGAAGAGACTGAAGCAGTCTAGTTCTCCCTGGCTCCCATCAAAGTCAGATTATTCAGATGTGGCAAACCTCATCCGAGCAAAACAGTCATTAACAACAACTGCAGGCTTTGTCATACTCTGTACTCTACATGAATGGCTTAGGAAAGCATTTCCTTTAAAGAGGATATTGCAGGTTAAAGACAAAACTTAACTAATCATAGGAAAATACGTTAACAATACTGTTTTTAAAGAAATTCTGAAATTAATAACCCACAGGGTCTCCTGGAGACGTTTTAGTACGTGTTCGCACGTCTTTGCTTTTTACTTCCGCATTCGGCTGTGACGTAACATGAGGGAGTCCCGCTGAATCCCCGTCTGTTTAACATAGAAAATCATGGATCCGAGTGTCACTCCCGTCAATAAATGGGAAGAAAATATGTATTCCTTTACATATAATGGTCCACTGGCTTATTATTCTGAACCTTTTAGATGTGATAGAGAGCAGAAACAGGCAGGATTAGAGGAATAACGGCCTCAGGAGAGAAGCTGTGGTGTGAGGAGAGACCCGGAGCAGGCGTCCTGCTGAGTGACAGGTGTCAGCGCGCCACATATGGGCTGGTGCTTTGTTCACATCAGCATATATAAAGTTTGTAATCACATTCAATCAATTAAAAAACTATTTGTAGAAGGTGCAAGTGCCGATCATTCACCTTTACATTGTATGGGAGTTGCTTGTAAAAACGGCAAATCTGTACAACGTATTACGGTGCCGCGCTGTGCGCGCGCGAGAGAGAGAGCGAGAGAGAGAGAGACAGACAGACAGACAGACAGACAGACATAGAACCCGATTACACGGCCTGTGCAAATGCAGCACCATGTCTTTATTGTTTATTCCTCATGCAGCCCAGTGCTCACGTTGTTATAGAATATACAGTGTATGCTGCAGGATTCTCCTGACGTGAGTTCACAGCGCACGTAATCCACACAAACATGCACAACAGCGCACACACTCCACAGTTTAATGCGTGCACATATATTAGGCTACTACAAAAAGTTTAAAGTTTTAATGGGATAGAGGACCGACAGACGTAAAGCTTGTGTTTCTGTTTGTTTCCAAACCGCGCGTTCCGTCTTTCCCCACTGCGCACACACAAACACACACACACACACACACACACACTCCACAGTTTAATGCGTGCACATATTTTAGGCTACTACAAAAAGTTTAAAGTTTTAATGGGATAAAGGACCGACAGAAGTAAAGGTTGTGTTTCGTTTCGTTTCCAAACGCGTTCCGTCTTTCCCCACTGCGCACACACACACACACACACACACACACACGCGCGCTCTCTTGTAACAGAGTTGGATTTATAATAAATCGTATGACTACATATATTAAAACAGACTGTCCGGTGTCTATTACGCTCACACTAGAGAATATAACAGAGGATTCCAGCAGATCAAATCATTAAACGCTTTCTGTCTGCGTATATAATATTTGATGTTAAACAGCCAGAGATTTAAATCATTAATAAGGAAACGCTTTTGTGTCTGATGCCGAAATATTCAACGTGTCTGTTCGATCGTTTCTGAGGTTGTGGGAATAATTCACCAAAACACACTATGAATAATCAGCCACTTACACTGTGCACCTGAATGTGCGCAGCGCAAATTACAAACTATTGCAGGGAGGCATCCTGTCTGTTCTCACTCACTACCACGTATCATTACACCTCTTTAATCATGTTTTAGTGTGTTTTTTGTGCTTTAATTCTTTTGTGCTGCTTTCTAAATGTTTGTTTGTAAAGTGTTTGATGCTCTCGGTGCAAGACAAGTTCCCCCAGGGGCAATAAAGGCTTCATTCATTCATTCATACACAGACGCATGAAGCCGATCAAAGCAGAGTCAGAGAACGGGAGTCCCTTATGTTACGTCATATGACGCGTTGTTGAAAAAAAAAGCACGTTCTAAACGGCTATGCTAAAACAGCCACTTTCTCCTCTAAATTAGAGCACTTGTGTGTTGTAGAACATATTAAAAAAATAACCTACTTATTTTACAGCCATTAACAGACTATATAAAATATTAATTCAAAATTTTTTTTAACCTGCAATATGCTCTTTAAATAGAGAGATTCAATGTCTTCTAAATGTTGCTACGTCGTTTGAACACACAAGCTAAACTTCCAGTGAAAAACTTCACTTCAAATTTCTGTGAACATGAATTTGGCAAGTAAGTTTGCTGCAAGTTTGATATAACATGCAAGAAAATGCAGGTAAGATCAAACTAACTTGGTGTTATTTTTTTTAAATACTCTTTTCTTTAAGTTTGCATTTTCAGTTTTCCCAAAAAATTCTTAAACAGATTTAGTGAGACAACCAAAAGTCATCATGGACAACGACAATCAAGGCTGCAGTGAAGAAACAAGAAATCTCAGATTCTCCTCATATATAGTGTATATGTGTAGTATAGTGTGTGTGCACCGTTATGCCACGTGTTGGAGCATGCACATGTACATTTGTACATTGAACATAAAGAATTAGTTAAGAGCTCAAATGAGGTAAACACTCTGAAGGATTAATGAGTAATTGACAAGGCAGCCAACACAGAGGCTTAATGGAACCAAGTCATCAATCACAGGGATTAGCAGAAGGAAAACATCCACAATGCTCTACCCAAACCATCCTTCTAATCCCTCCATTCCCCAGTCCATGTCTCACTCAGTTACTCTTGTTTATTTGAATAAACACCTCCGACCACACACACACACACACACGCACGCGCACACACACACACACACAGACGCACAGTATGTGTGCAGAAATAGATTAAAATTACAGTCATTAGTACAAACACTATCATTACTTTGCACTTCTTCTGCCTGTCTGTCTTGACGTTGTCTGTCGTCGAGCCCATCATTTTATCACACTTCAGGAAGTCGATCATAACACAAGTGACACAAAGACGAAAAAAATCCCAAATACTGCAGTAACTTCTCATTTTCAGGCGAACACACAGAAGATTTACGCTGACAGGCGAGATAAGGAAAAACGAGGAGACGTGTCAAAAGTGCTGCGTCACACAGACAACAGTCGCTGCTTTTTAGAGCCTGTAGGTCCAGATAAACACGGAGCATAAATCAAAGTTAAGATTCTTAAAAGAACATTTACATTCACTGATTTCAGCTTCATTAAAAAAGAACAGCTTTTTTTGGTTTAAGAATAAAGAATGAAATGAAATATCAAATTTAACATCACACCTTAAAAGAGTAAAAAGATGTAAATCTGAAATAAAACCTCCGGGTCGTTTTGTCGCTATTTAGTGACATTTCATCATTTAATTGACATATAAACAAGGTAAATATGGAGAATAAAACACTTCCCTGCCTTCAACAAATAGATTTAAGATGCACATGTAAGCCTGACACTATTATGTGCACGTTGTGTGTGTGTGTTTTCACCTAACCCTTGTTATTCCAGAGTTGTCAGATCCACTGATTTTCTAGCCTTACATAGACAAGGACGATACCTTTCAGAGAGTTTTATCAATAAACTCCACTGTTTATAGAATATGACCCCAGGAAAAACTTTAAGTGACCATGAAAGAGCAATGATTTCAGGTTAGAGAGGCGCTCTGGAGGATGTGTGAGGAAAACACCAGGATCATTACCACAAAAGACTGAGGTTGGATTCTAGATTGAAAGTTAGAAAGCTAACATAAGTAGCAGCTAAACCTTAACAACCACATGTACCACATGTTAGAAGAAACAGACTCGTGCTACAAAAGATCCAACAGGGTAACTTGTGTGTATGATAAAGACACCTGAGAGTCACGCAAAGTTTGAGTGTTTAAAAAACAAAGTGTCGTATATTATTGTTTGGAAAATGTTCAGTATGTTACATCTTTTCCTTTTTTGTTCCTCCTTTGTTATTATTATTTGAGAATTTCCTCCTTCAAATCATTTTGTTCCTTCCTTCCTTCCTTCCTTCCTTCCTTACAGCTTGTTAAAGTCCCTATATCAAACACTTTAACATCATTACAATACATCTCCATGTTTCCTTTACTGTGTCTTTAAGTCCTACTAAGAGGCATGTGCTCCCTTCTTATGCAATAATCCACACGAGTTATAATCTCTGACACTTCACTCACATGTGTTATAATGTTGGCCAGGTGAAGTTCAGAGGTGGAGAGAAGGAAAGGAACAATGTTTATTCAGTGTTGTGTCGTCTTCAAAAATCTAATATTGGATTATGCCATAGAGCAGATATATTTCAATCCCACTGTTGATGACTTCTTCATGCGTTTTAATTAGTGTTGATAATGTTCTATTAGCTTTCAAATTGCTTTTTCTCCACCCACTGCTTCTCCTACACGACAAGCCTTTTGAGAGGGTTTATCTTTGTTGTTTTTTTTGTTTTATTTTCTCCTAATTTACTGATTTCTAACATTTTGTTGCATGGCTGTTTTTTCTTCTTGCTAAATTCATCCTTCCATCCTTTTTATTTTTGTCTTTATTTTCCATCTATGTCGTGAGATAGTTACATGAAACTTAGTGTGCATGTTTTAGTTTTTTTTTTTTATGAAAGGTGCTTTACAAACCATTAAACTTGAAACAAGTTTTGGCCTTGCGATATTGAATGTGCGAATGGTTCATTCAAACTGATTTCGCTTGAAGTAATTTAGATTCCAGGAGAAGTTGAAGTCTTTTTAGTAAATGTATAAGTAAGTGTATCTCTTGGAATCTCTTAACAAAAAGGAAACCACGGCTGAGATCCTTGAAATACTGTTTAAAAAACACATCTCAACGCTTCACCACAAGTCCAAAAAGAATACCAAGATGGCTGATAAATCTAAATTACAGGGTGTCCAAGACAGGGTGTTAGACACTTGAAATGTAAGAAAATGTTCGAGCACTGCTGCAGATCAATCAACCCCCTGCTAGCTCCTTTACAACAGCTAATTAATCACACTACCTCCTATACCTCTTCACCTCTACACTTCTCCTGTATTGAATGCCATATCTCTCAGCGGCTGTTATTTACGACGACGCCTCCCGGACACGGACGCCCAACATCTTTCACTGATATTCACTGACAGGGCACAGCGGAAAGGGAGAGGACCGATAATGAGAGCGGTGGATGCAGATTCATTGCTCAATCTTTAGTCAGTCACATTCTTTTTGCTCCTTTTTAAGTGAAATAACAGAAAGCGCTCTCTGCTCTGCATTATGAAACGAGGCACAGCTGCAGAATTCTTGTTTCTAAAAGGATAAGCAACATGTAGATTTGTGGAGTCGGTCTTATTTTCAACGAAGTGAAAAATGGAAAAAAAATATTTGTTGCTAAGCTAAGCAGCAGACATGTTTTCATTATTTTATAACAGAATACTGAACATGGGAGCATAGTGGAGCCCTTTTTATGTCACATCTGTGTACATTGGTTTTTCCAAGAGTTTATCCCTCATTACATTTTACAGAGGCTGATTTTTTTTGTTGTTTTTTTTTGCCTGCAGGTGATGGCAGCAGCCAATGTTGCTACTGCTGCTCACTCTGGATCGATTTAGTTTACCTCTTTCCACGTCACTTATGATCTACCTCTGTGATGGCCGCAGGCAGAGCTCCGGTGTGATTTTAAAATGGAGTAATTATCACTGCGTCTGCAGTGAGACTCACTGAAAGATTTGCCTGGACATTTCTTGGCAGCGGCAACAGCTGAGCAACTACAGAGGATAAAGACACTCGTTCATCATAGAGGAGTCAGAATTCATGTCTGATTTCTTAATTTTAAAATACAGGCTTTAGAATAACAAACATCATCAGATTTATGAATATGAGTCACCTGTATATTTTGATCTTTTTTTTTTCTCTCTCTCTCTCCGTGATAGAGCAGAGACGTATCTTTATGAGAGTAATGTGGCCATTTATAAAGTACTTTATGTTATAACTCTTAGTTCCTGAACACCCAAACAGTGGCCAATTTGACCAAATAAACAAGTATTTATCATAACTTCTTCCTTTGTGCTGGAAAGAATAACAAATTGTTTTGTTTTCCTCGTTTGTTTAAAGGAATATAGGTTTACAAACTATTACTATCTATTTCCTGTCTGAGCAGAACATTACATTTTAACTGGTTAACAAAGTCTTGAAGTTGTGTTAAACATAAACTACGTAGTGAATTAAACTTGTTGTTAACCTTGGCAGCCAAAACATCACCACATTTATTTGTTCAGATAAAAAAGGAGAAGGATTATATCTCTGGTTTGCCTCTTGATGTGCACACAGACTGATGCCTAATCAAAACTGTGTTTTAGAAGATAAGTGCAGCCTGTGGATGTACTTTTTCTCTTCGTGGTCTGTTTTTGTAGTCTTGTAAAGATAACACAAGAAGTATTTTTTAATCAGGGCACCAGTGGTCTAGTGGTTAATTTGCTTGTCCCATGTACAGAGACTGTTGTCCTTAAAGCGAGTGGCCAGGTTGGGATTCAACTCATGTCAATCCCCACTCTCTCTCTCTCTCTCTCTCTCCCTGATTTCCAACTCTGTCCACTGTGTGAATAAAAACATTCAAAGTCCCCACCAAAAAATCTATATGAACATATGTTTAAACACATATCACATGAGTTTCATGTAAAGAGAAATCGACAGAGTTGATGGTTGAGCTTCATGTAAAACAGCAGCTGAGGGAGGAGGCGGGTCAAATCAGATGGTGAAGGACACTTTGCGCTGACAGCACATATCCATTCTCAGCTGAAGATAAACACATATTAGGGGTCAAACAAGAAACTCTGTCAGTGGGCGTCCTCTCTAACCAGCCGGCCACCTCACTGCACATGAATGTACCAACAGTTCCTTTATCTGAAGGCCTTTTTCATCCACCCTCATTTCCTTTACAGCCAGTTCTGCAGGCGAGGGACATGAATTATGGAAAGGCAGAAGTACAGCACCGAGGCAGGAGCTTCTGCATGTCTGAACAGTGTTTAAGACGGTCTCATTAGCCGCTGTCTGTGTGTGTTTTCCTGTGTTTGCATGTAAGTGTGTGTTTACCTTTGTTTTCAGGCGACTTTGTTTATGTGTGGGAAGATCAAAAGACCGAGGAGGCAGGAAAGTTTCCACCGGTGTACCTGGATTAGAACTTTTTGATGCCTGAAGAGCCATCGCACAACAACCAAGGTAAACAGTCACATTATTCATCACTATCCACACTGGAGGCCAATTTATACCAACAGAAATTAAACTCCTTATTCTTTACTGTTACGTAGTATAAATTCAGAGCAGGTAGGAGAAATGCTTTCACTCTAATTAATAATAGGATGTAAGTGGAATCTCATTAGGAAGCATGTATTTCATTAGTGTCCAGGAAATTAGTTACACGCATGCTGAGTGCAGCAATAGGTTGGTTTTCCTGAATCTAGTCTGTGAAGCAAACGAAAAGCCTTTACTGATGGTAGGTGTGCACATTAACAACCAGGCTTTCTCCACAAAGGAGATTTTGATTCACAAAATCGACGAGGGAGGTTGCAGAACTGGTCAAAAGAGTGGCATCATTGTTACCAGTGTTGTTGCCATTCAAGCACAACATTTGCAAAATACAAGTGTTCAGTAGAAGAACCCTGCAGACGTGTATTCAACCTTACAGATAGTAGAAATCATGTTGTTTTTCAACAAAAGATAATTTGCCAACAATGAAACAAAGTTATATTTGGACATTGTCCCTCAGTTAAAGAATACATAATGCATTTCTGTGCATGCTGTCCATTCAGTAATATGACTGACATTAGGAATTTCCAACACATGTACATGAAGACGAAGCGAGCTCAGTGGGGATGAGTATGTGGGAAAGGAATCACAGGTCAGACTTGGAACCTGGCAGCCTGCTTTGAGGACAAAATCCCTCGTACATGTGATGTGCACACGAACCACTCGACCTCAGGTGCCCCAAAATGTTTGTTTGGTTTTTTTTGACGGAAAACTTTTTTGACTAGCTCCTAGCAAATGGTGGGGGTCTTTTTTAAATATGATTTTCAGAGTTTGAAATAAGTGTGGGACCGAGAGTCGCAGCTATCCCAGAGAACAGTGAGGAAGCAAACAGCTGCAGGCTTTCATCAACATGCCTGTCAAATAGCAACCTGAACCAACAGGGGGTCTCTGGGGGTCTGACAGTGCCATGGAGAGCGACACACACACACACACACACACACACACACACACACACACACACACATTCACAGGCTTACACAAACATAACAGTTCTGTTCTATGTTCTCACATGAAGGCATGCACATACGCACACAACATGTATGCATTTGTCCCATGTCACAGCCGTGCTATCATGTGACACTCCAATAACACAACAGCAAATGACTCAGACCTAATATTGTAAGCCAGTGGACGATGAAATAACCAACGAGTCCTGTGGCGTTCTATTGTGTCCATCATACTAAAGAGGTTTGTTTAAGAGTCCGTGTGTTTCTACAGAATCACATGAACAGGCACAGATACTGTAATGACATGAAAATGATAAACATGGGTTCTGTCTGAAATCACTCACTCGTCTGAAACTGTCATGGAGGTCACTGTTGTGTTTTCACAAAACACTTTAAAATAATAAAATATTGAATTTATGACATATAACATATCTTTGGGCCAAAACCAAAAAAAAAAATGTAATTATACTTACCGGTCTTGTGCTTACCATCATGAAAAAACTAATGTTACTCCGTTGAGCATCCTTTAATCTTTGTTAAAACAGCTTCTAGATTCAGTAAAAATGCCTCCAATTATCAACGTCGTTGTGTCTCTTTGTTGTGTGTTCACACAAGTTGCTCCTCTCGTCCGTCGGAGAGCATGGGAGCCACTTTATGATTGCAAAAACTTTCAACAACAATTCATGCAGCAAAAAGAATTTACAGCCTTGATAGTGACCATTGGTTGGAGTTGGACACTAGTTTTCACAATGCTGGACACAAAGAGTGAACTATAAACGGTGTGATTGTTACAAAATGGCATGTTCGCTGTGAAGTGCACTTTTCAGTGTGTAGTCATTTCAGACTCAGTCACGGACTTTCTAAAAGTTTTTTAAGAAGAGAAAATGATTGGATACATGCGGACGTTCTAAGATCTTTTTTGAAAATCTGGACAGCCATGTACACAATCATTCCTTCATTCTCTAGTCCCTGCTGTTTCCTGCTACATCTACTTTTACTACTGACAGACAGTGTACAAGCACAACATGTCCTCATGTGCATTGGTTTGATCATTTCTGGCTGCTTCAGAAAGGACAAAAGGTGTACAAATAAAAAAAGAGAGGAGACTAATTATACTCCCTTCTCTCCTAAAGTCTTTATAGTAACATAGCAAACGAGAAGGGAAATATTTCCCCAGCATTACATCATTTCCCTAAACATCTGCATGCTCTCCGTGCAGCTGCAGAGCTCTCTTGAATGTTCTGCCTGCTGCATTTTGCAAACCAGCATCAGTCATTCATAAATAGATTAGGTATTTGTTATTCAATATGATATTGATGCAATCTTTTAAATGAAATCATTCTTGTGTTGCAGGCAATTCCTCTCAGATATTTACTGCAGCATATAAGAATCTTAATCAGCTATGTCACGAAGCAATCAATACTAATGAATGACAGGGAGCTGGATGCCTCAACTGAACCAGCAGATTTAAACCTTCTTTTTCCATCTCGGTTCCCTTTTCAATCTTACCGTAAAGAGATGTATACAGTCCTGATGTAGCTCCGGGGGAGGCATGCTGAGTGGTCTTGAAAAAAAAACTAAAGATAAAGAAGCTACAGGGATAGCCAAACATGACAAAAGCCTTCAGTTAATAAAAAAAGACTGATCATCCTCTTACAGGAATCCCATCAAAGTCTCTTGATTGACTTTCTTTCAAACAATCTGGGCAGGGAAACATGAAGAGCTGCTACGGCTGCATCACTGAAACAAAAAGGCTTGAATGAGAACAGCGCCTGTTTTTAGAAATCTTTAACAGGATCTGTTCCCCAAGCGTCTGGCAAAGTTAAAATCCATTTAGTGCTTTAATTTAACAGGAGTTTATGAACAAGTTGATGCCTTTTTTATGGGGTCAACAGTAAGATGTGTAGGTAGACAGAATCCTGCAGTCAGCACCAATAAATATCCAGCGCACAGGAGCGAGCTGGAGTTGATGCCAACAAGGTCCATAGGGGATACTTAAAGGCCACCGCCTATTAATATATACAGCCAAGCAGGACAGGTGGTCATGAATAATGCTGCCTACCTGCATCCACCCTGCTATGATCAATGAATCAGCGACAATAACACGGAAAAGTCTGTAACATCAAAGGAGGCCTCGGTCTATTTATAAATGGAGAAATTAAAGACAAAAGCTCAGTTAAAAAGTGCAACTGAAGGCTCAACCTCCATTTCTATTTTCTAAAAGAAAGTGAAACCAGGGTTCATTTAACAAGGGTACGCCTTGATTAAAAAAAAGAAATCAGATAAAAACATAGTGGCTGTGAAAGTAATTCCTTACACCTATGTATCAGAGACAACAAGACAACGCAGTCATAGTTTTAGGGTTAATTGGGCAGCTGCTTTCAGTCCATCATTGATCATCACAAAACAGAGCTATAACATCGCTCTTGAGATTGTGCCTCGATGTTCTTCAAAGTCATTTGTCAATGTGAAGTAATTAGCTTCTCTGCCCTGCTATTAGGAGCTGTTAAAGCCTCGAGTAATTTGAAGTATTTGGACGAGCTGTTCCTTCTTGAGTCTAAGTCTTTTATCTTTCATGCAATAAAACAACCCAAAAGCAGCTCCCGGCCAGTAACACACACTCTCAGATAGGAGAGGTTTTACTTTTAACCATCTCATGTCCTTTTCCAGGCCCGGGGGGGGGGGGGTCTTTTAAGATGGCTACACTCCTACACACATAAGGAATGTCATGTTTTTATGTCACGTCTGTTCACAAGATGGAGTCAAGTTTGGTGGAGGCAGTCAGAGTAGGCACTCAAACTATTCAATTATTCACCTGACTGGAAACCAGATTAAAAAACAGTTGTTTTTTTTAACCTTTTATATCGCCAAAATCATCAGTTTTTCTATTCATCACCAGAATTTTAGATGCACTATTTTCATACAAAAGTTCCCCTACCTCGAAACTTAAAGCAATTTCATTTAACCATCTTCATGATTAACAGCATTTCCTTTGGTCATATTAAATGTTTTAAGGAATGTTTTTCTTCAAACTGTGAAAAGGGTCCCTTTTCAAATGTGAACTTTTGCAAAAGATATATGATAAAAACATAGCACAAGCATGCAAAGATGACACATTTACATCACTCTAATTTAAGCCTAATTATTTCCTGTTTCTGTTCAAAGAGCAAAGTCTGTGAGCGAGACCAAGCACAGATCTTTACTTTGCTGCTACCCACACATAATCAAATCTGTTCAGTGCAATATTCATCCAACAAAAGGGAGATGTTCTGTATTTAAGCCTTCAGTGCTTAGCCTTCTACCTCCACATACAATACAGTGCTCACTGCTGCCAATTCATAAGTGCTCATGCATCCACCCGAAGGCTCCGAGACTACTTTTCTTTAATAGAGAAATGCTGTCGTCAAACCTCACTGCTGTTCTGAGCTGGGTTTACTCTGGTGGCAAGAGAAAGGTTCAGAGCTTGGTTGGCAAATATCAACTCTGTTCATGTTCTGCATTCAGATAACAACCTGTTGGATGACTGAAATGCACACAAAGTGAAACATCTTGACTGGAGAGCACAAAGCACTTTACCATGAGGATATATTGCACAGAGTTTAAAAACATGAATTCATCTCACTATTTTAAATAAAACAAATCTTTATATAAGAAGTTGGGAAACTGGTTCAGCATACGTGTGGCAGCATTGTATCAATACACAGATCCAAGAATTAACTTATTTTCATAAATGTTATTAAGGTGTTGAAGCAAATACAAATAGAGTTATTTAACTGTATTACTGTAAATCTCTCAGTTGTTCCAAAGGCTGCTACTTTTTTTTTTAGTACATGTCGCATTATTCAGTTTGTTCAATGCATGCATGATTACCGGTAATTACAATGGCGCCTGTGTGCTTGACAGTTGCCGGCCTGAGACATCCTCAGTGTTACCCCCCCTGTAGTCGGAATTCGCACTTGGAAAATCAGAACCTTCAGTTGCCCGAGTTCAAATCCACCATGCCAGTCTTCTGCACCTCAGTTAGGTCGAGAAGCATGTGATCCTCACTCAGCCAATCAAAAGAGGTCACCCTACGTCAATGATCCTGCTATTGAGGCATTTGAACCAAATATGGTAACTTTGTCAATGTTTATTACACTTACAAATGTTATACCAGAAATAAAGTTCTGTTATGTCCCTGAATAACACTATGAGGTAGAATTTTTGAATTTCAATGTATTTCAATGAGTGCCCTGTAAAAGATTAACACGAAATAGTTGAATAAATATAATTATAAAACTAAGAATTTACCAAAATATTAAAAAGATTGGAAGATTGTTTAGAGACTAAAATGATGGGAATAATACTGCATGATTCAGGCTGTGATGATTCCCTTCCCTTTCTGTACACTGGATTCTCCAGATGAGTTGCCGTGTAACCACCATCAAACATCAGAACACACATAAAGCAGAATATGAAATGATTAAACTGATCTGAGATCTATTGTCACAGTGATTTCATGAAAGGAAAATAACCTGTCAGATCCTTTCATTGACCCTGTTAGAAATCTACCTTTGCACACTCCATGACATTGTTCCGGGGATTCAAAGGCCTCTGAGATCGCAGCACTGCAGTAACCACCTCAGGGCATCCAGATCCTGTCAGACAACCCCCCCAGCATCCTGCAGTGAAGCTCTGTCTTATGAGCACAGCGCCATCCGCAGCTGTTTTTCATGCTTTCAGTGCTCAGCTATGCAGAAAATTAACTCCAGCGGCTACAGCACAACCACACACATACATACAATACCCCACACACACACACACACACACACACACAACCAATCTAAACACAGTTGCCGCTTCTATCCATTTCCCTCCATGTCTCTGCCTCCGACTCGTTCTCCTGGATGTTCAATCGAGATGACATTTCCCGTTCGCCATCGCTCCTTTAAACATCCGTCTAAGGCTCTGTATCAGCGGCAGTCCATCACCTGTACAATATTTCATTTGACGGCATGCATCAGCCCTTTTGAACTTCTTTCCAAATCAAGTTTCTCACACTGTATTACAATACGCTGGCTATACACCATGTAGCTTTCTACACTCAAAGCCATTGAACTGAAAATCAATAGGGGATAATGTCAGAAGCACAATTCTAGCATAAAATAGTCTATAGAACAGCACGCTACAAAAGTTTTAACTAAAGCAGCATCTTCTTCAATAGGGTTGGGCAATCACATCATCTCAAAAGGGGATATCAATTAAGTTTATATGATCACTAAAATAAACTTCTGACAAATACTAATATTTATCTAATTGAAAATCTATTCTCTCAGCAGAAATAGAAACAACAGTGCACATCTGTCACAAAAAATTGACACTTACATATTGTGATGGTCACCTCAACATGTATCAATATAGTACCTTAATAAACACAGTTACAAATGTTTTACACCACAAGATAAAACAAGGCATACAATTGAAGCAAAATAACAATAAAAAAACATCAAATATTGTAAAATATTGATCGTAGGATCAATGCTGTTCATGGAGCAAGATAAAGTACAGTCAGGTTACGTAAAGCAATGCACATTAAAAACATTATAGGCCTCCTGTTAAATGAGGTTTTAAGAAACGTTTCAAAAGACTGCACTGATTTAGCCTCAGTTCCTCTGATAGGGAGTTCCACTGCTTCGGGTTGTTTACAGAAAATGTCCTTCAGTGACAAGGCGGGCTGTGGGAACTGTGAGGAGGCGACCTGAGGAACATAAGCAGCGGCTCAGCACATAGGAGATTATTCATCTCTAATGTAGCAGGGGGAACGTATTTGAAGTGCTTTAAGAATAATAAGTAAGAGTCTAAAAATCAATCCTAACCGGTAGTCAATGAAGAGATTTGAGAATTTGGGGAAATAGTCTTGTCTCTTAGTGTTGGTTTGTAGTCTGGCTGCAGAGTTTTGGATGAACTGAAGGCAAGAGTCGGTATACAGGGAATTGCAATAGTCTAGACAGGATGAAATGAATGAATAACATTTTAGAGATGTGAATTTGAGAGGAAGTGACTACAGAAAAGTCCAACACTTCATCATCCTTGGTTGTTTGGATGAGAGCTCTGAGTCAAGAATATTACTCTGTACTCTTATAATACTGTTTACAGAGACCCAAAATACATCCAACATGAGAAAAACACTACTCTACAGTTGGTTACATTTAGCAACAGTGGCAGAACCAGACTCATTGTTAAAAGCCATGGGAGGCAGAAAGACAGAAGAATAAAGACAAACAGGGCAACGTGAAGCCAAGGAGTTATTCTCCCCATGCACAGAGGCTGCAGTGGGTCCAAATGGGCAAAAAACTTCAACTAAGATAAATATTGACTAAATCAATATTGATATGACGGGTATCATTTTAGGACTTATTGGGATTTATAGTTGTGTTTATTCCAGTATAAAAAAATATCTTCATAATATACCCAAGAGGCTTGCAGCTGATCATGCAAGTGCAATATCCCTTGTTTAAATCTGTCCAGACATCTCTGTTTGAAGTCATGCCTCCTCTCTTCCACTTCATTTCCTCTCATCATTACAGCTGCCCTGTGAGCAGTAGAAGCATTAAAACATTACTCATACAAGTGAGCTCCTTAAACAGTTTGGTCAGCTATGGGCTTCGTTGCATTGGACTGTGATTTAATGAGATGTAGGCCACGAATAATATTCTTTTTACCTCAAGGTAAAGTGTGAAATGCATTACATTTCAATACTAATAAATAACTAAAGCCCTGAACCACTAACATATCAAAACACATTCAACTTGGAGAAATTCCAGTTTGTGCTCAGCCTCATTACTCACTCGAGCACTAAACATCATCTCTTGAACATTTTGCCTCTGCGGTGAGAGTGATGGCAGGCAGGTCCTTACTGAGGGTGTGTACACCCACACCCACACACACACACACACACACACACACACACACACACACACACACACTGTTGTCAGCTGTCTCCGTCGGTGTGAGCTCCTTTCCTCCTCCTCCACACACACTCCTGGCAGTGACACGTCTAAAAAGAGGTGGGTGGACAGGGGATGTAGAAACAGATGGGTGCTGGCAAAAGCTGAAAACCCAGAGTCTGACACTAATGGGCCTGAAGAGAGACAGAGAGGAGCGGTCCCATCTGGGCCTGATGCCGCTGAACCAGCTAGCAGCAGAACACAAATTTAGAAAAGCCGAATAAGATTTTGTGTTACTGAAACAGAGCCAGGCAGCACAAACTGTTACGCACCACCTGGTCTGATTTACAGAAACTATTTGATTTCAACAAGTGTGTCAGTGGGACTTTACAGATCTGGTTGAGTGGATGTTAAAGACTCTAATGCAGGTTGACACGCTTAGTTTAAAAGGGTGTGTGGATACAACATTGGAAGCCATTCATTTCAGTCGAATGCTAAAATTAGCTGGCAGAGACTAATGCATTCACACACATTAATACGCCACTGATGAAGCAGGAGGAGCAACCTGGGTTTAAGGGTTCTTCCCAACAACACATCAGACATGTGGCTGCAGGAGCTGGGGATCAATCCCCCAAGCTTCTGGTTGAGAGACGACCGACTCTACCAACTGAGCCACAGCACAGACATCTGGACCTCTGCTGAGCCCATTTAATAATAATAATAATTTACACTTTATTAATCCCACGAGGGGAAATTCAGTTTTTTATGTCCAACAAACAACATTTATAAAAAAAATATTTGCACATTAAATTCAGGCTAAAATGATATTTGTCACAAGACAAACCAGAAAAAAAACCCTAAATACAATATATTAGTTAAACTCTGTTTCATTATTGACAGTACCTTAATAAGTATGACGACTCACCTTCAAATCTCTCCAGTTATTAAAAGGATGTTTGAAAGGCATATCAACCAAACCCTAATTAAAAGCTCTTAGAAGCATTTAATGCCCTGATTGCTTAACCAACACATAAGTCTTTTTCCTAAAAAGACTTATTAATATACATCTGTTTGTGAGAGAGCAGCAGAAAGATGTGCAGAAGGGGAACATACCTTAATCTAAATGTGAATTGTTTTTTAAATTTGACATATTTGGATTATTTTGCTCATATGAATGTAATAATATGAGCTTTCTTTTCAGGGTTTAACGTGACTGAACATGCAGCATACTGAAGGAAGCTTTCTGATTCCTCTCATATCAACTTCAACGTTTTTCATAACATCTAAGATCATTTCCTTGTAAGTGTGAATCAGTAATGAAGCCAATGGCGTATTGAGTGGTTCTTTTGAAAGTCTTGCACTATGTCAGGTGGTTTCATCATAGTCAAGATGTCATCATCCAATCAAAATGGGAAAAAATTTATTTATGGCTGAACTCTTTTCAAAGAATAAGGTCTAATAATTAGCTCCCATCGAACTGCCATAAAAAACTGGAGAAACCTTTAACCAAACTTTTAGTTCCAGATAAGGAAAATGTGTTCATGGTACTGAAATCTAAACATACACAGATTAAATTAAGTTGGATTTATATATTTTTATGGCAGTGATCTGAACATGCAATCTTAAAAAAAAAAAATAATTAAAAACCTGATAAAAGTGGATAACTGATAAAAATAAGGAAAGGCTGCCGAAGTTTCAGGGTCTTGCATTCATTCTTGCTTGCTCACCGTGATTCTGTCATGACTGACAAATGCACATGAGTCATGAGTCATCATTTATGCTATCCCTGCTGTGGCATGTAAACTCTGCTTAAAAAAATGGACTGACAGGCTGTATCCTGGATGACATCAGAAGTCTTATTGAAACATTCAGTTAGCCTGATCTGACATTAGATTTGTATTGTAACTATAGGGAATAGCGATGAAGATGTTTTTTTCACCATTATTACAAAATATTACCTATTAGTCGAGTGTTTTAGGGATTTTACATTGAGCATCTCTGCAACATACTTTAGAAAAATCCTTTTTTTTTTACCATTCATGAGACAAAAAGACAATCACAGTTTGTGTAAACAGACATACAATATCGACCACAGCCAGAAAGAAATCTGGCTACTGATATTTCATTTTGAGTCAATTTGGAAGAAATTCAGTGATTACCAATATTAATTCGATAGAGGGACTATTGCATTTATACAATCTACTATTTCTACGTGCATTAGTTCTAAATCATTTTATACCATTTCATATACAACAGGTTCTAGTTCTAAAGCCCTGTCTTTACTGTGATATGAGCTGCAGTGCTGAGAGTATGATTAAAAATGGACAAGCAATGTGATGATACCATGAATAAAACATACATGCATTGAAAACAGCGTTCACTGTATACAACACATGATGTATTAGATGTCGGCTGTTATCAGCCAAACTAAAGAGTTGTGCTGAGTGTATGTCCAAGAGTCAGTGTGGGCAAAATTCAAACAAAGGTGTTCACATCTTAAGACATTAAGCGGAGGTAATGTACTGTACTCTCAGGGTAGACAGGGATATTAATGGAGCATAATTGCACTAATGTGCACATGCAAATGTGGCCTATGGTAAAACTTCCTGTTGAATTAATTACTCTGTTTAGTCGTTCAGTTTTGTGGATTGAACATCCATGTTTACAATGTCTATACTTTCTGAGCTGCACATATAGGGGATTTATAGCTTAACAAAAAGAAAAACTCACAAGAGCAGCCACAGACTGAATTCATCGTTATAGCTGTGCAATCGTCAGTGATGCCCTTTAGAAATAAGGTTAGAGTCTGGGTCCAGAGATGTGACTCAGCAGGACACATGTCATCCTGTGTGACTCACTGCAGGATGATCACAGCCAATTAAGAAACAGAGTCTGCTAAAAATATATCGAAGCACAAACAAGCAGATATGCTGCACAGACACACACACACACACACACACACACACACACAAAATGACATTTACACACACATTCTCAACAAATGTACAATATGTCACTGCAACATAAAACAACAGTAAATGGAATGCGTCTTCAGACCTAAAGAAAGAAAACAGGTCTTCTGTCAGTCTCGGTACCTTACAAACCTAATTCTTCTTAAGTGGGGGCATTCGGGTGGGGAACAGCTTCCTCCCCACACCAAATAACAGGTTGTTAAATTTCACTTAATTGTCCCTCCCAGCTCTTTTACGAGGTGAAGATCGAATTTAAGATGGCTACAAAAAAAAACAAAAAAACAGGTAGGTATCTTGCTGAACAAAATGGACTTGATTTCACATTGTAGGTCGCACCTACCCAATCACACCCATTCACACACTGACAGCAGATGGCAAACTTAGTAGAGAAGTGAAATCTTCAGATGAATGCACATCCAGCTGTTTTGGACAATTTTATAGTTGCATATTTGACATTACATGTTTAAATTGATGTGTCAGAAATCCACTTTGAAATCAATGATGGCACACAAGGTCTTCAAAGGTCTACTCCTTTAAATGATCTGGGACTAAATACAGAGTAAATGAATATTGAGCCTCTGTTTTTTAAAAAAAGACTTGTGTGTTTCAGACTTTGGTGTATAAAATCATTGTGAACTTTTCACCCTGGTGAACACGTGGAAGAGTTTGCCTGCAAGGGCCGTATATTTTTCTGTGCTCATACCTGTATGCCCAATAAGCTCTAATGGTTTTGGTGGTTAACAAGTTATTAAAAGCAGGTTTTGCCTGTTTAATCCATTAACCACTGACTTCTCAGCCACTACAGACATAAGTGCTCCACTTTGGAAACCTGTCAACCATCTTGTCATGCTGGGGTCAATTTTAGTGGTGATCACAATGTAAAGTGTTGGCAATTCTTTTGCTGGCATTTCTTTTGGGTTTGCATGCCAAGGTAAGACAAATTTGGTTTGCATTTATTCAATTAAACATTATAGCAGTGGTCCTTAAACAGACTGAAATGTCAGCCAGCTGCTGAAATGCCTTTGTCAATAAACTAAACACTTAATGTACTGACACGTGGAGCAACCATTCGGTCAAAATGACAGGGCAATGTGCCAACACTGAAGGCCTTTACTCAAGTTTCAAATAGCATTTCTTGCAATGAATGGACTAAAAACAAGCCAGCTGTTTCAGGCTACATTTTGGCATTTCTCATGACTGAAAGAACTAACCTTGACGAGTTTGGTCCCTTTTGAAAAAAACTCCATTCTTCAATTACTTACCTATTATGATCTACTCAAGGAAGGCACCATACACAAAAAGAAATCACATCCCTATGCTGCACAGTTCTCTTTGCAGCCATCTTGACTGTAACAGAGCTGAGAGAGACAATTAACAAGATATCAGTTGGGAGGGGGAGATTGAGTTACCTTTATGCCTCCAGACAAACTAAGTGCTTTGTGGAGTTATACATACTCAAAATGTATTGTGCTTAAAGGCATATCATAAAAATAATACTATTTTTAAAGTTATTAAAAGTGCATGAACTATTGTGTAATTTCAGGCGTTTGGCTTGTAGCCACAGCTGCATTTAATAAGAGGGGAAATAAGCTCAATGTTAAGAACCAGTTCACCAACAGAATACGAGCCAGAGCTGCCGCACAACAGATGTCACCTCATTTCTCAAGTTAAACAGATGCATTCTCAAAACAAAGGGGATGTAAAAAGAAAACCTGCTTCTAAAGAAAGGCTGAGAAAAAAACACCACAACACAAACACCAAGCATATGGAACGTAAAGTCAGTTTAATGCTGTGTTTAATGCTGCCTTTAATGCCCTGTGGGACTTCTGAATGTCTCTTTCAGACATTTCAATTTAATCATGAAATCTCCTGAAATGCTTAATTCAGCTGATCAGTGCAGAGAGACAAAAAAAAGAACATTTTGCAGACTGGAAAGCGCTGTGTGAAGAAAATCAATGTGTGAATATGTCACTTTGATTTCTTACTATGAGGATATGTGACCGTGTACTGTGAACATTTGAAGTACTTGGTCCAAAGAGCTCCTGACAGTGTTTTTTTTTAATGAGACACCTGTGCTTGCCTTCTTGTAAAGGGGGATTAGAGCTACGCTGCCTCACTTTACAGCTAGCCTAGCCGTGCAGGATCCAGGCTAAGAGTCAGAGGAAATCTTTTTCAGTTTAAATGCAGCCTGAAATTAGCCTCAGATACGCCTGCCTGCCTCAGACTGCCTGAATGTTTGCTTATTTTATTCATAATCTCTTGAAGTGCAACATACTGTATTTTATTCTGCTGAGGGATTAAACTGGGTAGCAGGCCAGCCGTGGTTGAATCCAATATCTATACACAGACGTAGTGCTTATGGAAAACAACATTTTAAAAATAAAGTTACTCCTTTTAAAAAAGATAACGTAGATACTAACTACCGTAAATTCCGTACTATTGAGCGCACCTGGATATAAGCCGCACCGGCTAAAAATAAGTAAATAAATGTATTTGTACATATATAAGCCGCACTTGATTATAAGCCGCAGGTGTCCACGCTATAACAAGAGCTATTTACACAGACGTAGGCTACCGGTAACATCCGCAAATACTGTAGCGTCCGTACGGACGTTAAAGGACGACGAGAGCGTTCAAATAATAACTTTTAATAACCCGATCACTGTCGGCCGTGACCACGCCGTTTACAGCGGAGAACAAAACCATAACTTGCCGTAACAATCCAACTCTCTCCCCCAGCGTTCTCTCATACAGCCACTCAACACGTTCTCGCTGGTGCATTCACTGACTCTCCACATAATCGGAATCATGAACACATTATCAACTACTGACTTTACAACATGAACCGTTACAATACGAAGCCTAGCCGACGGTGTCTGTAACACGGCTGATGAAAAAGATGACCGTAATATATTTCACAAGAAAAAGTCCATCCATTCACTGCCTCAGAATGACTTCATTACTCACTTCCTCAGTCTCTGTTGTCGCTGTCAGTGTCATCTTAACGTGCAGCAGCTCTGTTAGCTTCTTTGACAGCCAGGTCGATCGCCTTTAACTTGAAAGCTACATCATATGTATTTCTCCGTGTGTTTTCCATGATGAGGGTGCGTGCATGAAGCGCAAAATGACTGATATTAAGATCCGACGTGACGAAGTCAAATGTTTTTGCGGCAGAAGCTCATTGTCCCCCCATAAAAAATCCATGCATTAGCCGCACCGGAGTAGAAGCCGCAGTGCTCGAAGTGTGAGAAAAAAGTAGCGGCTTATAGTCCGGAATTTACGGTAATAAAAGGCCCCTTCAAAACAAGGAGTCATGTCATGCACCCTAAAGGAGACCCTTTGTGCCACGCTGGACTGCGTGTCCTTGTTTCTTTGTTACACAGCTGTACTAACCAATCTGTCATTCAAGCTCCAAATCAAGAAGCCTTCAGAACCAAAACACATGGGTAAAGGTTTTATGATATATGTTACAAACAGGGCCTTGTTGTGAGCTGACCTGAGGCCACAATGACCCTCTGACATCCACCCTGTTCCTCTGAGCTGCAGTGCCAGGCTCAACACATTATGTGCTATATTGATTTTTAAAGCTTCATTACTTTAATAATTTCTACCTTATTCATGATTTATTATATCCGAGTCCTTTAATTTCACTTGTCGTTGCTGGTGATTCAGTTCATGAAAGATCATTGAGCAAATAGTTGTTCTGTGTTTTGGCTTTTGGTTCCTGAAGACCAATTCCCTAAATGTGTCTGATTCATTATTGTTTGCATTAGGCCTTCTGCACTACACTCTGTTCTTCATCCTGAACAGGAAGAAGGGGGGGGGATGTACAACACCTTTTAGGAGCTTCTGTGCTGATGCAGAAGAAGTGTCCTGACAATACAAAAAGGTCTGCTTGGTTTATGAGATCATGCATGGTGTAGCTCCTCCCCCTCCGTCAGGTTTCATTAACTGCAAATTCATTTAAGAAGAGCTATAGGAGAAGGGCGGGGGGATTTATAATCACACTCTGCATTAGGCTGAATTTACCTTGAGAGCATCACATCACCGGAATGATTAAAAAGGATTCACATGGTAATACTAATCTCAGCGTATGTCTCACTGAGAACAGGAGCTAGCGACATGCTACACCTTTACACCTTTAAAATGGACTATTTTATTATCCATACCTGCATGTAGTTGTTTTAGCACAAGGTGTATTCATAGGATACTTTTGAGGACATAAACATCAGGCAGCCTTTCATCTTTTTCAGATACATTTCAATCTGTGAATAAGTGACTTCTTTTTAAAAACAAAGACGCTGTGAACAAATAACATCAACGTGTACAGTGGTTTTCAGCCTTTTGTCCAAATGAATCTTATTATGATGAAGGAAAGAAGAAAATGTATTCGGATGGCTTTCACCTGTTCAATAAATATTTTATAAAGATGGACCTTCAAACTGCTTTAAGTTACTGTTTGAATAAATGTAATTTTTAATGGACGTTTAAACAGAGACTTGAGCTTTCTTCATGGTAGACCTTAGATAGGAAATATGGTAGTTACATCTCACATTATCTTCAGATGGTCGCTGAAGAGAACTCAAGCTGGTCTGTTACCAAATCACATGGAGGTGTAACCAGGGTCTGAAATCAAGTCCTAACTAGCACCCATCTGTGAATTAGATGCTGTTTATCAGAATAAACAGAAAGGGTCTAAAAAGAAACGGTTTACTATGCTGAGGATCATTTGTCCCAGCAGGAAACTGTTGGAAGGCTACGCTAACGTCTCTCCTGCTGGGTGATTAAATGTCTTAATGGGCCTCTGTTGTTTCAGAGTCTCTCATTCTGTCTCTTTCTCCCGGTCACTGTGAATGAATGTATGCACTGATATCTGTGTGTGTGCTCGTACATGTCTGTCTACATAAAAGACAGTTCATATTGATTTATAAAGAATCTCTCAGCTGATAAGATAGTAGCGGTGCGACACATGTATAATAACTCACTGTGCATGTCTAGATGTTTCCTGCTTTCCAGCAGCTTGATGTGAGTAGGAAATAACATGTCATTTTTTTCATAGCCGAAAGGCTAATTTACAAATCAGATGAGCAGCACCTTAACTGGCAGCGAATCTGCGCATATCGTTCCTCTCTGCCTTCTTTTGAAGTCCAGTTTTTGTGGATTTTGTGGATCATAAAAAACAGAATTATCCATTTAACTGACAGGCAACATTTCAATAAATCAGCGATACATTAATGTAATTTAGATGAAACAACCACTCCACCACTGGCATGAAGCTGAAGGTCATCCTTACATTTATCACAGAGACTCTTCAAGTCATAAAAAGATTTGTATGTTCTGTTTTAGGAGAAGACAGGATCCCTCTTTACTCCTCTCAGGACAGCGAGGGAGAGGGTATAGTCATACTCTTCTTTTGGAAACCTTTTCTGCTGAGCTTTTTTTCTTTTTGACACCACAACATTTTCTTCGACTATTTTATTTGCCTGCCATGTGCAATGTAACCAAGGGAATCACGTGGGATTTCTTTGTGACATCTAAAGTATAGGTGTCAGCTATGTTGGACCCAAAGGAAAACAAGAATCAATGGAAAGTTGGTGTGTCACAGATCAGCACGCTGCCTTGTACTTTAGACTGATTCGTTATGTCCCTGCAGCTCAGTGCCAGACTTCACATTTGTCTGCAGGCAGGCGGCAGCAGGTGCAGAAAAAATGAACAGCTGAGAGGAAACCTGTCTTCTTTTTTGGAAAATGGAAAGCTGAGTGAAATATAACACAAGTTTTAAAGTATTTATAATGTTAACAGCGGACACGTTGGCAAATGTTGCGGTCTTACTTCCTATATTTGACATAAGACTCTGCTGCTGAGGCCGTTCAGTCATTCAAAACGCTGAGCCCTGAAAACGGTGAAGAACATTGATTTGAAAATGGGAGCTACAAGCATATTAAACCCTGTCAGTGGGCAAAGGCCCTCAAGGAGGAGGTGGTGGGTCCTGAGACTATACCAGTTGAGAACCAGCGGTCTAAAGGTCATGTGTCCTGTGTTTTAGGGGGAAGGTAAACCATGGTGTTACCAAGCAGCCAAACTTGTTTTTAAAAAAAAGGATACTTTCTATGCTACATTAATGGTGATAAATGACTTCTACTTCTGCTTTTAAAATGAACTGTTAACCGTGTACAAACTTTTACAAAATGTACCAATATTTTCACTTCATGCCAGCCTACAGTGTATCTGCTGCAGCTCATACGGCTGTAAGCGCAGTGAAAGAAAAATGCTATATGCCAGGTGAACAATCGGTGTCAAGTGAACCGTTTTACAGGCCATTTCTCATTTGAAGCTCAGTGTTTGACACATTGATTCTTTCAGTTTAAATGGAGGCTTGCTTCCTGACCCCTGAGCTGGGCTGGTTTTCTGAGGCGCAGAAAATGTGAAGTGGGTTCACGAGGGGCACAGAAGAACTAGTCCAGCAGACTGTAGAAAAGCAGAACGGACGTCTTTTCTGTACTTGATCCAAACCATTTTTCTACAAACACATGGCTCATGATTGAACACAGTTCTGATTGATAACCAGGCTTTTAACATATCCACAGCATTATAGACGTTTAGTTTAATGACTGATAGTTTGCTTCTAAAACCCCTAATCGTGCACTAAATAAAGCCCCTTGACCAGAACCACCCATCCTTTTTCATGATGACCGAAGTGAAGTACACCCAGCAAGCACATTAGTCATAGCTATGTACCGGTATTTATGGCTTTATTGGTGAAAGTTTCCCTCCTGGATTCTTTCAAAGATAAACAATGGCTTTCCATCTTTATGTCTTTATGTATCTTGAGGTCTGTCTATCTATGTGTCCCTTGTACGAGGGTGACAGCAAATTTCCTGCAAAGGACAATAAATCTGAATCTGAATCAATAAAATCAAGACATTTAAAAAACTGGGAGTCGGTAGTTTTTTCTGTCGCAGCTTGTAAATACAACGTTCAAACTTGGCCCCTCCTCCTGAGCTCATCGCCCCCTAAAAGCACCCAATCACTGCAGGACTTATAGTGCAAGCTTCACTGTTTGTACCTACACTGTGAGCTACCCCAGGCCAGCACAAGTTCACCGTTTGGCACGAAAACAGACCAACTCCACATCTGCAGGTGAAAGCTGAGGCAAGGCTCACCATTGTTTTAAAACAAGCTATGCCTGCTCAGCGTTTCGCCTCGCTGTGATTATATGTTCTCTTCTTTGATGCTACATCTACACGGTCCTTCATATTCCCCGATTCGCCAATTGTCCAAATCACTGAATTGAATCCACTCCGAAACTCACATGCACACTGTCATTGGCTGTGGGAAACACACCAACTCCCACGCCACAAACATCTCATGTACACCAAAACAACACAAATCCTCAAAACACAGGCAGAGGACGGGTAAAACACATATGGAGGCCTGTGAGGAAAAAGCTACCTGAAGTATCTTGAAGTAATGATTTAATGCATTTAACATTTGCAATTCAACAACCTTCCAGGACAATATACTACAGACTGAATTGAATTTTTTAGCCACCAACAAGTTTCCTGGTGCGCTTTCTTTCATTGTTTGTCAGCAGTAATTATTTAAAACTAATTAGCTATGACCATGCTCCAGTGATTGACACTACTACAGAGCCCATATAACACCTTGTTGCTCTCCTGAACGAAAACATAGCTTCAGGCTGCATCATTTATGCACTGTGAGAGTATACTGTGCTTGTGTGCATCCAGATGTGTCAATTCTGTATTGTTTGCTCCTGTGTGCATGTGAGCGTTTGTCTGTATTGATGACTGGCCCCTGCTGCGCTGAGCTGAGGATGGTTTCATGACCCACATTGCCGCAGTATAATCTATTCCTCACCCTGCTGGTGGATCCTAATGGCCCAACACGGGGCAGTTGGTGTGCAGGGGGTGTTCTGCCCTGGCACAGATATCGACCTCATCGACAAACTGTGGCCTGAGAGCCTGGCCTACTTCTCCTGGGTGCATTTAGAGAGACACCATGCAGCTCAGGGGGCACGCCGATATGAAACCAACATAGCATGTGTTTCTACTCTGCTGAACAAACAGGTCTGTGACGTATCCATTTCCATACACACATCTGCACGTTTCTACATATCAGGGCATGTGTGCTTGTGTACTGAGGAGGGTACAATCTCCACATTGTAGTTTTTGCCTCTGTTAACTGTCGAATCTGGTCAATTTAAACTGACTTTTACCTGCTTGTGTAAAATGTGATTAAAATGTTTTTGTTTCCTCTGCAAAAAACTGTTGCAGAATTGTGAATAATAAATTGTTTACTCTGATTGTGGCAACAATAATTATCTTACTAAGATGATTGGCATTAAAAAGGGAACATTTCTGATTCAGGTTACCTGCCCTGTATCTGTCAGTCTTTGCATTCTGCCACAGCTCATACCATGATCAGATTTATTTTACTTTACTGTAGATATTTTGTTGATTTCTCTGTCATATCTCTTGGTGTCTTGAGCCTCACTCGTTTCCTTTTAATAATTAATAATCTCTTTTGCAATTTGCAATGATGGACAGGCTGAAGATGAATTAATTTGACTTTTTATGCAGATTAACAAAGACCTCAGGAGTCTGATCAGGACTCAAACTCAGGACATACCACTGTAGAAGTCTGTGAGACAGAAACAATAGGCACCAGAAAGCCGTCACTGAACAATCACAATCAATAGTTCAACCTGAAACAGAAATCATTAAGCTATAAATCCCAAAAATAACAGAACAACGTTGTTAGGTTTGATCAAATGTAGGGGGCGGGGGGGGGAGATTCCTTTTTTGTGCTGGATTTTGTCAGCATAAAAGCTCGACTGTCTTCCCAGAAATGACAGTTTTTAGTGAGTTCACCATTCCCTCATGTCTTTAAAATGTGTGTGAGCATATGCACGTCTTCGTAGGATAAGAGGTTTAAAACTAATCTAATCCCTCTCTCTGTGTGCTGATAAACTACAGAACAACAAGAAGCCAAGCCTGGTGTAAAAAATAAGTATTGACTAGAAAGTTATCAGTTTAGGACTCAGAAGTCTTGTCTGAGTAGAATCATATCATTGCAAAAAGCTGCATCACATTTCCCCTGCTGATATCATTCCACCGCATTCAAATGTGCTCCACACAAAAGCTTCCTCCAGCCTGTTTTTTGTAGGTTAAGCTGATTAGTGGCAGTGTGTGTGCGTGTGTGTGTGTGTGTATTTCAGGGTGGATTTCACAGTTGATCAGTATTCCCTAAGGTGGTTCTGAGCAGCCTTTATTATCAACTCTAAAGCCTCTACCTCAAAATATAGTCAGATATGATTAGAGATAACAAATTGCTGTGAAAAAAGGGACAGATGAAAACATCTGAAGACTGTTTAAAAGAAAAAAAAAGAAAAAAAAAAGATTTTGATAGTACCCAGCATTTTCAGTAGCTCAAACTTACTCTGATGTATAAAGTGCTGAAAAAAGCAAACGAGGCATGAGGAAGATTTGAGTCTAACAAAGAATTAAAGAAAAAAAATAAGCAGCCAGCTCCCTTTTTACCTAATCCTGTTTAATTAACTCAAAACCCTCCAATATTTGATCGCCGTAGACAGATGTGTGGGTTGGCATTTCCAAAAGCCCATCCTGCCTCTGCTTCTATCCAACACACACTTCCATGTCCCTATTCTCTTTGTATACATCTCAAACAGCTGGCTGGAGGAGGACCAGCTGCATGGCCTGTGTGTGCTGGTCTCCGTCACCTCAAAGGCCCTTCACGCAGCAACACTTAACTTTGAGTGGCTCTTAAACCACGAGCACTGAAGGCACACACACACACACACACACACACACACACACACACACACACACTCTTTCACACCGAGAACACACTGGGTGTGGGTGACTTTTTATAGAGCCTGTGGGTGACATTGTCATTGCTAAATGATTACTCTAAAAAGTTGCCTTGTTCCAGGTTTTAACGCCTTTCTGCTTACATAGGAAGAGGCAATGAGACGTTTGAGAAACTTTTGCTGAATGCGTCCCTCTGCTACGACAGCTGTTAAAGAATGAAATGCACCAAAGCATCGTTTACTTCAATACTTCAACTGTGTCTGGCTCAACACAGTGTGATCCTCATAGATCCCAATGTTGAAATAAAAACGTTAACAGCTTGGCACAAATAACATTTTTAGTCTCTGTAGCTCCTTTTTCATCCAACCAGTTTGACTTTGCTTTTTTTAAGGTAAGCGGTGGTTGTTGTGCCTTTATTTATAATAGGACAGTAAATGGAGACAGAAATCTAAGCTAGCGATCGAGAGAGAGCGAGAGAGAGAGAGCGAGACTGCCTGCCTGTTTGGAGGCGTACTGGGCTTCATTCATGGGGCGCATGTACAAACCACTATGCTACCAGTGCCTCCAAAGTCAGCCTCAGCTTTTGAGAGATATTCTACTCTAGTCAGAACTAGCCAATGAATTTATCAGTCTTGGGCATCAAGAACTGTTTAACTTAACTTAATCAAAAACATCTGCTTTTTTCTTTCACCTCTTGTCCAAATGTGATTCTTACAAATAGCAGACCTGTGCTATGTCCACTTATTAGAGGTTTATGTAGTAAACAATGCAAAAGAAACTGGTTTTAAGGCATTAGAGTTTTTGGCATGTAAAGCTGAGGTGTAATTAAAAACAATGTGAAAATGCATTCCATCAGCACAGTCTGTCACTGTTATCCATTCATGTCCTCACATGCCATGCTGCTGCAGCTGCAGTGCTTTTACCTCGAAATCTCCTGACTTTCTTCTGTGACAAAATTACACCCACAACTTCCAGAGTAATGACTCAAATGTGAAGCACTCAGTGAAAGCTAAACAGTGCTACTGTACATGATAGCAGGGAAACAGACAGACACCATGAGTCAGTAATTGGAGTGGGTGACGACATTGCTAAGTGCCATCGAGAGGCTTTAATGATATAATGAAGCTGACATCTGCATCACTTTGCATTCATTATGCCTTACATGCACACCAAAAGCTTCCCTGTGCTAGTGCAGATCTACACCCTTTATGAACACTATCTAAAGGAACTGCTTACAGAAAATACTTTCAACTGCATCAAGTAACTGTTTTTTATTTCAATGTGGCATTTGTCCTTAAAACAAAGCTCTCCCGGCATCAGACTGTGAGCTCCACAGCTGAAGTGACCGACTAATTGGCTCTCCAGGGTCTACTTCCTGTGCTCCTGCATCTCTTTTTCCATAGTAAGCGTTTATCTGGTGACTTGCAGGTCAGAAGGAGTCTAGACATGTTGTATAAACTCGGCTAAATTTGCTTAAAAAAAAGCAAGTTGTCCAGCAGTTCACTTTCATGACAGCTTGTGCACTTCTTGTCACATCATCTAAAAGACCGCTTTTAACAAAAACTAATAGTCTGCTTCAGATTAAAACACATTTAATTGCTTTTAGACACAAAGGTCAGAGCAGATGTATCGCAAAGTTTTCAACTTTATTTGACCAAACTTTACCCAAAAAGGCTGAGAAATCATTGCATCATGCTTAAGACTAAAACAGATCATGCTGCTTATTTCCTACACTGAGCTCAAACGTGGCCAGATTCACCTTAAAGCCAGTACTAGAACAAGTGAACGGATTTTGGCCACAGTCCACAGTCACATACGTTCACACTGTTCATGCAGAGTATGACATCAAGTTTAGTATTAGAAAGAAGATTTAAGCTACACTAATGTGAGAAGTCAGGGGAAATGTTGTGTTCATTAGAACTTCTATGACATCACAGATTCCATAAAAGAAGAACGTTTCCATGTTTTCCTGACCGACCGCACAGATCTCTGCAGATAAAATAACTTTATGAAGAGAGATGATGTTAATAGAAATTGTGACATTTCGTTTCATTTCATTCATACTTCATTTTCTCGACTCTTCTGTTCATTCTGTTCCCTTTAAAGCCCATATCGACTAAGCAGCTGTTGCCTTGTCGTCAGCCTGGAAAAATACAAGTGCCTGTGTGGGCGTGTGTTTGAGAGACAGATTGTAAGCAGGGTCAGGCAACAGGCATGATTCAAGAAAAAAGCCTTTCTAGTGAAACTGACTTAATCCATCTCCTTTCTCTCCCAGAGGTGTCATTTATAACAGCCTCCAGGCTGGTGTATCTAACCTCAGTGTGTGTTTGCTGTCTGACTCCAAAAATCACCTGAGCACACACACACACACACACACACTAACAGGAAGTTCACAGCTGTCTGGTCCTCTTGCCTTCAGTTACCCAGCTGCCTCTGCGCTCCCTCAGGTCCACAGTGATGGATGCATCCAGCCAAAAACCACGACGACGACAACATAACTAAAAGGTTAGCGGAATCTCTGCAAGCCACACAGCTCTCCTCCCGAGTCTGCAAACAGCAACATACAGGTTCTTTCTGTACTGGGTACTCCTGCTTCCTTTTGTTCTGCTGACTTTCTGTCTCTCTCTGCATGTGCTGTCTGACTCTCTACGTCTGAAGTTTCCTTTGAAATCAAAGTAAAATGGCAAAAAGAAATATTATCAAAAACCAACACAAAGCGAGCTGTCAAAGAACGACTCTGATGCCGTTAGTGGTTCCATAGCTTCCTCTTATAGGTTTTTTTTTAACCCCTATATTTAATGACGTAAATGTATCAGGGGAAATCTGAGAGCAAAACATCAGTGGCGCCAAGATGAGAACACCAGCTATCCACATCAAATAGAAATAGACATTTTCACCATATGTAGCTGTTCACACAGGGCCATGCATCAGCCCACAGCCCGACCCAAACCACATTTTTAATCTTCGAGCTTGTTAGTTATTGGTCTAAGGTTGATGTACTGCTGTCATACTGCTGACAATGCAGGTGTATAGTGCAACATAAACACAGTGTGTTGCTTAACATCACATCGATGCATGACATGCAGACACGATCAACCATCACTCAGTTTCCTTCCCTTGTCCTGAGTGATAGTAGCATGCTGACCTAGGTATTCCAGCCCCCCTCCCCCCTCATAATAAATGTTTCGCAGCTCTGCCTGGGGGGATCCAGAGGCTTCCCCTCATCACATACTGTAGATATTTTAATCCCCCAGGATGCTCTGGGGCTACAGGGGTCCTGGTTAGACATGCCCCTGAAATCTCCACTAAGAGGCACCCAGGAGGTTTCCTACTCAGACAGCCGAGCCACCTCAGCAGTATCCATGAACGCAAAGAAGCAGCTGCTCTACTTCCAGATATCTAAGGATGTTGTTGCTGGTTTCTTTAGAAATTAGACAAATCTTACAGAGAATACTGATCTGCATAAATCTGAGAGAGAGAAAAAAACTACATATGTTGTTTAAAAGAATGCTCATGTGACTCTGTCAATGATACATTTACATACAATGAGTTTCTTTTTGCAGCATTATTATTTCCTTTTTATCGTTCACTTTCTGGGGTCAAACTGGAAATGTGCCATGCTAAAATAATTATACAATGCTTATGTTCACAAAAATATGCAGAATAAGATGCAAGACTGAGCAGTATTATTCATGTTCCCACAGTTATTAAAATATTGATAAATGGATCTGGGATGATCAATAGTCAAAGCCCCACCTGCTGTTTGAGGCCTTATGGTTGCACAAAGATTTGTGGAAACGGTGTGTGTGTGTGTGTGTGTGTGTGTGTGTGTGTGTGTGTGTGTGTGTGTGTGTGTGTGTGTGTGTGTGTGTGTGTGTGTGTGTGTGTGTGTGTGACCACAGTCTATACTGGGCTGAGCAGAAATGTGAACTGTGACAGTGGATGATGTAATTGCTCCACTGGGGGAGAAGATGATCAGAAGTCCCCTGTGCTATTATCAGAGGCTCTTTGAGAGCAGTTTCTCCCATCACACCGCCTCTCCTGCTCTGCTCAAAGAGAGAATATGAGCTGACAGAAGGGCCCGGCCTCTCTCTGCGTGATGGGCTCTTCAGACAAGCAGGGACTAATAACAGACGACAGAGGGGTCAAAGCAGAGGATCATGTGTTGATCTATTAAAACACATGCGAATGGAGTTATCCAGCTGCTTTCATAACGCTTCAGCTGAACACACAAGATGTAAATGAAAAACTGTCCCACAGAGAGAAAAGCAGGACAACCAGTAATGGAGTTTGAGGGGGTTCTGTGTAGTGGGTCGGCGTCTCACAGCTCAATGTATTGCCATTGGTGGGAGTATATTGTAAGAGTAAGTGCAGTGTGCTTTATGTGTGTATGTTAGTGTGTGCCTTGCCTCGGAGAGGTGCAATAACTCCGGATGCGCTGATAGCCTTGGGCCCCCTCAGAGTGAAGGTAATAAAGCATGAGAGTACTCACCCAGTTCTGACACAGGAACCACAGAGACGGTTACATCTCCCTGACACTCGACCTGTCCTGAACCCCAACTTCAATCTCCTCCAGACTCACACACACACACACAGCAAAGTCTCGAAAAACACACAGTTCTAATGCTGACTAAGCCTGACACCACACTCACTCAGTGGGGGTTAATGGGGTGACGTGTTGAGGGGGAAACCTGCATTACAACCTGGGCTCCTTGCCATGTTCAACCTGCACACAAACCTAAAACACACGTCGTTTTTGTTCTCTATGAAATGACTCAAAGCAGGTCAAAGACAGTTTCTCCCTACAAACAGAAGCTATGCAAGGGAAAAACTGTGAAAGTGAAGACCTGACAAGAGCAAAACCTTGACAACCCTCTGCACATTTCTGCACAGTGTTTAAATATCTTTTAGTCTAACTTTAAAGAGAGCCAACAAGGATTTTCAGAGTGATTTTAAACTTTGATTTTTGTGTCTTTGCACACTGAAATGTCATTTCTAACACTTTCTTGAGTTCAACGAAAACAAGTAGTACAATGTGAGCAGAAACTCTGTGAGAAAATACCAGATGATATTTACCAGAATGTTCTGAATATAAGCCAAAAGAGAACAATACAAAATGAACAGCTAAACAACAGTTGCATATCTATTTAAATGTTGCATAATGGGTGCAGTCATTTCAAAAAAAAAAAAAAAAAAAAAAAAAAGAATAACTGCAGTGCAGATGGTTGTGCTTGGTAACTTTGTAGATCACAATAGTAACAAACCACAGTGCTCCTACAGGACAGAGCTGGGAGAGGTCTGTTAACTGGTTTGTTAAATGGAAACAAGGGAAAAATAAACAGTTCAATGTAAGCACTGAATGGTGCGTCAATCCCTCTGTGGTCATCAACACGTATGTGTTGTCTGTCCTCCTTACTCTCCCCTTCACAGATCACATGATCACATCAGCAGAGGGCACACAGAGGACTGAACTGGACACTGGTGATAATTGTGTATTGAATTCTGACAAAACAGACCAGCTGTCGACGGATGAAAAGGTCCTGCTCAATCTCCTGCTGTGTCTTTACCTCCCCCTCATTCTCATCTCTCTTGTTTCACTTTTTCCATTAGTTTGCTCTACGATACATTAATACGTTCACTGCATCTGGAGCAGAAATAATCCAGAGATGAAATAATCATCCCCTCAACATGGAATCAATTATCTGTCCGCTGCTGGTTTTTGGTCTTCAAACATGCCACCTTGCAGGGGATGATAATCTGTTCAGAATCAGCATTTAACGGGAGCCAGCAGCTTGGTTTGACCCCGGGAATATCAGAGGAAAAATGATGCTCTATATACTTGCAGTTACCATGAACCAATCGGGACAGAGCTTTGATTTCAGACAGTTTGATGGAGGACATGTTGGAGGTATTAGATAAGGCCTTACAGCAGATGCTATAAGGGCAAATTAAGGGCTGCCAGCCTCTGTTGTATTATCCTTCAGTTTTCAATCTTGCCAAGACACTGCACTCATCCTCCTCTCTCAGGATAATTACCTCTGTAAAGCAGTGCAAGCAGAGATTAGGCTCGACTACCATGTTTTAAAAACGAGGGAAGGATGTGGATTTTACGGATGAGTAACTACCTAAAACACAAGTTTATGTTGTGTAACTTTAACTTGGGCTGTGAACTGTGGACTAAAAGCAAAATCTCAGATTGTCCCACACTGCAGCCCATAAACTATTTAAAATCAGTTTTATGCTGCTTATGTTAGCTGCTTTTTAGCAGGTGTTTTCATGTTTCTGTGGTTTTGTACAACTCTCAGGAGCAACCACTCAGCTGCGTGCCTATGTTCAAAATGCTGGAATAATTTAATCATGCCGCTGCTTTTAGTTGCCACAGAGTTTAAACAAACTTGACAGCAGACAGTGGTTCGTTCCAGGTCGGATACTACAAAACAAAAAAAGGACTTCCAGGAGACTGAGGAGCCTTTTTCAGAAAGAAATCCTCGCTTTTATGAGCATTTTACTTTTTTCGCATGAGAACAGTGAAGCATGTGATCCATAAGAGCTTGAGGAGATGGTACATACAAACCCTATTACTAAACATTGTTCTTAACCATAATTGGAATGTAAAGATATAGCCCATGGTGAATGTAACTCTTTCCGATAAAAAGGTTTATGCGTTGCTCATATTGGAGTGAGTGAACTCATCCTTTTTAACTACGTCACTACGTCAACATGCACCAAGCACCAGGATTGGAAGGTGATCTCACAACCAGCCCAGATAATTATAACCTCAGTATACAAGACACCTGCTCAACCAACTGAGCCAAACCAGCACCCTGTTTTTACATTTAGAACAATCAGATACTCACTTACGTTTTGCATTAAATCACTGAAAATGCATATCCATGGCCTCTCTGTGTAGTTGACACCTTCAGAAGTAAGATGTTTGGCATGCATGAGTTAACACACAAGGCCAAGAATGCATCATCATCCAAGAGTATTTAAATGGCCGTAATCTTCCAAAACACATTCTCAAAAACAACATCACATCATAATGGATCGAGTGCAGGATTTAGAGGCTTCAGACAAAATGAACACCTATTACACTCAAAGAATATCTGCTGTTCACATAAAAGGGAGCGCATGTACAGAGATGGTGAAGATTCATGTCACAATCAATGTGGCCACAAAGCATTCACACAGTCGCATATGGATTTCGTTCTGGCTTTTTCACTGAGGAAGCGAGGCAGAGCACTGATATCCAGAACTCAGCCACAATGGGAACAAAGACTCCTTTACACGCCATCACCCATCAGACTAATGGATCTCCACCTGCATATATATTGAAAAAAAACATCTGCCCCTGATACATCACAAGCCTGCTCATCCTGACTCGTGTGTGACTCCATAAACCTTGCTGACATGCATCAATGCGTGCTTTATGGCCGGGTGTCAGCGTGTGATTGTGCATCTCATTGAACTATGTCTGTGCACGAGAAACCGGAACAAGTACAATTATCCTTGTGTTCTATGTTTATATTGTGCTTAAATCAACTCGACAGACAGACAGACAGACAGACAGACAGACAGACAGACAGACAGACAGACAGACAGACAGACAGACAGACAGACAGACAGACAGACAGACAGACAGACAGACAGACAGACAGACAGACAGACAGACAGACAGACAGACAGACAGACAGACAGACGAAGCAGGTGTGATTCTTCAAATGGCTGGAGAGATGAAGTGGAAATGATTAAATGAAGATTAGAGCACATAAAAGCTCAGACATTCTCTTTCTTTTCTTTGATCACTATTCACAACTCGAACTTGGAAAGATTTTTTCCATCTCACAGAAGTAAAGGCAACAAGGTATAAAGGTACTTTAACAAAAATGGACTTTTCTGAGTTGATTTAGAGTCACATGTAGGACATTTTCATTATTGTGGTTGTTTATTAGATTTTGGTTACACTGAACATCCTCATTGTATGGTTAACCAAAAATGTCATTAGTAATGTCATAGTCATTTAACATGAATTACTTTTTCTGCAATGTCTATATCAACTCTTCTTCCACCTTAGTTTCCTTGAGCCTCGTCAGTTGTCATGACAGAGAAGAAGTCAGAAGAGTCAAAAGCATCACCTACATGTGAGTCTGGATCTGATTTATAAACTCCACTAAATGAGAAGTACGCTTTTCTACACATTTTTTCATTGAGCGAATTTGACCGAAAAGCGGAATTGTGTAATCTAAGGCAGCTGCTCTCTTTTGCACAAATGATTTAAGAAGACAGTTTTGTGTCCATCTGAGCCTTGAAGCACTGCAGCTGTCAGTCAGCAAACACTCAATATGATGAGCAGTCTGTTGCTTCTGGATCTCCACCAAAAACAAATAAAACCAAAGCGTTGCAATACTCTTAGAAACACAACTCAATAGTCACCTGAAAGTCAGAAGTCATCCTTTTCATGAGGAAAGAAACTGACCAAGGAGAGGAAATGTGTTTTATGTGAAGTAAGAAACGTTTTGCTCAGGATCAAATCACAGATGGATTCATTACTTAGGGACATCAATCACTATTGTTTTCAGACTATCAGCCTATCTGCAAAGTTAATGTGGCAGGCGTTCTATCTATAGTATATATATATATATACCGTAAATTCCGGACTATAAGGCGCTACTTTTTTCTCACACTTCGAGCACTGCGGCTTCTACTCCGGTGCGGCTAATGCATGGATTTTTATGGGGGACAATGAGCTTCTGCCGCAAAAACATTTGACTTCGTCACGTCGGATCTTAATATCAGTCATTTTGCGCTTCATGCACGCACCCTCATCATGGAAAACACACGGAGAAATACATATGATGCAGCTTTCAAGTTAAAGGCGATCGACCTGGCTGTCAAAGAAGCTAACAGAGCTGCTGCACGTTAAGATGACACTGACAGCGACAACAGAGACTGAGGAAGTGAGTAATGAAGTCATTCTGAGGCAGTGAATGGATGCACTTTTTCTTGTGAAATATATTACGGTCATCTTTTTCATCAGCCGTGTTACAGACACCGTCGGCTAGGCTTCGTATTGTAACGGTTCATGTTGTAAAGTCAGTAGTTGATAATGTGTTCATAATTCCGATTATGTGGAGAGTCAGTAAATGCACCAGCGAGAACGTGTTGAGTGGCTGTATGAGAGAACGCTGGGGGAGAGAGTTGGATTGTTACGGCAAGTTACGTGTTGCTCTCTGCTGTAAACGGCGTGGTCACGGCCGACAGTGATCGGGTTAAGTAAAAGTTATTATTTGAACGCTCTCGTCGTCCTTTAACGTCCGTACGGACGCTACAGTATTTGCGGATGTTACCGGTAGCCTACGTCTGTGTAAATAGCTCTTGTTATAGCGTGGACACCTGCGGCTTATAATCAAGTGCGGCTTATATATGTACAAATACATTTATTTACTTATTTTTAGCCGGTGCGGCTTATATCCAGGTGCGCTCAATAGTACGGAATTTACGGTATATATATATATATATATATATATATATATATATATATATCTTACTGCGGGTCAGAGGAGAGGTTTGTTATCGGGCAGAGAAAGTCACCTCTTTTTTGTCAGCTCTGCAACAAACGCATATCTACCCTCCCGCTCCTTTATATCTGATTCTGACCAATAGGAGAAAGGATGATAGGAAAAGAGGAGCAGACAGAAGACAGAGATAATAATTTGTCATCATTGGGGGGTTTGTATACAGACTAAAAATACATTAGTGTTACAAGAACATGGTCAATTGTATTTTTCCTAAAATGTGACCGTTAAACCAACAGGTTGTTATTGAAGACAACATCGTTGTTTAAATATTATACATGTAAATAAGTATGAAAAGAAAAAAAGAAATGGGATTAAATTGTGATTGTGAGTCTGCCATTAAAAATTAAATTGTGATTATATGTTTTCCATATAGCCCACCACTATTATGGCACCTGCAAAAAGAGGCCAAAGGTTTGAGTCAGTCTGCAAGACGGTAGATTCAAAACAACTTTACGTGTAAGCAAAGAGAAGGAATTATCAAATTAAACTCAAATTTAACACAACAGGAAAGAGACACGACTGAAAACTAAGATCTGCACTCACAGAACAGAAGTCCAAGGACTTTGTTTACAACTCGGTGATATCACTCTCTCTTCTTAAATTATTCAAAGACAGGTTCCCACGTCAGGCTCAATGCCGAACACATACAGAAGATAAGAGGACATGTTGAAGGTCTATTCTGTGTTCAATTTCTGCTTGGAATAAACACCTCATCTAATAATTACATGCATCACTTAAAATGTGAATCCCACCATGACGGAGCTCAAGCTAACTTGCAATTTTCTCATCCCACGTTCTCCACTCCTCTTATTGTGACTCTGTCTTTTCAAGTGTTGGACTAATGGTAGACGGCAGATGGTGAGAGAAAGGAGGTGCTATGTGTACTAGGACGGGAGATGGGAGTAAGGCAGCTCCACAGTATCAGATGACCAGCAAGGCTTCTCTCCCATTGTCTGAAACACAAAAAGAGACATCTGTGCCAGCTCACAGTTCGTCCTTCGCTCTGTGTGCTGTGGAGGACTTTTTGTTTTTATAAGATTTGAATCTATCTGGCGGCCGCTATCTCAATATGAAAAATGAAACCTAAGCAATTCATATCATAATTACTGGTGTGATTTACACAAGCCAATAACTTTCCTCTGAGGACTCCCAACTGTTTTTACTCCACTGCTTCTCTTCTGATAACACAAACATCAGCAGACTTAAAACCTCACAGGAAGTCCTATTTATGCAGGGAGATTATTTAAATTGTCACCTCGTGCTTACCCAACTCTACTAAACCACTCTCTTTCTTCTCCTACGGTAAAGCAATCACTGACTGGCTGCTTGCATCAGGTGGGCCAGTAGAATTTGAGTAATTCATTCAGTGTGGATATTTCTATTGATGCAGCAGAACTCCAGAGCTTTGAGCACACAAAGCCAAAGCCTTTCCCAGCAGCTCCTATAATAACCACTCCAGTTAAGTTAATAAATAGCTGAGCAATTATACATAAGGCTCTGGTCATGCAGCGTTCCGCCAAATCTCATATTACAGATGAATCATGCTGCCTTAACTGAGAGAAGTCCGACCCTGCTAACATCAAAAAAATAATTTCAACTTTATTAAGTGACAGCCACATCACCAAAACGGATATTTCACACTGTGGGTACCATTGATTTAAAGAGAAATGCCCTTGTTAACTGGCGGTTTCTAAACTCTGTGAGTTCCCCTCTGTGGTTTGGTTGCGTCTAACGGTGCGTGCAGCCTACACCACTGGATACATCTCTGAAAGAGAGCGCAGCCATGACGCGCTGGACTACCAGGTAACAAAGATCCCAGGAGAACTACAAGAACTACAAGCTGCAGTTGCTGAAAGTTCTCTGTTGGCTGTGTGACAGGTTTAACTGGCATATAAGCACAAGAACAATGCAGAACCAGCACAGGCCTGTGGATGTCAACGGACGGAGGACGGAAGGCTGGCAGTGAAAGCACTACTTACGCCACACTTAGCGAAACCAATTTAACATGGTTAACAAAACGCTCCATTCCCTCATCAATAAAACATCTACAGTATCTGTCCTCTCTTAAAACTGTGTTTAATGTGTGCTCTTTTGGATGTTTATGAGTGCTTTCTTGCCCTAGACAAGTTGAATGAGTCTGAATCAAAATTGGTATTTAATTTAGGAAATAGTTGCTAGGAACAATAACAATGCAATACTGATGATGACTAAGATACATTTTATATTCTTGCTAAACCTGCAGTACATTTGTGCTGCTGTGCAGAGCAGCTGCACCAAACAGTACTTTAACAACACCCAACAGGTCGTGTGTGTGTGTGTGCGTGTGTGTAAGCTATACACATCTCAGTGTCTATGTGGCAAGCATACAATTATACCTGTCAGGGAGCAAAAAGAAAGCCTTCCAAATCCTCATTGATATTCAAAGCAGACCTGTAGTTGGAGGTCTCCCACCTTGGGTGAAAAAGAGCCTTAGAGAAAAATATTCAGCAAGCTCAAATGAACTATAAATTCCATCTGAGGTCATGGCAGCTGTGTGTTAAGATCTCTGATCAAAGTCACTATCCCACATTGTAAAACATTTTTAAAAAAAGCCCACAGGCTGGAGAGCATCACGGAGAAGCTTCCGTTTATCATCACCCACTGACAAAAACTCCACTTAAAGAACAGATTACTTTGCTTGACATATTTCCTCGCTCTCAACAAGTGTGGTGTTGATTGCCTCCATTCTTCACTTACCATTCCTTATTGAAGACATAAATGTAAAAGTTTATCTCAACTCAAGTGTTTAAGGAGGTATCAAGGCTATAAGACCATCTTGACAAAAGCTTTGCTGATACATGGGCAATGTTTCAGCAGACCACTACACGATATAAACAGATGACAGCGAGTACAGATGCCCGACACCAAGATCACACCAGGTTTTGTTTTGTGTGTAAAATGCAAAGTCAGTTGGTCTGGTCTTCAAAGTGATGCCTGCATTCTGCTGTGCAAGCCCATCCACTGGCAATCCAAAATATAAAGATTGTTAAAGCTAACTGATAAAAATGACTTGTTTTTGTGGCTGCTGTAATACCACTTTGAAAATGTGTGTACTATTATGCTGCTGTAGACATTTGTTTGGTTCTTTGTTCAGACATTTGGTGTAAGGGTAGATGTTGCTCTATACCTTTTAACATGTACCCTTACACCAAATGTCTGAACAAAGAACCAAACAAATGTCTGCAGTCGGAAGAAGACATGATGAATGTTTATGAGCTATTATGCTGCAGGAGTGATCATTTAGTTAAAACATCTTTATTAGTGTGTGTTAACCTGCTTCACACAGTCCCACACAGCAGTCTTGTATAAATAGCAACATCAGCAACACCAAAAACAACACCTTCCAAAATGACTACAATGAATCACTCTCCGGCTGATTCTGACCTTCATGAAGTGAGAGTTGACGGTACTACAGGGATGTTGTACTGCATTAGATTAGCTTAGGGTGATAATAAAGTGAAAAGTGGATTTACATCTATAGGCATTTTAGTGGTCTCACCACAGGCCTTTAATAATATAATATAATGTCTATGAGACTCAGAGCACCCCAGGGATAAATAGAATAAGTCATTTCCTGTCTGCAGATAGTAGTGACCAGGAAAGGAGGATTCAGCTCATTGACCGGATATTAATGGCTGCTTCCGGTGATGAAGTGCTGTTGAGACCAGGTGATGGATTGGGGACACCTTCGCTGTGAACTGAAGCATTTGGCGGCTCCATTGTAAAGTAATTAGACCGTTACGATAGAGTCACTTTGGCAGCAGATATGTCTGAGAGACCCCAGGTGGGCTAACCAGAAGAGAAAGAGATGGACACAATAATGAGAGATCTGACATCAAATGAGGGGAAAGGGGAGAGTTTGGGCTGATTTAGTACCAGGAGATGCTACCAGCGATTGAACTGAATGTGTGTGTGAGTGAGTACATGTTTGCACTAATATGAGGAGCATATATACAGAAGGGGGCGTGGACTTTAAGACAGTAAATGAATGCTTAGAAGGTAAACTCAATAATGTTCTGTCTAAACAGTTGAAGGTGGTAAATAACTAAAGTATGGAATAGTTATAAAGAAGAAGAGAGAGAACTGCTTTGTGGAGGACAAGCAGAAAACTCCCAATCTGAAAGATGAGCCAGTGAAGAAGCTTAAAAGACTGCAGTTCCTTGAATGGTCACTAGAGGCTGACTCCAATAGTAAGGCAAACCTCATAGACCACCTATTTAAATGCCAATACTTTCCAGCACAATTATATTTAGAAAGGTACAAAACCTTTGAGCCTTAACACCAACTCACCAACACGTTTCTATACTTATGAGTAACATAACACAAGGTAGGAATTTACCCCTGTCTAATAAATACATTTAAATGATAAGGTCTGAAATAAACGTTCAAAGAGGCTGCACACATTTTAAAGGAATCATATTTTCAAGAGTGCTGCACAATATGGATACAATCATTAAACACGCTATTAAAAATCACTTTTTTCAATCTAAAATCTAACATACTGCCATTTTAAGTTTTAATTATGTTAAAACTTCAATACGTTGATTCTTTTGTGCTATGAGCTGTGTGCTGCATTTTTCCAAACTTTATTCATTCATCCATCTTGCTTCTGCTTCCTACGTTTCCCTCCGCCAAACACTCACACTGCTGCCAAAGCTTCTAAAAACATTGACCCTGTGTTGTCCCTCTTCCTGATCAAAACCTGGAGAGTCTGGCAATTTAATAATGTATGTCATTGAATTCAAGCCACACCTGAAGTGAACTCTTTCAAATACATTTCTATGGGGAAAAAAGTGTGATCCTTTTCGGTCAAATTTCCAGTCCTCACCCCACAGAACTGGATCTGTGCAGTTGATGGAAATCTTTTTTTTATCTTTGAGGCATAAAGTTTATGCTGCCGAAAATGTGAGAAGAAGAAGCGCTGACCCTAAAACCTTCAGCCATGACTGGGTTCACACTCTTACAGTCAAACAAACATTCACAACTGGAAGACGGCCAAGTGGTGAATGCCGCTGGCCAAGTAATTTTTGTCCAATGGAGCAAAGAGTTGCTAAGTGTCTTGCTCAAGGGCACCACAAAGGTAGTTTTCAAAGTACCAGTGGTGCACTTTGTTTTAATCAGAACGACAAAGCTGGTCCAAAAATTCAATCTGCTCCACTTCATTACAGACTGCTGCTGTTGTTGCATGCTTTGAAAGCCTGCATTTTAACATTCCCATTTCCCAGTTAACCGAGTTACATTAAAGATGCAGTGCTTGATTTGATTCCAAAATCCCAAACCAAGACTCTTCACAATCATTTCAAACTATGGGCAAGCAGTGGCAAACTAAGTGGGATCCTGGGGGTTTCTATGGTGAGTATAGTCTTTTTCACTGCTGAAAGCTTCTTATAATATTTAAAAATGTGCACAACATTAAAAAAAATGATATTATAGCAGCCCAAGCTTTCAAACACAAAGAAGACATGGGCCTATTTGTGCACCAAGATGTTACATAATATGTGTTTGTGTCACTCAAAATAGGGTCATTGTCATTGCAGTTGCCAATGCTTGACAGTCATTGACCACTGATCCCTCGAACATCATAATCATGATTCAAAAGCCCCCCTCTCTCACTGCCACACTCACTCCTAGATCAACATACAAGAGTGTTTCTATCTGACTAAAACTATTAATGAATACTGCCATTGTTAAAAAAAAGAAAAAAAGAATAGAACAAAAAGCCTCACGTGACCTCAACAACAGGCTCTCAGGTGAACGAAGATAAATTTGCCACCCAAGTCTTTTCAACAAGCAACATTTGAGAGAAAACCAAATGGTCCCTTCATTTTATTATGAACACCTTTTTGCAGCCCTGACAGATCACTGAATAAGAAATATTCACTAGAAGAGCGGGCTTGTATAATAGAGACAGCGTTCTCTCAGCCACTTACAAGATGTACCTTTCACACAAATCAGAGCACTGCAGACACCCCTTTGATTTGTATGCACATAAACAATTGTATGAGCGCACACCCACCTAATAAAGATCAGCTTGTGATACACAATATGTGTTAATGTAGACCAATGGGGTTTCAGAGACTCTAATAAAAGGGACCATAGTCAATCGAATACCTTGTTTGGTCTATTTAGTACGTTGGGGGGGGGGGGGTTTAACTAAGAGCTAAAGAGTAGAAGAAGAAAAAATAACAAGAATAAAAGAGGAGAAGAAGAAACAAAGATTGGAATAAAAGAGTAAAAGAAGAAGGAATCAAAAACTTCTGCTTCTGTTTATCAAGCATGCTCAGCACTTCTTTTCATTTCCTGATATTCAGGCACTACAGCAGGAAGCTCTCAGGAAGACGGATAACTCACGTCATTGCCATTTGATAAAGGGTTAAGTGTTTAGCTCAAGGGCACGTAAGTGGAAGTTGCTGAGAGCTGGGAATAATGAAAGAAATTATTCACTTTTGCTTTGGTTTAAACAGCATGGCATTTATGTGCTGATGTCTAACCTTTGGGGCGCCTTTGGCAACAATCAGCTCCGTCTCTGTTTACAGAGAGATGCACTCCAAACTTTGGAGACCGGGTAGACAAATCTGCTGCTCAGCAATATCACATAGTATAACACGAGTGCATTCACAGTAGCCCAGAGGCCAGGCCTAAAGGCACTGTACGGTATTATTTCAGGGCTGCTCAACAAAGTATTGAATCAGCGGAGCAGCTGCAGTACAGCGTATTAGTCAGTGTATACACTGACTCTATCACACGTCACAAGTGGACTATTTTTGGCTTGGATACAGAAGCTGGGCCATTTAATTTCAGCATACAATTTAACAACCTTTTCCATCTGTATTGTGTGTAACTTTGTGATACAAGCAATTATGGCATCATTATCCAAAGAGTTCATATTATATCATACCATCATCAAACTTCTGATTTACAATCCTCATACTTTATAAACAAAAGATACATGAGGTCAAGAAATGTAAATGACATTTATTCAAATAACTCATCCCACTTCTCAGATCATAAAATGATAACCCAACATATAATACATTTCAATATTAACCCCATCCTTTCTTTTAAAAAGCAGTTTGCAAAAAGACAATTATAGAGATAGGGGCATTTATTTTTTGGCCTTTTTGTGCCTGGAGAGATAGGACAGTAGATAGACATGGAAATCAGCGGGAGAGTGGGGACTGACATAAAGGAAAGGAGCCACAGGTTGGATTCCAACCTGTATGGGCCACCCTCATTAAGGACTACAGCCTCCATATATGGAGTGTGCACACTAGCCACCAGCACCATGGAGATAGAAGCATTTTCTCTGAGCTACATTAAAGTGTCCGCCTTCTTAATGCCTCTTTCTCTTGAAAAAACAGAATGAGATATTTCTGTTTAGGCACTTTGTATAGTATTTGTGCAACTTGTCCGACATTGAGCACTTGAACTTTCAGCTGGCATGATCTGAAGTGATTTTCTCGGACTGTTTAGCTTTTTTTTTTTTTGTATTTTCCTGTTTATGGGGTAGTGTGAGGACAGTACATCTTAGCAGAGATTCTTGACAGATAGCCTGTCTTTGCAGAAAAATACATCAATAAAGCCTTCACGTCAATTTGACCCAACTGGAATTCATTTCCTCATACATAACCAAAGATGTATTAGGCGGTGTCAGAAGCCCACATGAGCTAAAATAGACCAACTCTGACATTTCTAGATAGAAATGTGAATCTTTTATTTGAGTTAACATTGACTATCCTAAATTATTTCGCAGACGCTGTCTTTATGGTGAAGCTTCTTGGACAGACAGGTCTGTGGAGTGAACATGTTGGCGACCAGCAATTTGAAAAACATTGAATTTTCAACTGTTTACTATCCTGAAGATTTTCCACACCACATCCAAAATCTTTTTAAGGAGAAGTGGATTGTTTTAACTCGAGCAGAAAATATTGCCAGAGGGTTTGTCTGCCAAAGCACAACAGTTTATAGTACAGGCCTTATACATGACAGGCTCGTTAGGTTTAAACTGCTTTGCTGAGTTGGGGAATAAACGTACTTTGGTGGTGAACACAGTGTTCCTCAACAGTCTCAAACAACTCAAAACACAATATGTCTTGTATTCCATACAAGCACGGCTTCATACACCAATGGCAGTGTCTTTAAAAGACCCCTATTCTGCTTTTCTCTGGTTTTATTTAGTGTATACAGGTCTCTTATGCATGTTTAGGCACATCTGTTTGCAAGAATTCAAGGTCGGCGGAAACACAGAGCTTCTCCTACGTCCTCCTGTTACCATTAGCCGCATGAAACGCTCAGTCCCGAGCCATACTTGTTGAAAAGTTGTCTTATGACATCACAAGAGAAAGATGTCACTGATCCAAGCCCATTGGCTCGTTGTAGCAAGCACAAGCTCCCCTCGGACTGACTGTAAGGGGCATAAAAGAAACAACTTCCATGCTATGTCTACAGCTGAACGACTGACCAATTACGAGAGAGCAGATCAGTCGACCAATCAGATCAGACTTAACACACGTGGGGACCCTGCTTTTTTTATTTTTTATTATTCTCTTTGTGGGGGATTCTGAGCCTGCATGGAACAGCAGTACATGAAAAAAGACACTTTTATCTATTTACTTAAAAATGTATTTAAAAAAATAAATAAAGCCAACTTATAGAAAAATAATGGAGGGTCCTGCTGTTGGAAACATGGAGCAAGAGAAACTTCATTAAAAGGACTTCAGAAACAGTTCCATGTGATGAATCAAATAAAACTGGTCCCAAGTTTAATGACATCTCTATCTGCCTGCCCCTATCTAATCAACGCTGCAACCATTAGCAGGCTATAGAGCTGCTTCAGGCCAATCAGCTCCCATTTCTCTGACTTGAGGCCGAGTCTTTGCATGTCAATGTGCCTGGCAGTAACCCAGGAGTCAACCCAATGAATTAAGACCAGCCAGGACTTCATCTGTTTTTTGTTTTTTTATCTAATCCTCCCTTCCTCTGGTCCCTTTGCAGGAAGCCCATGGCATCAACGGCCCAAAGAACACAAAATTACGCTCTTACTGGAATATCTGAAGGAGATACAAATATGATACGAGGAATACAGGGAGATATCTCTGCCAAAAAGGTCATTCCAAACTTTCTTGTCTCGTGTCTTCCTCTCTTCCTTTGCTGAATTTTGTCCTTAGGTGTCCCCTATGCCTGTGCTTCCCTTGAAACCAATTAGAATAAGAAGTCAGAGACAGCTAGTTTGCAGCTGATGGAAAGAGAAAACTGTTGTCTTAGTGTCGTTGTGGCTCTGGCTCCAAAACAACAAGATTTATGTCCCTATCGCCATCCCATCACATCTCCTGACTGTCCAAGTAAAAGATAACTCCTAATGCTGACTGGGTAGCTAACCTTGGCAGGGGCTCCGGGGACCAGGGCCAAGGCAGGCTCTCTCTCTAAGAGGAGAGAATCAGAGAGAGAAAGAAATACAGCTGTAAGCCCTTGATTTGTCCCCTGGGCTAAACAACAATCTGCTGCTTTCAGAAACCATCCCTGAAGTCATCAGGCAACACAGGTTTGCTAAAGTGGAGCGGATTAGACTTAAGTAGAGTTATACAGCAGGAGAAAACATTGGGAATGGGTAATGTGCTGAAAACAAAATAAGTTGCATAGACTTGTTTAAAGCAAAATGTTCCTCTTTTGTGGGATCAGTGATTTATTGTGTGTATCTAAGGAGAAAAGCAAAGTGTCTTAAATGCTCATTTCTGTCTGCAGTACTGTATACAGAATTCAGTACATCATTTTGTGAAAGTGAGTACCCGGACTACTGAGTCCAGATCTCAGTGGACAAAGTTTGAGTCTATCCTGGGCTCTCCATCCTGCTCTCTGTGTATTCGTCATCACTTTAAAAACAAAACGCTCCTAAAAGTTTTCACTCATCATATTTTGTCGTTTCCCTTTTGTTGTTTCCTGTATTGATGTCTTATAAAGCCTGATGATCTGAGGACCTTTTGCTGGGCAAACCTGGGGAAGATACAGGCGGAACACATTGTTGGCTCACAATAAATAACAGTCAAGTTAAGTTTTCATGGATTTTTTATTTTTTTCATGTAACTGTGCACACCTGAGAACGTGTTTAGGCTGTGCACGGGGTGCCCTGTTGGCTATTTAGATTAAACCTGCCTTTTGCATTTTCCTGCCTTTTTGTCACACTTTGTAGCTTGGATTTGGAAAGGTAGCCTTCAAATAAGGGTTTTTATTATTATTGATTATAACTTCAAGCAGAGCTGGATCAAAATGACTACGGTATTTGTCTTCATGTTAACCTATTGAATGGAGACTTATTAGAGACGTTTACTCTTTACATGTTCATTAAAGAAAACAAATCTGTTTCTTAAGTTACCAAGTTCCACTTTCTTCCCAATCAACTTCCTTTTCTGTTTGGTGTTTTTTGCTCGGTCGAAAGCATGCGACAGGTTTAGCAGAGCTGTTTGCACCAAAATAAGTGCCTAATGCTGATGCAGTAAACAGGGTTAATGAGAGGGCTGAGTTTGGAAACTCTGTGGAAACAGAGTTCAGTTGGAGGTAAGGAGACTGGATCAGATGTGATTGCTGTCACAACTGGGTTCATCAGAAGAGCGTCCAGACAGCAGCATACTCAAAGGTGACATTTCATCTGTCTAAGGTGCCAGAAGATGAAAGTCACTGAGCTGTTTCCAGTCATGCCCTGGAGTACAAAATATCTAAATAAGCTTTAAACATGAAGCTGCTTCATGCATTAGGATACACCAGACATGACGTAAATGTATAAAGAGCACTTGTTCAGGTGTTAGACCCTTAATAAAGTATGTGACTATTTACAGTGCTGTGCTATGTTTTGTGGGAAGTACTGAGTATTTATTGATTAATTACTTTTGTCATTTAGGCTGTTCAAACTAGAGTAAGTGCTTTTTAATCAATTCAAAGATCAATATTCAGTCTACAATTCCCTTTGGTTTAAAGAAACACAGGTTGTATAACATGCTGTAAATTGAATATCTGGATCATCTCAAAATAATTCTGAGAAATGAATGTTTGTTACGTCAATATGCTGAATGATATAACACAATGTTGACTGAGCCTGTAGCCCACTGATATTACGTTTGCTCCTTAAATTCCTATGGTCGGTCATAGGCCCAGCATTGTTCAAATTAATGCAGCAGTCTTGCTTTTGAACTCACTTGTGATTGTACTATCTTTTCTGCTCTTTGCAGATCAACAGTAACTTACTGTAAGTCTCTTTAGAAAAGGCCTAAAAAATGTTCATCTCCCTTCAGTTTTCAGCCTCTTTGTAACCCATCCATTTACCTCAACCTGATAGTCTATACTTTACCAAACACAGTGTGCAAGCACAAAACTATACACAGTATATCCAGGAGTTTGTCGGGTCATATAATCTTACATCAACCCAGTCGAGAGAAGCATTTCACATACAGAGTATCATGTATTACTCATTTAAACGTACAACTAAAGGGATATCCCACTGACTGACAGAAACTATCAAAAGTTAAGATAGTAATCTAAATCTCAAACACATATGTCACTTGCCTTCTCTTACAGAGAATGAAACTAAACAGTGTGCTGTTGGATTGTATCATTTTTTGATTAGGTGAGTTTGTAAAGATGAATGCACTTTGTGTGGTGGACTTTGAAAGGTTAAAGTGATTACAGTTCTAAAAGCCCGTAATAACATTTAGTCTAAACCGAGAAGGTATAAAAATAACAGACGCTACCATTAATGACCTCAGGGGGGATTTTTATCTCAGACAGGCTTTCTTTACTGTTGGCTGCCTGCCTGCCTTGTCAGCCTGATAACAGCTGAGCAGCAGGGAAAACAGTATAACTGGTAATAGGCAAAGCTTACTGCCATACCAGAGTAAAATGGATTTCTTAGAAGTGGAATACGTGGCAGAAGAAGTGTGGAAAAAGGATTTACTGGCACCGTCAAAAAGGTAGATAAAGAACACATTGGAAAAGAAAACACACACGAGCTGTTGTATTTAGCTTTGCTTTCACTACCTCTGAGAGTTCAAACTGACAACTTCTCAAATAAGAAATGACCTGCACTGCCTTAAAGCAACAAAACTCTTCAGTTATTCATTTACAGTGCAGCGATCAATAGCCTTTACTCTGCAGATGAGAGACAACGTTGTATGGAGAAAATTGATTGGAAACCATGGACGGTTAATTCTGGCATTAGTATTCTATCCAGCTTAGCTTGATACCACATTCAGTAAGAGGTCCGGAGACTTTCTGCAGCAGTCTTGAGTAAGATTAAAGTCCAAAGAGCAGATTCAGAGAAAATCCAAACACAAATTACTCCAACACGCATCATCAAGTTGTGAATATTTCTTTGAGAAACTTTGGCAGGACAGAAAGCACTTAAGTTACTACACTACTGTGCTGCAAAAATAGAAAGATCTAATTGTGTGAATATGACAGTTCATGTTTCTTAAAGCAAGGGGGGGTTGGGCTACGAAGTCACAGTCAACCAGAGGATCTGTGCTGCAGGATCAAAAATATATCTACTAATGTTCTAGGGACCTTGACCTGGTAAAGCCTACTACTGTATGTATTATAAAACAAGCAACGAGGGGATAAAGGCAAATCAGTCTGAACATGCTCTCATCTCTTTCTATTAATCAAAATCTGACAGGGGCAGGATTTTGAATTCTTTTAGAGGCAAGTGCCCCTCTAAAGGCTGAGCTCCAAAGTGAATTACAAAAATCAACAAGGGAGGAGGTAAACGTCTGTACAACTTTCATCATTAAAAGATCATTGAGGGTCAGGAAGGACTAAATATCAGCTATAATCTACACCTGTCTGAGGGAACAAATACTTTCAATAAAATGCCTTTACCTTTTGTGGTTGTTTCTCTTTGTCTAAGCAGCATTGTGTCACCTAATTTAAAAATAGTGGATGAAAGTTAGAATAGGGGCAGCTTAGCTATATTCTAACTATTCCTTTATTTGTGTCTTTTAGAAAATGATCAAATCAAATTTTTCCAAGAGAGACCTTATCAAGAGGGCAGTATATTAATATGGGTACAAGCAGTGAACTTATTGCAAAACTGACTGAATAGAACCACAGTCCGGTACTACTAAAAAAATATAACATCGAGTCAGGATCCTTTTACGTGTTGTGAATTGCGAAAAATGTATGTCATTTTTAAAGAAAAAAACGTGTAAAGGGTGTCAAAGCACTGAGTACATGTTTGCTTTAAGATGGACTTGAACCTTTTTTACAGAACCGAAACCTCTAATGTGCAAGCGAGGGTAAAAAAGCATGAACAGGTGCAATCACAAAATCGATCAGAAAAATTGGTGTGTAAAGCACAGAAGAAAAAGAGGCAAGAGCAGTTTTGCAATAGAGAAAAAAACAGTGAGATTTGATTTCAGCACCATGGACAGCTCACACGGCACGCATAAAAACCAAGGACCTCATAAGGTTTCACCTAAATCAATCCTATCTGTACACGAATCAGACATGCTCTTTTATCACCCCATTTGCTAATGGGCTTTCTTTACACTATGCAGCATTGACAATAACTGACTATATGGGCCAAATCTAAATTCTGAGTTTATAGCTTCTGAGCACTGGAGCCAATACCACTATCACCACCGACACTAAACACACACCCTGCTCCATGTACCAGCTGCTAGGGACCATTTACATGTATGCTTTGTAGTAGAGGTCAGCCTCACCTAAAAAAAAGTCAAAGGTTTTCAAGGGGCAGCGATGCCTTTAAACAGCTTCTAATGTCGAACCAACTGGACAAATCCAATGAATTTGTACTAAAATAAAACGACAAAATAATAGCAATCCCTGACATGAGAAGAACTTTTCATACTATAACTGTGACAGATCAATGTAATGCTTTGGGCTACAGTTATATTGATGCATTTGCATTCTATTGCGGTGTGAAGGTTTAGTACAAAAGAGAGAGAAACTTACCTTCACCGCTTCAGCATGAGTGACTTTGTCGAAGACTTTGTCGTTGACTTTCATGATCTGGTCACCGATCCGAAGACCCTCTTTTTCCGCCAGGCTCCCCGGCTCCACTAGAGACACGTAGATGCCGACCCCGTGCTCTGAGCCTCCCCGGATGCTGAAGCCCAGGCCCTCGTTGCTCTTGTGCCGCTTCATGTTGACCTGTCGCATCTCTCCAGGCGGTTCGTGGATAAAGTTTCTCCCGAGCAGCGGCACCAGGGGAGCTGTCCCCTCGCTGCTGGTGCTGAAGCTGTCCGGCGAACCCCGCAACGCTACCTGAAACTCAGGCGGGTTGTTGGGGGGAAAATGCCCCGAAGGAGTCGGGCTGGCGCTTGGGAAGTCGCCCGGTGGGGGTTCGGCGTTGCCATTGCTTGCAACTAAATCCGATTTTAAATAGAGGCCCTCCGAGGTGTACTGCTCGAAGAGGAGCTGATCAGAACGGGGGATGACCAGCCGCAGCATGGGCAGAAGTTGCCTCTTGCTGGGCGCATTAAGGATGACGTTCAGGGTCTGCACTAGGTCATACACGTTCCGTTTGGAGTGGTAGACATTGAGGCAGTGGATGAACTGCTCCCTCTCGAAGTCATTGAGCAGGAGGTTGAGAGCGTTGTGCAGCTTCTTCACGTTGGCCGAAAGAGTCCGCGCGCTGGAGGCGACAGAGTTGGCCGAGGAGCTGAGCGACATGCGCTCCAGGTCGGTGCTGCTCATCCTGGCGGTGTGACCGGGACACGGCGCCACACTGGTGCGGGTTAGAGAGCAGGCATTGCGGGCTGGTTGCACGGGATCAGACCGGCGTTTGGCATCACGACCACTGGAGGACGTGCACTCCGTGTACATCCATGTTGTCAGGCTCAGACAGTTTATCCACTTATTACTCGCTATTTGCCGCACAGGGCGATGGAAGAAGGAACTTGAACAGGGTCCAACAATTTCCTTTTCACATTTGACACAAATTATTTAGCACTTACCGTAATTTAGAAATCAGTAATTGAATTAGACAAACTTCAAGAGCGGAATGCTGCGTCAGGACTGGACATGCAACAGCCTCATGGACACTCACCCGCTCCGTCAGAGGGCTTAGGAATGAGCCACGTAAGGATCTCAGCCTGCGTGTCATTAGCTGCGGTCTAATTTTCCAGGAGGTCAGGTGGCTGACGAGCCTCCGCTTCTCTGGTGTCTCGCTCAGCGTCAACACACACACGCACAGACAAACACGCGCACAAGCACGCACGCACGCGCGCGCGCGCGCACGCACACACACAGACCGCAGCAGCAGCTCGGAGGAATAAAACAGCAGAACTTTAAGCGACTTGTAGGTTAGGATACTAGTTCCAATGTGCCCATGTCAGCGCAGAAAGAAAAAGATAATTCCTCGGCGAGGAACACTAAGTTATAAAGTTATTGTGTGCTCCTGCTCAGCGTCCCGTTGAATTCATAGTATCCCGCTCAGCTCCCAGTTTTACTTCCAAACGACGCCAAGTTCATAAAACAATATCCATCCAGTCAGATTTTACGGTTGAAGCCACAGGTAAATGTTTCTCCAGGCGTGTGTTTGTTGGGTTTGTATTTCGTAAAGTATGAGTGTGAACGGCTGCTCGGTGTCTCCTCTTCCCTGACGTTACTACAGCGACGGAGTGCGGACTGGCTTCTCGCTCTCTCTCTTTGACCGTCCTCTATCAGGAAGTGACGTAGCCACGAATAGCCAACCAACAACTTGCCTTCTTTACCTTGAGCACGTGGTACTTTAGACTTGAAAAAATAACCAAACATGTGTTTAATTACATTAGCCTCGGTTTTATGTGCTGAAGCTGATTTGGTTTTAAGTTTTAAAATACCTAAACAATGCTAAAGCTCTCTTGTAATATACTCATGCAAATAATGAATTTCAATATGTGTATTATTTAAAATACATTTTAGCAGTTAGCTTGTACAACTCAGTAATATAGTATTCAATGTGAGTTGCAAAATGTTTACTACCATTACTGTAGTATTTTTATCTACTTGGAAGGCTGATCAATTTTTAGCAAGCATATTTGACTTCTGGTCTGTTCATCTGAAACTGATACAATTACTGTCATTCATATTTAATTAATTCTTGCAAATCAGACCATTAGATTGGATCAGAGGTAATGTGGCTAAATGATGTCAGAGTAATACCCCTGTAATGTTGCTCTACTTTCTAAATAACTTCACCATAAGATTGGAGTAATTCTAAAGCATATTTGCAGGGCTACAGAGCTGTATCTATATTGCAAATGAATCCTCGTGCTCTGAGGCTACTGTGTTGACAAATGGCCCTGTTTAGTTTTAACAGAGTTCAAGAACTGAGCCTTCTTTTAAATCTGGGGGTGATTCCTTCTGCTTTGTTAAACAGTAACTGAAGCGTTTAAAAGGCTGACCCGAGCACACTGAGAACTGGCTGCTCACTGGAAGAAGACCCATTGTGTCATTTTAATTTCTAATTGTGACCAAGTGTGCGCTGGCTGATAGAATCATCAAAGTAATTTGAAAAAAAAAAAAGATCAACTGACTTGGAAAATGGAAACACACTTTGAAAATACATGTGGTCTTTGAAAATGAGCCAACGAGATTGAGAAAGCACTGAATAGCAGAGCTGCAAATGAGGTTGAAGCCGAGCCAATCGAAATCTCAGATGAAGTCTGCACTGAGCCTCCTGAAAGTGAGACAGCAGAGCTGTCAGCAGAGCAGCAGCCCAGGCAGATAGAAGCAAAAACATCTGATAGCATGTGCATGGTTGCAGAGGACTTGGTTATCAGTTAATGATTTCCTTCTCTGAGTACTTATTTTCCATCTTCCTCTCATAAACAAAAAGCCATAGCTCATTCCTTAACTGTAGTTCATTTCTTCTCCTCATAAAATGGTTTGATTTAACAAACTTTCTTATCATGTGAATCATTTTTTGGAATCACATTTGGTTTTTTTTCCTTCGAATGAAACTTCAGAAATTACAAAAAGACAATTTCAACAAACTTACCTAGTTATATGTAGAATAAGTCAAAACAACGTGCTTTTCATCAAAGATTCAACTGGAGAACACCATATACTGTCACTATGGTCACTGTAACCTTGTTCCTTTGTAAACCACTTTTTATCCATGAGCAGCAGACAGTGTTGTTCATTACTGTACCACCCTGAGAGCGGCAACCAGTCCTCCCACTGCACTCCACTGCAGGATGTGCGGGACAACTTCTCTCAGGTTTTGTAGGAATTAATTAATCAACCTCAGATTCAGGGGAACAGCAAGGATGACCTACTGACATTTTAAGACTCGTGCTGATCGCATGTTTGTGGCCATCTCACGAATCCTTTGAAATCCCCTGTCTGTCTCATTAGTTTATTTTGACCCACTGAGTCGTTCAAAAAGCAGCTGAAAACATTTGCATTTAGACAGGCCTATGTGTAATCCACCCATTCTACCTTTAGATCTCTGTTTTACTGTGCCAATTATCATTCTGGTCATAGCAGGATTTTATCATGTCGGTCCATGAACTACTCGCCTGTTTTTATTGTTTTTTGTTTATGTGAAGCACTTTGTGACCATTGTCTGTGAAAAGTGAGATATAAACAAACTTCACTTATTGACTTACTTAGTGTAATGAATGGCATTATAAAAAAAACCCACTAAAATGGTCCATTAGGACTTCTGCAAAACAATGTCACATTTTCAGTCATTCACCAAAGTAGAGAGCAGCAGAGGACACAGCTTTTAAATATCAGATCATGAACTATAGCTCTGAACAACTAAACACGTTAACTAGGTTAGATCATTCACTTTAAGTAAAACGGGTCAGAAACATTTTTATGTGGCATCATTCCTTGTTGAAAAAGTGTCATTGCTGAGGTTTGTGAGCCTGTTGTTGTTTTCCCATCATTGTTGTCTCCCACTGTTCTTCTGCTGGGCGGGTTTTCTGTAACCTTGACCTCTCCGGTAACCTTGACATTTTGCTCACATGTGCGTTCAAATGTGATAATTATATCATGATTTGGTCTATTTTGATTTCCTTTCTTGTTTTTGTTTCTTACATTCTTCCGTGATGTTTGTTGTGTCCATCGAGTGTTTCTTCATTTTAACGTTTCCTAGTGATTTCCTACATAATTTACATATTAAGCAAAACTACATTTCTGTTGGGCAGTGGGCTTAAGTGTTTCCTGTTTTATTTTGTTATATTTGATCCTTGTTATTTCCTGTTACTCTAACGTTCTCTGTCTGTCCTGTTTCCTGTTTTACTTTGTAGTACTTGCCCCTAGTGTTTCTTCTGTTGTCTTACTTCCTCTCTTGGTCTGGTTTCCCTCCATCCCTCCAGGTGTCGTTAGTATCACCTGTGTCTGATTATCCCAGGGTGGATTTGGTTCCAGTGTACTTTCCCTCTTTTTATCACTTTATACATCTTCCTCATGAGTTCTTGTCTCTTGTGTTCTGTAGTTTTCTCGTGGCTATAGGTTTTCTCTTTGTGTATTTTTTGTTGGATTTTAAAAGGCTTTGTTTGTTTTAAGAAAGTACATAATTGTTTATCTTACTGCCTTTTTGTTGAAGCACACGCCACTAAAGCCACCCAAGTCCTATGAGAGAGGGGTGTGTTCAGACAGAAATAAGAGGGGTATATAGGCATGATGAAACATAGAATGGGAATGGATTTTGAGGCAGAAACTTTAATGAAATGTTCTGAGACTTCAACCCGATTAGAAATTAATTATAATATTTGACCTTTACAGATGGTTTACAAAGAAATAATTAACCACTGAAAAAGTCCAAACTAGGCATGGGAATAATATTAGAGATGCTTTTTAGATGTTTGGTAATCATTAACAACTGCTTAATTCATATTATAAAATGTTGTAATGTGAACGGCTCATTAATACACTGAAAAGACTATAAAGGCAACACTTTGTGCTCCAATTTGTCCTGAGTTAAAATCAAAGATCTCCAACTTCTTGATGTAAACAAAAGGCCTTTTCCTGTCTATCTGTGTTCGTGAGCGCTGTCTTCTGTCACTGTGTGTGGCTGAGCTGGAAGTCCAAGAGACAGTGTGTGGCCTACATGTTTGTTTGCTTGTGTCTCAAGATGATCGATCCCAGTAATTACAGCAGTTCACCAGTGGGACACGGTGAAAAGCGTGGTTTGAACAGCGACACCATCGTAGCAGAGCAGCAAAAAGGAGATACAGGAAATACACCTGTGAAAGAGACACGAAGTGAGTGAGAGAGTGAGAGCGAAGGGAGTAAAGAAAAGGCATTTAAGACAATTTCCTCTTGTTGCGGACCACTGCAGAGCTAATGACTTGGCTATTATCACGGTTTTCAATTTTAGCCACAGAAGCTTTGAAATGAGCTGGCTCCGCTATATTCCCAGAGATTGACAAAGTAGATTTAAGTGATCTCATTATTAACCCAATTAAAGTTAATAAAGAGATGTCTGCTGTGAATTAAACTGCTACATTAAGATAACAGCCGGTTGTGTGTATAAGAGGACTGCAGCCGGACTATCAGCCTATAGCTACTCCTTCAACTGATTAGCATAAACAAAACACCTCACCCCAGGAAAAGATCCGTCTAAAATGAAGAGGACTACCGTCTCACTATTAAATTACCACATTTCATGGTTAGCTGTAATCATTTTGAAGGCTTAACAAGGCTTAAATACTCCACTTAATAGGCTTAACTGCAAATGACTTAAAGCTTAACAGAGTCATCAGTTTTCCTCAAATGGAAGATAAATGGGCTCCAAACAGGTTGGCATTTAAACACCAGCTACCTGTGTTTACAGCAGCACAAATCACTATGTCTACATTAACTCACATGAATTAGCTCACATGATTCTGTGTTATGTGAGAATTTCAATTTTGCCTCAGTCCATCCATGATCATAAACTTTGCTGCAGTTTTAAAAGAGACGACAAACATTGTAAATAAAGCAAATGTTTGTTTTAATTCTTAAAGGTTGATAGTATGAATTTCTGTGAATACGTTCAGTTTGGTTACACTTTGTAGAGGTGACTTTTATGTCGGCAGGCTACGATCTATTCTGAGAAGCTATGACCATGTTTGAAGAGAAGCATGCCATATGAAGTATTTCAAAAGCATAATGTACGGCCTTAGTTGACAGAAGAATGAGGGATTGTTCTTCAAATAGAAGTTTGACATTCAAAGAATAAAGGTGACGCGATTCTCCAGCCCATGCATAGGTAAAACTAAAGTGGGAAGAATTTATGACATCTGTTGAACAGTATATAATGGATCCACTATGATCCTTAAATTGTCTATCTTTCAGCCTGCACAGAGTCTCATTGCTGTCTGTTAGATTAGAACCATGGCCATGGTATGCTGCGTTAATATTCTCCAGTCTGTTGATAGATTCAGCCGTAGGGACATTTATGTTTTTCAAACCATCAAAGGTCAAGCAATTGAAGTGACCTTTTTCATCTCATTTGTGCTTTTTGCTAAGGTAAAAGAATTGCTCTTTTCCCGATGCCCCTTTGGATTTTCTGTGAATAGAAAGCATTATTACATGACTCAACATACTCTAAGAGACATGCTGTTCCTGTGAAGTCAAAGAAGCTACAGTAGATGAGGACCACATTTTAAGAAAATATATCATTATGTAAACTGTAATGAATAAATGGCCCTCTGGGTTTAATACCATATTTCTGATTCTGATTCAGAAACAAACGTGATAGTACTTTCCTGTTTAAAATCAGATGTCTCTCTGTCACTCATAATCTATCGGAAATCGGATATACGAGTATCTTAAGTCTTGAATTGCTCCTCATCTGCATGTGTGAGGTCTGCAGGACAGTGTGTTAGAGCAGACAGACAGAAGGGTCGTAAAACTGAGTGTCTCCAACCATTAACACTCGCAATGGAGTCACACCTTAATGATCCATGAAGTTTTCCCACAGATGAACTTTAAAAAAACCATTCTAACAGATTATATTAGAAGAAAGGGTTTCATTCACGATTAACCGGATAATGAACTATGCATTACTGCCTCTACTTACTTTTTTAATAAAAAGGAAAGGTCACAAAATGGAATATTTTGGCTTTTACAAGAAGTTATAAAATTAGGAGCATCCCGGTTTGGAGGCATTTTAATTGTTGTTGTTGTTGTTGTTTTTTTTGTTTTTTTTTAAAGAGATTGAAGGTTCTTTCACTCAACTGACCAACGAGTCATATCAAGAGATAACTGAACATAAACTGAACATCAGGAAAATAAACATGTGATGCAGAGCTGCTGAAGGGCGCTGTATTGATTGCCACGGAGTTGCTTCCTTTACCGACCTCATTTAACCACATCAATATGATGTGGTTAAATTTGCATCAATATGACAGTCTTTTAAAAAAGTAAGAAAACAACAAAACATTGATCCTTCTGTTTTGAGGTCATGTACTTTTCTCTTTCAAATTTTCTTTAGTATTCAGCTGTTTCTCTGTTTTCTTTCTTCGTGCACTCCAACTTGAAAACTGCTCAGCTGGATGGACTCAAGCACTGCAGGTAAGACCTGTGTGTGCCAGGAGACGTCATTTAACTCAGTGTAGTTTTAAAGGAGGGAACTATAATCATTCTGGGTCAGGAATAAGCTGAGGTGAGCGAGACATGTGTCCTTGACAGGTATTAAAATAAAAGAGCTTTTGAAATTAAAGTGCAGGCATTATGATTGAGGAAGAATGAATAGGGGTTGGTCCTCCCTGACCTTAATACAAAAAGACTTGCATATAAACAGGGGTTTAAATATCTGTCACTTCATCTGGAGGATTTAAAGGGCAGCACTCATGTCAATATGCTCTGTATTCCTTTTTTTCTGAGACGTTCCTCTTTGGAGAAGCTCTTATGTTGTTTTAAGAGGAGCCTCCACAGGCTGTGAGGAGAAGTAGACGCCGTGTGTTTTAGAAAAGGTTCTTTACTCAGCCTTTTATATTTTCAACAAGGTCACTGGCTGTAGATGATCAGTAAACCACCCATAGAAGAAACAAACAAAACCACAGGAGAAATAAAAAGACCTGAAGGCAAGGCAAGGCCAGTTTATGGCACATTTCAACAACAAGGCAATTCAAAGTGCTTCACACAAGACATCAAAAAGAAAAGAGAAAAAAAAGAAAGAAGAAAAGAAACAATAAAATCACTTAAATTATTAAAACTTAAAAATGTTTAAGTCAAAATAATTCAAATAAAGTTAATTGAAGTAAAATGATTGAAATAGTTTTGTTAAAGGCAGCTGTAAACAGGTGTGTGTTTAACCTGGATTTAAACGAGCTGAGAGATTCAGCGGACCTGCAGTTATCTGGGAGTTTGTTCCAGATATACGGCGCATAGAAACTAAGCGCTTCTCCGTGTTTGGTTCTGACTCTGGGGACAGTCAGCAGACCAGTAAAAGACCACCTGAGCGGTCTGGACAGTTCGTAGTTAATCAGGAGGTCACTCATGTATTTTGGCCCTAAACCATTAAGCGCTTTACAAACCAGCAGCAGGATCTTAAAATCTGGATCAGCTACAGTTATCGACTGATCTTTTAGGCAGACCTGTAAAGACACTGTTACAGTAATCAAGACGACTGACGATAAAAGCATTGTCAGATTTTTCCAGGTCCTGCTGAGACATAAGTCCTTTAATTCTTGATCTGTTCTTTAAATCATAGTATGCTGTTTTGTAATTGTCATGATGTGGTTTTGAAAATGTAGGTCTTAGTCCATCACTACGCCCAGATTTCATGACTGGTCTGGGGTTTTGAGTTTTACGAACAAAAGTCAGTAAAGATATGCAGTAAACTGTAAGTATGCAGATAAACTATAAACTACAGCTCCTGAAATTAGGGCTCTGTTTGTAAAAAACTACTTAACCTTACATATTAAAACATACAAAACATCTAGCAAAAGTAAATGTAAAGAAGTGTATGAATATCATCATCTAATCTGCATTAAGTCGGTCATTTCAAATACTCTGACAACATTGAACATATAGAAATGTGAAACACATGGTGTGTTGGGTGTTTGAAATCAAAGAGTTTACAATCATTTGAATTTAAACAGTCAGTAACAATATATTTTACTGTATTTATATAGCTCTTATCAAAACACCCAGACACTAAACTGTAATTAGATTCAGAAGTATTTTTTTTAAAATATTAATACAATTTGTGGATGTGGGACATTGATGTTTAAAGCAGTCTGAAGATGTCCCATGTAGACTATGCTGTCTTAAACAACATTGAATGTGCAGATTGGGCTCAGTACCTGAAGGAGCTAGTTTCTGTTGGAGTCGTTGTGATATTAAAATGTCAACATTAACATTTCTTTCACAGCACTAAATTGATTCACGTCTAAAAATAGTACCACAGTTTTTGTTTGTGATTGATTAAACGCTGACGTAGGGCTGGGCTGCAGCATTTATGGAGGGATGACACACTTTCACACAGTACCCACACACACACACACACACACACACACACACACACACACACACACACACACACACACACACACACACACACACACACACACACACACACACACACACACACACACACACACACACACACACACACACACACACACACACACACACACACAGACGCTGTGTTCAGGCCGATCATTTAGCTTGCTGCAAATTACTCGTCAGATAATCTGCTGGGATAAGCCAGACATCAATCATGAGATGCGGTGTGTTGTGAGTGTGTTGGAAAATGTGCACATTCAGATCGGCCCCGACCTCCCGGCATGTTGTCGAGCAGATAGAGCCAATCTACTTGATCTGCTGAATAAAAACCAGGCAGTCAGAACTCTGCAACGCTACTCTTGGCCAGAAATACCTACGGGGTGTTACCAAGCTGGAAAAGAGACGTGATTTTTGAACACAGATTCTTCATCTAACTTGACATGTTATTGTTCGGTCTTGTCAGTGGATGGAGAATAAATAACAAACAGAGAAAAGGAGAACAGGTGCATTCTTCATTTTGTGGTGGAGTGAGCTCAGTACACAGATGAGTCCAAAGTCAATAAAAACTTGGAGTACAAACTGCTACACTGGTTCTATCAAAGAGTCCTTCCAGCTAAGCAATATGATAATACTAATAATATGATCATATTCATAACATGATAATACTGATGTTTCATTAAATGTAAACTGATTTCTCAAACATGGAGTTTCTGGAAACTTTTTTCTGAATTAAAAACCTGGCAGGTGTATGACAGACTTTTATAGATTGTATGTATATGATACAGTGTAAGAGCTGGATTAGGGCCTTTTTCCTCATTAGTAGCCTTGTTCTGCTTTAAACTATGTGCTAAGCTAGCCCTTGGCCAATCTGTACAACACAAAAAGTTAATCATACTTACTACAACCACATTCCCATTGCCCATTTTGAATTGTATTTCAGCAACACACACAGACTGGAAAAGTTGTGAACTGCTCGAAGACAAACACCTGGCCATGGAGTAAAGATGGGGCAGCTGCATTCTAACCTCTCTCCTTTTTTCAAAAGCATCATCAATATCTACCCTAATTATATGCAGGGGCTTTTTAGGTCAGTAGAATCACTTCTATCTGAACCAGTTCACTTGCCTGCTTCCATCGCTGCAACACCTGTTGGTTTGCCTTGATAACTGATCTCATATCTGTCAAACTGAGCGGCGTCCAAAACAGCTGAGTGGGGTTTTTAATATCAAACCTAACCATGTATATACTATCACGTCCTGAAGATAATTTGTCAGGTGAGAAGGGAACAAACAAAAGAACAAAGTTGTTACAGTGACGTTTCTTTCTGACATTCAAGTGAAGTTAAGTCAAGGATTGCTGATTTTGAACGTTTACGCTAACAATAGATCTTTAATTGAATGAACTCTGAACTGTTGATTACTAAACACTAACAGCATGAATTGCTTTAATGAGACAAGTTGTTTTTCATGGGAATATTTTCATTGAAGTCATCAACATTAGGTCACCTTTTGTTTATACTGTGAAGTACAATAGTTGAATGTTTTATGTCTGTGTCTAGCTTGTTCTGGTGCAAGGTAATCAGAATGTGTTGATTTTGACAAACAGTGACTTGAGCTTCTCTCACTCTTCCTCCCTCCCTTCCTTTTTTCATTCCCCCTCATCTTTCGTTTCTAATTTCTCATCTGAGCGAACGCACGGCTGCAGCTGACATTTAACTGAGAGATAACATCTCCCAGCTCAGCCTGATGCCCAGGTCCCCAACTGCTAAGAAGACTTCAGCTCTCAGTGATCACAGTTCTCTCTGGGAGTCTGACCACCCATGGATCATCCCACACTGAGGTGGAGGAGAAGAGAGACCAAGGAAGGGAAGATGGAGAGGATAGATGATTAACTTCACCCTTTAAGAAGCCTGCAGTTCCAGTTGTTCATCATTGTATTTAAATTTCCTGAAACAAAGGCTCTGTTGGTAAAAATGTCAAAATAATTAAAAAAAAACATGTAACAGAATGTATTTTTAGGCTTTCTGTTGGAGATCTATGGAGTGAGCAATTCCTTTTCACCAAGTTAGCATGAATGTTGAGATCCCTGATTCTATGGAGTACAAACAATGATCCTATGTTGGCTCCTTTTGAGAATTGTTTGCAAATTCCTGTTAACTTTTCTTAAAACTCACTAATAAAACTACCATGAAAAGTTTGTTTCTCCCAGCTTTAAATCCAAACTTTGCTTAAGACACATCCCCTGCAGGCAGGGAGATATACATGCTATATGCTAATGGCATGCATGCTTATGGCACCTTGTATATTGCATGCAAAGGAAATAATGCAATATATCTAGTCATCCCAATTTGTTGGCAAAAGGTTCACAGACAGCTGAAGTTTGGTGTGAAAATCTCTCCAATTCCCCCAGGACAACAATTAGTTGCCCAAAAACTCCGTTTCCACATTCTTCTGGGATGGAGATGCAGCGCTTAGCCTCAGGCCAACTCTGTGAGCCAAATCACAGAGTACTACGATGTAGTTTCACGCAGTATCCCTCCAGTCAGACATCCAATGTAAACCTGAGAAACAGCCAAATCTAATTATACACAGAAGATTTAAAGATGCTGGATTAAATGTGGAGTCTAAATCATTTGGCTGCCGTACTAAATCCCTCTCTGGAAACGGCTGAAAAAAAAATGTTATGGGATCAATCTAAAGGGATCCTGTGTGGGTGTGTTTGCACAGAATTATGGGTTATATTTGCAATGAGCTCTCACTCTGGTTTGTCGGCATTACTTTAAATTAAAATCCACCAACCATTTCACTACAGAAAGACAGCCAGTCTATCTCACACTACAAGGTAATCTTGAATGAAACATCAGCACTAGGCTGCATGTGTGAGTTCTTAAACATTTGCAGAGGTGTTTTGTTTTTGTATGTTTGTGAATATACTTTACATCAGTGTAAACCAAACAATTGGGTTTAACGGACACAACTTCAATTTATGAATTTAAATCCTGATTGCATGCTGTGAGAAAATTGATACAGGTGCTTCTATATGATGTAATACTTGTGTTTGTTTCTGGCTAAAACATTTAAAGTCTACATTATGGTCCATGAAAAGTCGAAAAACTTTTAATTTCAAAGAACCTGGGGCATAACATTAAATTGAATGGCCTGTAATACAAATGACAACTTGACATGAACTGAAAAGAGTGCTGAGGCTGAAGTAAACAAAAATGATGTACCAAATTAAATGTATGTCATTATCATGTCATGTCTATAATCTGCATTTACTGACCTTGTCATTAAAATTTAATGTCACACATGCTGCATGTTGCTCTGTTAACTAACAGGAACGACGATCATGAGGCTGGAAATCACTGATGTCTCTTTAAGGTGAAAGGTTGGATTCAGAGAGCAACACTACTAGTCAGATCTGTTATAAGGACCTTTTTTGTGTTTCAGTTGTTCTTTATGTCAGTTCTTCTTTCTTACATTGTGTTGCAGGCAGCAGTTCAACCAAAGCGAAACACAGTCAGCCACTGCCCATAATACGAATCCATAGGCCAATAATTATGAAAGGTTTAAAATATTTCAGCACTAAAGCATCAAACACGTCAGAGAATAAAAAGCATGCAGTCGCTCTGACTCACTATCACTGTAAGGACACACTGAGCAGCGCGTGACGGCTGCCTCACTGAACAACCGCTTTGAGCTCACCTGTGTGTCACCGCCCCCGAGCACGCGGGGCAATCCGTCACGCGCTGTTAAGGTGTGCAGTGTAAGAAAGAACATTTGACGCTGAACACTGAATCACTATGTCAGTCAAACAGGCAAATGACGTCACGCGTTGCAAAGTGTTGAAGCAAACGGAGATAAAGCTCAGCAGGAGTTGTTTTGTTGGGGAGGGAAAGAAAAAGAGTTCACAGCAAAATAAGTTGAGTTTAAAAAAAAAGAAGAAGAAAATATTCGGACCTTATGCATACCGCCGTTGTATTACCATGCAATGCTGCAAATGCACTCATGTAAACCCATCAAATACTCCAAGCACTCCACGTGTACACTTGTTCTGACTTTACTATGTGAAGATGATAAACATTTCCAAGTACAGTCCTCTTACGCACATTACTAGGAAAACGTTAATCTGTCATACATTCAAGCCATGTTTCTAAGTGCGATCAATGACGTGTCGCTGCTGCTGCCCCCTGCTGTTGGAGAACTAAAAGTAACAAGCGTTCATCTGTCAGAGTCAGCTGGATCTGATGGTTTGGGTGTGTGATTGTAAATACATGTCATTAAGAAACCACATGCATTAATCTGCTGATGTTCACTTTTAGCCTCCTGACTTCAGATGACTCTTCACAAGATGTCTAAACCTGGCTCTACGGATTTGCTCCTATTAAAGCGTTAGTAAGGTCACAAACTGATGATGGGTGATGAGCCTTGGCTCTCTGTCACTGTTGCAGATCACCCCAAAGGTAGCTGAGGCCAGGGCTTTGTGCAGGCACCGTTTACAGCAGGTAACCCTCTCTTTAGTTTCTGTGTCGAGTGGACTCTCATTTTGTGGCGTCCAAGTACGAAAATATTCAAAATAGTTTCAGACAACGGCAAGATTCGAGTTTCTTTCACAAGCCTCTGCTGTAACTTAGTCTTTACCAATTCAGCCAACACTGTGCATGCCTTCTAGGAAACATTGTCATGAAGCATACTCTGTCATCAGCTTTTGTTTTATTCACTGTGAACAGACAACAAAGACTAAAGTCCTTAGAGTGAGTGTGTGTGTGTGTGTGTGTGTGTGTGTGTGTGTGTGTGTGTGTGTTACATCTGAAAGGCAGAGGGTGCAGTCAGGAGGTTATGATGTGGCTTTTTTTGAAGCGCACTTTAAAGCCTTCAGGCTTTTACTTGAAAAAAAAAAATACAATTCAGAATAAAAGAAAGTACAAAATGTTTATTGAAACGCTTTATTTCAAAAATGAGTTGGCAGGAAGAAAATATGAACATTGCAAGAAGCAGCAACTTGTGTTACAAAGTGCTCAATCAGTCATCTGTACAGTGAGCATGGGTTCAGTACATGACAGAAAACATTGTGCAACCGAGAAACATGACAACGATGCATAAAAACCGTTTTAGCTGTGGATTATTATATTATGTTTGATTAAAAAGGGAAAGTATCTTGAGAAAGAAATATTTTCATGTCAGCTTGTCATCAGAACATGCAGATGAGTTATTGACTTAGGACTTCCTGTGTCAAGATGTGCTTATTTCCTCCCTTTAGTAGGGCTCAATTAATCGATTGAACCGGCCAAAACATCATGGATCGGTGTCTCCGGCTCCTTACACGGGGTCACAGCGCTCAGGCAGGAACCTCTGCAGGCAAGACACTGACCAACAACACTGCCCACATCCATGATAAGCAGAAGAGTGGTCTGATGTTATGGCTTTAATTCTATCAAAATCACACTTACAGTAATAGTTATCATCGTTATCCAAAATTGGAAGATTAGGCCAATCAGCATTTATAAGAGAAAGTTTAGAAGATTTTAAGCAAAAAATGAACAAATGAACCCAATACAGCAATGGAATATAAGAAAAGACAGATGTGAGCTGAAAGCCTGATGAGTCATTTCTGGTCCTTTATGCTGAGCGACTAAAAATAGAGGAAATTATAAGAGAAGTATTCACATCATTTTCATTTTATTCTCTTATGACTGTATGAGATGCAATCTTATATTTTTATGGGTAAAAAGTCCCTTTTCCTTTCTCTTATTTTATAAACTAACACACCTATTGTAGTTTATTAGGACTCAACCCCCCACACACACCTACAGTACACACCATTCTTCATCAGGTAACACTCACATTAGCACAAATGAGTATCAATCCTCCACACAAAGTAGACCCAAACAAGATCTACTTCTTCTTCTTAAGTAATATTTACTACAGTTAGTATTAAAGCGCCCCGCTGTTCTGCAGCCTCTGAGGATGACATTTCACTTTTGTGAGGATTTATGTCTTCAGGTATAAATCCAAGGCCTTGGATCTCAAGTCGCTCTAAACTGTTGGGTTGGCTGAGGCATCGAGAAACGTAGGATGATGGTCGACGTTTCTGTAAATCTAGAAGTGAGAATATCGCTCACCAAACTCAATCCAAACAGGTTTATTTTCTCTAAATGATTGAGCCTGGTTCATCACCACTTCATGTCATGTGTTAGATGGCTTTAGTTCTTACAAGCTTTTCTAAAATGATAACAATAAAATCTCCACTGTAGTTACTTCTAGGTCTTTTTTCAAGGCAGCAACTTTTCTGAAAACATGTCTGGACAGATCATGACAGCTTGTTGAGCCTTCACTGATGTCGTCTGCTTTGAAAGTGGATCGCTTTAACACTCGATCTTAAAGAAACACGCTGAGTCGACTCCATAACGCAAGCCTGAAATTAATTCCTTCATTTAATCATCATTTCTTACTCATCAGGAATTAATGTGGTATAATAAACTGTGAAATATAACAAATGAGCTAATTTCAGGTAGCAGTACAGATGTTCTTCACACATCATTATAGAGCTTCTTTTAAATCAATTTGATAATCAGGATATTAAAAGAAAAACATTACGAGCAATCAAAAGAGATTGCAAAAACAGAAAACCACTTAATCATCAGAGATCCGTCTTCAGAAATGTTACACTGCAGACGCTCGCAGCTCACAGGACTGAACTCATCAACACGGTATTCAAGACAGAGCCGCACGTCTGCAGCTTCAACGTCACAACAACCAATGATGTTCTGCAGAGGATGAATCCTTATTACAAAGTGGATCCCCTTCCTGAAATCTAATTAATCACTACAATCAGGCTCACATTTGACACATTGCCATGATTTTTTTCTTAGAAAAACCAAGATGTAAGAACAGGAGTAGTGATCATACAGTAAAGCAGTGTGCTTCTAACAAACTTCCCGATGTGATGGGAGAGGGCTTTAAGAACAGAAGTCATCATCCGACACATTCTGAATCAAGTCAGAGACTATTTACACAAAAATATTAACAGCCATGTTAATCCATCACACATCCATCCAAAGAGAAAATATTACTCTGAATGTAACTTTCACTCGCAGCACTTCACACATTGAAACCACTGATACAGCAGCAATTTAAAACAAAACAATAAAACAACCGTAGCACAATACAGTTCAATAGGCACAGCAGAGCATTGGCAAATGTAGTGCACATTCAATGACGCAGTTCAGTATATGGCTCTCTGTTCAACAGTCTGTGACGACTTCACAGCAAAAAAAAAAAAAGATCTTTTGGATGGAAGCGTTTCAAAGTGATAAAATAAGCAGAATAACAGGATCTGGGTCCCGCCACCAGAACCCCCCCCCCCCCCCCCCCCAAAAAACCTAGAAGTTCTGTCCTTCAAGCTGTCAGAGATCGCTAAACAGCAATGACTCAAACGCATTCACCGGAGAAGACAATTATTCCACAACCTTCATTTCTTACGCACGGCGCCCATGATAGGACGATGAATCAGCGGGTGCATGTGCAGCGTCACAGAAGCACGGAATGGTTACACACAGAGTGGCTTTAAATTGATGAATTTTCCCTCCACAGCATCTTTAATAACCATCTCTTCCTGTTATGTCAAACCAGTGCAAATACAACACAATCTGATGAAAATCTTTAACTGGGTAAGTCCAGCTCATCTAAACTCACTTACAGAATAAATACACCTCCATGAAAACACATTTTCATTCATCATCAATTGAATGGTGACTGCTTGATGACGCTATGGAGATCAAAAACCATTCAGCCCTGGTTCATGTATAAAACTATCTCTTACTAAGATCTTTAGACTTCTTCGAGCTGCCCTCTGCTCGTGCACACTTAGGCTGGGACTAAACCGGGTCCAGACATCCTCAGGTAAACACACTCAAATACACCGTAACCCCTCTTTGTCATTTCTCTGCACAAGCAGCTACACTGGCTGTGGCCATAGGAAATGATTTTCACAAACAATACGTGATCCCTCCACCACAGCAATCCATTCAAACATAAATGTAGCTTAACGCGCTCCATAGATTTCCAATATTGATTACTGCACCCAATGCACTGGTGAATCAACTGAAGCAATACCTCGATGTCTTTAGAACCATGAGCCTGGGATGTGAAGTGTGCCTCGGGTTTTCCAGACAAGCACAGTGTGAAATCCTCGTTGTTTCCAGATTAATAAATACAAATAGCAACCCTGTCAACCAAGAAGTAAAACCCTCCCACTGCCATCCGGTATCCTGGAAGATCCAGCTAGTTGGACCGGATAAAATAAAGTGTTGTTGTTGTTTTGTTTTTTTTACATGAGAGACCAGCTCTTACGTGAACCTTTTCCTTAGGAAAGATAAAGAAAAAGGAAAATATGCACAGAATAAATCCCTCCACATGGACACATAGCACAGTACAGGGGACAGCAAAGATCTGGTTTCTGCTCAACACAGCAGTCCTGTGTGGAGAGACGCTCCCGTCTGAGCGCCAAGCAGCGTTTGACTGACGCCGGCCGGATCTATACAGACAGCTTCTGTGAGAGCTAATATCACTTTGGTGGAGAGGGCCATATGGGGAGAGGATGAGCCTCTGTGTTGAAGATGTACTTGTCTAGACTGAGCAGCTCCATGTCATCAGAGAAGAGCAGGTACAGGTACTTGAGTGTCTCGCCCAGGAAGAAACTCTCCATCTTGTCTCGGGGTCCGGGGTTAGTGAGGTCTCGGACGTTGCTAATGGACGTGTAGCCCCCATCAGCCACCTGCACGATAGAGTTGTTTTATGGATACAAAAGTCAAGAACGTGACCTTCTGACACTCATCTTCATAGCAGAAAACCCTGTGTGGTAAAGATCAGGCTCTGGCTGACAAGTCAGAAAAAAATGACTTCTTATATGATCACTTTTCTTGTTTTAACAGCTTTTTGCAGGACATGTGTAGTTATGGTGATGTGTGTATTTGTGGCGATTAATACATTTAATAAGAAAACCAGTCACAGTACATAAACTCTGTTCAATAATAAGAAAGAATCTCTCATGCACATCTTCATCATTAAAGCACGGACTTTCCCCCTAATATCTTTCTGACCTCCTCCCTTACACTCCGCTCTTGACCTCTGATCCTCATACACTCGTTTGCTCTTTATGTCCCACATGGTCTTACACACATTCGAGGGCAGAGCCTTCGGTGTGGCAGAACCCACCCTGCAGAACTCCCTCCTGGAATTTTTCACAATGCTACGTCCTGGAAAACCTCCCTGTTCAACTCAGCTTATTGACTTGGTTTTCACTTATGCACTCCGGACAATATCTAGATAGCTTGGGAGCTACTGGTCGCACGCGGACAGGTTTCCAGTAGATTGCCTGGAAAATTTGCTGAATGTGTAAAAAATAAAAAAAATATTTCAACAACAGTAAATGCACCTCTTCCCATGATACAGTGAAAAGTAGTCATATTTTCTTGTGCATTGTTTTTAATTTATAGGAACATAGCTGACTATGTGGCACAATAAGTTCATGTTTTTTTCTTGGACCTTGATGTGAATTTAAGATTATTGATTGGCTTATTGCAATTTCACACAGTAGCTTAATTCAGCTGATGTAATGCAAGTAGCTTAACTACTTAATTTTTTTCAAAGTCGCTCTCAGGTGAAGAAAGGTGGAGCCTATCGCTGTCAAAGGGAGGTAAGACGTGACGTAAAAAAACAACGCAGAAGTAGCAGACGGAGCTAGTCTGCTACTCGACGATATAAATATTTGTCTTTATGTCAATAAAGGAAAGACAACATCAACAAAAGGACTACAAACTGACAGAAAACTTCATGCCGCCGTTTAATCTATGCACGCGAAGAGTTCTGTATGCCATACATTCAAACTATTATTAGTGTTTTATCATAAAGTTTGTCTCTAAAGGCCAACAGCTTTTTGTTTACCTGACATGTCAGGTGGGATGGCAAAACCTACATAAATCAACACAGATGAGGTCACACCAACATCACGTGACACCTCTGATGAAGGCTGCAGAAGCAAAGTAGCCGAAACTTGTCAGGTAAACAAAAAACTTTTGGCCTTCAGAGACAAACTTTATTATAAAATGATCATCAGTAGGCCTAATGAAGCTCTTCAGTTTGACCTTGTGAAGTCCTAATAATAATGATTTATCAGTAAGATGTAGCTTAGCTTATGTTGTATTTTAAGGCTAGTAGTTTCACAGTCATGTCGGCTGTGGCGTGTGCTGCCTGTACCTTGGTGTAGTTATTAAAGCTCTGCAGTATGTTCCATCCCCAGTCTCTGTACTTGGTGTCCTTGGTGAATCTGTACATGTAGAACAGACTCTCCACTGTCTCTGGTCTAAGCAGGTTGTGTCTGTCTGCGGGCTGAAAGAAAGGACAAGAACACATCACACACACACATTTTATTTTAGCCTCAACCACGTTCAATTCACCAAGTGACTTTGAATCAACTCAAGGAAGCATCATCAATGTGCCTTCCTGCCGTTTAAAGGGACAGACACAGAATTTAAAAGTACGACTGTTGGTTCATCATCAACTTCATCAGGACTAATCCCTGTTGACATTTTTTTGTAATGGTTAAGGAGCCATTTGACTTTCTGTCCCCTGTTCTTGAAGATCACCTGATTTATGCTAATGATTTTTTTTTAACCCAGTGCAGCACTCGCGACAACCTAACTTCTATTTTCCACAAGCTATAAAAGTAGTTTGAAATGAGATTTTATGTTTATTATTACTGTTGAGAGAATCTCCGAAGCAAACGTTTATTGACATCACTGACTAAACAGTGAAGGAAATTCAACCACAGGACAAACGAATGTCTCAGACCGTGGACGTTTCATTTCACACTACTCGCAGCGAATAAACGAGTGGAGCCTTTATAATGCGACATTCATTTCCTTAGCTGTAAGTCCTGGAATGAGAATGAGCTCCTGAAATGTTTGAAATATTTCTTTCTTCTATTGGAGGTTAATGGAGGCAGCGGTTGAGACGGCTACAGAGATATCGGATCCTTTAAAAAAACTTGGGGAGTCAATTTAAAATAAAATGAGCACTAAGGAGGGTTAGAAAGGTTACGCTCAAAACTCCCACGACACATTTATACGAGCTGATGAGTGTTGAATTCAGCGGGCTCCCTCATCAGACTCTTACTCATTTATCTTATTTCATACATGAGAGCGTGCATAAACAAATTGAGACATTTCATTATAGACACAATTATTGTTTTTGTCATTGCGTAACCTTCTCTGAAGTCAGTTCCCGAGCAGAGTATTTGAAGCTTGTGAAGGTCGTTTGAGTTAGATTTCGATCAAACAATGGTATTACATTTAAATAAAGATGAAGAAATCAGACAGCACATCAAACTAAGAAGTGAAAAAAGACAAGATAATGATAACTAGTGTTGGGCAGTAATGACCAATAACGTGTTACAGAAATAAAATGACTTTTACAAGTAACGATTTGTGGAATAAATTAGTAATAAAATTGCTGTAATGATTTAAGAGTTGCCCACACAAAAATAAGTCAGTACTACCTTACTGTTGTTGTTGTTAGCCCACTTCTGATTTAAATTTAACAACCTTCAGATTAATGTTGCTATGTATGTGGTTTTCCCTGGAATCAGGCTTCTTTTTAGGTCATTTGGTTTTTTGTTTTGTCAATTGGTGTCACACATACCTGGCAACCCTGGCTAGCGTGGAAGATGGAAGCAAACATGTTTACATTCAGTGGCTGTGATTATTCTCATTACTTTAGTTCTGTCGAGAGGAAACGCGACAAGAACAGATGTCAGATACAAATTGTTTCCTGGTACTTGAGACTCTCCTCCTTTAGAACTTACAGCAACTGAGGACAGTAAAACAACTTGAAGCTCGTGGAAATAAACGCCACTAACGAGCCCTCTGCGGCAGCCAGGACAGCTGTAGCCCTTCAATACTTACCAAACAACCAAGACTGGATTTTAATCTGTGACAGCTACAAGTGAAAAAGAACTATTCAATATTGAACCTTTAATGAAGAGTAATATAACGTATTTCCTCTCGGCAGATCGCCACAGAGTTGTGTAAGAAATTACTATTGGCAGGGAGTAATAAGTAAAGTAATTATATTATGAGCCTAACACTGATGATAACAGAATGCCCTTATAAAAGGAAGTATCTGCTGGGATCGTTACCTTGACAACAATGTCCCGGCCGTCACTGGCCTGCAGGCTGAAGTGTACGATCTCTGGGCTCAGTCCAGTCTCCATCTGAGTGTACATCTGATGACACGTCTCCATCAGCTGCACGGCCAGATCCATGTGGTCCTCTGGGAGGCCATTGTGAACCCCCAGTGCTAATGTTCCTGGCAGGAAGCACACGAGATGGTCCTGTGGTGGACAAAAGAGAGCGAAATAATTGAGAAGGACGACACTGAGAAGAGATGAGAGATAAAGATAGGGGCTGGAATTGATTTGACTGGCTGATAGAGAGACCGACTGAAAACAAGCTTGCTCACGGACTGATCCAACAAAAGCTGACTTATTGATCGAACAAGGCGCTCGGTGTCTGTGGATGGGACTTCATTGTGCAATATATCCTCTAACAGATTTTATTTCTCTGCGTGTGATACTTCACAAACACGTGCATTTTAGGATCCATGTATAATGTGCAGCATGCATTTGGGATTTAGGAACACAAACTTATGTTGAGTTTATCTACCATCTTAGGGTTGAAGCGGTTATGATTCAACTCTCCGACAAAGGTCAATCTGTTCGGCCCCGTCTGTCTCACGAGGTGTTTCTTCACTCCTTCTACAGCCTGCAGGTAGTCATTCAACAGGCTGAACAAAACAGAAACAGAAATCATGAAGACGTCAGAATGTATCAGCATCATACTGCACATGTAAAACTTTGTTAAAGGGTTTGGAACATAACTTCTCTGATTGTGGTCAAATGGATGAAACAGAGGGCATTAAATACAGGAAGTGGATCATGTAGGAACACAAACTTTTGTCATCCTGTCTGCCTTCATTCTTAGTTTCTGGGAAACACTGTCAGATTTGTGATATAAGAGCTTTTGTTTTTGAGCTGCAGCTAAACCAGGACGCTGTTTAGCAAAATCTCCTAACCGCTCCGCTAACTTCCTGACACTTCTTTTGAACTTTAATATTAAAAATATGTCTCTGCATCAAGGTTTGTTATTGGTCTTTGAATTGATTAACACTGTGTTTTATGATTTGCATGTTCCACCTCTAACTCTGGTGTTTTCACTCACGATCACCAAACATAAACTTAGAGAGGTAAGGCTAGAATTACTCTTCTTCCGCCTTTCCTCCCTGGATCCACTGTTTGAGCAGATATTCGTAGTAGCTGTCTGCCCTGGCGCCAAGCGTGAGGACTCCTTTGTTGCTGAACTGGCCGCTGTTGGTGTTGATGAACATGGGCACGAGGCCGTCACGTTTGCCTGGAAGCTTGTGGACCAGCCTCATCACCTCGTTTGCAACATCCTATAAAAGAAAGAAAACACATCTAACCGTGAGATAGTGAACCTTCATGTCCGACTCCACTTAAAGCCACTCTGTGGACTAATATGTGTGAATAGAAAAACTGTTTTTATGGTTCATCATTCAAAGTAACTTCCCCCTTTCTTGAAACTTATACCAGATGTGGAATAAAAATCTTGAGGGTTATGTGTGGTAATTATTTAAATCTGACAACATAAAGGACTAAAAACAACTTCACTCATTCGTCTAACTTCCGTCAAGATCAAGTGTCTATCTGCTGTACTTGATGTCTCACGTTGACTGAATCGGAAACCTTGAAGTAAACCCAGAGACTATTTACATAAAGTCGCTCCATCTTTTTTTCTGCTCCATCTCAAAGAATAGGAAGTAAAGTCTGATCTTAATTATTGGACACAAACACTTCAACGCACAGCTACAGATGTCCTCTCATGTACACTGACCTGGTACTGCGGGTCCTGAGTGAGGCGACTCAGCTCTCTGAATTCCAGCTGAATGCTCGTGACCTCGGCCAGCGTGCTGTCTGTGGTCCATCGAGGGGGGTGTGCTGTTCCCTTTCCGATGTTGACGTCTGAGAACGGGATCTTTGAGGGGGTTTTGAAGGCAGGCATCAACCTGGACCCGAGATCTTTCTTTAAGTAGAGTAAAAAATAGGGGGAAATGACGAGTTCTGACCAATAAGGATAAACTATGGAATGGAAATCTTCATTAAAATAACATCAACTCCGTCTGTATCAGCTGTAAACTTGCGGAGGCACCATTAACTTCATCATGTCTACAAAATGATTTATTTATGTGGGTTGAATTCATGTCTGAATCTGATTTCATGAAAAAGTCAACAAGCAGAAAGTCTAAAACTTTTGGACATCTATGACTCACAGCCTTTTCAAAGAAGAGCTGGTCTCCTGATAGATGGTAGGCACTCAGCAGTCCCCCAAGGACACGGATAGTGGTTTCAAAGAGATTCACGTCCACGTTCTTGTTGAAGTTGAGCTCATTGTCCACCCAGTTCTTTGCTTCTGCAAACTCTGACGGGAGAAGGAGGGAAGAGGGACGAAAAGACGTTTGCTGTTTATAACAAACATTTTACAGGAAGGTCAAGAAAACTTATTAAGGGTTCTGCAAAGACTGAAATCCTCAAGTGGTCAGTAACAAATTCTGCAACTGACTTAGGTCCAGTGATTTAGAAAGACACTCTGAAATACAGCTGGAACATTAAAAATTGAAGCTTACTGAAATATACTTTTTTTTGGTGCACATTTTGACCAAACTTGTAGCCTTGAGCTGCTAGTTCCAAACTGATTTAAGGAGTGTGCAGAGGAGTGTTATGCTAGCTCTAGAGATGCACTGATCTGACTTTCTATGGTTGATTATGATTTCCAGTTCTTTACAGGTCAGGTCCAGTTCTGCAGGTCAGACCTGCAGAATCATTTTATGACCAATTTCATTTTTCTTTCTTTAAGGAACTGGAATTGACAGCAAAGACTTTTGTGTTCGGTAACTTTTCTTTAATGAAAATGTGATAATTATTTTTTCTAAATGTATTTTTTGGACTGTTTGGCCTTTTTTGAAAAGAACAGCTGAAGAGCGATGGTAAATGTTGAGAGGACAGAGAAGCAGGATGACGTGCAGCAAAGGGCAGGTCTGATTGGAATCAACGGCTGCTGCAACGAGGACTATCGCCTCTGTACTGTACATGGGGCGTGAGGCGGTCCGGCTAACTGGGTTACATGACCAACTCTTGTTCTCACTCAGATAACTCAGAATAAAGTTGCTGTATGCAGCTGGACAAAGCTTTCTGAATGCAAATAACAGCAAAGACATCATAAAATAAGAAATTACTTTATTATGAACCAGAGCTCAACATCTCATCTCTATAATGGTGTCATAAAGAATTAGTGACAAACTGTACCTTCTTTAAGGCCCAAAATCCACATGGTGTCCAGGGAATCGATGAGCGTCAAACCCAGTCCAAACCACTCGCCAAACGACTTGGAGATGGGCTTGAGCTCATCGTGACCCCAGGCGTAGCTCTTATAGCCTTTCCATGCATGCCTGAAGGCTTCTCGTACAGCCTCCAGTCTGTCCACAGATCCAGCCGAAACTACAAACAGAAGAATGAATCTGAAATTAAAGAGTGACCATCAAAGCAAAGAGGTCTCCCTCAATCAGATATTCCGATTGTTTTCAGTAAAGTGAATATTCCGTCATTACTCTTTGAGCACAGCAAGGTGTCACCCTGCATCTCATCAGACTTAGGGTAAAACAAAGGTGTTGGGCTTTAAAGAGCATACACCAGCAGACATGGAGAACACGAAGTTACAGAATCTGTTTGAGATCAAAAAGTCTCTCAGTGGACTCAAGAAGTAAGAAAAGTTTCTGGTGTTCGTCAGTTATACAAGGAAATAAATAGAAGAATTGTAGGTTTTCTTTGTTTAACGTCAGTGTAAAGTTGAGTTGTTTTCGTTCCTGACTTTTCACAACATGTGGATTATGATTTTAAAAAGACAACAACACGATTTCATTTATAGGTTGAGAAATTCAAACTTAATTTGTCATGTTCACTCACTCGTGGAGAGAACTCTGGGATCAATAATTGAGTTCAGTGTTTTTATTTACCTTCGAGTGGGACGGCATCAGCAGGGTTCACCGGGGCTGGGGGAGCTGCTGCCTCTTTGTCATTGGCCGAGGGGGGAGGCTCTGTGGCTTGGTCGGCTTCAATCATTGCTCCTCTCCAACTGCATGACAAAGGCAAAAAAAAAAAAAAAAGTCTTACAGGTGAATTATTTATGACTGCTTCTTCAATACTGCATCAGAGCACAGGACAGGTCCTGCAGCTGGAACATGATTACAACGTTCACAGTGAAATCTTTTTAATTTAATTAATGCACAGTTGAACTCGTAAAAAACGAACAAGCCACCTGACTATTTTCTTGTATTTGTCCTCCTCCTCCCCTTCGTCTTGAACCACGTCTTGCTCTTTCTTTTCTCCACCGACTGTGTCAGACGTATTTCCATCTTTCTGCAGACTTGGTGGACCTCTCTTGTTGGGGAAAAAATTCTTCTATGAAAAACAACCAAACGGCTGGACTTAGAAAGAAAACAGAGAATTTGAACACCTTGCAGAAAAGGATAAAATCATATTTAACCATATGGTCTCTTTGAGTAGCAGTGAAGAAAACATTAACAAAGAATTGGAGACACCAGTGATGGATGAACCTTTTTCACAAACACAAGAGATACCTGAATAAAATGTCAACTGTTCAAATCCAAGATTCAGACCAATGTCACAGCAGATTATGTTTGTTTTTTATGAATGTGTTTTTTTGTGTGACTTGTCTGTGATCTGAACACAATGTGCAATGTAACAGATATCTGCAGTGATAGTAGGTCTATTTGTACATTCTGGTAATTAATTGCAGATAAGAGTTAATTCCTTCATGTTTCATTAATGTAGTGAAACTAAAACACGTCTAACCTTAATGGGAGGTTTGGGCAAAATGGGTACGATTGGTCCTCTGGGCTCCTCCACAGCATCTGGACGGATAACTTGTCCTGCATCTGGATGGATAACTTGTCCTGCATCTGGACGGATAACTTGTCCTGCATCTGGACGGATAACTTGTCCTGCATCTGGACGGATAACTTGTCCTGCATCTGGACGGATAACTTGTCCTGCATCTGGATGGATAACTTGTCCTGCATCTGGACGGATAACTTGTCCTGCATCTGGACGGAGAACTGGTCCTGCATCTGGACGGAGAACTGGTCCTGCATCTGGACGGATAACTGGTCCTGCATCTGGATGAATAACTGGTCCTGCATCTGGACGGATAACTGGTCCTGCATCTGGACGGATAACTGGTCCTGCATCTGGCCCTAAAACTGGCCCCACAACCGGAGCTTTACCAACATGTTGTCCTAGTAAGGGCTTCACACCTGGAAGAACGGCGTCCAGCTCTCTGTCATTCAACTCCAACCAGTCGTCCCTGTCAGACAAGCCTACACACAGACACACAGGGAAACACAGACGCACTAGGAATGAAAAAGAAACATGTCAACGTATGTCCATCCCATGTCCAACTGAGTCCAGCATCTTCTAAGAAATGACGTGACATACATTACAATAGACTCTTCACTGTGATCACAACAGAAAGCTGTCTTCCTATATAACTCAGCCAACGATGGAGTCTTAACAGACATATGGGAAATCAGTCTTTTCCAAGTTTTCGTAATACTCAAAAGCAACTTGTATTCGATTGATGTACTCTCGGGAGCAATTTTTAGAGAGTTCAGTTTGGTGGTGAAAATATCCTAGTGCATAAAAAAAAAAAAAAGCTCAGACAGGGGGAAAATAGAAGCATTTTCAGACTTAGCAATCTTAGTGTGGATGTGGTCTGAAAATGAAATGCTGTACGGGTAGAAGTTTAAAATTGTTAAAGCAGGAGGCAGGTGCCACAAAAATGATCCCAAAATAAATCTAAACAAAGAGAGAAATATTCAAATCGTCTCATATGGAGGTTTAGTGATTTACTGCAGTATAGCCTCGCTGCAGCAACATGACATGAGTCAATCCAACCCATCAGAATCAAGTAGCCATGCAGCAACACCATTAAACTAATGACAGACTGTGTCTCTGCCAGCATGTGTATCTGTATGTGTGTGTTGGCTCAAAGTGTATGTGGGCATTATTTACCTCTCCATTGCTCGCTGAGGCTGGGAAAGGAGAGCAGTCCAAATATGAGCAGCAGGGCCAGCAGGAACAGGACGAGGCTTCGCTGGAGCCGTGACAGCTGCTTCCATTTCTGTAGGCAGACATACAAAACCAAGCGCTAACTACACAGACACATGACAAACGGCTCTAAACCTCTGCCAGCTCATTTTAAAATCCTTCACCCTCTGAAAAAAACATGTTAAACATCTTTTTACACGTTCTTTTAAAACAGAAGAGTGGAAGTCGGATGGCCTTCCTCGTTAGTCTCACCCTGAATAAACGCCACATCTCGCTCCACCTGATAGCTCACAAATAAACATTCTCACCAAATCAAGCAGAGGTGCAGAGGGAGGGCCAGAGCTGGGGTCTCTGAGGGGAAAATGCTAACAGGCAAGAGACTCTGCTACCTGTACTAATTAACACCTGTGCAACACCGTGAAACTATTGAGCCATTTTCTCTGAGCTGTGACGGAACACACAGCAGACTCGCCCTCAGGAGGCTTTTTTTTTATTTCACTTTGCTAAACTTCACTCAGCATAACACCTTCACATCGTCATATTCAGTCTTTAATAACGTCATACTTTTACTGTGCATAGAATTAGCGGAACATCATTATTCACCACGACTTGCAGTTATGTTTTCTTTTTTGTAGACATATCACTTTGGGTTTTTTTTTCCATTCATATGAATGCTAGTTGAATCCAAATGCACTGTGAAGACAGATCCTGGGCTTTTTTGTAAGACAGCTTGGCTGAGAGACTCTGTAGTCTTTTGACAAGTTTGGCAGTAAAGCATTTTTATTGTAGTGAGAGCGGTTATAACTCTGAAAAGCTTTGGTTCCAGTACTAATAGGTTGCTTTTTTGTTATACGAGCTGGTTACTGACTAAAAAATTGGACACATTTGAACCTAAGTCGTCTGTTGGTAACACTGGGACGGTGACACATTTAAAACTTTCTCTCTTTAAAATGTATTTTGAAAAAAAGAGAAGACTGCAAAAACTCTAATTTATACATTTGTCTCATTTGCCATTAAAAAATATCAAATGATCCTTACATGCCACATTCACCAGACAAGTCCAGCTGAACATCTTGTTTCCAGATAAGCAGAGACGAGCAGAAACGAGGCCTGCCTTGATAGAGATCAGTTTGAGTGTTTTGAAATAAGATGTAACTACTGACTCAGACAATACGTTTCTTTTCTAGACACTCAACACAAGTAAAGTTTGCTTACCTCATCGGCAGATCTATTTATTTATGCATTAGTAATGCATGCCTTATTTTTTTTTTTTTTTTTTACTTTTCATGTTTTCAAATAAGAGATTGAATTGGTCTTAAGTGTAATCACATAATTCTGAAGAGGAAGCAGACACATGCACTTTGAAGATTGGAGTTTTTGCAGTGACTGAGGCAGATAAGATGTAGGTTTCATTTTTGACTGAAGGACAGTCAGATACTGAGCCGTCAGGAGGGGATGAGATGTAGATTATTATTGAAGTAAGAACCTTCAAAAAACAGATTCAGAACGTTGCTCATTTTGAATTAGAACGAAGAAGCAACGTTATGCGGTGAAGTTGTACTTCATGGACACAGATTTAAGCGAGGTAAACAAAGTGTTCAGTCTTTATGTTCAGAGACTTTTCTTTTAAATATTACTCTGAAAGGGCGTTTTATTTCCTCTTCCTGTTATTTTATTTCGAAACAAAGAACACAGCCATGAGCTGCAATGTTGGTGAACAGTAACACAATCAGAAACAGAGAAAAGGAACATGTTTTACTAGTTTTTTTGAAGATTTATATGACGTTCACTCAAGAAACATGTTTTATAAAGAAATAATTCACATGAAATAATTTTAATCCGTTTCTTCTACTCTATTATTTCCCCTGCAGAAAATAAAATGAACTGGACCTCAAAGACAATCTAGAGAAGATGTCGCCATGGTTACCTTAATTTATTCTTTATTGCAGTTCATTCATTGACTGACTATATAACACACATCTCACAGGCCTTCATTTCTTATACTTGTCTCATTTGTCTAAATAATCATCTATTTGAATGACCTTTGATGCAAACTGAGTCTGAACTGTAAATACTTTTTCCATGTTTGAAGTTTGATCTGGAAAACAAACATGAAATGGTTTACTAATTAAAACAGTTTAAAAAAAGCTTCACACTGAATGCCAAAGTCTTCTTTAGGTCATGGACTGTGCACATGTCGTCTCATGACCTGAAGCGTGAAGTGCAACTATAACAGGTGTCCCATGACGACAACAAAGCAGAGCCAGAAGCCTGTGAGATGAGGGGACAAATAACAGACAATGGTAGATTCCCTCTTTGTGCACTGAGCTGGAGGAAAGGAAAGTCACTCTGCAGGTTTGCTGAAAACACACACGTACACGCACACACGCGCACGCATACACACACACACACACTAATGTAAGCTCCAGAGTCACATTGAGTACATGTCTTTGAAATTACTGAACTAAACCAATGTGAATACAATTAAATCACGTAGAGTGATCCTCTCATTGGCTTTCATATCTTTAAGCGATTTTAATCTCTTTGCGACTTTCCACTGAAATAAAGGTGATGCACATTATAAAGATGAATGTGTGTTTTCTGCTGTGTAAGAAGAAACACGGAGCCAAGAAAGCAATCTGAGGAGCATGATTTGCAGAGAACAGTTTTCTCAAGGACCATAAAGCGTCATCAAATTTGACGACCCACGCGTACAGGGAGCGTTCTGAGCCAGATTGAGGTCTCTGCTGAAAAGCCGGCCTTGTACGCCAAACGTCTGTTGATATACTGCAGAAATAAAAGGTTACAGATCAGTCGATAACTGAGCTGCTATACCTTTTCAATTCATGGAAACCAATAAATTACATTAATGTGAGCTAACAAAGCTGTTTTGCTTTCATGAAGAAGAAAAAAAAAAAGAACGATAGAAAGACTCGAGACAAAGAGGATCGTTGATATATTCATGCTGTGATCTGCAGATTTTAACGATACTAAGAACAGTAGCAAAACAGTTTCTGAATGCAAACGTGGTTGAGAACAGATCTTTAAGACAATATCTAAATCATTTTGAGGCTACGTGAGTGTTTGAAAACTAACAGGAACATGCTCCAGGACATCACAATTATTTGATACACATATACAAACATTTTTATGTGCTAACGTCTCTACTCTTTTGTGCTGTAGGTGTGTGGTTAGTTCTTTCTGAAACTGGAGATGGATGGCAACAAACAGAGAGAAAGTACAACACAAGTGAGAGAGGAGGAAACATCGTCAGAGCAAACAACAGGTAGAGAGGCACAGAGAGAGAGACACAGAGAGAGAGACACAGAGAGAGAGACACAGAGAGAGAGAGAGAGAGAGAGAGAGAGAGAGAGAGAGAGAGAGAGAGAGAGAGAGATCCAATCAACAGCAAAATGATCCCAAATCTCTCCATCAACAATAATTACACATTCTGGTGTTGCTGAAGGATAACTCTTTAATGCTGTAGATGTCCGTTGTTGTGCATAAAGTGCAGGACTGTAAATGATGCATTTGGTGACATACTGTATCTCGCTAATATTTAAAGGTGTGATGAAACAATCACATGGCCACTTTGCACTTGAGAGACATTTCCATCTTTAGACATTAAAACTATCAAATTGTTGCACCGAGTAATCAGGGAGGTTGTAATCACAGTTTTACAAGATAATAAAGGGAAAACCTGCTTAAAAACCGAAAAGCCCCAGAGCAAAAGAAAAGCAAACAAAAGTATGAGACATGCTCTGATAAGTGCAACACAATATGCCAGCAAAAGCTGAAGATCAAAACCAACAAAGGAGACGAGAGAGGCTGATGGTGAGAGGGCATAAGGAGGCGAGAGAGAGAGGCAGAAGACATTTCAAAGTAAAGATAACAAGATTAAAGAAAATGCGAAGGAGACGCAGCAGCGCTGAATTTGTTTTATCTCACCGCAGTAATCAGACACATAATGTGTTGAGGGGAGGCTTCTATCTGAGAAGTTTGAAAGTTCAGGGCAGGCTGCCTCACAACAAAGAAGATGTATGAAAGGAAGACTGAAAGCCAGGAATCGATTTGTTACCAAAAAAAAAAACATGTGTCATGGAGACAGATGTTATATCTCAGTGAACAGATCAGAAGCATAACCAAGAGTGTTTACAGCTGAAGCCTTTCTGCACACACACTATATGGTAGTCAGTCAGAGATTAAAAGAAAGTTTCTAAATTTAAATATGTGAAAATGTACGACAGACTAATCAAAGATGGGTGACAACTAAAAGGAAGTAGTAGGATGTCCTTGTAAGGTAGGAAACCTTATTACAGCTCCTAATCTGATAAATGTTTCATCAATTCATTCATGTGATGCTACTGCAGATATGAACACCATCATTTAAAAATGGACTCATTGATGTTTTAATGATGGTCAGTCTGTGTAGGTAAGTTTCCCAAAGGGGCCTCAGTTGGCTTTACAGAGTAAGTGTGAGGGGTTCAGTGTTACAACACTCCTTACAGGTGAAGGTTTCAGACCCACAAACAACTCATTCATCGCATCGTTTCCAAATACAGTGAGGGTATCATGCCTGATGGCCTTCTACAATTAGTCGGATAACTTCAGCTCATTTACGCAGAACTCTTAATGTAACTTATACAGTCTGTTTGAAGTGTAAATAATCGCCCGATGATTATGCTGCAAAATGCTTTTTCCATCTTGCTGAAGAATATGAACCAGTGATCACGAGGAAGCAGTCAGCTGGGGTCCATTCAAAATAGCTGGAGCTGCTTTAAGCTTCTATGCTGAAAATAAATGCCTTCTTTATGATCTTGGATGAGCAATTACCTGATTCACTTTAACATAAACATGTATCCTCTTTTTCCAGAACCTGTGAGTGATAGTTTCTCCTACGGCACCTTCATTTTCTTTGTTGCATTAGGAACACATTACGATACAATACTGCACTGTAGTCTGCAGTTTCTGTGTGAACGTCTTCTCTTGATTTGATCTTAACCAGTTAAACATTTTAAAGCGTTTATTGCTTTTCTTTACCTGTGAATAGCTTCAGTGTTTAGAATGGGCCTCATAGTTAAACTGCCTGGCCTGTATTTTATCTATAGATTTCACTTTTTTCCCACCATAGCAACGACTCATACCTTAGTGGTACAGCCGCAGTGATCTCTGAGAAACTACACACACATATTGTGTGATCAAAGTCAAACTGTTACAGCAGTCTTGTGTTGACTGTTCTCACACTTTTTTTCTTTTAAACTCAGGCTCGATTACAGAGCTGTAAAACTCTAAAGAGAGACAATTTTGCACACCGCCCAGCCCTACAAGGCAACTCACCCTCCAGCAGGACTGTCTCCGGTGTTTCCCGTTGTTGTAAGAGTGACTGTGCGGATCACTGAGTGTCAGAGAGATGAAGTCCTTTCTGGAAGGTGGATACATCCTCTGATCGGGGTGGACAGTTGTGGGTCATAGAAGCAGCACTATAGAAGGAAAAGTGAGAAAACGGAAGACACAGGAATTGAACTTTCTGCGATCATGAAGGTTATATCATTCAAAAACTCAACAGTACCGTTTCCAACTTTTCAAATGTAAGCCTTTGACATTTTTATCTGCACATCAACGTTAAAAACTTGATTGAGTTTGAAGTTGATGCGAAGTCATAAGACAGAAATTGATCTATTATCTACTATCAAAAGGAAACATAACCAGGTAAAAAAAAAAAAAAAAGTCACGCTACCTACCTAAGGAATGTCTTTTATGACCCAAAGTACGATTATGATGATTTCCAAAATATGCAATGTTCATTACTTCTGGCACTTCATGAAGTGTTAAAAATGTACAGTGAAGAATCCAGGAATAGACACTGTTTGATTGATTGAAGTATTTATATAAACAATGACGGAAACATTAAAGGCCCTTTAAAGTTTTTTAAATGCTGAAATGAGTAAAAATGCTTGTTTATTTTATCTGACTGTTGTAATGAGGCAGGCATGTTCTACAAACTGTATTTCAACTATATATGATGATATGACCTTTTAAGATCAATTAAACATATCTATCTCTGTTCAGTACCATGGACAGCTGACAATAATAATGTGTGATCAGTGGAAAAAACCCCCCAAAAACCCCACATATTTGAAAAGACTTCTTGTTTGTCTTCTTATACGACTTCTAAATGGTAACACTCTGCATGTGATGATAACTAAACACTTCGTATGTAATATAAATATTTATCACAGACTGTAAATACTAACAATTTCAAAATAAAGAAGTAATAATAGCGAAGTAATAAATACACTGTAAAAGCATGTGTTTGTCTTATTATAACCCATGCAGCTAGCTAGCTGACATGACTTGAATCGATGTCTCTACAACTTGACACCGTTACTGTTTTTTATAAATTCACAAGAACTACAAATTGTTCTGTGTTATGTTTCACAAAAAACTACTATTGGCTAATTTATTACAGCAACGAGCTAATTAAGATTAACAGGCTTAACTATTGTCTCAACAGTAACAACACCCACACTCATAAATATGTCACTAAATACACATCCAGGTGTCTCCCCCTCACCTTTGTGCCTGGTGGGCTGATTCACAGCGATGTTATTCTCCCAGAAGCTAAACAGCTGTAAGCTAGCTGCGAGGTGATAGCTTGCTCTTCCGCTTGTTTCCGGAAGGCGACGTAACAAAGTTAAGCTGTCAAAAAAGCGAACGCGTTACAAAGCAGTTCGACTGACTGTCACTCAAAACAAACTGCTGCTCAATGACATTTCAGAGAATTTAAACTGGGGGAAGCATGGCTAAAGTTGGCGACTGAGCAGCCACAGAGAGCGAGAGACACAGAGGCGGAGAGCTGACGACGGGATGACGCAGTACGTCATGTGACGTAAGCACGTGTTATTACTTCTATTTACAGTGTGTCGTCAACCCTTTAACACAATGTTTCCTGTTATGTGGATGTATTATTGAAGAATAATCTTCATTTTACTTGGATTGTCCTCAATTATAGAATGTATCTTTTTTTTCTTTTCTAGAGCATCAAGTAAATATTAATGGTATTGAAATTACTTCCTGGACAATGGATATTGCCCGTAATGTCAATCTAAATGGGATTGATTTAAAGGGGAAATAAAGGTTTCTTCATTCATTATTTAATTGTAACTCCCAACTGCATTTCTTTACAACATTTAACCACTACTAAAACTCCTGCTGTACTATCAATTTTATTGCTAACATTGCTGCTATTAAACTACTCCCAAGACTACTGGAACAATAGTACACCACTTCTTGTGAACAGTCTGAAAGATTTGAACCACAGGACAGACTATCTGTACCTCTAAACTAGAACTAAAGATGACAAAATACACAGTCAGAACTTCATTATGTACCTCTTTTTAATTAAGCCAACACAACTTTTTGAACGAGTTGGAGGGATCACACAAGACATATGTCCAGCAAGTCATTTCATATATAAAAAAAGGACTTTTATAAAACACATAAACAATGATCTGTCTCAGCCAGCTAAGGAAAAATACAATGGAATGAAATGACAAATCTAAATCAGAGAAAGAAGTAAACCTTATACATTTACAACTAAGCCAGAATTGCAGACCTGTGCTTTAGATGCAGAACTTTAAATACAGCTTTTCCAGTTGAGATGTACATGTGTTCCCTGTTATGTAGCACTGGTATGATAAACTTCCAGGCCCTGTGGTTCTGTACAGCTAAGAGTGTAGTATATCTAAGTGAAAAGGTGTTGGTTTTCTAACTGCAAAGCTGCTGTTGTGTCTAAGCAGTAAGACTATAGTCTCATCACAAAGTCCCTGAGATCTCAGTCTTATGGTTCCCTACTACCTGCAGTGTACAGCACAGTGCTCATCAGTCACTGCTGATTGCATCTGGGCACAAACAACAGATGCTGACTGACTGCTGAAGAACTACAAGGCTTGCTTCTTTTCTCTTGAACCAAGCCCTTTTAAGATTGAATGAAGTAGAAATTCAGGTTGACAGCAGTAACTCAACGCTTAGTGGGGGGGCAAAGGTTTTTTTTCCCCACCAGGGCTCAGAAGAAACTCTGTAGAGCTTAGCCAAACTTCTTCATGTTCTTTAGCGTCCTGTCAAAGAAATCAAACGTGATGAAATATGTGCATCTGTAAGCTCTGGCTGCTTGACTTCTGTCTTTGGTTTTCCAAACATTAAGTATGCCACACAGCTAAGTAACATCTGCAGCTCTTGTGCAGGAAGATATTGAAGCAATACAGTACAACAAATACAACATTATACTTTCCCCCATATTTTAACCTCAGGTTTTTCATTTCATACTTTCTTAGCAACTTAATGTGTCTGGATTAAAAATGCTCAATTATTTCTCAAAACATCTGTTGTAGAAGCAAATGATTGTGAATAAGGACTCATGAATTATTAGTACATTTGGTTGGGACTATTTCAGCTGTGGAAAAATACAAGCTTGGTGTTGTACAGTAACCCGTATTTATAATGAGAGGATTGTATCTTTACACTAAAATAAACTAAATTGTGTGCATCCTGTTGTAAAGAATTGTTTTACATTTCTATGACAACAAAATCAATCTTTGGCATTGAAGATAGACATAGAAGACTAGATATACATCACACATTTGTTGGTAAAACTAACTTAATGGAGATTTTTGCCATCTTCAACATTCAACATGTCTTTTTTTAACACAAAAAAGATCTCCAAAAACTGCGCAAACAGCAGCACTGATGTATAATACCTGAGTTGTGAAAAATAAGAAAATATGAAATGTAAAAATAACCAAAAACAAGATATGAAGAACACAATTTTGTCTTGTATAAAAAAAGGGACAACAGCATACATTTGCATGATACAATATATCTGTCCTATACTATTGTTTCTTGAGATTTAAGGAAAAAATGGACTAGCACCTTGAGAGCAGTGATACATCTGAGTTCACGAACAGTAAAGAAGTTGTTCACTTCACTGGCCTGGTCATATACCGCCGATGACACGACACTAGCTGTGTCTCCATTAAAAAAACACATTGTTAAGAGGTCAGTTAGGACAGTCTAACTTTTATATACAGTACACTCTGAGAAAGCTATAACAGAACTCCAAAATACAAAATAAAAATACATTGTATATAAAAGGACAAAAACCAACCATATTTAAATTATTCAATACAAGATAAATGTCTCTGTAAACAAACTTTATGTCTCTGTGAGAAAAGCCTGGAAACGCTTGTGTCCTCTCAAATTCAGAAAAACAATGTCACTCAACTTGAGGAAACTTTACCCCAAAAGCAAGACGAATAGGGACGTCTTCAGAAATTGGAAAACAGATGTTTCAGCTGTCCTCTTGATGTCCGGGGTTCAAAACCAAGTTCTGTCCTGGACCTGGGAGTCCTTGCACAGCACAGCTGAATAACACATTTAGCTGAAACACACAGGTCCAATAGTGATGCCAAATGGGTGTGTGAAGTTTCCACCTTCCATTATGGCTACATCTCTCAGCGGGAGCAGCTGCAGGTCCTCGAACTCGTACACAGACTCCCGTGGTCCAGAAGGGCTCCCCTCTCCAGGCTGACGCATAGGAAACAGAGAGCATATTCTTCACATTTAGTCACTGGGACTCATCAGTCCCTTTATTTCTGTTTTTATGTCTGTAAAGCACTGGGAATTGCCTTGTGTCTGAACAGCGCTATATAAATAAACCTGCCTTGTCTTGCTTTTATGGCAGAATATTTTCCTTCAGTTTTGTATTAACAATGGCTTCTTTTTCCAGGGCTTCTTTTATATTTGTCCTTTGCTTAAATCCAAGATTTTTAAAGCTCAATCCCATAATGATACCCTGACCTTTAAATGATAGCTCTCCTAGTCAATTTCCACCAGGTCCTTGAATGTTGAGTTCTTCAATCCAATGTTAAAGAAACAATGAGCTCCACTCCTGCTCGAAATGATTTGACATTTATAAAGTATTACTCTAACTGGCCCTGACAAGCCAACATCAGGCCTGACATCAGCCAATGTCAGGCAGTCTGTGAGCATTGGTGGATCTCATATAGTATACTCTATATAGTACTCTCGTATAGTGCAGATGTCCTTTGCACTAATTGGCCCTGATCCGGAGCTTTTGGGACTATTCAGCTACATAAATCAATCTGATTGGCTATTGATCATTTTAACGTTTTTTTGATAAACAGGATTATTTCAATAAAAATCATATGACAGGTCAACACAGTAGTTAAAAGCTGCTTTATCATAACAACCTATCTGCAATTCAAGGATTTCCAAATGTTTTTTAAATTGTAAAGACAATCTACCACCACCTGCTGTGATGGAGAGTTATGTCCTCTCAAGCATGACTTTCAGGTAGCCTGTGCTCGAACGTCTACTTGGGGTGCCTGCGGTTTAAATGCTATACTGTACCTTGTGCAAACACTGTATATTCCTAAAAGTTATGAGAAGGTATCAAATCAATATCTTAAGGAAGTTTCAGTGGGTTAAATGTTTCAGACTTATCCTTTGCCAGCCAAGATTAGACCTCTCCAGAAATGAACACGCCAGCATGACCCCTACTCCCTTTCACTGCTCAAGAGAAACTATGAAGAAAACTTTGTACATACCACACAATGTTGAAGTGCTCCGAGGTAACTTTGCTTCCTCGTGTCAGTGAGGAATTTGACGTCTCTTTCGGTCTCGCCCAGTCTTTGTCCTGGATGGCAGGAGTAAGTCACCTTCTGGATGGCAGAGCTACTGTGCAGCCTCAGGAAACGCATCTGGACCACATTAGCACCGGGATAGTAAAACTAATAAAGAAATGAGAAAGTCATGTGTCAGCTGCTTCGTGTTGATTCATATTTGTAAAAACAAACAAAAAAGGAATAAAAAGGGACACTCAAAGCTATTAATGCGTATTAGCTGATGTTTTAATGATACAGTTACAGTCTCAATATGTTAGGGATAGATTTCATCTCCTTACTGTCTAATGAAAGCTCTTTTGATTAATATTCTACGCCTGTTTCAGATAACATCTAATATATGGGTGAAATGTCTGTTTTTGTTCTTCCTTTCAGAAAGATAGCTCACCTGAAACCCCTGCTCCAGCCTGCTGAGCCACTGAAAACTTCCCTCATCAGTGAACTCTTCCATCCAGGCTTTCATTGGCAACTGCAAAGGAATACAATTAAAAATCTGAATACAAGTCCATGCAAGTGCTTTCATAAAATACACTTGTGAAGGTCAGCGATGTCTAGACAGCTGTGCTGATGAACTCTGGATTAGCATTCTGCTCAGGCAAAGACCAAAGGTAAATTAGATACTGAGCTGAGCGATGCATTCACTTCATGCTACCCAGGAGCAGTACACATATGCTGCGTATTGTAAAGTGTGAGGTGAGAGCGAGAGCAGGCTTTGTTTTTATTCAGACTGCAGTTCAGAGTAATGAGAGAATAAATCTGTGTCCTGATTGTCTTGATTTGCTTTGGATGAATGTTGTGTCTTATTTAGCCACATTGTTTTGCTCCTTTCCACAGGGAGCCTCATTATTCATTCACGAGGCCGAACCCTCCTGATTACTTTCTCCTTTTATACAGAGAAAAACAGAAATTACAGTCACAAACTAAATCAGCATTACTAATTTATTCCAATCAAATAAAGTGAAAAGCAAAGGTCATGACCTGTTTTCAATGTTTAGGATCTTTTAATTCAACTTAATAACTAAGCTAACTGCCATTCACCAAATTGAAATTCATTCTGAATTCATTATACTTGAAGTTAGCAAGTGCATCATTGATCTAGGGGGAGAATTTCCTGTCCCCTTCTCTGCTGATGTCTTCACACCTGTGAGTCTCGAGGATGGAGGCAGGTCTGTTTGGATGTGGAGGAGAAGCTGCAGTAAGCCAGCAGAGCGTCGGCTGGGCTGCCCTGGTTTGGGTCAATGTAATACATTCCTGCAGAGAAAAGTCAGCAAGAGCTCAATGAGGTCGGCAGGGACGAAAGTGGTGTGATCAACATTTACAAACACACCAGAGAAATACTGGAGGAGAGAACGTCAACTACTATTTAAGTATAGAAACAAGAAAGTGATGATCATACTATCAACTGCTGAGTACACTGAAGAACAAAGAAAATGAAGATCCCGTTAAAGTGTTTATGAAGTAAATGTTACCGAGAGGAATTCTCTTAAATTTGTAGCAGTTTTTTTTAAGACTGTTAAACTTGATTTGACATTTGAAAACAAATCAGTGAATGAAAAAATGACTGTAAGATACTAATAGAATAAGCAGTTATTTTCAGACAGGAGCCATCTATCCATGTGATTAAGAATGACTCTGAAAAAATAAACATATCTGGTTTTATTGTCTGCTGTTGTTCAGCGCTGATTAACATTTGACACCAGCCCAGCTAAGTGGCCATTAAACCTTCACAGTGCCCCTGAGACAGTTCAGCTAAAGTGCAGCTCTACGTCTGCTCACTGAGTCCATAGAGACACAATAAACATGGACATTAAAGGAAGGCTCTCGTTCTCACCCATGAGAGAATCACACATAAATCACACAAATGAGTACATAGGTTATGCTATTGTTTGGAAGTAAAGGCATCTGAGGAGCTAGTATCATGAAATAACACAGAGTAAAGGAAAAAGAAAAAGGAGGGAGTTAAACAAACCTACCATGAAGATAATAGTGTAACATTAAAGAAGCTTCAGCTTCCTCTTCCATGAAAGACACACACCAAAAACATTCATGTTTTGCTGTCATTATTAATGACTGGCATGTTACAAACAGAAATGCAGAATTTGAATGACACAAATATGCTGAGCCATCCTGCTCCACCCTGTTTGTCTCAGTTCTTCAACCCTCCCTCCCTTACCTTCCTCTCATTTATTCCCCCTCCTTCCTGTTGCCTTTATATCGTCTAATTCTAGGCACGGTCTGGGCTGTGATCAGCTCAGGCAGAATTACGCTTGAGACTGAACCCCCATCCTGAGTCTTCCTCTGCCCTGCAGTCAGTCCAGCCTTCAAGACCAGCCAACTAACAGCATCCTCCTCCATCATAATCATTACAATATATTCATGTGTCACATCTATCATTAAATATCTAAAATGCGTATGGTTGTGACGTGGTCTTTTAAATAAATCTCTGGATTTCTTATCTTGTCAGTTTAAGTATTCGAACTCAAAGCACTGAATACTAAAAAACAGAGACATCTGCAAAGTAACTAAGGGAACAGTACATGCATTATAAAACATGTCTCAAAACACATTGTTGATGTTTTAAACTGAACCCTGACCTGTCAGAGTTTTTACACGTTGTACAAGTGTTTACAAGTTAAAGGAGAGTTTATGCCTGAAGCTTTCTATCATTAACACTTGATAAGTTTGATACGCTACTTTCAAACAATCTGAAAAGTTCTCAAACTGATTGATATAAGATGGGACAGCTAGAATTACTTTCAATAACTGTGTAATCATGATGCATGCTGGGTGTTTTTGTCTCCATCATTCTTCAGTGAAGATGAGCTGCAGTGACTGACCGCTGCTGTAATCCGGGTGACAGAACCAGAGCTCCAGACACGTGGTTGCAGGATGCTCCTTACTGCCATCAGGAGGATCCAACAGCAGCCGAAGCTCATGCTGCAGAGAGTCCATCAGGGTCTGGATCAGAGGGTAGTTGGGCTTATCGGACAAATACATCAGGTCCTGGACAAGGAAAGAGAATAAAAACACACAAACAACCTTGAGTGAAAAATCGGTTTAGTTCACGTCTGTTCAAACAGACTTCAAATACCTCCATGGTACAGTAAATGCTTTTATGGTTGTACATGATGCTTTCCTAGGACACTGAAAAAATAAATAACCGACCTTAATTTGAGACAAAGTCATGTTCAGTGACTCTCCTGGAGGTCCAGGGACCCCAGGTGGACCCTAAAACACCAAGAAGATTCACACATCAGTTACACAGAGAACACATATAAACAGTTGGCACGTTAACTTCTTCATAGTTATTTATTCTCGTAGTTTCTCGTTCATCTGCTGGAGAATTACTCTTTGGTACTCACTGGGAGCCCCCTCCTGCCGGGAAAACCAGGCAAGCCTTGGTAGCCTTTCAAACCCTGCAGGGAGGTGATAAGCACAACATGAATCACATACATGCATGTGTTCTAGATCTTGAATGCATACCATTGTAAATAAAACACATTGATATAGATAGAGAGAAAACTGCTGCAAAATCCCATTATGATTATATGTGCCATCAAGACAACGCAGAGCAATCTTATTTCAAAAGAATCCTCTGGGGCCTTTCCTTAAGATAACTGTGAGAAAAGAGCTGACGAGACTTTGATCTGCCAGGACAAGAAAGCAGGAGAGGGTGATATCATACCTTTAATCCAAACAAACCCTGAAACAGAGCAGAGGACAGGAGATGAAAGAGCATTAGTATGATTGTATTCTGTGAAGTGGATTTATGAACGACGAGCCGCTTTTATTTGCTGCATTAAGAACCTTATCAGCCATAACTCACAGATTTCATAACCTTAGTCATTAGATTTTTTGCCCCTTAAGACACAGTCAGTTGAACAGAATCACTATGTGCTGCTGAACTGTGAATGATTCAACAGTCTGGGAGCCGCAGAACAGAAGACTCTGCTGACGGAGAACAGTCAGCAGCACTCTACAGGAAGCTCTGAGTTATTATGTAAAAACGGAAAAACACTTCCATCACATTTTCTACAGTTGCTCTTTCTCCATTTTTCAGATAGGATGGGAGACAAGAATCTGAGTGGCAGCTGAAAGGCTTGAATTCAAAACGCAAAATGTTCCAGATAAAAAGTAATAAATGAACAGCATGAACACACTTTAATACCAAAAGAAGCAAAGCCATTTTCATATAAGAAGGCGGAAAAACAAACAAGATAAAAGACAAAGCCAAAAACAATCTATCACTAATCCACTGATGAACTAAGTTTGAGAATAGTAACACAGTCAGCTCAAACAGTGACGCTTACAGGCAGGCCTGGCATTCCTGGTGTACCCCTCGGCCCTGACGGACCAATGTTTCCCTAAAAGTAGAGAAGAACAGAGAAATGTAAACATTTGAATACTTCTGATGTTAAAACAGTAATATTTCAAGCTTCAAAACACAAGACAGAAAATTAAGACGACATAACTACAATATTAATTGGTGTACCTGATCTCCCTTCCGGCCGAGTGGACCTGGAAGTCCATCATGACCACGAATACCCTGAACAACAAAGAGTTATCGTTTTAACACATGGAAATGTTTTTCTACTCACAGCTAAACTGGAACAAACATACATCACATGTAAACATATCTAAGCAATGCATGCTGCCTTCAGGCTGCATTACTTTTTGTAAAATGTCTTAAGAAAGCACTTCTTGTAAATTGATGCTATAATATAAATATTGATAAATTAATTACTAACCTAACCCTAACCCTTACAAGAAGTGACATGATAGTTTTAGATATGTGAAAGCATTTGAAAGATGTTCCTCTATTCATGTTTCCTTTAAGTGAATCTAAACTGATTTAAAAAAGTTCATTTCCTCCCACTGGAGCACTTTTAAAAAACAACACACCAGTGAATAGAAAGAAGGACTTGCACAAGCCTCCACTGTCAGAGTGACTGGCCTGTGCTTGAACCACTGAGCTCATCTGTGAATTAGGATGGTCGTGCTAAATCCTGATGATGGGTAGCCTTCACTGAATGTTGTCTTTAATAATGTTTTAAGTTACACCTGATTTTTATCCTTAAACATTTTACACCGAGTGTGTCGTCGTCGACACGTTTGCGCAGACGCGCTTTGGATCACCTTCATTATGTGAGTGTTTGTGCAATTTCAGGTTTCTAAAAGCTGAGACTCCGCTTTACAACCTACCAGCTACCATATTGAAATTTGTCATATTGCACAAACACTCACATGATTACGGCGATCCAAAGTGCGCCTGTGCAAACGTGTCCTCAGCGACACACTCAGTTTAAAAGGGTTCACAACATAAAGGCTAAGAAATCCTCTACAGCTCTTACCTTTGTGCCATCAGATCCAGCTGGTCCAGGCAGTCCCATGTCTCCTTTCTCCCCCTAAAGAAACACAAAAAACATGTAAATCTGCACATCTCTTGTGTTGTATTTTTGTGTAACTCTGAAAAGATCTATCTATCTAGATGTATTTTGGTTTGATAGGCGAGAATGTTATCAAGAAAAAAGACTGGTATCCTAATAAGTTACTGCTCATTGATTCCAAAAAAATCCATAACAAGGAGACGGTATAAAACTGAACCCCCCGGCCTCAATGAATGGATGGAAATAATAACAGAAACATATGAAATGGAAAAGATGACTAATCCTCTAAGACTTAAAGTAGCAACCTTTGGGATGACGCTATCTTCTTGTGACTCTTTCCAACATTAATGGACTTTAAAGTGGATATACTGTATATTATCATTCTTTTCAAACTAGTGCCCCCACTGCGTTGTACTTCTTTTTTGCGTCTTGGTTCTTTCATGCTGTTTGTTTTTCTTTAAAACTGTGAAATTTGACTGAATAAAGTAAAACAACAAAAAACACACAATAAGACAGAGAAGTTCTGCACATGTCTGAACAGAGACCTGCTGTAACCATCAGAGGGGCCTGCAAGTCAAAAATACATCTGCATGCATGTGTGTGTATTCAATATGTACTATAGCGTATATCCACATCTGTTTATGTGCCATATATGATAATCCTCATTTGTTTTCGTTATTCAGAATTTAATAAATATGTCAAGTTATTTGATCCAACTTTCTATCCCTTCATGAACAAACGTGTTCACCCTCTTCCTTTGGTTGCAAACAGCCTTAAAGTACATTCAAATATTTAATGTGTAATGTTCAGGGGCAAACTGTCTGTCATCTGTGTCAGGGTTACATGTTCTTATTTACCTCTTTCCCCTTTTCACCTGCCTCCCCCGACTCTCCTTGTAAGCCGGGTGTTCCCTTGGAGACAAAAAAATAGTCCAATCAAAAAGAACACGTCAGTTCAAAGACAAATGAAACTTACTTTAATACTGAAAGGATTTTTTTTATTGATCTGTCTCCAGAAATGCTTGAAAATGATCACTACATGGACAACTTTAGAGCTAAAGTGCAGATGTGTTCAGCTATAAACATTTGAATGGATGTTTAATGACTTAATAAAATAACTTACGATGAGCCCTGGCCACCCAGGGATGCCAACCAGTCCCGTGTCTCCCTTTTCACCCTGAAAGATCAATCACACGCACATATTTTAGTCTCTTACATCATAATGAAATGTGAGCAGCTCAAAGCCTTAAACCTCTTTTCATGCCTCCCACCTTTGGTCCTCTGTCTCCCCTGGTCCCTCTGACTCCAGCCTTCCCCCGTTTCCCCTGAGGACAAGTTTGTCATGTTTTTCAATGAGAGGTGACACACGAGACAGTCTGATGTTTAATGTATGAAGCGGTACAGAGACAGTGGCTGTTTCTGGCCATGTCCTTTTCATTCCATGCACATGCTCTACAGTATATTATCTGCAGGAAAGGTCGGTCCTCTTTTCAAGGTTAATCAAAGGCTCTCTCTAAGTTGTAAACATCAAAGAGCATGAAGATTAAAAACACAGATATTTACATTTTATTTATCACTTTGTGACTTTTCACCTATAAAGCCTCTACTAAAGAGAACTAAAAGCTTTTACCCTCCGTCCAACGTGGCCCGTCTTCCCTGGTGATCCACTCTCTCCATCATCTCCCTTCACAAGTCAAACACAAACTGGTCACTTCAAATGGAATTGTTGAAACATAAAATATATATAAAGACACAGTTAATAAGGGCAAACTCATTCACACATTTAAAATCGCGCATGAATATCTGTGTCAGTAATCAAATTTCGTTAGAGCACGTAAAACTATAACACGATGACCCCTCTTGGTAAGGAAATGTAACTGATAAGTTGACCACACGTTTAAGATATTGAACCCCATTTAGAAATTGTAAGCATGCTATTAAAAGCACTTGTCGCAAAGTGCTTTGGGGCATGTCCTACTTAATTTTGTTCATTATGTTTTACACAAACTGGGCACTCAGAGCTTGGATTAAATGTCTCGATCATACCCAAGTGTGCTTTGGGGGTAACACAACTCGAATCAATCAGAGTGTGAGCTGTCGTTCCCCTTTAAGAGGAATCTGTGTGCCTGCAGGCTGGAACATTGTCATTTACATAGACTTCACTTGTTATACTTTTAAAAACCAAACTGTGACCAGCTCATTTAACTTCTCTGCTTTCATTTGTCCCCTGAGCACACGGACCATACACAGGAACACCGCGTGAGATGTGTTGATGAGGAATTTCAGTTTTAATTATTTAGCTTCCTTCAAAAATCAGAAACAACTAGCACCTCGTTGAATGAAGCTCCAGACCAGGTTTAAAGTGGTCTCAGACACAGAGGATTCAAGTTTCCTTAAGATAGGAATTTACTACCTTTGTGAACATTGTTGAAAATACGCTCCTTTCTTTCTTGTAAGGAGGAGGATAATCAAATCAATGACAGGCTTTTGTCCTGCAGGACTGAAGAACAGCACTTTTAAGAGAGCCAAGAAAAAACTATTAGAAGCTCACTAACTGGTTTCTTTCGAGAGAATCAAATTCAATAAAAAGCTACTAGAGGAATTTTGATGTTACCATCTGAAACATGGTATAAAGAGTGCATCTAACAAAATAATGAACTATTCCCTTACCACTCTAAATGTTTCAATGACTAAATTCAAAACTATTTTTACCTTTAAATTGTCAAAAATCTTACCTTCTCTCCTTTCGTGCCCTCCTTCCCCTCAAGTCCTGGTCTTCCATACGCCCCCTTCAAAGCAGTTACAATTTTTCATTTTGATTTTTCTGAATGTTTTTTTTCATAAATTATACTCACTACCAAACAAACGCTAAAATGATCATGAAACTGCTGGAGGAAAATCATTTCATCATCCACTGCTAGACTTACTGGTGCCCCTGTAGGACCTGCAGCACCCCGGGGTCCTAACTCTCCTGGAGGCCCCTACCAAAGATGACAAGCCAAAAATAAATTATTCAGGGAGGTGTTTCAGGAATAAAAAGCAATCTTCAGAAATGTAATTCATAGGACAAATAGAACAGATCAAAACTGCTTAGTAGTGCTTTAGTTTTCACCTCTAACCCCGGAAGACCAGGAGGACCTTGGATTCCTGGAAGACCGTCTTCCCCCTGCACATGAAATTCACGATATTGAGCTAGTTTTATGGATTGTTCTGTACAGCGTGTACACATTGTAAATCTCAAATGTACTAATGAAGAAGGTAGAAACATGCACTCTGAGAATGGATTAATGCCAAACAATCGACACATGGAACATGGAAACCTCACAAACCTGCTCCCCTTGTGGACCTGGATCTCCTGGGTCTCCCTTCTGCCCTTGGGGGCCTGGTTCCCCTTTAGCTCCATCGTCTCCCTGAGGTCCAACTTGTCCCACTGCACCCTTCAAGGCAGTGATTGAGAATATTCAATACAATAAACCGGATGAGAATGAAGCAGTCCGGTATTTGTATTCTTCTTCCTCTTTATTTGACAGGACAGCTTGATAGAGACAGAAAATGTGGGCAGATAGAGTGGGCGATAAAATGCACTCAATAGGACCAGGAGTCCATCTGGCTATAAAGGAGCTCATCACGTCGAGATATTAACTCTCTGTAAAAGACCTCAGATGAATGCTCTTAATGATCATTCTCCCTTTTAAATGAAATAAATTCAGTCCATCCAATAGTTCTCAAATATGTTTGTTTCATCATCAGGCCTTTAGTGGTTTAAGGTGACAAGGCAAACCTTGTTTTCACTCAGAAGACGTGCACCACACTACTTTAACTATTTAAATGTAACTATGTCATTAGCTAGATGATCTCTTAATTAATTAACCAGTGTAAAAGAACATAGAGGAAATCATGTATTTAACCATGTTTGACTGGCTGCACTGCAGGAGCAGAACTTGACACTAAAGCTGAATACTGCAAACGTAGTACAACAACTACAGCAGGAAGAGGAAACTGTCGAATGCAGGATAAGGTCAATTAAGTTTGGTGTTTGGATACGTACAGGTGGTCCCAGCCCTCCAGCGTCCCCTCGGACACCTCTTGCACCAGATATTCCCTTTAAACAAAACAAACAGAGAGCAAAGACATGACTTTCCTCATGCAGCTGGGCCGTCCATCATGTACAAAATCTTTAATAGAATCAGAGTTTACCTGAGGGCCTTCTGACCCTGGAGGTCCAGTAATTCCAGCAGGGCCCGACTCCCCCTGGAGAGATTGGTACAAATCGTTCAAGTCTTTTCCTGACTTTAACTGAAGCAGACTTTATGCTTTCACTGATTTGATTCACACAGCACTGCAGGTGATAAACTCATGATGGGGAAAAATGATCATGGACAAGTATAGTGAGTGCCTTGTGTGGCAGGGGTCCGCTCTATCAGGGGATTACAGAGATCCAGTACTGATGAGTCCCCTATACTTCATGTCATGTTGTCCACATGAAAACCTGAATCAGGCTTTAACCTGACAAGGTCACAGTCATGACCTTGAGCACTCATATAGAGTGATAACATAAACGTTAACTCTGAGATGCTTTCATTTTGTTCACAGAGTAAGTCAGTATAATGTAAATTATTGTGTTGCTGTTGGTCAGATTTTTTTTTATTTGGTGGTCCAACAGGAAATCCTTTTTAAAACCTTCATTCTGAAACTTAAATGAGGTCTCGCTCCCTGAACTCAAACCAAAGCCAGCAAAGGTGCAACCTGGGAAAGATGTATTAATTAATATTATGGGGCATTCTTCAACCAAACAAGTCCATACTCATTTAACCCCAAAGTGACGTGTCATCTGTGGATTATTACTGTGGTTACGACTTTGTCATGTTACAAAAGACACCACCACCTGAATGAGGAAAAAGGAAGCTATAAGTGAAATATTTGTTGAAAATAATTTTGGATTCTGTTAAAATAATATGCAAAAGATCATCAGCATGTTCCAACAGCTTTTTACTTGGTCAATGTTACCTTCTGGCCCTGAGGTCCATCAGGCCCTGAGGGTCCCCGGGGGCCACTGACTCCCTAAAATATTCACAAAAATAATGAATATTGAAATTGGTGTAAAAATGCATGAAAACAGGTTTAAACAAACTGCAGCTGGCAGATAAAATCAATAAATATGAATCACTTACTGATTAAAAGAAAACTCACCTGTAACCCTCTGAGACCTGCAGGTCCCACTTCACCCATCAGACCTGGTTCACCCTGTTCAGGAGGATTAACATGTCGTCAGGAGCAGTTTTTAATCATCAGTCTAATGAACCAGCTCACATTCTATTCACGCTGTTCATTAACCGAAATCAATGAACTAGTCCGGAGGAGTCCTACATGTTCTGATTGATTTTAATTCTGCTAAAATGTCAAGACCTTGAATTTTACAAATATTACATGGTCTTTATTAAAACAAGCCACGCATTACGAACGATTACATGATCATATAGATGTTATTGATTTATAAATCTACATTCTAAGCACCTGTGTTGTACATCAAGACACAATAATAACGCGCATGTTAATGGTAAATTGACTTGAGCTTGCAAATTGCTTTCTATTCTTTGGACTAATCAAAGGTCATTTTACACGACGGGCCACACCTACACATTGACACACTGATGACAGAGGCTGTTCTGTGTCCATCAGTATGAATGAATGCATTCATAACCAATCACATACTGCTGCAACAGAGGGAACAATTTAGGATCAAGTGTCGCACCCAAGGAAATTTCGTAATGAGCTCGAACCCCCGACCTTTTGTCAGAGAGACGACCGACTCGATCATTTACTTGCTGCTTCCATGCACATTTGTTGTTGCTGCTGTTGTTTTTTTGGAAACGCACATTAGCTTGAAAGTTTTCTTTATCTGTATTTTTTATCATTTATAGTTTGTATATATTTTAAAATCTTTTTACAGTTAGTTTAAATCGTTGTTTCAGAGTTTTTTCGATTCTTCTGTAGGTTGCACATGGTCAAAAATTGACATTCTTAGTCAATGCTCTAATATTAAAACATTGCTCTTGAACAGCTGGACGTTCTAGTTTACACAAAGACAATTTGTGGAGGCTAATAAATACATATTTGGTGCTTCGGAGTACTTACTCAGGCAGAAAGGTGTAATTAAAAATCAAGCGCACACGTATCGTGAACCTTTGCTCACCATTAGTCCAATGTTGCCCTTCTCCCCCTTTGGGCCTCTTTCACCATTGTCTCCAAGCGCTCCCCAAGGACCTTCTCGACCAGATAAACCGAGAGGTCCCACCTGTCCCTGTAGGTGAAAACCCGGGTCTGATCAGCACCTGCAGGTCACTCAAAATCCCACCGACACAATAATCGTTCTGATTGCAGACAGGGAGAGGATGAACTTCAACAGGTCCACACTGACCTTATCTCCTGTGGGTCCAGTACCTCCCGCTTCACCAGGAAGCCCGATATCACCCTACGGAGGAATGAACAGTAGTCTTGAGTTGATTATGATAGGAATAAAACTACAGTGCAGTATTTTGGGTGGTATGCCAATAAATGTCTGCCATTGAACTTTATGAGAAGATGGGTACCATTAAGTTATTCAGTGGACAGTAAAGATCAAATTATTCTGCATTGCTCTGATTTTTGTCTTTGTTGTTTCGTCTAAAGAAAGGTTTTCCCTGAAGTCCAGATTGGAAAATTGTATTTTAATACCAATTAGTGCACAAAAAGGCAATTACACACTCTATTAGGACTCTCCTGGACTCCGTAATTGTTTTATTTTCTGATGCTTTAAAAAGGCAGGCACATTTCCAGGTTGTGGGACAGACATTACTGTGATAACTCAAGGTAAAACAGAAATTTCAAGCCCTGCCAGCTCTCTGCTCATTCTGTTGTCGTATAATGAACATTTGGAAAGCCTTACTGGAATCTGATTTAAGCGCTGCCATCATTGCATCATTGGGAACATTTAATTTCATGGTTAAGGTAACAGTGATTGTGTTTCTTTCTTCTTTTTTTTTCAACATATCTCATAAAGTACCTGAAAAAATTAGAGTCTGCCAATAGTCTGTAGTGCAAACAAGAAATAAAAAGATAGAACCAGCACATCTGTTCAACATAACAACACACTTTTTGGTTCATGCAATAAACAGACTGGAGGTAATGGTGATGTGATGACATCCTTATATTCTTCAGTGAATGGGAAAATCATCTCCCGTGTAGCTGCTCAGTCATTTATGAGGCAGCAGCCGAACACGCAAGTCTGTCATCATGTTTGTAAAAAGCAGGTGGATGCACGGACCTCTTTGCCTGCTGGTCCTGGTGGTCCCGGTAAGCCTTTTGGGCCCTCAAGACCTCTCTCTCCTGGGGGCCCTGGAGAACTTGGGCTACCACATGGCCCTATGTCCCCCTGCCAAACATAACAACATAAGGCGACAGGAGTCAGGTATTGACTGCAGGCTTTTCAATACATGTACATGGCTGGCTGTCAATAATTTCATTCCACCTGAGGCTGAAGATTGACATGGTCAACATGGCCTCACAATGTTCTTAACGAAACGACTTGATTTGTGATTTATAAAACCCTTAGGAAGGATGACTAACCTGGTCTCCTTTCTGTCCAGGTGGGCCTTCACTTCCTGATTGCCCATGCAGACCCTGATAGAGGACATCATTGGAAAAAGGTAAACAGTTAATGAACTTGAGCTTGTACAGTGTATTTCTAGTCTTCTGACTACACAAAGAACTAGAACACTGCATGCCACACCTAAACATTCATACACTCATGGTAGAGGCTGCTACTGAATGTAAAGGAACCAGAAGAAGAAACTCATCCCATTCATATATGTACGCTGCTGTCCAAGCAGTAGGAACAATTCAGGGACACAAAGACACAGCAGACATGTTGCAGCAGGACCTGGGGACCACTTTAACTGGTCACTGTGCACTGCACTTTGCTTTCTATGTCAGTGTTTGGTTTTAATATTCTGTGTTATATTATGCTGTTATCAGAGTCTGATGCTTTTATCTCCTATAAGGTGACCTTGGGTGGCTTGAAAGCTGCCATCCAATAAAATGTATTATTATCTAAACTTCTAGTTGAGAGATGACAAAATCTATTAACTGAGCCCCAGCCAAACATTGTGCAGATGGATAATCAAGTAAAGTGTGAGCTTAGTACCCCAGTTAAGATCATTTAACCAACAGTGGCACTCAAACACTGAGGGAGTTCTGGGGGAGAAGGAAAAGTATTGCAAGAAACTGCTGTTTTGTACTCTAAAAAACAATGTTACTCCTTTGAGTCTATTTTTACATCAACTATGTAATTGATTTATCTTCATCTTCACGTTTCGGCCATAAAGCCCTTTAGATAGACAGTAAATTTATTTTCATTTCCTTAATAATTAACTATGAGCTTAATGTTTACAGGACACTGCTTGAAAAAAAAACAAGCTTTTTGTTTAGTTGATTTAAGTATTGTATTCTTTGCTCTACTATAAATTGAAACCTACCTGTTGTCCATCTGGTCCTATGGGACCAGCATCGCCAGGTGGACCGGGTAAACCCTGAAAGTAATGTAAATAAAGGCTTCACATACAGTAATAGACATTACATGCTTACACTGTCTACGCACTTTAGGTTACCTTTTGTCCTCGTTCACCTGCTGCTCCTAATAACCCATCAGCACCCCGTGGGCCCTGAGGACAAACGTTAACATGTTCTGGGTTTGTATGTTATGAAAGGTCAACAACATGTACAGAAAATGTGTGCACATGAAAAAAAAAACTTCATGTATTTCATGGAATCTAGAATATGGTTACAAGAGCAGCAGTGAATTGTAGGTACCCACTCACTGGGATTCCTGCTGGCCCCTGGGGCCCCTGAAGTCCTGGGAGGCCTGGACTTCCTCTGGGTCCAGGCTTTCCTGCTGCCCCATTAGACCCTGGGAGACCCTGAGGGCCCTAAAGACCAAGACAGAAAGCAGTTTTCAAATAATCTAATGAATCTAATTTCCATGTTCATGTTAGAGGTCATTTGGATTCTCCGACGCATTAAATCAAATCGACTCTCACATGGATGTCATCTTTAATCTTGTATTTTGGCAGGTTGGATGTTTTTTATGCTTCAGTGTGTTATTGCTTTGTCGGTCTTCCATTTGTCACTCATTTGATCGAATCCAATTTTATGTAATGAGATGATGACGACTGCTGTATACGTGTTTCCCAGATCATTGGTCAATACAGAAAATCCTGTCAAAGCATGACAGCTGCCATGTGCTCAGTTTCTGAGGATTGTTTTATTGACTGTGGGTAATACTTTATCCAAAGGGATCAATAATTACAATAATTTAAATCACCTTTTAAAAGTCAATCAGTGGGTACTTGACCAAATCAAAATTGACTGAAAACACTCCCAGATAAAAGGATGTAAACTTGGTGCTCTCAAAAAAGGACCCAAGACATTAAAACAATTCAACAGACTCCTTTAAACAGGCAGAATCAACAGAAAACACAGAGCACACTAATGACTCTGTGTTGTCAGACCAAACCGTTCTGGGAGTTTTTGAAGCGGCACTATCCACCAGGTAGTTCACCAAGAACCACAAACCATGGGGACTGTTTTTCTATCTGCATTTAAATCACCATGGTGATGGCTGACATGACAATGTGATGGAGGTCAAGTGTTCATTATGTGTGACTGCGTTTATAAATATACCTGAGTTTTTATCCCTCCCCCAACTGTAATTCCCCCATTTCCCTTACCCTACTTTATGTCTGTTCTCACTTTAAATATGTAATTACCACCTGGTGTATAAATAAATATAAAGATATGCAAGCTTTGATGAGTCACATTGTTTTTTCTATTTTTAATGGTTTTGACATCTTTTACCGACTGTCATTTACTGTTACCTGCGGTTGTTCACAGCAGGAGTTAAACATAGCTTTTGATGGTTCTGGATTGGTTCGTGTTCGACCAATCAACGTACACTGGCGTATGAACCAATCACCGTGCACTTGCGCCACTCGAAGTCCCTCTTGCTGAAGCAGGAGCTTAAAAGTGTCCTCTACACAGGGATGTAGGAACTAAAATAGTTCATGGGAATCAGTACAGAAGCCGTACTTGCAGAGTGGACGAGCGCTTGTGAACAGAGTGAACATACAGAACGTTGCATTATTTGCATAGGTTTGGAACACAATGACACAATTTTCTTTTCACAGGTCGCCTAACCAAACCAGGGAAAAAAAGAATAGTAGTAAATGTATGTGTGTCCATCACATGCCACTCTACTACAAACATGAGAGTCTGTAACACAGATCGATGAGCCTTTGTGCTACCTGACAGACATCAAGACACAGGGTGTTAACCATTAGAACTTACTGCTGGGCCTTGTATCCCTGTTGAGCCTTCGTCTCCATGCCGACCCTGTACATCAGAGGTGAGACAGATCAGTGAAAGATACCGTCTCATGGCTCTCCCATTTTTCCAGTGAAATCCTTCAAACCGTCTCATTTAGCCGACTGGAGTCAGTCTTTAGTGCATTGTTATGTTGAACAATAGGTTTTCTAGGTAGGATTTTAAATCAGTATTTCTTCACAAATGGCTGTGACACTGAAATATAAATACATGATATAAAAGCAGCATTATAATTGAGGTCCAACAACAACATTTGGGGGGCGCTAATGATTTAGAGCGCTCTAATTTAGACAGTCTCTCTCCTGTTTAGTTTGGGTTCTCTCACCTGAAATCCCCGGGGTCCCTTCTCTCCTGCAGGACCTGGCAGACCCTTAAAAAAGGAAAAACAGACAAGTCACAACGTGATTATCACACACCCACAGTTCACACTTTTGTCTGAGCACTGTGTGAAAAACTAAAAAAAAAAAAAAAAGATTTCAGGTTGAGGCGTTCTAATATCTGTGCCCTCGTCTCTCTGAACATTTCCAGAACCTGATAAAAAACTGTTCTTGGTCAAAGGACAAACTGATAAGAGAAAAAGAATAAAAAACAAGAAAATAAAAAAGCAAGTGATCATATTGGGTCAGAAAATACTGTTTTAATAAAGTTTGAACTCGATGAGCGTCTTCTCCAGTGGGAAAGGTTTGCCGTCCTTTTTCCGTATTGTGAATCTTAAAAAATCCATCCATCCATTTTCTACTGTTTTTCCGGGCCGGGTCTCGGGAGCAGCAGTGTAAGCAGAGACGCCCAGACTTCCCTCTCCCCAGACACCTCCTCCAGCTCTTCCGGTGGGACCCCGTGGTGTTCCCCGGCTAGATTTTAGATTTATACCTGGCTTTTAAACCTATAATACCCGTCAAGTAAGTGAGTGTTTTGTAACAGACAGTATTGATCATGTGCTGCAAAATAGAGGGGGAATCAGTCATCCTGATTTTAAACCTGACTGTAACCAGTTCTGAAGATACTCTTTTGGTTTTGCATGACGTTTACTGGTCCAGCCAGTTTGAATTTAGAGCTTTTTATCCAAGATGAGCTGAAAAAGAATCCAACGAGCTACGTGAAGTGGCATTTCTGAGTCCAGGGATGGTTTAGGTGTCAGTTACCTAGCGTTAGATGTTTTGGTTTAATTAATTAAACTGACTCACTGGTTTTATGGCCTCTTACAAAAACTTGTTTTTAAGCTATATAGTGGTAACTTCTGTTTCAGCAGGTCCATGAGGGATGTATTTCAAGACGTTCAAAAGAAAATCACAGGTTTAAAAATGTGACTATTGGACAAAAGATTCTCCCCAGACTACATGTTCAATTTTCTCTCATCCTCTTTGGGACTGAAATATAGACTTTTCTTTAGTTAAGTGTACAACTACTTATCTGTCTCTTTTGTTAAAGCATTTGTTTTCAGCTTTTCTACACTTTTAGGCATGTGGACAACAGCATTCAGTTTGCAGCTGTATACAGAGTTTGGTGAATACACATCCTCAGCGGTTCATCACTTCACTCCATGACAGATTGATGGATTTCACCACAACGAGTGGCGTCCATGCGAGTGTGCAAAAGATGTGTTTAATGGCTCTGCAGGGAGTACTGTTGACAAGATGCTAACTTCAGAAAGCAGTTCCATCTCCGTCCCTGACAGTACGACTCTTTGGACATAAGATGGATTTTCTTATTCCCAAATGTAACCAACCAAAAGAACAGGATTGATTTATGGGGTGGCAAAAGTTTCAAGACTTTCCAAGAAGGTTAACTGCTTCTTTTTTTGTATCTGTTAAGATGAGTAAACAACAAGTGCAAAATGATTTGTAAACTTATTAAAATAACTAATAAAAGTAAATTCTTTGGATAGAGGTTTGAGTGTACTTACATGTGTGTTTTTACAGGACAATAAACACCAAACTATTCACTGCATGGGTTTAACACTTAAAGTGTTAATGTGTTCTGTGTAAGATGCCTGCTGTGTTTTCTCATTAAAAAACCTCCTACCTTCACAGCTCCTCTCTTCACTCCCAATTAAAAAAAAAACATGACTACAGCATTATAATCATTCATTATACTGAACAAAACTTCTCACTGTTAAAGGTTTATTGCTTGTCTGCTCTGCAGTGAGATTTAAGATAAGTATAATGAATATATCCAGTGTTAAAAATGCTGTAACTTGTATTTAACTGGCTAGTTATATAAACCTTAAAACCAGGTATATAAGACAAACATGTAATACCCATGTTTCATCTAAAAATTTTGTTATATACTGTATAGGTGCATCCAATTACTGTGGGTGCAGCTGCCACCTTCACACAATCAACAATACAAAATTCAACCCCATCAACTGTGTATCACATGTTGTAATGAGTGACAGATCAGGCTGGCAGAAACACGTTTTTAAATCTTGCAAACAGCTGTCATGTATTTACCTAAATTAAATCTCTCCAACCATAGGAGGCCTTAGAGTTGACGTCTGTTGGCACTAGTTTTCTTGATGCACTAACAAAGCCTGCACAGTGGAATGGGTTTATAACATTTGGAATAAAAAGGCTTCGTCATTGAGGACGTCACCTGGCATCCTGGAAGGATGGGGGGATTGGAGCAATTTATTGGTCCTCTGTTTCTCTGCCATTAGATTTGCCACCAGTGGCCCCAAACAAAATAAATCATATCGGCCTGTGTGCCCACATAAACAGACTGCTCCCACACAGCAGCTGCACACTTCATTGGTTTACCTTTTATTTACCAAACCCTCCTCGATCCTATTATAGCTTCTGTCCAAGCCCTCAGCTCGACTCTCATACTCCCTTTATACAGGTCTCAGGGGTCACGAAATTGGAAATAGAAATAAAAAAATTACTTGTTGACACTTACTGCAGGTCCTGGCTTCCCAACAGGCCCAGGTAAACCTCGTACACCCGGCTCACCCTGACGCAGGAGAGAAAGAGGAGATGATGATTATTGAAAATGCATATTTTATTCCCTTATCTCCCCACTTTATCACTCTTGACTGTAATTTATAACTTGTTTGATGCTCTTCTCTACGTCTTCTTTAATCAATTCAATCATTTAAACAGCTTTGACATTAAAGGCTGCTGAGAGACAGAGGAAGTTACCCTTTCTCCAATGAACCCCGGAGGCCCACGCATGCCCAGGTTGCCCTGGATACCCTGTCAGTAGAGGGAACAACAGATAACACAACTACATTATTCATCCACTTATGTCACAATAACTAATCAATCATTTGACATTTGAAAAAGAGTTCTACAAATGTATATCTGTAGCATGGCTTACAAACTTCGGGTGGCATTATAAGTCTTTCACCATCAGGTTATCTACATTTATCAATCATTTCTTCTTCTCATTGTATTGACGGAGAAATCTTAAAATTAAATTTCAATAATCTATTCGCAGGAAAATCAATAAACTGTATTTATAATGAGTTGTGAGAGCATATTGTTCATGTAGTTCATATACTACAAATATGATGTTTCAGCTGTAGAAAGGTAGTATAGGTGCGATCATGTATATGTCCTGCTAAGGATTCACTTACATACATGCCTACTGGGCCCTGAGGTCCCTCCACGCCTGGCTTTCCTGTGAAACCCTGAGAAAACACATGCCAAGCACACATCTACATAACACGCAGTGGCACACATGAAGCACACAGCTTGCTGTAAATGTAATGGAGGTCATGACTGCTTCAAGTCGGAGCACTCACCCTGTCTCCTGGGGGTCCTGGGGATCCTGGAGGCCCTGATTTCCCCGGCGGCCCCTGTCAGATAAAAACACCAATTTGTACCACCTGATTATCTGTTCACATTACATCAGCCCAAACACTTTCAAGGTGACACCTGCTGGACATGGACACTGCAGGTCAGCTGTACTTTTGAAGAAATCCCAGCATACTAGAGTGATGCTTGATTGCACTCTGACTGTTGTTTGATTGGAAGATTGCTTTGCTGCAATGTTTTGGCTCAGCTTACCTTAGAGATCAGATCAAACCTCAGAAAAACACACCACATTTAAAGTCTTTTTTCCACAGCTAATAGATTCACAACATTCTCCATTTATATGCTGAAGAAGATCTGTTTATCTTAAAAACGTGTTCTCCCCTGCTGCTCTCTTTCTGAAAAATTCAATTCCACTGAAATCAAATCCTCTCACACTTCCAGACCTTTTTCTTTAAAAGGAAACAACACAAGAAAGACAACGACGCGTACCAAAGATCCTGGCGGGCCATCTGCTCCTCTGTCTCCAGCAATTCCTTGAAAACCCTAAAAAGAAGAAAAATAGTCATCAAAAATTTATCAGGAACGAGGAATCAAAATGAGAAGTGGAAAGGGACAGAGTGGGGTGAGAGAAGAAAAATAAACAGGAGTCGGAAACCTGAGCAGAAATACAAATAGGAAGCTGGCATTTATTACCTGTACACTGACACCGAGCTGTTTATTTACCTGTCTGAGATAGTTGATCGAGCATTGCACTTAGAGTGGCTGAATCTGCTGTATAATAGTTTCACGATTAATGAGGCTACTCCCTATGTGCCACTATGGATAATGTATTGGTGATTAAGAGTTTAAGACGTTTTAACAGTTGCATTTATCTTTGTTATCCTGAGCAATCGACAATGTGGAGGCTGTGAATTTGTTAATACAGAACTTGTTACTGCGGGACAAAATAAGCTCTTTAAAAGTCCCTCATGGGACGAGGAAAGTGTAAGACAATAAACAACTGATGTGGGTGTTTTTTCACGCTGTCATTTTCAGGGAAATCTTCATGTTACAGTTACACAAATCTGATTCCACCTCTTTTTTTATATCAGTCTGAAGTGGGTGATTCCTTTTTTAAAGTTTCCTCATGACAAAGTTCTCCAATGAACAACACCTGTCTCTAAGGATGATGGTTATCCTAGTTTGGTGACAGGCAATAAGCCTGGACTTCAACCTCATCCAACCTTTGGAATGAGCTGACTGTAAAAGCCTTTTAGGAAGAGTGGAGTATGTTAAGCTGAAGAGTTGCTGCTATGGTTTGGGAAAACAAATACGGTATCATGACTTTGAACTGAGGGAAAGTCAGGATTCAGAGGATCATGACACCACAGTAAATCAATTAAGATACCTACATGCATCCTCAGCCCTGACAACATTCAGTGAACACACCTGATATATTTAATAAGCTTGCTGCTTACTCTCCGCCTTGTTCAATTTGTGTTTCTGTTTTCCTCTTTATGAATCATAAAATCACCCACATGTAATCCTATCCTATCCTTTAAACATGTTACTTATTTTTGTTCTGCTGAACCCTGCAGCCCGCGGCACAGAGCCAACTGGAGGCATAATGTGAGAAGCTGAACACTGAGGTCTAACAGTCTCACCATTAGACCTTTACTGCCCTCACTGCCCGCTGCACCCGAGGGACCCTGAAACACAAGAAAAAGACCAACAATGCAAAAGAGTACGAAAAGTATTTTCACATAAAATTATGAACTCTTACATTTTGCTTGATTTTATTAAGTGAAACAAAAAAACAATTCCAATGAGGGGAAAATGAAAAACTTGTTCCCCTTGTAAAATAAAGTTTGACGATTTTCATGTAGCATTTTTCCTTTGAATGTTATTCCTCTTTATTTAAGGAGAGGAAATCAAGAAAAAAATGGTAAGAGAAGGAAAAGAGAGTGGTTATGGCAAAAAGTCAAATAAATAAAAGTATCTAATAAGTGTAAGGTGATATTACCATACTGCTCAACGGGGCATCTGAGCTCAGCTAACCTGTTCTAACACACATTTTTAATTTCAGACTGCAAGGTACAAATAACCGCAGGAGGAAGTCTTAGCTGCATGTTGACACATTACTGCAGCAGAGTGGGCACTAATATGTGAGTGGCTAAATCCACCTTTTACCTTCCAGTTCCTGTGCCCAGAGCATACGACCACCTGCCTGTAGTTCTTGCCAGCTTTATTATTTCTCTGCTGCATCTAGTGACACTCTTATTTCATTAAAACTCGTGCCAGTCCCTATTTGAAAACATTCGTTGTGCATTTTACTTGGCTGTGTGAGAACACCAGGGTTAAATTGAATCCTTCATAAATTCTGTAAGGCACATTCCTTTTGGTCTTTCTTGACAGGAGGACCCCATACAGGGAGGAGAGAAGGGAGGGAGACAGAGCCTTTAAATACAGAGTATGACCCACTACCAATGTTTCCTACCAACCAGGAAACTGATCAATGAGGTGATGATCTCATATCACAGAGATCTGCCTGTTTGTTTCTCTACTATCCACAGAGATAGTGAACAGTCATTAGCTTAGATTGAGGCTACTTGTTTATTTACACATTGAGTAGAGTGTGGGAAGAGGGATCCAATCACACGTAATCCCTGGAGACATGTGGAGACATGTATTGAATTGTAAAGTGTGAGCTGCCATATTAAGAGCTGTCCACTTGTGATCGGATCCCCCACAATGCATGTTAATATCAGTCGTTAACAGGCTCTTCTAAAAACCGCAGACAAAACATGCTCTTTGTAAACTGAAGATAGATAGATAGATAGATAGATAGATAGATAGATAGATAGATAGATACTTTATTGATCCCGAGGGAAATTCAGGAAAAGATAAATGTGCAGGACAGTGATGTACTGGACTTTCTCTGGCCACCTCAGGTTAAGAAAAGACTCCAGTGCATGAAAGGATTTAACAATCCAGATTTAAACACGGTCGTTTGTGAACTTAAGAGTTGATGGAAGGTGGATTATGTAACCGTCAGGCGGAGCCCAGTCAGGTGCTTCCCCTTATTTTAAGTATTTTAGTGCCAACGTTTATTTTCCCCTGGAGCTTCATTTCAATCAGACAGTTAACAGGCTGAATTTAATCAAGAAAACCAACAAATGTTAAATAACTCCTTATTTTAGATTACTAGTTATATGTAAACAATGTTTCAAACAGGGTGCTGATGAATGAGACAGACAGCCTGAACTACACAGCACACAGTGTAGAGCTCAATACAGGATGTGTAACAGCCCCCCACGGAGGTCGAGCACTGTACAACACTGCCTCCTGCTGTCTGGATTAAATATTACCACAACCTTTGAAAACAATTACCATCTTAGCAGTCGAAGTAAAATAATAAAATAAGCATTTTACAAATATGAGAAACATTTACATTTTGGAAAACATTTTATAATGCCAAATTACAAAGGAGAAAATTAGAGCACTCTTCAAAGTGTTTCACATCTTGTAAACTTGCAGTGTACGTAGTATGGTTTAATAAAATGTAAAAGCAATTCTCAGCCTATTGCAAAATGTTAAAAACTGCAATTATATCACATTGTGACTCAAGCATGGTGACAATATGGTATATTGGGGCCTTTTACACTTTTTACTTCCCAGCCACCACAGCAGTTGATCAGGTCCATTCTTTTACTTTCCTTTAAAGCTAGATATAGTTTAAGAAGCAGAAATTATCATTTAGTCCCATGTTGTGCAGACCAGTAAATATTGTTAAGATCTGTAATTTGAAATGCATATCCATAGTCCACCGAATTCCTAAAAATAAAAAGCTTTACAGAGTAATACTCGTACAGTAAGTGACACACAGACACACATGGCATTGACAGTTGGTAAGATTGAAATATGATAGAGAATGGGAACCTGTGTACCAGGCTTTCCTTCTGCTCCCTCTGGTCCAGGAGGCCCCGTCAAACCCTGATGGGAGAAATAAAGTAGAAACATACAAACATGTCAACTGTTTAAAAATGTGTGCAGCGACAAAACTCCAAACATGGACGCACTTATTACGATTAAAACATCAGCTATGAAAATCTGAATGATTTCAACTTCTCTTCGGATGTTTTGTTTTGAATACCAATCATGAAATGAATCATTTGTCACTGCACAAATCACAACAAACGTTTCCTCATGACACCTGACAGAAAGTGGCAGGTTTCAGACTTTTAGGACTAAAGGAAAATTAACCATTTAGTTACAGTCTGATAGGCTTTAGAATAATGGAAAAGTTTACCGGTGGACCTGGCTGGCCAGTGTTGCCTCGCTTTCCTTGCCGACCCTTCAGAAAAAACAAAACAAAAACAAAAACACATTAACACCAAAAAGGAACAAAGAAGTGCTTCGAAAGCCTAATACATAATAATATATTCATGAGTTTCTTCAGCTTTATGTAATACCTTGCTTCCTCTGGGTCCTGGTTTGCCACTACGTCCATCTGGTCCTCTATTGCCCTTCAAAGATGTGAGGATGTTAGTAACTGTGGCAGAGCATCAAGCACCTGTATACATATATGTATAAATGATGTTTCAATTCCAAAGCAGCGATGCTAATGTTGTGTAGTCATGGGAGGAAGTTGATTATTTTTTATATTTCTGTACTCAGAACATTTTTGACCTTTGACCTAGTTCCCATCTCTTTCCGAGAATCACAAAATGTGTAATGTGCTTATTACCACACCTGGCAAAACATGGTTCAATGAATCTGGACATTTGAAAACAGCTTTACACTTGATATGGCTTAATAAGGACTCTGATACTGTGGACTGGCCAGGCGGTGTCTCTATCACACCGTTTAGTGTAGGGTAGAAACACATACAGACCTGCAGATTGGGTATGCTTAGCTAAGTAAGCCATGTACACTGTTGCTGATAGTTATGCAAAGTTTTTCAACAGTGTGTTTGTACGTCTCACAAACACAAAGTGCATCCTCAACTTGAGCCCTAAAGCCAAATAAGTGTTTTGTTTTGGTTTGTGCAGGGGATTCAGATTTGTTAGCAAATACAAGATAAGAGTTTTTCTTCATCATCTTATTGAGGTTTTGGCTGAGGCCTGAATTGAGATTAAAACCCTGATGTTTATAAAGACATGCTCTCGTTGACTTGCAGGCTGCAGAATAATGGCTCTGTTTGCTTTTTGATATATTGGATGGTTAAATGTACATGCAGGAAGCTAGTGGGCGCTCTCGTGTTTCAGAGTGAAATGTGAAGTTTGGATCAACATATGAAGTCATCTGACATTTCTTTGTGTTCAGACACATTAATCATCACTGACCTTTAACCCACGGCTGCCCTGTTTCCCCTGAAGGCCCGTTTCTCCATTTGTGCCCTGAATGAAGAAAAATAAAAGTCAGCCAAGCTTGTTTCCTTTTTCACCTTCACCACACATCGTCTGTTCCTGGTTAAAAGATCATTTCATAAAATGTGATGCTGCAAATACTTTGCTACATTGTGGAATTAAAATCTTGCAATCAAGCTTGTTTTTCTTATCGTCAGTGTAAATCACCATCCTACAAAAAGCAACACGGGCTATTTGATCTGAAAACAAGTCGGCTTCTGTAGTAACTTGTGTAAATCAGTCAGTCAGATGACTGAAGGGCTTTTCAGTGTACCTCAGGGCCTGTGGAGCCAGGTTGGCCCTTGATGCCTGGAAAACCTTGGAAGCCAGAGGTGCCCCTCTCTCCCTGAGGTCCCATAATACCTGCCGGCCCTTGAATACCCTGAGATGAAAACAGAAAAAATTAAACTATTTAAAATATTTCAAAAAATATTCAGTCTGAATGGAAGAGATCTTTGTGAATCACACAGCTCCCGAGATGTTAGGGTAAACATGTTGGAGCATTTTGACAAACATGCTTATGCTCCTCGTCTTGTTGGCATTTTAAGGTTAAAAAACATTTGCTAGCTCATACTTTGTCGCCTTTAGGTCCTGGATCCCCCTTGTCCCCGTCTGGTCCCCTGTTACCCTGTAAACAGTCAAATGGTCAATGGGAGTTTACATTATAGGGTTTTGCAGTAAATGTGTTTTGAAATCTACCAAGAGCACCCACCGGCATGCCAGGAAAACCCACAGGACCCTGTCTCCCAGTGGCACCCTGGAAAGAAATCAGACATGAGCAACCATGGCTGATGGAGTGAAGGACCAATCAGCAACTTACAACCTAATTATCAGAAGTGTAAACAAGAAAGTGGTTCACAACAAGAAAGTGATTGTACAGAGAAATAATTCAATTATCCAAAAAGATAGAAGTTAATGTAATTTCAGAAATTAAAAAAAAGGTTGAATGAGTTTGACTACACAGTGAAAATAAGTCAAACACTTTGCAGAACTGATGCATCTTTAAACAAAAAGCTGTTTATATCTTAAAACATAACATAAAATAATACTGCTCATTAAACAGTACGAGTATCTCCCGTTCATGTTGGGCTCTTTAAAAGGAGGTTAAAATACTTTGCAGCAAATACATGAAAAAAAAAGCTCTAAACGTATCTTGAGTCAGTCTCCCGTTTCTCTAACATTTAAGTCATACCTGCAGTTAAAGAAGCGTATCATTAACTGATTATGAAACTTTATAACAGTGAACATTATTGTGCTTCTCTCAATGATCAAACATGTATACGTGTTTGTCTTTGTGCAAAGGTCTCTCTTAAATAAAAGATCTCAATTAGACTACCTGATGTTACCCAGAATAAATCAAATCATGTCATGGTCCACTCAGGTACTACAGCCAGCAGAGGGCACTGTCACACTGTTGTAGTGCCTCTGAGAGCAAAGAGACAAAATCTTCAGTTTGTGAAAGATGAAAAGCTGCTGTGGAGACAAAAGGGTCTGTCAGCGAACCCTGCAGAGGAGGGAGTCTGAATCAACCACTCTATCAAACCTCCAAACTGTCCATCAAATGTGTTTGACTGTAATGTGATGATGTAAAACCCTGAACTCATGTGTGAATGCCACTCACCATGGGTCCCTCAAAGCCGGGATCCCCACGGGCCCCGGTTGGCCCCACAGGCCCCTGATGTGAAAAAAAAGAAACATCACAGAGGGATAAGATTTGGTATTCTCTGTTCTTAGATAAGACCGGAGTACACAGCTAGTTGCTCTTACATGTAGACATCTATATAAGACTAATCTACACAATGCCAAACCGATTCTACTTAGTCCGTGGCTCTCAAACCTTTACTGAGGACATATAACCCAATTACCATAAAACTATCTGGGGAAACCCCCCCCCCCCCCCCCCCCCCCCAAAAAAAACCCAGCGTGATAGATTCTGGCATGAAAATGCATGATTAAGTATTTTCCCAACATGAGGACTGAGCTACTCTTAATATTTGTTCCATCAGAAAAGCATAAGGACACACCCTTTAAAATACTACTACCATCAATACTTTATTTAAAATATGTACATCTGATGAAAGTTTTTTTTTTATTCCACTTCATCACGATTGAAACATACCAGTTAAAGGTCTGCTATAGATATAGTTATATAAATAGATTCTTGGATTGAAACTATCGTTTCTTCATTATCTGAAAGACTCTGCATTCTTCTGCATCGATTGAATGCAGGTACACTTACGACGGAAAAAAACTCAAATGGAGGAGAATGAAAGTCACACAGAAGGTGTTCATTTCAAACAGAGGCAGGACACCAGGCGACATCCTGAAACCTAAAGTCATGCTAGTTCAGTCTCTAGATTTGGATATGAAAAGTTTGACACAGACCGAGACATAACACAGTCCTGATATTTATACATATATATTTATATATATATATATATATATATATATATATATATATATAATGTATTTCTTTTATGGAGGTCTCTTTTGGCTCACTAAAGAAAGAAGATTAAACCAGGAAAATGTTCACTTGATAATAAAAAAACGTACAGAATCTCCTTTAGGTCCAGCAGCCCCAATCAGTCCTAGATGACCCTGTAAAGATACAAATATCAACTTTAACCCTGTGCATATTAGTGGCTGCAAGGTGAATACAGCAGCTCCACAATCAGTCATCAGTCTCCGTGGGCAGCCCGGCCTTGAACTACACTCACTTGAGATCCTCTAGGTCCTGGAGGTCCCATCTGTCCCTCTAAACCTGGAGGCCCCTAGTCAAGAAAAGGAAAGCCAAACATGTCACGCCAAACAAAGTGTCACAACATTTCCTGGAAGTTGAATAACTGCAGCATATAAAAGCAAACATAATGTCTGTATACCTGTGGGCCTTTGGGGCCGACACTGCCAGCAGGACCCATGTCCCCCTGAAAGGAACAATAAACCATTTATACACACGGGAACTCACCTGCTGACTGAGCTCATACTCTCAAACAATTTGTCCATTTCTGAAAATGTCATCATGAGAAAATGAATTTCAAAATACAAAACATGTTCATGCAGTGACAGAATGAGATCGCTTTTCATGTCAATTCTTCATCTTTGTTTTCTTTCTATATATTTGAACAAATTCATCATAAGATGGATTAAATAAAGAAATAAAGTAACCAATCAGAAAGAGCTGTATTCGCTATTGGTTGTGCGAAATCCTTACCCTTGATCCATTAACTCCTTGATTGCCAACTCTTCCTGTGAACCCTGTGGCGCCCTGGTAAACACACAGAGATCATACAGTATATACTGATATCGAGCACTATTTAACTCATATTTAGACAATGTTGCTGCTTGTCTGCTTACCGCCGGGCCAGGCGAACCTCGAGGACCATCCAACCCTCTCTCCCCCTGATGACAAGAAGTTCAGAACAGTATACATGATCACCCTCTCTCACAAGAAAACACCTACTGTATAACTACATCTTAAAGTGGAGAGTTATCCAAAAAGTCTGTCATTAATTGCTCATCCCTTACAGTCTGGAAAATGTAATGAATGTTTTATGAGAACCAAACACAGCTTGTGTAAAGTAGGGTATTCCTCTCCCTCATTCACATTACAGCTGCAAAGAAGATATAAAAAACATTCCAAAAACATTTTCTTAAATACTCTTCATTTGAGCTCTAACCAAAGCAGTATAAATATTGTATTATTTTTCTTGTGGCTAAACCACAAACAAAGTCAATAGTTTGGAGAGGGATCATAATATAATAATTAAAGGAGTACATTCAATGTTTATTACACATTTCAGTTGTTATAGCTGCTCTGGGATACTAATTCTGTTTCTCGAACTAATTCTTTAAATGTCGAAATAACCACACAAAGTCAGTCTGAAGTAAACAGTGTGAGAGATAAAACCAAACCAAAGACACATTTTGTGTATACATATTCTATTATACAAGACAAATATTTGTGCAAAGAACTTCTTAAGCAACAACAGAGAGATAAAACAACACTCACATCAGGGCCAATGGGCCCCTCTGGCCCGTCGCCACCGCGCACCCCCTGAGGCCCCTGCAGAGAAGATTTTTAATGTAGACTTAACAACAATATATCATTCTGACACACAGACTCGGCACACTATTTTCCAAAACAGGATTCAGCAATGACTTGCAGTAATAGAGATTCTCATTCCATGTCAGTTTATTAGCAGTATAATCAATCTGAGTGAAGAGACAATTATAGGAGTCAGCTCCTGACTGTTCAAAGCAGGACAAAAACTGATTTAAGAGATTTAACCCAGCTGTAAGAGTCATTCTTTAAACAGATCTTTGTACATGACAACTGACATGTTCTTTGTGAGTAACATCAGAGGACAGAGACATTGCAAAGTGTTCATTATAAAAAGGTTAAATCTCTGATTTATTTCACTCCTGAAAAGGAACCAAAAACAAGTAGAGTCTGAGACTTACTGGGGGTCCGACATGGCCTGGTGGGCCAGGTAAACCAGTTGAGCCCTATAAAAATGGAAAATCATAAAAAAGGTTATATATGTACACAGTAAATGCAGCATGGTCTGTCTGCTGTTTGCAAACCTCATAAAGACGCGTAGAGTAAAAGTTCTTCATGTTGTGCAGCAGTGAGTGTCAGTCATGCATGAGTCAGTGGTTTGCAAGGACATATACAGTTTATTCTTCACATTCAGAATGGTTGATCAATAGCATTAATAAGTACCTTTTCACCAGGTTCACCAACTTCCCCTCTTGGGCCTTTAAGGCCAACAAGACCCTGAATACGTAAACAAACAATTCCTTTTTTAATCACTCTCATCCTGTTCATATCATTGTGTATCAGCAGCTGTTTAAATCTATCCATTACACAACAACCTGGAACATAAAGAAGCATTAAGCTAAAGAGACAGTTTTAAAAACTCAGAGTTTAAGAACATTTAGGTGGTAAAACAAAAGACAAAAAATGAGTTCAGACTGTTCACAGTTTCACAAACAGTAAATCCTGAATGTCATTACTCACCTCGTCCCCTTTTTCCCCCTTGGTGCCTCGCTCCCCCCTGTATCCCCAGGGGCCCTGATGTCAAACAGACATGGGATGGAGAAACCATAAGCACCTCATAATATGAACTATAATGCACATGCATTATTTGTGTGCCGTTAAAGTGATTATCATACAGAACTTTCCCACCTGTGATCCAGGAGCACCACACGACCCGGGCTCTCCATCTTCACCATTCTCCCCGTCTTTCCCTGGGGCCCCGGCTCGTCCAGGAGGGCCCCGTTGACCCATCTCACCCTAACAGACAAAATAAATAATACCTCCTGTTGATGCTGACTCTTTATCGACCTTGGTGAACAGTTTGGACATCTTCATAGATTTACTTAAGGAGCACGTTCAATCTACAAACATGCTGAGCTTCACACTGTCAAATAACTTGAGTTTACATGACATTCATTTGTACCATAAAGACACTGACCCGCTCCTCCACTCACCAGAGACGTTCATCACACAGATGGATCATCACCTGAATATCATCAATGTGTCGAAAAGACTGTGGTTACAATAACTCTGGCTGCAGACAGGTGGAGAACATGCATCTACTCACAGAGAACGGCGAAACCACCTGTGCCTGCCAAGTTAATCATCAGACTTGTTTGTGATGCCTGGATTAATGGACAACACGCCTGCATGCTGCTTTTATAATCATGCTTAAAACGCTTCACTGGAACAGTCAGGGATTCTGTGCCTTGCTCACTGGCTCTGATCTCGGTCGGAGCTTTTGTTCAAATTGGTTTCAAATTAATTCAGCGAGCATGGAGCTTGAATTAAGTGGAGCATTGTCTACAACAGGGATTCTCAACCCCATGAGCCTCCTGAAACCGACACTGTTCGAATGCAGCCACTCATAGTACGTTGCATCACCCATTTGCTGCAAATTATAATAATAATGCCTTAAGTGCAGAATATTGGCCAACTTGTTTTTGGAAGCCAGATGGGACCATATTCACTCAGATGAGAGGTTGGACATACACTTCTACTTCTCTATCAGAGATGAGAGATTCTGTATTAGCAACAAGTCAACAGCTGGAAGACATACCAAAAAGCCTGAACCACTTTTGTATCCATTTTACTGTAAATGGAGGTAGAGACATCACAACAATTAGATAAATGATTACTGAGAAAATAAATCAAGTTGTGTAACACCCTTGGACATCTGACTTCTGTTTGCAAACAGTGGAGCATACTAATTGACTAAATCTAAATAACTGCAAGTTCAAAGCACTTCAACACAAGCTTCACTGTGAGATCACGAGGCATCCTCTGCTACTTAGAGCCTATTGTTATGACAAGCTTACAAATTAATCATTTCAATCACGCTTTGAATCATTTAAAAAAAAAAGTCTAAAATATTCAGCAAAGCCAAACATAAAGTTTTCAAACCCTGTGTGTCGCCTTGGGACCTCTTCTTGGTCATCCAGCGCCTCAGGTTGGAAATGATTGTTGTGTTACGTGCCGACCAAACATCCCACAATCAAGCCTAATTACTGTATGCTTTTGCTTGTGTGCATGTTTGTATGTATTGGACATGTATTTATCTATGCACACAGACGATGAGGTAACCTTACCAACAAGAAGATATCTGGTTATGATAGAACAAACCTAATATGCTTACATTCATGCAGGCTACACAGTAACTGAAACACAAACATACACAAACAGTGGATCTATATTCTCTGCCACACGGGATTTAAACAAACCAAAGTGTACCGGCGACTTGAGTGTTTCCAACTCTCCAAACCACACTGTTTGGTCTCAGTACCAAGTCATTACTCAGCTGAGACCTCACACAATAAATGTCATCAGGCTCACACTTTCCATATGGGCACAGCGGACTTCCAGGACGCATATTTATGTATTTTAAAAAGGATTTTGACATGGATATAACACAGCTGAATTCACCTTCACCATTTAAGGCTGTTCACCCAAACAAACAAAGTCAAAGGTTTTCAAATCTGATGGGACCCTGCACTAAATCACAAGCAATGAGAGAACAAGTAAGTTATGAAATAACTCAGAAGAAATTGAGAAAACTGGATCCAGTACGCCTCAGTGTAATCAAACTTAGGAAAAAAACATGGAACATCTTAATTTAGCAATAAATATAATTTCATTGCTTATTCTCTCAAAATGAGAAGGTTACGTCACAGGGAGGTTCATGTGCAGAGGGTTTCCAAACACCCACTCCCTTTAACCACACTCACCCTGCTCCTCCAGCTCTGTTACACTTCATTTAACCTAACACTGTGTGGTTAGACCCGGTGAAACCGGATCCACAGCTCGGCTCGTTCTTAAAAAAATAAAAATCTTAGTGTTTTGTCTTTCACAAGTCAACCCCTTTGAAGTCAATCTGAACATGATGCGAATGATCGAAAGATCACAACGACTCCAAATGTGTCAGATTTCATTGAACGTGAAATGATGCCCAGATTTTTCCAACTGATGTAATGGTGCCGCCATAAAGCTGTGACTTACGTGAAACTAAAGGCCTCATTAAACGTCAATAAAGGGCTGGAATTTAAACAAAATCATTCAAGAGAGAAATAAAAGTAATGTCCTTCTTAATAAAGTAATTATTTTCCTCCTGACTTTATTGACAGGTCTTCTAGGCTATTCTCATTACCAGTGTTATGTTTACATCACCATATATTTGTTCCTGTGGGCAGAAACCTGTAACTCAAGACAGGACACCTCAGAAATAGCCTACAGTTCAAAAAACAACAAAGTAATCCGTGGAACAGGAAGTGAAGTTTTGGATGCTTACCATCTCTCCTGGCATCCCAGGTTGTCCTCGCTCCCCATGTTCGCCAGGTGGCCCCTGAGGAAGAAAAAAAAGATCAGTAGAAGGTCATTAAGCAGATATTCTAAGTTTTGTATCTATTTAGCCTCGTCATCTTTATTTTTGTCTAACCTGTATGCCAGGTCTACCCATCTCTCCAGGGGGTCCTGCAGAGCCTTCTTCACTCTGTAAACTCACAAAAAAAGAAACCAGCCTCAGGTCAACAAGAACCAGGACGAACACTTGACCCAACAAAGACAGGGTATGAAATGTTGCAGTGTACTTACAGGCCAACCAGAACGAAGTAACTGATAGAAATTGGTTTGCTGCAGGGAGATTAGAGACACAGTATGAATAAAAGAAAATGACAGAAAAATAGAGTATGCGTCTGAAACCCCTTTGTGGAACACATAACTGAAAATGAATACCATAAGCTTCTTGCAGACCCTCTTACTAAAACATCTATCCTCAGCTCATCACTTACTCTCATTCAGAAAAAAATGAATATGTGAATGACCCCTGCAGGACGTCCACAGAGAGTTCAAAGCACTTAGAGTAACAAATCTCCTTCACAAACGACCAACAGACTTATTTTGGGCCTCTTATTTCAAGAACAGACTTGCAGTTTCCATCATGCTGACTTACTGCTGGGTGTGTTCAACAACACACAGCTGTGGCCACTGCAGAGATATTAAACAGATGAGGATAAAGCATCAGCTTGCACGCACGCTAACTGTAGGGTCAGAGGTTTTACAGATAGTCTGGGGATCCTACAGACCAGGGTAAGATAGTTCAGCCTTTGGGAACATTTGATGTTTTTAGGATGATAAATTGCATAAAGGCTTAAGGAGAGAAGAGCAAAGAAACGTTATCTCGTTTATGGACACCAACATGTTTGAGAGACTTTGAGCAAATGTGCTAGCTTAGTCGGATTTGGATGGAGGGTAGATATCAATTTCCTCCCTCTGATTCTGGAGCGAGATTAGCCCAGGAAGTGTTAGTTCAGCTCATAAACCATAGACATGTTGATCCAGTTAGCCTGTAAATGTGTCCTTATTATACAGTTTTCTTTTCCCCCTAAGAACTCTGCAGTAGAAAAGATACAAGAGTGACTTCTCACCAGTTCAGTTTTTGCTCAGTGTGATATCATTTCTTGGGAAAATGTCAAATGCATTATACATAACAGTGGTTGACTGAACAATCAGATGACCATGCTCTGAATTTGACAAGTAGGGCTGCTGTAATAACAACTCAGCTCGTCTTACCTGAAAGGCAGCCCATTCCTCTGCTGTGTTTTTCCACAGGTAGAAGGTTGGTAAACCTGCTGGGCCAGGAGGTCCTGGTTCCCCCCTCTTTCCTGGACTCCCCTCGAGGCCCATCTTACCCTAGGAGATGTTAATGAAATGGCACATTATTGCAAGACTAATCAAGCAGTCTTGGTATTCTACAGCCTTGTTTTAATGTTAAATTGCACAAATGATTTGCTGTAGCCAATGAGATGTGGCATGAATAATGTTCACGTGAACTTAACAGAGGAATGAAATGAGTTTATAGCAGTGGGTATTCAAATGTCAAAAGTGATACTGAGCTATAAAACAAGATGTGGCTCCAGTGCTGGACATGCAAAAATCACAGGTGCACTAAGATCCAGAGTCAAAGTGAACAAAGGTAACACATCATGATAGGCTGCTATAAACAACTTTCTCTTACCTTATCACCTTTAAAGCCAGCAAGGCCAGGCTCACCTGAGCAGCCCTGTGAAGAAAGTAACAACCCTCCATAAAACCGCTCAACATACTCAAAGACATAGGTACTATGCAGTAATAGTACAATGTATTAACAATGCTCAGACACAGTTTGCGGCTTTTTGCAAAATACTTAAAGAAAAAACAAATAAATTGTGGCACACTGAAATTGACTTGACAGTCACAGAATGACAGTCACAGAATTGAGAGAGTTCACTCACAAGAAAGTGACAGGAAATGATTTTTCAGTTTGCCATTTTAACATTGTACAGTCCCGACTGACCGGCACCTGAGAACATAGTTTTGCTGTGCATGGGGTACACTGTTGATCATTAATATTGCAAAAAGGTTTAGCTCTAAAAACCTTGAGCATCAAAGTTATACTAAGAGACTTTAAAGATTAAAAATAGTAAATTCTTTAAATGTATTTTAGTAATATGAGTCGTCGTTTGCAACTCAGTTAAAAGAATGGAAAAACAGTGACAATAAAACAAATGCTTCCTTAAACAGAAACATGTTCACAAAAATTGTCAGAAGTGAAGAAATACACGGCACTCGACATCTTGATGTAGGCCTATTGTTTCAATGCACCTGCCAACCAATCTGAGAGTTGTATTTTCTGTGACCATGTCGAGGTAAGACCACTTTGCATTTAAACAAAATGAATACTTTGGCTAAAATATGAAGTTTGAAACAATCCTTTGTTTACACTAAAGCTACAGGCAGAGCAAGAAAGACCTGAAATGCAGAGCATGAGAAGAAAATCCTGAGCCAACAGGACATCCTCCTCCATGTTTCCTACAGACGTCTTCAATCACACTAATCGTGCAGAGTGATCCTGTGGATTTTATGGAGGCTTGACTCCAGAGACTGACCGAGCCGCCACCATATGTGCAGTCTGGTTCGGATTCTGTCTGTCTTGAGGTCCCATCTTTACCACCAGGTAAACCTTCTGATTGGATAGTTATTGATGATCTTATTTCTGGGCATCAAAGACATCACTTCAGCCAGAGAGTAAGATTCTCAAATTAAGTGACACTATGACAAACTGTTGACACTTCTTAAACGTGCGGTTTCCTTAGAGCTTGGATTTCAGCATCAAAGACATGTGGATCAACATATGTTTGAGCAGTGTAATGTTCCCTGATCAAACTCAGATGGTAGCTGATGGAGAACAGCTCTTGTAAGCTGTAAAGCATTAACGTCCCTTTTTTCATTCATGAGGCTTGACTTTAACTCTTTCTCTGATATGAAACATAAAATGAACAGATACATCAGATTGAAACAAACCTCAGTCCCGCCTAATGTCCCAAAACTGCTACATCATAAACTCTAAAACAAGGGATTTACATCAGCAAGAAGACCACTCACTTCTGGCCCTGGTGGACCCATTCGGCCTGGTGGCCCTCTCTGGAGCTGGTACATTTTGCCATCTGAGCCTAGGGCCAGGTCTCCATCTCTTGATACGATAGTTACAGTGCCAGGGCGCTCCTTCTTTGGCTGTTTACCTTTGTTCTCTGTTTTATGTTTGTTGGTGATTGGTCTCCCCTCCTCGGACTCTGAGACTGTCCTGGAACTCTCATCAGGCTCTACCTTAACGGGGTCTGTTTTTGTAATTCGATCTGATGGGATCTTTGGAAGCACAGGTAATCCCACTGAGGGCTTCTTGGTGGCCCCTACGACATCCAGATCAATGATGCCATTGGAGGGTTTTCCAGGGAACAGTGAGGAAGTCCTTCCACTGTAGTCTGTCTTTTTATCTGTGGTTATATTTTCCTCCAAGTCCTTCGAGGACAGCTCAGGCTTCCCCTTCTGGCTTCCCTTATGTCCAGTTCTGGATGGTTTCCACTGAGGGTTGATTTCTCCTCCATTTTGGAAGATTGGATCCAATAAGTCAGTGTCCTCATCTACCACAAAGACATCCCCGCGACCCACTGAGCCTTTTCGATTGGATCCAGAAGGCACCGTTCCATCTCCTCGAGAACTCCCTCGTCGCAGAAACCCATTCTGTGGAGAAAGAAGAAAGGAATTGGAGATTATTCAAGGACAATGTCTTAAACATTTTAACAGATGTTTGCTGGGTTGTGTCTCGTTTTGCTGTCCAAAACAATATTCGATGTGGATGTCTTACTTGGCTAACAAGTTTATCTAATGGCCAATAAAGATCACTCATTTTCAACATTACCGTATTGTAGTTGGTGTGTTTTTTGCACATTTACTACAACCAGAGAACCAAAGGTCAGTGGGTGGTGTTGAATTAAATATGTTATCTAGAATGAATCCAACCACTGTATGATAAAACAGTGTCTAACCATCCAGACAGAGAAGACACGACATAGCTTAAAAAAACAAAAAAACAAAAACTGGAAACCAGTTAATATCTTGTTGTAATGGAACTTTTCCTACATAGAGAACTAAATCACTCTCCTAAAGCCCCCGCAAAAACACTCCCTCACATCTTCTCATCTTTTTAATAGCCGCCATATGACATGAGATCTGCTGACAAATGCTAGGATTTCTTTGGCCTTGGGTGTCCTTTGTTTCTTTTTTTTCGACGCCATTACCGCTGGCCTTTCTGATTTCTGCTCAAAAGTTTAATTTCTGTCCAAAACACTTGGATACAATGTTTCTAAGTAACATTTCATTGGTGTTCATTGTGTTGCATTGTGTTAACAAACCACAAAAAATTTGTGATTATTAGAACTAAATCTCCTCACATTGCTGGAGCCTCCATTTCACCTTTGACCTTAAATTTAATATCAGGCAAGGTATCACAACCATGGTATCATTTGCTTTATGTTGAGGAAACACCTGGGATGACTTTTTTATTTTCAGAGTCCCCTCTGGAGAAGGCTACCTCACTTTATTTCAAAATAACTCCCATCTTACATAAAACTAACCCTAATTGTGCTGACTGTAAATCACGTTGGTTAATAACAAGAGCTGCCACAGTATGAACTTATTATTGACTCCGATGACGTCTCTGGCACATGAAAAAACATCTTTCAAAAAAAACAAACAAAGTAGTTTAAATTTCTGCGGCAACCAGAAGGTAGAAGGAGAAACAGAATAATGTACATTCAAAACTCAGTGACCCAGGCATTTCCCCTTGTATGTCACAGAGTATTACATGCAGACAAAAACACAACAAATGCACATCAATATGTTGTGCCTCAGGGAACAGTGGTGTGTGTGTGTGTGTGTGTGTGTGTGTGTGTGTGTGTGTGTGGGTGGTGGGGGGGCTTACTGAGAGGGATAGGGAGTAAAGGGCCGTAAATTTAGTTTGATGACCCTAATGGGTTGTAATGGAGAGCAGTAAAGTGGAGCTCAGAGACGTAGACAGAGAGCTCGAGGGTACGAGAACAGTGGCCTGCCTGCTGCAAAAAATACTTTCTGAGGATTGCGCAGTTAAACATTGTGGAGAATAAAACATTATACATGTGAACTATGGCACTGCACACCAAAGGATCAGTCCAGGTTTTCTCCGTCAACAATTTCCACGTTTTTTTTAAATCACATTTCCAAACCTTTTCCTCTCATCCTGATGAGATGAGTCAGTCCCTTATAGATACAGAGAGAAAGAGAGAGAGGAGAACGACATGAAGGAAAACAGCCACAGGTCAGATTTGAACCCGAGCTGTCTGTTCTCCAGGACTGTAGCCTCTGTACATGGGGCAGAACAGTAAACGCTAGGCTACCAGCTTACCAAACTGGGAACTACTTTATACTTATAATATAATGTAATATATAACCAAACGTATATTTGGTAACCATAAGGTATAAAGAGGCCTGGATGGTTACATGTGTTTTCTTTTTACAAGCATTCACTCTCTCAATTTTTTTTAAAGCTTGTTTTAATACACAGTATGATTAGTCGTTGCCTTTGTATTTATTTTGTGTTTAATATTTATAATTTAACTTTTCCACTCCTAAGCAAGATAATCATGATAATCACAGGAAATCACAATCCTTCTCCATGATTCTTAATAATGTGTCACATCCTCGATTTTCACTACAGGCTGTACACAGTGTTACAATTCAAATAGTGATAGAGGCAGATAGATAAACCGGCAGTGCCTTTTTATTTTAGGTGCTTTTGTCCCACCAGGGACATCAAGCTTAAAAACACACGATCAGAATGAATCTATCAACAAGCTTGCTGTGATAGCTTGCTACAGAAGTCTTTTTCTTTCAAGCATGATCAGTTTCACCACTACACTATTGTAATCAGGCCAAAGAGCTGATATCTTTGTGGCAGTGGTATTAAGCTCAGAAGACACCTTTAGGTCATAAAGCTTCAAAATTTGACACCATTTAAGATTCACCACAAAGCAGACATTGCATATCATGCATCTCAGTAATGAGCTTGTCAAGCTAATCTTTCATAATACCAGTAAATACCTCTTTAAAGCTTTAAATCACTTGCCAAGACAATGTTTACACTCTCAGAACGCACGCTGGAGCAAGCATAGACTCTGTGTGCTTATTCAGTGTGTGTGTTCTTACGCCACACTGTCTGATCACAGGCACAACATGAGTGAGAGTAACGTTCGGCCCACTCTATAGATGAAGAATCCACAGACTTCACAAACTTTACATTATTCTTAATTGCTCTCAATGCTCCTGCAAGAGAGGAACTCTTGATGTCTCTTCTACTGAAATTAATCTTTACATCACAAGTATTTGCTGCATCCGCTCCTAGCCCCAGGACCATAACACTGATTTTAAAAAGAGTACATGGATTGTGGATATCTATTGCCAATGTAGTCTTTCCACTATCTAAAGCTCTTTACACAATATGCTACTCAACCCACTGACTATTATACATACCCAACAGACTTTAATCAAGTTTTAATCCTTAAGCTCATGCTCCTAACCTTTTACACTGACCATTCAGCATTAAATAGAATAACAGCCTGAAACAAAATAATACAGTTGCTAAATATTTTAAACAAATTATATGTTGGAAAAGTATTCATCCATGGTTGCTTATAACTGCTTTGGCAGAGTGGTGTCAGTGCAGAATCGTAATGCTTAAAGGACACAATGACATTTTAGACAGACCAACAGTGTGGTTTGGTCCCAAGTGCTTTTGGGCTTTTTTTCTTATTGAAACCTTTGCACATATTCAGGCTGATAAAAGACAGTTGCTGCAGTTTAGTGTGGAAGATTTTGAGTGGTTTGCACCGAGCTGACCTCAACCTGATCCAACATCTCTGAAGACCTTCAACAAGAGACAACTTGAGAGTTCCACTTCATCGATGCAGTAATGGTGGTAATCACTGGAGCCTGATACTTCGTTACCTAAATCTTGAGTAATTTTTTACAAAATATAGGAGTCAAGTTTTACAATCACCTGTGGGTATAATATGAGTGCAGCCATGTGGTATAGTTTCGCAGTGTTTCTTACACATGTGAGCATCAGTGCTATAATTCATTATGATGTGAGGGATCAAAAAACATGCTGGCTCTGTCTTTTTGTCTGACGAATTACAAAATGAATTGTCAACAAAAATTCATCAAATTCATAGTATTTTTTTTTTTTTTTAAATACAACACAATGTATTGTACAAAGCGTCTGCATTACACATACTGTATAATTGCCATATAAGCATTTCTGGTTTCCTTTTTTGGATGAGCTTGTCAGCCTTTAAGACAGAACCTGGTCTGACTTGCCAGGACTTGAAACTTCTTATCCATCACACTGTCACTTGGTCTTGCTTCATTATTGTCTCAGTTACAGTATCCTGGTGTGGTAATGCAGTTGACAGATGTGTGAGTCAGTGTGGTGCTGCGGGTACAATGTCAGGATAAATTTGATAAACTCGACTTTTTAAATCAAAATCTGGCCACTTCAAACTCCACTTCAATTTCACAAGATATTTTTAAACAAATATGTAAGTGGGTTGTAATTTATCAAGCACATGTGACAGCATAAAGGGTGAACACATCAGTTATCCATTAGCAGAGTAGAGCAAATTCTACTTGGGATGCTCCTGATGGGGTATTTTAGAGTACTTGTTTACATGAGGGTAGTAGGGAGATATGGTTGCTATGCTAAAGTTTAGAGACTGCATTTGACCATCATAGTGAATCTGTGTTGAGAAAATATTTATGAGTTTAACCTACTACCAATTCTGGTGCTAACTTTCATTGAGTCAAGGGCAAACAGTGCACACCCCTAACTTCTACCAATACAGAAAATAAAGATCCACCTAAAGTAAATAACTAAATCAGTTAGACTGATTTTGACATGAAATACCTGGGCTAAATAAATGGTTTTAACAAACCACTGTCCTTCCATCAGCAAGTCTGTCTCCATGAACAGCTGACTGATCCTCTGTTAAGAGCATAGAGAAATCTATGGAGGCCCCTCAGCCTGACACTCTGCGCTGCAGGCTAGAGCACTTTCATAAACACACCACATACACACACACACACACACACACACACAATGAACACTTGCTCCTACAAAGGGCTAATCAAATGGCAAGGTCCGTAAATCTAACCGAGACACAGGTATGCAGACGTTCTCCAACTGGCTCAGTCTTGCAAACAGCAGAAGGTAATTTCAGCTGGAAAAATGTACAATGACAGTGATCTGATGTTTCAGGAGTATGGAGTATGGACAGACACATATGGCAGTTTTTAAATTACCAAAAACAGAAGAGTGTGAAAAAACTAGGAAAGTGTTGCTTCACCAATTAACAAAGAATGCCACGAACATTGTGCAAACCAGTGCAACAAAATCAGCAGCAGAAGTGTGAGAACACGAGGAGCCAAATGCCGGTAGGTTGTGATTCTGCCTTTGGATCCCCAAACATTTGTACGGTCTGAGGTCACAATGTCCAGTCTCAGAGTGCTAAATCACAACAAGCACGTTATACTTAGGGTTCATTTACTGTGGTTATGTGTATGTCATGTGCAGAAGAGTGAGCATCTGACTTTTCATTTATAGTTTTTGTTTGTAGGAGCTCAGCAGGTTTTGGACAGCATTAACACTTTCATGATCTGGGATTGAATTCTCACAAGGACCACCCATGTGCCCCCTCATGGTCGGGATCAAAGTACCCAACAAATCACCAGTGGTGGTCCCGGGATATAATGCAAAGCGAAAGACCTAGAAATTTAAACAATACATTTGATCTGTAACCTCCAGCTAAGCTACGACTTGAGTAAAAGGCCTACATTCCTAAACAAGCATTAAATGGACACACTACATAGACCCAGAGGCAAAACAGTTCAAGAGTTTCCATAATGATTTATGTATTGTTCTACTTTATGTTTACTGTCCACACAGCGACAAGCAAGCAGTATGTTAATGCTATATCAGCTCCCATTGATGTTATTATGGAGATGATTAATTCATCTCTATAAACAGATATCTGCATAAAAGTGTAGCTAACAATCAATTACAGATCAAATATTTCAACTTGCGTCACCAAGCCAATCAGCGTTTAGATTCCCTGACTATCTGTTATGCATCAGAAGTTATCTATTAGACCTCCATTCAACCATTTTAAACATATTTAAATGAATTGTCCTGTTATGGAGCGGGCTGACAAAGCAAAAAAAAATATTTTTACAAATCTGCATCATGTTATTTCAGCAAACATAATTCCTGTTCGTTGCAAGCTCAAGAAAATTGTTTTGTGTAGAGTTCACACCAGATAGATTTTCCACCTGCAAATGTTTCACATTGTCAGAAACTTATTTGAAGTACTTTAGTTTAAGAGCAAAATCAAACCCTTAGGGGCCACAAAGATTGTTAACTGTTAATCATACCAACATGCATTCTGGAAGACAAAAATGCCCTCCTCCCAGTTAAATCCCTGGAGTCATTTATCCATTGTGTGCAATTCAGGAGTCTGAAGAGTATTTCAAAACTTACTGCAGCAGGGTATAGAAAAAGTAAAGACAGATGGGTGGGCTGTACGGGGTTAGAGCAGTACCTTTGCTTTCCATCGCCTTTGACCTTGCACGTGCAATCTGTCCAAATCCAGCAACAGGCATCCCAGCAGCAAGTACCATCCAACATGGTGGGGCATGACTGCAGGAGACACCTCGGGTCTGTCTGCACTTTACCTCTGTGCACATTGTACCCACAGGCAGACCTGTAGACAGGAGGCTGATCCTGCTCCGAGCAGACACACCCACACACCTACTGGGTACACACCCTTCCACAAGTACCAACCATACATCTGTACAAACAATACATCTTACATGACACGTACTGTAGGAGACTGTGGCCCAGCCCACCAGCCCTCAGGGTGGCCTCTGTGAATGCTGGAAGATGTAAAGTCCATGGGGAAGGTGTTCTTTTACCAAAACAATGCATGCATTCGATGTTATAGCACAATAAATGATCATCCTAACCAGCAGTCCTAATACTTAACTAAATTAAGGGTGAGAGTGAACATCTGCTCGCAGCAAGCTGTTGGCACAACACACCGACCACAGCACCATGGGCAACTAAAAACCTTGCCGCAGTGAAAACTGCTTCAACTGATGGAAGCAGAACAAAAGGAACCAGGGATGATGTGAGGGAGTCCCCACCACTTCACACATGGATGGATTTGGAATTGGGTCCAAGGGAGTGTGCACACAACTAGACTTCGAGAAAAACCAAAAGCCTCCAGAGAACAATAAAATGAGGGCAGAGCGGCAGTGGCCTGATTCAGCAAAACAACCACAGCAGAGAGAAGATTTGAGGGTAAAAATTAACCGAGGATTGTCTGAGGTTGGTTTGATTTACTCGACCGGGTTTGACGAAAAAAAGACCTCCTGTGTATGAAAGTTGAAAATTGCTGAGCAGCTCCTTGCCACAGGAAGCATTACTTCATGTCTTTAAGGAACAAAAGAGGAGGTGGTCTCTGCAATATAAACAAATGAGAGCAGAGGGAGGTTGATTCAGGGCAAACAGAACCTCTGTGGGTACTTTATGAACTGCGAGGCAGATGTGTGTGGGAAATCAATGATCTCTTTTTAATTCTAAACAACTTCCCAGCACATCTCCCTGCCACATAATAGCTTCCAGAGAGTCCCGATGTCTGCACTGAAAACATAATCCTTATTGCACTTGAGAGCCGAACCTGGAGTGGAAGGATTTGGGTTCTTGTGGAATGGTTTATTATTGGAAAGGGAACACAAAGGAGAGAGACGGCAGGTTGGTGATGTAGTACTGTGACAGCGTCAAACATCACCTAGCATTTACACAACTGATTTATCTTCAGTGCACAGATACTCTGCACTAAATTACAGTTCTGAAGAGAAAAATAATGAGTTTGGTGCGTGCTGTGGCTTCTCAAATTGTTTTGTGCCTCGAGGTGAGAGAGAGAGAGAAAAGACTGAGGCAAGAACTCTTCTCTCCATTTCTGTATTTTCCCTCCCAAACACACTCTCTCTCCTCCTCATTTCATCTGAGTATCTATTCTTTTTTACAACCGGCTTCCTCTTGTGACCTAGGATGTGAGGATTGTCTGGCTTGTCTGACATCACATTAATCTTTTGTAAACTTTTAATCCCACTCTTTAAGAAGATGAAACATAACTGCTAAATTAATTGTTCGGTTAAAAAAGAGAAAAGAAAAGAAAAGCTGACACTGAGCAAAAATGAAACGTTCAATGAAAATCAAAGCATGCTCTCTGCCTTCAGTAACACTAACACAAAGCATTCCTGCAGGCCCTTGGGTTTCTATTAAACAAAATGTTTGTTCAAAGTCTTGTGTGCCGTTTAACTCAGACTTTGATGCATCATGCAACTTAAAAGAAACAAAGTTATGGATTAAGACTTTATCGCACCAGATGGACTGAACGGACTGACTTTATCCAAGTCTTTATTAAGCCACCTGAAAACAAAAGCTCAGTTTCCCACTGTTTCCACTCTGATGCTGCTCTGACATGTTCCTGCTGCAGTATGTCATCTTTCTGCAATGCATTGCAAGAAGATGAGACACATAGTTAAAGCTGTGTTCATGCTCGGCGCTCTTCAATTTAAGTGTTTTATGAGACAGCAAACTGATTGTGTCAACCTTTAAAACACAACTCACTTAGCTACAGAGTGCAAATACAAACACATTATGGTGTGTTCTTTACATGTTAAATAAACTGTATTTCTACACTTGTCATGCCCTTTGACAGTGAGTCTAGGTGTTTTGACTGTTTTAATTAAACAGATTAACTATGCTGACAAACTCAACCAACCTTTTCACCAGAAACAGGTTCTTTGAAAACATCCTGAGTACTTGAGAGCAAAAGGATGAGTGTGTTTCTTCATTTATCATAAGCCTTTACTTGAATATAGCTATTTTACACAATGTTAACTTGTTACTTTAAAAGTTTGCACTTAAAAATAAAACACTCATTCATAACCAAAAAAGAGTTTCTTCACATGTGTTTGAATGACAAATTAGTCATTCATTTGAGTACATTATGTTTAAGAAAAAATACTGAAAACATATGAGATATGGCCGGTACCTCGTTTGTGTTTCCACTTATTTTCTTATGGTGAGCGCTTTGCTAGAACAGACTTTCTCTCAGACATTGGCAACTTCAGTGTAAAAAGTGATGGTGCTGTGTGAAACATCCACATTTGTGATGTCTGGTGTTGTAGATGCATCTTTATCTTTATTTACTTCTTCTGACATGCTTTGAAAAAAGTAGTCTATGTTTTGTTAGGCCTTGCTGGCCCCCCTTTAGGTTTCTCTTGGCCCACTGGGAATCACTGTAGTAGACTTAACAACCACATGATTACAACTACTGAGAAGGACATTAGACAAACTAGTAAGCTAGCTATTATTGTATCTGAGGGGGTGACTTGCTGTCAACACTGAATCTTCCTTTACTTCATTTTTATTTTGTTGCACACAACAAAGCTCAAACGAGAATGTCTCTTTTTATCACAAGATCATCCACAATTTTTAAAGGTCTCTGTATCTGATATAATGAAATCCATTCTAACAGAGCTGTTCAGACGGTGAGAGAGATTAGAGACGTATATGTATGTGTCTATCCCCACAGAAGACATGTTATCATAGAGTTAAACACAGTATCCAAAAATACAAACATGGCTTACACCAACTCTGAGAATCTGAGCTTTTAGGCTGGATAGATACAGCAGATCATTCCAGACTTCTTGAGTCTGTACGTTTGAGTCTGTCAGCACATCGAGCGTCTTCCTTCCTTCCCTATAAATGTTGCCTGTGTTGAGCAACCGTTTGTTTACACAGCAACAGTTACAGGAAGGCAGAAAAAAAGAGTATCAAGAGATCAATGACTTAATATGAGGTGAGCTGGCATGAGAATGTGTTGTTTTTGGCTGACAGGGCAGGAACATAACACTCACACTGACTCATTCAAGCTCTGACAGATAAAAAAAGATTGGCTTTTTCAAAGACACCAGTGCAGAACTTGCCATCCACAAGCTCTGCTGACAGCATACGTCATTCAGAGTTCATCGATGACATGTAAAATGATTTTTTTTTTTTTAGAAACAGCAGAATCACCCTGACTTAATTGGGATGAGATGATGAAAGGATTAAATGCCCCTTACAATTGTCTCTTCATCACAGCTGGATGACCCTGAACAGTGACCTCTGGATTATCCCGCTGCTGCCTCCAAGAAAAGAAACAGTAAGGAAAAAAGATAGTCAAATGCAAGCAGTTCTTAAACACTGTTCAGACCTGCAGACCTTCATGAGTCTGTAAAGATATGTTCAGTAAAAAGGAGTTGTTGGTATTGATTACACCGATCGACTACATTTTCGCTTTCTTTACACACAAAGGTTCTACCTTGGGTGTAGTTATACTAAGTAACTCCTGCCAGACTACATAAATATTGCGTGGACTCTGGTGGATTGACAGAGTCATGAAGAAGTGTGAAAATAGTGGATTGTTTTTTTTCACCTCTTTCTCTTTGTCAGACCTGGCCATTAAAAAGCCTTTGTTTGACAAGCTTACGAAGGAAGCCTCTCCAGAGACCCGAGTGGAAACACTTGGCTGTGATCGGACACAGAACAGGAATACAATGTCCACAGACGTATGTGTCATTCTCTCTCCCCATCTATAAAACTGAAAGCTATCAGACAAAGATTTGGCTCTCGAACTCATGTTAAATAAAGAAACAAAAAACACAAGCTCTGACATGCCCCCCCACAAAAAAAACAAAACAAAAAAAACACAAGCATTCCTTATTTGCAACATGAGCCACATTTATGCACACATAAATAGGCACTAAAACCTGACAAAGGCAAGTAACTCTGCAAATGCAGGGCATGATGATTAGAAGGGTTCAAAGCCATCAACTTATTCTGAAGTTCATAACTCTGGCCCTCAAATGAGCTAAGGTTCCTGACCTCCAGGAGCGTGCAACATCTTAAAGCCCATTGGAGGAGTGACAAACTGGAGAAGTACTTTGTCTCTAAAGAGAGCACCTGTCATGGGAGCAGCTGGCCCCAGACAGGACATGCATCAAAGTCAGGAAACCCCAACACGTGGCCTCACGGTCAAAAATGTTCCGCTTCAAAGACGACAGCAGCAGACCTTAACGAAGGAAAACTAGATCTTGTTAATGTTATTTTTGTTCTTTTAAACATGCAAATTGTGATGAGAGCCAGACGTGGGATGGCTGTACCTCCACAGGTCCGCTGTGTGCATTTAATTAGAAGCGGGCTGCAGACCCTCTTCCCGTCCCCTATATAATAACATGCCGATAACCCTTTGTTTTTACTGTTCATCTCTTCACCTTCTTTGATTCATTCATTGACCTCAAGTCTACCAGATGTCATAACAAAGTGACCTTTTGACAAGGTGCATCTTTTTCAAGTTACCCGTTTTATCGTACAAAACAAACATCCAAAGAAAAGGTTATTAGCTAATGTGATATTATATGTTTTTGGTTACTTGAATAGTTAGAGGTAGTTAAATGCCTGAACCATGTATGAAAGGGGAACCTGCAGCTGGAGCCAGCAGCAAGTTGGCTAAGTTTAGCATAACGATGGGCATACAGAAATATGCTTTACATTACAACATTGCCATTCTTTCACTTTCCCTTTTCAAAGTCCACTGCAAGCTCAAACAATTCTGATGTGATTCAAGTTCAATAACTGTTACTAAGTAAAGTAAAGTAAGTACAAACAAAAAGGGGATGTTAGATTGAGTTATTATTAGTCATTTCAATAGAGCACAGAGAGAGACACTGGAAGTCATTTTAACAGCTGAGCAGACAGAGAGAAGTATAAATGAAGTGAGACACATTCAGACACAACAACAAAGTAGAAAACAGAAACAGATGAACCAAAGTGATAATGAGCACACTGAAGAGATTTCAGTGACTATTTAGACAGATCTGGTGCAGCTTTTTTCTGCAGACATTAATCTGTAACACAAAACAGCAGGAGAACACTTTGTGGTTTACATCATCACAAAGGCATCTGAATGCCATCCTGATGGAGAAGCTGCGCCTGGCAGGGCTGGCATGGCACGGCATGGTCTGTTCTGCTGGGCTTTACTATGCACTGCTCTGCAGATACACTACTGTGTTCTGAAAAGAGAACCAGATTCTCACAGATTTTATACAGGCACTCTGTGTGGACATGAAAATGTAAATTTAAACCAGCTTTCCTTGTGCTGTATTACCAAGGGCACGGCCTTTTACTTTGTTTCCATTTCAAACATGCAGATTCCAGAAACAAGGTTCATTCTGTAAGTGCCAATGTAAACACCCATATGTATTTCAGGAAGTCTGTTTTCAAGTTATAGTCATAACAAACATATTTCTGAATTTTAAAAAAAGATGGCTATTTGGCTATCATCTTTCGATTTAAGATGATCTGTCAATAATTTGAGCCCTCAAGTTTAAATGTTGAATGTAATGGTGTGGTGTTCAGTCTTAATCCATATGGTGTTTGGACAGCTTTACTTTGGTTTCTGAGTCACACCCATTATTTCAACATTAGGTCACTATGAAGATACATTGTTTGCCAGGAAGTTCAATGATCCGTTAAATGGGATCTTTGAACACAAAGAATACACAAATGCTGCCAAGAATGACCGACACCTCCCCTATTAAATACTGCTGCTTCCCTTGTTTCTGGTGAACATCAGTGTTGGGCTGAATTTGACAGAGTATTTGGGATACAAATACTACTATACTATCTATACTTCCAAAAATGGGGCAACATGCCAATGCACCAATCAGATACCATGAAAAATTAGCCTTGCAAACAAATCGACTGGTTTCAGTTTTATCACAACATGTGGAGGAACAATTACAGGGCAGAGCTGAAGAGACTAAAAGCTGGCAGTGTTTTTTACCAAATACTTTTGTTCTTAGCCAATATTAAAGTTCAGCTATTGGAATTGGTTATGGAGGGGAACAATAGTATAGCCACATATCTACACTACAATACTGATGCAAAAAGAGTGCATGCATTTCCATTGTACAAATGTACGATACATAACATTTAAGATTGGCCGATCTACGATGGGTTGTGGTTCATTAATCTAGTCCGCAGTCTTAACATTACCTTTCTGTCTCTAATCATTGGCTACATGAGGGGTAAACACATTTCCATAAGAAGTTCATCTAAAGTGTCCATAGTATGTATTCTCTCATTTTAACATTTTGTGCTAAACTGAAAAGTTTTGTTTGACCAACATATTTCTTTACACATCTGTACACATAAAATAATCACATTCCCAAGCTCCTAGAAAATGTTTGCAAATGATGGGTTAAAAATAAGTGACATGATTTGATTATCAACACACTGCTCTCTGTAACTGGTGACTAAAGAAGAACAAAGAATGTCATTCAAATCACACATATTAAACTCATAGATAAAAAAATGATTAAAACCATACGAAATGAGGAAACTGTATTTAATCCCAACAGTGCTCTAGCTCTAGCACCCTGATTTACTCCTTAACAGCCACAACAAAGAACAGTGAACAGACACAGACTGATGAACCAGAGCACAGACAGGTCAGGCACACAGGCGTCTCACAGAACACACACACACACATACACACACACACGTGTGTAAAATTCAGCCATGAACCAGAGGTGGTACGGTTGGTTGTTACCTCAGACGCCTGAGGCTCCTCACCACAAAGCTTATTAAAACCAGATGCTGGTTTCAGACTGACACTGGTGAAGCTAAATACACCAGACCAGTGGTTGGTGTACATGAATCACAGCCCAGTTTGATCAACCACCAAGACCACTGGTCAGTGGACTACATTCCTGTACTTGCAGGACACAGCAGCAAACTAAAACAATGTGTGATTTTCTCAACCAGTTTTTAACAACTTAATGAAGAAGACATTTTCAACACAGCATTAACTTTTCATGACGTTAAAGAAAAGTCAGAAATAAACTTACAATTCTGTGAAAATTCGAAAATGACTCGTTTTCTCCAAGCAGGTCCTCCAGGTCATTTGAGGCCAGCAGTATATTCTGTGTGGAAACAAAATGGAGAAATTCTACATATGAGAAGAGAAACAAACAGTTCAGATGTAAACGGATGAACAACCAAACACTCACAGCGATTAAACTCACTAGACTGGATCAAAAAAACCACTGGAGTCAGTCTCACATCCTTTGATGATGTTTTATCATGTCAGAGTATTAACTATAGGAGTCTAAGTGTCTGCGCTGTGGGCTGCAAAAGACGTGTGGCTTCACCTGAAACACCTCAGTGACATGTCAGAGCCACGCTGTTTATACGAGTCAAAGGCACAATGCCTAGAAACGACATGCCTTTTCCTACTGTTCCCCCCTCACTCATTCCTCTTTCCTCACCTCAAAGGCGTTGCTAGTGCGTGGGGAGCGGGGAGGCTTTGGAGTGATCTCACCACAGCGGGGCGGATGGTGGCTGCACTGATGCTTAGCAGCACCTGGGTCGCCCATCAGAAAGGTCAGCTGACGGAGATGACCCTGCAGAGACACACAAATCAACCACAAATTAAAAACACATAAACCTTTCACGTTCAGTTACCATCATCTACTCAAAGAATCCAAATGGACCTTCGGAGAGAAAGGCTCTCATGACCCGTTTGATATGTTGATTTATTTATTATTAGTATATGCTTTTAGGGAAGTGCACATTATAATTTTCCACGGAAGCAACGTGCACAGAATGAGAGGTCAAGTCAAGACATACACTCGTTGGAGGTCATTAGTTTCACAGCAGTTCTACCTGTGGGTCTGACATCATTCTACAAAAGAAAATCTAAGGATATTTTTTAACTTTTATCACCAGGCTGTGGTTTTGATGACCTAGGTGCTGCCTGTTTGTGTTTTTTTTTTGTTTGTTTTTTAAATTTCACCAAGAAAAAATATATCAATGTAAAGGAAGTGGTTCTTGCTAGTAAGAGAAGCTCTGAGCCTTGAAAATGAAACACACTTTAATCTCCCTTTCAAAACATCTCTAACCTGTACACTCTACTTCCTATCGTTCGTCCTATTCCAGCAGCTTTCCCTTCTTTTGTTTTTCCTTTGTCATTTCTATCTTGTAATTTTCCTTGTACTTGACTTGTCAGATCCGCATACCAACATTTTTCTTCTCTCGCGTAAACCACGCTCTATCCGCCCTACAGTTTCCTTCATTATCTGTTCCTTCTCTCCACACTTCATATCCTCCTTCTCACATCTTGACCGTTACTATCTTACATCTTGTTTCCCTTAACTCTCCATCCAGTCTGTCCTTTATGTAGGTATACATACGGCACTCCACTCCTGCCTACCACTATATCAACTTTCATTCATCGTACTATCCCTTTGCCTTCTCTCATATCCCCTCATGCCCTCTACACTTCATCATTCTTTTTTATTTGACCTCACCGCTCATTTTACTTCCTGTATCATCCTTTAGACTTTTATGTATCACACCTTGTCAAACTTTTAATCCTTCTCCTTCATTGTTTTTTGTGCTTACATTCTTGTTTTTCCTTTATCCACCACTTTCTATTCTCTCTCTCTCTCTCTCTCTCTCTCTCTCTCTCTCTCTCTCTCTCTCTCTCTCTCTCTCTCTCATGATCCCTTCATTTCCAACCCACCTTTCATCTTTTTAAACACTTGTATTTTTCAACCCTCCCCTTCTCTGTTTTGTACATAACTCATAGTGTTTGTTTTTTAAATATTTTACATTTTTAACTCCAGCTCCAACCAACTTCTCCATATTTGTCCACCATCACTTTTCTTTTTTCCTTTCTGCCATTCTGTCATCAGTATTCCCAACTCACTGTCACCTTTAAACTTTCATTTCATGGTCTTCATACTTCTATAGAGTACTTCTATTGTACTCCGGTGGTCTGAACATTATGAAAATCTGATCCAACCATCCCCAATAACAACATTAGACGAGGTTACCCTGTAAGTATGTGCCTAATGCTAAAATACTTGCAAAGACCATGTGCATTAAGTATTTGGGACATGTTCCAGGGAACTTCATTGTTGAGCTGTTGCTCATTTATCTAATGCAGAAACACATTGCTGTATTTTGCTGCAATATGTTTAAGAAATGTGACATGTTTTCTGCAGAAAATCAAAATCTTTTCCCAGAAAACCTCATAAAGCTCTAAAAATATGCACTGCACAAATGTCTTCAAAACAAACATGCCTGCAGTATACTTTCATGTTAGGAAAACGTCCAATTTTATTTAGATTGGGATTGATCGCAAGCCATTGAACAGATGTCTTTTAGCCAAATACAGATGCCCTAATGGCTCTCAATGCATGAAATAAAAAAAATAAAAAAACAGATGTTAACAGCACTATAGAAATCAAGTTTGCATGAAAAGAGAGTTTTATGTTATTCTTGAAAACCATGACATGGGAGATCAAAATAAGACTTCTTAATTTTAATGAGCTCTTCACTGCATTATTCATGTCTGCTGGGAAAGTAAGTAAAACATATTGTCAATTAAAAACATTTTTTTGCAATTTTTTTTGAAGTTGGTGTGCATGGTTAACAAGTATTCTTGCACTTCCTGATAATTGGTCTGACCAATGGCCTAAATCATGACACTGTTTAACAAAAATTAACATCTATAAGATGTGTACTTGCGTGCTATGTTCTGATTGGTTAAATGTGTCTTAATTGAAATCCATTTCGTCGAGTACTCAACCATTCGTTCTGCACAGCTTCAGTCGAAGGATAATTTCATTCCAGCAGTATGGGGGTGTTTCATGAATAATTTCACATTATTTGTCTTTTTTTTCCAAATAAGTCACGGCTTATGGTCCATCTTGGTATAAATGTCAACTCATTAATACTCAGTGTCTACTGTAAGTCCTTACTTAACGTGCATCCAATGTATAAACTGTCTAAATACAGACAAATTAGTGTTGCACAACATATTAATAACAACCGTAACAACAGCAGAACACTCAAACAATCCTGGCCATGTCCATCAATCTTTTGGCCCGGCACATACAGGGAGGGTCTTGCAGAAGTACAGTAATGTATCATTAGCATTGCATAATACAAAAGACCGTCTGGAGACGTGACTGTCACCACCTCTGAGTGTGAACGTGCTCCGTCCTTGGAGCTCGGTAAAATCTGTCAACAGGGGAAACAGGGCAATGGAGAATCCATTTCTTATCTGGTTCTGAGGACAAATCCAGGTGCCGTTTCTATAGTGTTTCTCCTTACCCCAGTTGTGATTCAGTCCCACTGCCAGCTCTGACTGTCAGGCTGCATAAGTGATTGTGTGGAACTTGGCAGGCATGTCCACAATGCAATGCCAAGTGCGTTGTGGGCCCTCAAACGCTGCCTTTAGGAGAACAGTTTGCTCTTTCCCTTGGGATAAAAACTCCTATGTATTGCTTTTGAAGAACAATCTGCACATAAAGTGAATAACCCTAAAACAATAATACACTAATATTAATACACTATTTTGACAAAAATAAAATCAGAGTTTAAAAGTCCAAATGGATGGAAAGTTTGTCTTGTTCTCTATGAATTTTTATGGTGTAGTTAAAAAACTATAAAGTTAAATGAACAGAGATGTCTTCAGGGAGAGGGTTGAGGATACTGAGCTCATCTTCTGTCATCAGCGTTTCCTCTGTAATCTTATGTAAGTGTGGTGCTTGGGAGGTTATTGAGCATGTGGTTAGAGCAGGTTACAGGGATTTCTAAGCATACGTTATGAAAACAAACATTTGGTTTCTAAGGATAACGGACTACACCTCTCTGTGATGAAAAGGAAACATGGTTGGATAAGACCACGGAGCTGGAATATCTACTTGTGTGTTCTGTCCTGTGCGTGTGCGTGCGCATGTGTGTCAAAGGATGAACAGGCATGCAGGTTCTTTTTTGATAAGTAACTCCACATATACAGGACTAAACATGTGTGGCCTATAACCCAGGAACAGTTGTTTTAAATATTTGTCAGTTATTTTTATTATATACACACTGAGAGTTTGACATCTTAATGGTTCTGTTAAGATCAGAATTTTTTTTTTTTTAAAAAGACTCAAAATCAGAATCAGTTACCTCAAATGGAGTCTCGAACCCCTCGATGATGCCTCCAACCATGAGCAGCTCGTCTGTGCGGATCGCCAAGCCGTGGTACACCCAGTCCACACTCTCCAGCAGAGAGCAGTCCACATACAGCTCCAGCTTCTTGGCAGACACACTGACGGCCACATGGTGCCACTCTCCATCAGACAGACCGCTGAATGGGAACCTGACAAAGAGACACATGGGGTAAGATGTTACAAGATATCAAAGGATTTAATGCTTTGTGATGCCTGCTTGTTTTAATCAGGTGGCAAGTTCAAATGAGTCTCTGACAGATGTTCATAAAAACCCCAAACCCTTTTTCTTTCTATAGCTGAACACTCTGGACTTCACATTAACAAGACATTTCATTACTTTTTGCTCTACACTTATTCTGGTGGGGAGAGGGGGCTACATTAATACATTTTTTGTGTGTGTTTATTTAGTATGGAAATAAATAAAGAAACAACTTCTCACTAAAACCCTTTATTGGGACATTATCGCCGTCAACGGCCTTCACAATTCCTTGACAAAATGAAATTGACTTTTTTTTTTTTCACAACGATTCACCAATGCACCAGCTGGCCGTTAACTTGATGTGCTGTTTGTTAACGTGCAGGTTGATAATTATTGTAGCTTGTGTGATGGAAACAGCTGCCGGCAGGGTTGATGAGGACACTGAAATACTGTATCAGGGAAAACAGTGTTTAATGTGGGTAGAAAACAAGGAGCTGAAAAAAAAGAGATGTTTCTAGTGTGTCTCAATACGGCCAAAAGCTAACACATTAACATTGTTCAGAATCTGCTTTATTGGTCAGATATGAGCACACATACAAAGAATTTGACTTCGACAGACTCTGCTCTCTGTGGACAAAAGGACATTCAACTTTAGCAACATACACAGCAGTGTGCATAGGCTGGCGTCAGATAAGGAGGGTTGCAATATTTACAAGGCCAAGTGATTGACCATAAAATGTGACAGGCCTTAAACGTCTCCAGCTCATGATCTCAAGCAGAGATGGGGAGTTGTAGTCTTCAGCTGACTCAAGTTTCCAGGTGGCACTATTGGAGCCCCTTTAAGTTGGAGATTATGACGTTTATGATTCTGTGTGCTTCATGTGAAGCCACAAAAGGTTTACACATTTTTTATACATGCTATAGTGCTCCTCTATGATCATCCCCTCTGGTCGGAGGTGCAGGCTGCCCAGAGCAACAGATTCACATGCTTGTATGTTCCGAATACAATTAATGCACTTAATCGTCTTTAAACCTCGAGTGCACTTGAAACCATTCCAGTTGAACTTTAACAAGCACATCGATTTTCTTGGTTGTACTCCGTCAGGCTGTGTTGCACTGTTCTGTTTTGTTTTTGTCCACTTCTGTAAATTAAATGTCCCTTTCTGGGACAATAATGGTCTGAACCTTAAGGTTGACCTTTAACATTTTGAATACCACTCATTGGAGCAGAAATAGCTTTTAAGACATATTAGCTTAAAATATGTATGAACCATATGCAAACTGTAAAAGGTTAGTACAGTATCGAGGTGTGTCAATCTTTCTGTCTTGCAATGATGTAATGCTTGAAGCTTTGGTTCCTTGAGGGGAGAAACCTGCCAAAAGACAGCTAATAAATCATTCCTCTAAAGACATAGGCCAACAGAATTTACAGTCAAATAAATACACACAGGCAGCAAACAAATACACTTCCACAGAACCTTTCTCCATCTCGCAGACAGATTTGCATTGAATGTTGCCAAGGAACAGGAATGGGCATGAGCAGTCCCTAATTACCTGAGATGGCTGTGGTAATCACCTACTGACAGCTGGAGATAATGGGTGATACATGAAAGTCAAAAGCATGTTCTTGTTTTTCTTTCTGGTACATTTTGAACAATTGCAGCTTATAAATAATAAATGAACTCTTCTCGAATCTTCTGAAGTTTTTTTTTTAAGCACTCAACACATGCTATTGTTGTCAGAGGAGAAGGAGAAAACAGGAGCTCACTCGTAGTGTCTTTGCTGGCTTCCAATGAAGATGACGGCATAAGCGCTGATCCGCAGTTGCAGCATAACATGACTGTCGGGACTGAGCATGGTGAAGACGCTGCGTTCATCCCTCTGAGGACTCCTCAGCTGCATCAGCAAACTGAACTCATCTGCAAATCTTAACACCAACACATAAACACGCCACTCAGGTCAATGACTTTTTCTTTAAAGATTGAAGATATAACCATTTTGAATAAGCTATACCTTCACTACAGTAAGTAAAAATGACTTCTATAGAAGCACAATGAGATCATTACTTTTAAAACATGAGCTGTCACGTACAGCAGTAAGTTTCTATTAAGAGTCAGTATATTGAACTGGAGTTTAAAACTAACCCGTCAGTGAGGAGCTGTTGAAGAGGGAGAGCCAAAGTGGAGTACTGTCCCACCTGCAGAACCGGACACCTGGCATCATCTACAGTCATGGACGCATTACTGCTGTTTGACACGAGCGGAGAGAGCTCCAGCAGCACGTTCAGCTCATCTGTGACGAGAGTTCAGGGAAGAAAACAAATTAACATCCACTGAATGGACAGAAGCACAGATGAATTATGTGCTCCGCTGCTCACCCACAGGATGATTAACAAGGCAAGAATCCAACCATACGTTCATCAGGTTAGGATTCATTACACTGCTGTTTTCTGATCATGGTGATATATTGTTTTGTTTATTTCACTGTCGCACAATAGCAAACAAAACATGTAATGCATACTATCTGACTTTATTACATCATTAAAACAATTGAATGTTGTTCATCTACAGTAAGCCCCTTTAGCAACAAACATGAAGAGTATTCTTTTTGTGCAGTCTGACAAAAGCAACAATTCCTCATCAATAAAAAAAATCCATGTAATTGTAAATCATATCAGTGGCTTTTTTCTGTCAATTAAACAAAATATCCACTTCCATGGGTTTTTAGACAGCAACATAACAGTGCCTCCACTCTCAAAGATAAGTGTATAGCAGCATGTCCTGTTTAAGAAGATTCATAAAACACACACAAGTGTTTCATTAACTGAATGGTGATTCTCTGTGAATGTACTGTTTGATTGTGAGGAAGGCGCGGTGCACTGAAACGTTGGTCCTTTGTTCCTCAGATATTACATTTGCCTTCACTGATTTTTGTGTCCAGTATTTTCTTTGGATCCTGTCTAAAAAAAAGAATCCACTTAATGGTATGTTTGCCCACTCAATAGTTGTCTGCATGAGACTGAATGTATTCAAGTTCTGAAATCTAATGGAAGATCAAAAACTCTCAGCCTAAGCCGATGGTTTTGGAAAGTCTTGTTCACCAATCATTTAATGGTATAATGGATGTTCACATTGACACAAAGTGCATGTGCTCCAAAGTTTCATGATAATGAGACCAAAGCAGCGACCATCTGCAACAACCACAGCAAACGTTCTCCTTCAGGCAAAAAAAAAAAACATGCTGTGAACAGGCTCTTAAAAAGATCTTTAACACACATGTGAACAGAGCACTGATGGCTCTGCAGAAAAACGGCCGTTGCTCTTCAAAGCTGAATGAGGCTGCAAAAGTTCCATCCTAGTTTTGTATTTTTTGTCTCATCATGTCTTTGGACTGTTTCTACAGATATGGGATTGTTTGAGCCTTTTTTTTTAATGAATTGATGTTTGTCAGCCCTTTAGAGGCTCATTTCCTTTTACAGTTGTCCACAGAGAACACTTTGGTCACACTGCTGCCTGAAGGAATGGCATCGAGGGAACATATCTGGTGTCACGCTAAAAATATATGGACGAGGACCACTTAGCACAGAGAAATGATTTTAATGATGGGTTTCTTTGTGCCTAACAGCTCTAATGTGAAAAAACTTTGCTGAGCAGGAAAAATAAAAAAGGTACAATTGCAAGCACATGAGGTTTTTATAAAATTCATCCTTGGCTTAAAGATACCAAGATAATGAACAGAACATCTGCTCTGTCTAGTTTCAGACTTCAATCACACTTATAATTGGTTATTTTCTAAATTGAGACAAGTAAATTGGGGTCCAGAATTCTGGTTGTGCTAATGATGTGGAGAAAGAAAGAGCTCCAAGACGCGACCCTTTTTATAGCTCAGAGATTCTGCTGATCAAACGAGTGCCCACAGAGACTTCTCAAATTAATATGATTATTGACTTTTAATGGAGTGAGTCGTATGTATTTTTGAATTGTAGCTCTGGAAACCTCTGCATGTGAATCTCTACTATGATCTATGATCTCTACTTAGATTAAGATACCCTTTCTGACACTGAGCACAACCACGTCTATGAGTCCCTGCTGGTGAAGCATAAAGAAGCAGCAGAGGCAGTTAATGCCAAAGTGCATTATATGATTTCAGCAGTCATTACTCTCTCCATCCATTACATTAATTACATCCAAATCTCGAAAAATCACAAGTTCCCACAATCCAAGATCCAAGCAACAACCCAACTGTTAAGAGACATTCATGCAACAAAATTCTGTTTATCAACCAATCACTTATTTAAGTCATGGATTTAGCAAAAGGATGGGGAAATACAGTAATTCAAGAGCTTACAGGTAGAATTTGACTTTTTAATGACTTGAACTATAGTTTGGACCACAGCTAAGACTTTGCACCAAAGAATACTCTTCACAAAATGTAAGTTTCCAAATGCATCAGATGTGTTTTTGCACAGTGAATAAGGAGAGCTCTCATTTACCAGGCCATGTTTACACTCCAAAACTACTCAGGCTTCTAACAATTTACAAATTGCAATGAACCATAATCGCAACATTAACATCAATCACACAAAGCAGGAACTCTGTTGTTATATGAAGAAGTGAGTGTGAGGGATTGTTAATGCTACAATATCTAAATGAGCAGTAATTTATTGCCCCGCAGGATGTGGAAAATGTTCTCACACACTAATTCTCTGATGATCTCTATTAAGCCTCACTTGTTCGCTAGTATTCATGAAAGAAACGTTCATGTGCCAACACTGTGCCCTCAAGGAAACTTTGGAACGTACTCATGTGCTTTTCTCCAAACACTATAATCAAAGGATCAAGTCATTATGAGGGGGGGCTGCCAGTCATGCCTGTTCTGTTTCCTGCAAAAGTAAAACAGATGTTTAACATCGAAAAAGACGTGCGAACAGTGAGAAGTTTCAGGGTAAGTTTAGTCTTTGGATAATTTGGCTTATTGTCCTTTTTTAACCCAGACAAAACGTTCACACTACGTTGAGGAGTAGTACCCAATAGTGTGGTCCAATGTTCAATTAGTTACACTGAACTACCAAAAAGCTTGTTATAAGAGTATCATAACCCTACATTGTATGGGCAAGTGTTTTTAGAAACGAGCACGAGCCAAATCCATGAACTCAGCGAGATGAGCACAACAGGGAAAGAGATACTGCAAATCACAAACAGCTGTGTAGAGTCTTCTTCAGAATTCCCCCAATCATTGCAAAGCATCTCCTCTTTATTACCGTGACATAGTCTGATCTTCTCCATAAATCTCTGCAGTTGTCTTCTTATGAGGAAAAAAAAAGTGATAATCTGTGCAACAAATGGAGACCTTAATGATCCTCCATTGTCATGCTAAAGAATACAAAAGCCTCTGGAGAGAAATGTAAACAAATAGGAACAAGGCTTGGGTAATTCTGTGTTTACTCAACTTCAATGGCTACTACGAAGACCTCATTGGATTTACTTTATGAACATGTTGACTGATCAGTGGGCGGTGGCAATGGATGACATTGAAAGCTTTTGTCCTTCCAATCATCCACAAATGTTTACACTTGTAGTTTCCATCAAAGCAGAGTTAACAATGTGGGGGAAAAAAGCCTCTGACAGGCTGATCATATGTAACTCATCTACGATCTTTTTGGATGGAGTTGTGTCTTTATGAGAAACACTGTTGGTTCTCATGCATTCTCCATTATGATATGAAGAGACATGAATTCCATCTTCTTTATGATTTCTTTTCATGTTAAACTCCATGTGTTTTGTTTCTAGTTGGCAAACATGGAGATATGCCATTGTTCCCATCCATCATGAATACATAAAGGTTTATATGAGAAATGTATAACCACAACTGATCAGTTTGACTAGAGCATCAATATGCAGTGTAATGCCTCTTTTCCTGTTGACAGGAGTGAGCTAGTGATGTGTTAATCAGAGGTTCTCAAAGATGATGGGAGTGCTAAAGAGAGACAAGAAACGTTGACATACATCGAAGGCCAGGAGTTGAAGCTGCAGACGATGCATTCAGGGCTCTTGCCTCTGTTTACGGGACGACGACTCTACTGAATGAGCTAAAGCAGCGACAACCAGCAACAACTTGATACATCCCATCCACTCAGCAGTGCTGCTATCAAAGCGTGAGATCCAACGCTGAACCGAGAATCAATTACATCACCAGAGGCTTCTATTGTGCAACAGCCACACACTAACACAGCAGCATTCCCATTTCAACCAAAATGCTCTAATCCACATAAGACTGCACAGATGTGACTTCCATGTGCTCAGTCTGAACAGTGGCATTCATGAATCCTACATCCACACATATTGCAGAGAAATAATGCAAACAAAACATCAGAATCAACAACCAAGAAAAGGGGCGAGGGAAACCCAACAACAATCACTTTGTATTCTAGCAGTGCGGCTGCACATTTGTTTGCTTTTGGATGTGGTCTACTCAAAAAGATGAGTATAGCCCAAACTACACACAGCATCCACCTAATCATTTCTCAGTAAAGATGCCATATAAATCATCCTCAGACTGTGCCCACTTCATTTGCCTCAAGAAAAGAATACCGTCTTACAATGCTTGCATAAAATCTTTGATATTAATCACTTTGACGACGATGAAAAATGAGTCGTGGAAGTGCTCAACAGATGGACTAATTTAAAATCAGGAAAGCTCTGAGCATGTTTTGCATTTTCAAGGGTGAAAAACCTCAGACATTCAAATATTCTCATTCCAGAGGGATGATGCTTCAGTGTGAACATCAAAACAGGATTTTCTTTGGACTGACTTTTTAGTTCTGGAGCAAAGTGAGGCCAAAAAGAAAAGCCATGCACTCCACTACAGTCCACATTCCCAAGACACTTAGCCTTGGACACACCTCTAATGATTGAACTAATTTCTTTTGGCTCAGACATCAGTGGAGAATGTGAGGGGCTTTCAGACTTTATGGCAGGCTGTTACAGTAGGTACCAAAGCTCAGGTCCACCATGAGCCAACAATAGAGAATGGCATGAGGCCAGAGTAAAGCCAGTCTACAATTCCTCTATGTTTGTCACTGTCTGGAGCTGCAACAATTATGGGGCTGATTCCTAGCTCTGAATCAGAATAATGCAGACAGTTTGAAAAGTGGCCTACATGAGAAAGAAGGTGCCAGGTTCTGCCTTAGACTAAAGGATCAAAAACCAGCAATCAGCAATCAGTTGTAACTGGCCGAAAGACTCTGTAAGCTTTAGACCATTGACCTACAAACTGACATTTTAGTTTTACATCCATACACTTTATGTAAGACTCAATTAGTATAGCGCACGGTAGTCCGTGATCAACAATGTATTGCTGGTCAAATCAATAACAATGCAAACTGACACTAGTATGCTAACCATATGCAGTGTGGAAGAGCCAATAAATTGTCCGGCATGCATATGAGAAATCCACAGAAATGATCTATCCATCAAAACACAAATATGTTTTTTCGTCTGCAAACAAGAACAAGAGTTCTACACAATTAAAAAATATGTAATAATTCAAGTTTGAGTTTGATCCCTCTTTTATACTTCAATAGGAAATCATAAAATAACATGTGTGCAGCTTGCCTCATCATGGATACCGATAAGTTCAAGTTTAGTACTCCAGAAAGTAGGAGGACACAAAAAACACTATATAAGAGTCATCACTGAGTTCGAGCTGTGAAGTTATCAGAGGATAACGCATTCATCCAATTTGATAATGTGTGCATTACAAAGTCTTTAGGATGAAAATGAATATTCCATGTGGACATCTACTCAGTGTCCCAGTACCAGTGATGGAGTTCATGCAGCGGTGTCAGTTGACAAGGGTCAAACATGGCATGTAGGGGTCACCGAGGGTCAGTGATACAGGACACAAACACTGCATGTTCGGCCACATCTTACCACAGCTTTTTTACGGCACGTTGACTTTGTGAGCTAATCAGTGGGGCCTGTTTCCTCCTCAAACACAGACAGACACGTTTCTACAGTTTATAGTTTTTGTACACTGTGACAAACCTCCAGGGACACAAAGGGAACTGAGCTCCTAGAGTTTATTAACTGTGGTGTTTACAGTATGTAGAGCAGACTGTGGACTTTAAAGGGTTAAAAGGGCACAGGTGGAGAGTTTGACTGAACTGTCTATTATGTGATCTCTGTCTGTTGTTTAAACAGCACGTTTTAACTGAACTCGTAACAGAACTTTTCAGGCCTTTAAAACCGGAGCGAACAAATATGTACGAAGAGGCGAAGGCCTCGATGGCAATCAAAGTTTCCTCCAGTAGAAAAATAAATACATGATTCCAAGAATGAAATCAAGTGTAGCATCAACATTTCAAAACAGTAATACATCTGAAGTATGCCATCCATTTTTAAAATGTTTTTTTACTGTATATAACTGAGACAAATTCATATCACAAGAAGTGATGTGGATAACCTTTAGATGATTGGGCGGTTCTGCACTGCAACCTCAGGGGCAAGGAAAAAAAAAAAAAAAAAAAAAATCAATCCCTTCATGTCCACCACTACCTCTTGGTCTGGCCGACCTCCAGCAGCCGCAATCAAGTCGCCATTCCGTCCTGTGTTGGGATCACATTACTAGAATACTCTGAGATGGACCAACAGATAGCTCCATTACTGTGTGAGTACAATTACCGCTCTCTGCTGTGCTGGGGGGGGGGGGGGGTTCAAAATAGGCAGAAGATTAAAGACTTCCTCCTGCCCCGGTGGAGAAGGAGCAGGGAATCAGTGGGCCAGATAAGTAGAAAATAAGAGACGGAAAGTTGGGTGAACACAGGAAGAAGATATTTCAATCAGTCAGTAATCAACGCTTTAGGTGATGAGCACACCTACCACACCAAGCTTGAACTTAACAGGAAAATAGGAAAATGTTCACAGACGCAGCACTCTAATGGAAATACCATCTGTCGGCACTGTACAGTATCAGACGACTGACTTCATTGCCAGCTATTAAAGAGCAAGAGATTAAATGTAGGGATACTATTTCAATAAATATTCCTCACTGAGGATATCCCTGAGCTTACATTAACTCTATGCTTGTGTGAAGACAGGCTGGTTAACTGGGCCTCCAGCCGGATTCAGGGCACACAGGGATTTAAGTGGCCTGAATGGATATAACAGCTATATAGTTAGCCTGAATGTAACCAGAGTGTGAACGGGTCAGAGCACAGAAGATATGAAGCCGTCTTTCCTTGACTGAAAAAGCAGGAAGTATGTTCCATTTTATGGGGGGGTTACAATCCCATAAAGGGTATGTTTAAGAGGAATGATGTTAGGAAGGCAGAGCTCGAGGAACAAGAGGGATCTGATCATAGAAACCAGAGTTGAAGGAGTAGCGAGTAAAGAGTATACTATAATGTTTATTAACTGTAACTTTTAACTTCTGGAAACAGGACATTTTGATTTGCTCCACTTTTACACCAGACTACTTCCACTAATAAAACATGCACATATTATATGCCACATTTCTACTTTTTGATTTGTTTTCCTGGTAAAATAAATCTCAAGGCCCTTTGTCCCTCTTAGCATGGACCATAAAAACCGCAGGACTGGTTCTCTTCCTGCATATATTCAGACTGGTTACCCACAACAACTAATCATTCAGACCTGGAGGGTGGAGAGGGACATAAAAACTTCCTGTCCTGGTTTTCACTCACTTAACTGCTGTTGTAATCCCCTCATAGAAGTCCTTAAGAACACTGGAGCCAGTGATCTGGAAACTAAATTACAAATGATGGTGGCATGAGTAAGAGTAGAGGGAGAGTCCCTGTGTGGTGCTTAGTGGTCATACTAACATTACGCCTGCAGGTTTCTGTATTAACTGTAACAACTATTGAAAAAAATCCAAATAAAAACCCTTAACTGTGCTTCAAATTGATTCTAAGTGTTTCCTATCCAGCTTCACTTTCAATGAACTGAAATTCAGACGCTCTGATGCAGGGAGATCAAGTTTGCCATTCTTTACATAAAGTCAACACCTGTTAAATCGTTGAAAATACAGCATAGTTGTTGAAGGATTGGTTTGTTATTGGCTTCTGCAGAACCTTGAACTTCTAAATGATTCCTTTCCTTGGGTCGACTGCCCTTTAAACAATATTTCACTATGCCATACAACAGCATTTTTCAGGATTCAAGAAGAAGAAACGGTCCATTAGGAAACCTGTTTGGTGGAAGCTTTGATAATAATAGTTGGGTTTCTGTAATGCATGTGGCCTTTACTGAGAAAAGACAGTCACTAAGTCCATAGATTCCTTACTTTGTTTCAGACTGAAAATGTTTAACATGGAATGCCAACTGAGCTCATCCTCATGTGGGACTTTCTTGGATAAGATTTTGGAATTTGCTAAAAACTGGTTGCCAGTGTTTAATCAGAATACAGAATACATTATCTTATCTGTGTATCAATGTCATTTTTTGTGTCTCTTTTAAAGCCCCCCCCCCCCCCACAACCAAAATCTTTACAATGTAAAGGCTACCTGAATGTAAGTTGTGTTCTTAATATTTGTTTTATTTCAGCACAACTTTTCACAGGATTATGCAAAGAAGGATCTCCTGGAGAAACATGTAAACCATCCACTGCTTTTCAGCACATCTTAAACCGCATGTAACACAAGGGAAAAAGGTCATAAAACAACAGTGCATATAAACATTTCGCAGGTTAACTCAGTCTTGACTCAAGACTGAAAGGTTAATAAATGAAAGCACAGGTTACCCATAATCATAAAATGACTGCGCAATAAAACCAAAATAAGAGTAAAAAACATTTTCCCAAAGAAACAGTCCTGAGCCCTCTTCACATGTATTTATTTCCTCTCAGATGAACGATGAGCTAAGTATGAACCACGAGTACAGCTAAGCCAAAAATGTCCCAATGTCAATTTTTGGTACAACATATCTGGTGTTAAAATAAATGCATAATGTTTTATTCCAGCTTACTACACAACAGATTTTACAAAGTCGGAGTTTCCCTTTAGGAAAAATGTTCCTAAAGGGAGAGGAAACATTGAAGAGCACCAGTCAACACTTGCCCTGGTCTGCTTGTAGACTGAAAAATTCATCAGATCACCCCAAAGGAAGTGGATGGAGTGATGAACATGCCCTCAGGTCACATTCCCTGCTGTTTTGCAGCACTAATGATATAGTTATGGCCCTGTAGGGCTTGGAGGTATTCTACACATCAAAACTATGCAGGCTGTGAGTGTTACTAATGTCAAAAATCCATCTCACTTTCCCCCTTGCCTTTGTTGTACTGATAGGCAATGAACTTGAAACATTAAACAGCCCAATGAAAAAGCATCAGCGGCGAAACATTAGCTTCTCATGTTCAGTTTATGACAAAAGGGCAAAAGGTCAATCTGACTGAGGGGACTCCCGACCATCCATCACTGGATTGTTCCACTGTTTGACACACTGCCCCCTCAGCATGATGGCCCTCAGGTCTCTGAGTTCAAGGTCAACACAAGTGTGATTAAACAGACAAGCAAAGAGGAATTTAGATTGAATGGGAAAACCTGACATAAGCTGATATCACCAGCATGACAGGTATACTTTGACCGAGCCCTTTGAAACCAGCCCTGAAATATTGTGTATTGGTAGCAGCAATGTTAATAAGTTTAAGTCTCCGTTTTACAGCATTTTATATGCACTAAAAACTCCCAGCTCATACTTTTTGTAATTACTGTGGGATTAGTATGTGGGCTTTTATTTGGTGCTTTGCAGATTTAAAGTTTCCAGATATCAACATTGAAACAAATTTGAGATAAAATATTTTGGACCATAAAAGAATTTACATCAAAATGATAAGCAGGTTTTAACGAAATGTTAAAGTATCTTAAAAAACTCAAACAAAAAGTAGCTAATGTGCAGATCTAATCACTTTTAACTCACACATCGTCTGCACCACCTGCTGCTGTTCTGAACAATTCCTCAGTAGAAACAACAAAGAATCCCATTAAAATCAACCAATATGAGCACTTACAGGGTTAACAGATCAAGTTATTTATCAATGGTTATCTAAAACCTTACTGAGTGCAGATGGACTTAATAAATACTGTCAGTGACGTTGCTCGAAGGGTCTTACAAGCTGGTGATCTTACATTTTTGTGCAATACACTTTGGGTACGTGATTGCTGCACAATTAATGGCGATGTAATTGTTACCACGATATGAGCGTTCACAGTGAATGCACTGCAAAAGTCTGAATTCATCACTATTTATTGGAGAAATAACTTTATGTTAATGAGCAATGTCTCCTTCCTCACTCAGCATGGTCACATTTCACATGTTGGCTGACGACCTGTTAACGGAAATTAGAGCAACACATAAGCTACCCTCGAGTACATCAGTGCACAACTAGTAAAAAAGTATTTTAGATTTGAGTTAAAGCTGATATGCACACTTTTTTTATAGATATGATTACATATTGTTTAAGAATAATCAGAAGTTTGATGAATCACTAATGATTCATCCAGCTCTAACTTAAGAGCAGTACATCACCATAACCCTCTTAAGAGTGAATACTTTTTAGACCCAGAGGTTCTGACTAAAACAGATTAGCCTGCATGTTTTCACAGATGTGAATCTGACAGTTTGCTTTGCATGAGAGACATTTCATTTCTCACAAAGCAGGCACAAAGGCACACTACACACCCAGCTCCTGGGACAGGATCCATCCCACTACCCCACCTTTGGGGTCCTTTGGGCTGCAGAGCAGATGAAAAGGTGAAAGGGTCTTAGCAGAAGAGCTCCTCATACATCTGGAGAAGTGGACTTTTCAAAGAGCCAGTCCCCAAAGATGGTCTGTGACCAGACACATAAACAGCACCTGTGGTAATCCCTGGCCTGTGTCCTACAGGCACCATGAGAGCTTCTTTAACCTTGTCAAGCCAGGTATTCAGTGAGATTTACTTCAAGGCCACAGAAACCACAGAAATGTTGGATTGTAAATCAGTTATCGGTGGTTACATGCTGGTTAACCCTTTAATTCATTGTTTTTTTCCCCTTGTCATGTTCTGACCGCCCTTTTGTTATTTCATGAACCACACAGCCGAATGAGGAATGTGTTGACTGAACATGAACACATGTGGGGAGAAAGTCTTTGTGCTACATGTGTCTTACATACCAGTGAGAGAAAACAAAGCTGTGGAGGGCGGCCTGTAAGCCAGCCTTTTTTTTTTTTCTTTACATGTGATGAGGAAAGCAGAGAAGGGGCTTTTGAATGGATGAGGGAGTTAGTGAGTCAGGTAACGAGCCTGCTGGAGCACTGAAGGAGAAACATCTCAACTTGAGTGGATACACAAGCAGTAACACAAGGTGCGTGTTGTAACAAAGGCGAGACCCACCGGATCCCAGCACCAACCAAGAGATGATCAGGAGACGAGAAGAAAACATTTCCCAGCTAAAAGAGGCCACTCTCTGTTTCCACAGAAAACATTAATAAAAGCTTCAAACACTCTCTCAACACAAGGAAATAAATAAGTAAAAGATATTTAAGTCTGTTGGTTTATCTCCACGCTTTTTGCTGTTACCTGAGAAGAATATATTCATGAACCTGTGCAGAAAAACATCTGAGTCTCCAAATGACAGAACTGAAACCATAACTACTACGGGTTTGATTTGATTCAAGCTGGAACATGAATGTGTTTTCAGGCTGACATAATAAATGGAGCCAGGCCTATCCGTGTATGGGAACTGCCCGATCATACTGGCAGAGAGCTGCTGTCACTACTACACAAACAGTTCGACATGAATACACCGCACAGTGTGTCTTCATTCAGCAGTTCATTTCAACATAGTGAGAAATAGATGCACTTTGTTTGAAGAACTCATCATCCAGCTGTCTGTGTCCAACATGTCCAGGGTTAATAAGAGTTAACCATCTCATTATTAAGGATACAGGGTGCCACTTTAAAAAAAATAAATATATATATATATTTAAAAAAATATATATGTGTGCATATTTTGAGATTCCCTTATAACTCTGAGGAACCCCTTTGGGGCCACAGTTAGGTTCACATTAGGTTTATTTGATTAAAAAAGGAAAATTGAGGCAGATATGGACGGTCCCCTCAGGATGGAATATAAAGCTTTAGTTATTCTTTCCAACTTATATTCTATCATCACCCTGTCACACTTCTAATTTGAAAACACTTTGATTTCAAGCACAAGCAAAACACTTCATATATTTTGTCAGCCTCGGGTGTTTCTGAGGTTGCGAATCAGCAAACAAAAGAAAGACATCCAAACACTCTAAAGAGACTGAGGGCTTTTTTCTATTGAATTTCATTCTAAATTTTTCCCTTTTCAATAAAACACTTTAAATATATAACAATTGATAGTGAAGCGTATGTGTGCCTTAAATCTTACAGACAGCTTCATTAGACATGAGATCTCTGTAAGGTAAAATCAGCAGATTAAGACCTTGACAGTCTCCACTGCCCTCCAATCCACTGGCCTGTCTTGTTAATGTCACTGGTATCACACAGACCACAGTGGATGGGGTAAGAAAACACCATAGTTATATTGACATAGTCATTAAAGTGCTTGTAAAAAATTTACAAGACTCAGTCAAAAGGTCCCGTGTTGTATGTATCCTGACCCTAAGAGTCAGGTTCAGCAGAGTCCCTGAGTCTTCAGGTCTCCAGGAAAACAAAGCCTGGATGAGAGGTCACCTCAGTACAGAGCAGATTAATCACAGAGGATATTAATCAGAGGACAGCACAGCAGGTGACAGCACAACATCCCAAAGCAAACGCCATTCTTCTTTCTGTCATACTCGGCTGTCTTTGAGTCAAGCTCTGAAGACATCTGATTTTCTAATTTGAATGTTGTTTTTCATTGCTGTCAGCTTTGTGACACTTTGTCAGCATGCTGGAGATGCTCGTTTTCCAGAATGATAGATTTGACTCAATGTAACATGAATTTGGCTGTTATTCCAACAGAGTTAGAAATGCTGGAAAACGACTCGTCACGTACAGTTTGTCCTCACACTGACCTGTATTGCATAGACTGATGGAAACTCAATTTGTGCCAAGTGTCAGCTCTGCAACACTGTAATGATGAGCACGTTAAGACATCGTGACAGGCATGCGTCTGTTTGTAGGAGCTCCAGCAGCACAGGTACTGCTCTGGTTTTCCCCTAACATCTGTCTGCACCACTTACTGCTGAAGATGATGTCACTCTCACCTAATCAGCAGAAATGAGAGCACAGCTGGCCCATGAAGACCAGGTTACACTTGCACAAATGAGGATGTCAAAAATATAGATATACAGTACAGAGACAAAGACATAGTGATGGACAATTCAATTTTGTACTGTCTATACACTGTTATCTCACTATCTGTCTCTGAGAAAACTCTGCAGACTGAGGAGCATTGTGTCCTTCTTTTGTTAATTGTTCACAGGCACCAGCACGTGCATGCTGCTATCGTTACTTAAATATGTTGTTATGATGTCACTGCAGAGATCACAATGAATCACGTTACTAAACATACTAGTAGTATAACAGAAGTGTGCATTATGCGATGCTAGTACATGTAACCATAATGACATCTGAATCATGCAACTGGCATGCAGTTTTGCAGAACATGGATGTCATTGTGTGGGTCCATGTTGTAAAGAAAAAAATATAATTTCTGCAGTTCCATGTTTGAATTTTTTCTCTCTTAGAGTCTTATTTCAACCAACTGCGGAAACAAAACTTTGCATATTTAGATTAGGTTTTTTTATTGTACACTTATGTTTGAGTTCATAGCAGTTTGACAGCTTTTATCTACTGAACAGAAGGTATTAGCCTTTATTTGTGGAGATAGATTTTTTTTGACTACATTCTCAACATTGCAAAAATATTTACATTGATTTGGTGTATGTGTTCTTTGACTCTTCATGTTCATCTTTGGAGAGATGTTGTTCTGCTCATTGTCAGCCACACAGACACACAAACTATGTTGTGTGTCAGGGGGACACTTTCTGATGAGGATGGCAGGGGTTCAATGCAGGCCACGAGTAAAGAAAGAAAGCATTTGGTCCCCAGAAACAAATCCCCAGGGCTGTCAAAGCATGAGCAGTCTGAAAAAAAAATGCGAGCAGTGAAGGGGAAAAACCTTACAAAGCCCAGATTTCAAAACAGATCAATCACATTACAGTAAACAAAAGCTTAACGGGTCGAACGGGTCCTGACAGACAGCGGCTGATGGAAGCGTAAAGGTGAGAGCAAAGTTCAGCCTCAGAAAAGCAAAGGAGAAAAAAGAAAGGAAACTCAACTAATTGAGCCTCTCCCTCTGGCTGTCCCATGTCTGATCTGCTCCATTTCTGTTAGTCATAACAGAGTTGTCACCTCAGGACCTGCATCAGTCAAGTTCAGCCAAACCAATAAAGATAAGCATCAGCACGGTCTTCACCAAGGAGGACGTTTATGAACATGTCAAGGGCTATTCATTTCAACTATCACAATATTCAATTAACCAAAGACCTATTCATTTCAACAGGCTGGGTGAATGTGGTTTCAAAGAACAACAAGGCTCTCTTTATTGAACAACTGGAGGGAGCTGTCATTGGCTTTAATTTATGACATTCATTTGTTTGGGACTGTTTACAAAAACACATCAACCTCACACAAAGACAAAACACAGGTGACTGAATGAAATCCAAACGTCATCGTCTGAAGAGAGCAAACCTTCCTGATGTTTGCCCCTACGCCACTGAATTACCGTAAATTCCGTACTATTGAGCGCACCTGGATATAAGCCGCACCGGCTAAAAATAAGTAAATAAATGTATTTGTACATATATAAGCCGCACTTGATTATAAGCCGCAGGTGTCCACGCTATAACAAGAGCTATTTACACAGACGTAGGCTACCGGTAACATCCGCAAATACTGTAGCGTCCGTACGGACGTTAAAGGACGACGAGAGCGTTCAAATAATAACTTTTAATAACCCGATCACTGTCGGCCGTGACCACGCCGTTTACAGCAGAGAGCAAAACCATAACTTGCCGTAACAATCCAACTCTCTCCCCCAGCGTTCTCTCATACAGCCACTCAACACGTTCTCGCTGGTGCATTCACTGACTCTCCACATAATCGGAATTATGAACACATTATCAACTACTGACTTTACAACATGAACCGTTACAATACGAAGCCTAGCCGACGGTGTCTGTAACACGGCTGATGAAAAAGATGACCGTAATATATTTCACAAGAAAAAGTCCATCCATTCACTGCCTCAGAATGACTTCATTACTCACTTCCTCAGTCTCTGTTGTCGCTGTCAGTGTCATCTTAACGTGCAGCAGCTCTGTTAGCTTCTTTGACAGCCAGGTCGATCGCCTTTAACTTGAAAGCTACATCATATGTATTTCTCCGTGTGTTTTCCATCATGAGGGTGCGTGCATGAAGCGCAAAATGACTGATATTAAGATCCGACGTGACGAAGTCAAATGTTTTTGCGGCAGAAGCTCATTGTCCCCCAAGAAAAATCCATGCATTAGCCGCACCGGAGTAGAAGCCGCAGTGTTCGAAGTGTGAGAAAAAAGTAGCGGCTTATAGTCCGGAATTTACGGTACATTGTTTTCATAAGATAAATAACTTGCTAAAAAACTAATACTCACAGTTGCAAACTATTTCCAAACACTTCACTCTGTAACAGAGTTTGCAGGCGTCAGCAGCCTGTAACATTACTATCGTGAAGTTACTGATAACTGTTCAGCTGCTACCTGCACGATGGCAGACAGAGTGAGAGGAAACACCAGTTCTAAATGATGCCAAAGCACTGCTTTTTTTTGCATCGCCTGAAAATAATCAACACAAAAATGTCAATGCTACTTTTTAGCTTTTGCTGTTTTCACAGTGCCAGCCTCCATCAGCATGTAAGGTGTAGTCTCTCTCCCCCCTGCACTTCTCCCTCTACACACCAACGACAGCGCCTCAGGGAACCCTTCTGAGAAACTTCTTCAGTCTGCAGACGACACCACCATCATCATCATCGGTCTCTTCCAGGACAGAGATGATGAGTCTTCTTACAGACGGGATGTTAAACAGTGCTGGGATAGCCATCACTAGCTCATTTATTTGCCCATGCACAGTAACACTGACGTCACACAGTGTGTCAGTGTGTTAGCAGTGGCTGCATGTGTTCCTGCTCTGTGGAGGTAAGGCAGGAGAATGTGTGGACAGGATGGGAATAAAGTGTGTGAGTGTTTTTGTCTCTCGCTGGTATGAAACAACATTGCATCACCTGGCATCTATTTTGTGGAACACAACCATATTAAGGCAGTTATACATGTCACAGCTGCAGCAGTTAAAACTGGCCTCCTGGCTCTCCCATGACTTCTTTAATGATGAATTACAATAATATGATCCTTTTTATGTGTCCCATGCGGCCTGTGGTTGCCAACTAAAGTCAGACCCTGCTATGAGACACCAATCTGCACAGGTTCAGGTCTGCACGCCTGCCAGCACTGAAGACACAGAGCCAAACTCATGCCAAGTTACTTCACTGAACCCTCAGCTGACCCTTTGTCTGCAGATCGCCGGAAAGTTTCTACCGGGATGTGCAGTTCAGCAAAACAAAAACACACAACACACATCACAAGGCAAAAATCTAGCATAGTCATAGCATGGCATAGTTTAAAGTGGCTTTATCTGTCCATTCAAATAATGCATCATCACAAACTTGTTGCTATTTTAGCTTTACAAAGTTTTACAGAATATATTAAATCATTGTTTTAATCCGGCCTACAGATACAGATACAGATTTACTATTTCGTTTGCACAATTAATGTTTTGTTTTATACCTAGTAAGCTCCTATTTCAGAGGAAAAAGTTGTTTCCTCTTTATGTCATTGTTTAATGTTTAACTGCAAATAGACAGCTACGAGAAAAATCCACATCAATGTTAAATATGGAAAATACTATATGATCTTTAGATTGACTGTTATTCTGAAGTTTGAGATAAAAAGTTAAAGATACCTTGTTAAAATCTAATCATGATTGATTACCAGCACAGGGGCCCATACATGATTTGCAAGCTATAGCTGTTATGTAAAGACTATAATAATAAAAACAGTAGAGCAGGTAATACCTGTGAACCCAATGCTCATTGTCATCATCAGCTTCTATTCAACACCCAAAGGCAGGTGTTTAACATTTGAGAGAATAGGCTCAATACAGTGTGTCAACACTTGAGTCGAAGTGGAACCCCAAACAGCATCGTTTAAAGGACATTTCCACATAAATCTGTCTTTGTGTCCTTCAGGCTTTAAAGTGTCTGCAGGCTTTTGTGGTGGCTGAGGGATTGAAGACACATTGAGAAGCATCACTACATGTACATCGTGGTCACTGAGGTAACGCTTTAGAAGTTTAAAAAGGCTTTTCTTTTATCCATCTTTAACATCAAACATTAGAGGAAGTTTGTCTGAACAGTATCAGCCCCCTCTATCTGCCATCTGGATCCAGTTGGCTTTCGAAGAGGAAGGAGTTTCTGGCCCAACATGTGGTCTGCACCTAGCCCTCTCCACTCGCCTTTGTTCACACAAAGCTAACCACAAGCTGTAACCCACTCCACACCCAGAACCAGAACGATGACCCTGTGCATATTCTAGGGAATGTTGCACCACGCACGTCATGGCATGTGGGCCTCTGTCTGGTTAAAGCTGGCTAATGGGCTCCAGATCAGCACTCACCAAGCACTAAGATCTAAGATCACATTTCATTAGATGCAGATGCCTGGTTATGGATCTGGCATTATATTGGTAATGACATCATGAGCAAACCTGCTCCAGGAGCACGAGTCCCTTCAGTGACACAAGGTTTTGCTTTTGATCTGGTTTGACTTGAGGGTTTGGTGATGGGACATGAGAGTTGTAGCCTAACAAAATTATCTCAAATGACGACAATGCTTCTTTTAGACTGTTACATAAAGTCAGCTGCAAAATTGCTGATGAAGATCAGAAAGAGAGCACACATTATACCGATTTTAAATCTCTGCATTTGCTACCCGTGTGTTTTACAATTTATTTAAAAAATTCTTCTATTGGTTTTTAAAGCTCTTTATGGTCTTGCTGAGACTTATTTATCCCATTTGTTTTGAACTTATGAGCCTACTAGAGCCCTCAGGTCTTCTGGAAGTGGTCTTTTTGTTGTTCCACATGTCCAAACTAAAACCTATGGTGAGGCATCTTTTTATTAAAATTCTCCCCGTCTGTGAAACAGTTTACCTGTGGACCTGAGGGCAGAACACTTTGTAAACAGTTTTAAAAGCAAACTCAAGACCTACCTTTTAAGTCTGGCTTTTAACTGAACCTCATTTTATCTGAATTCCATTTTTTTTTTTAAATTAAGGAATCAATGACAGCGTTTCCTCGGCCAGTCAGTACCTGCTTTAATCTCATTATTTTACCTTAGTTTTTGAATCTTGAGGTAGGGTGGGGAGGGAGTTGTGTTGCCGCTGTTTGATTTATTATGATGTAAAACACTTTGTGATGCATCGTTGTATGAAAAGTGCAATACAAATTAAGTTTGATTGAAACATTTAGTTTTGAGAAAGTAAATTAATGCCTGCTGGATTCCTGTAATACATTAAACAGTCTAAACACTAATTTCCTAATCCTAATTACAGAAACACCCTTTGACCCATCAAGGATGAATTCTACTCTAAAATGTTGAATGAAGGAAATGATGGAACAAAGTAAGGTAAGAGGGTCACCAGACACATGAGTATCCTTCCTCCTGAGAGACAGAGCTGTAATTCTTTCATTAATTAAGATACCTTTAGTGGACTTTGCATAATAATGGGATTTTTTTATAAGGTTGAACGACTGGAAGTCTTGGTCATTCAAAATGTCAAGGGTTCATCATTCTCAGAGCACGATTGCACTTCGATAATGGATCAGTTATCTGTCCGATGTGGACGTCAGAGAAAGGTCAAAGGGTCACCAGAGAAACATTTACGTCAACATTTTAGTGGGAATCAATAAGAGATCATGTTAATCCAATTTGATCTGTTTTTGATTGAATATTTTTAATGATGATGTAAAAATGAGAAGGCTGCCCATCATTGACACATTAGACTACAGAGAACAATGTTCATATATTCTTAATATTTATATATTATAACGCCAGAAAATCCTGCACACATTAACAAAGTTTACAAGTTAACATGAAAAATGCTTGCTCAGTTATGCACAGGAACTGACTAGCCGGTGAAACCAGCGAGTCTGAATCTCTCGCCCTCTAACACACTTGGGCAGGTATGCAGTGAATAAGAAAGTGACTGTCTTACAACTTTATTAAAGCAACCAAACTTAAGCACACATATCATTTTCGCTAACCAGGCACCATATTGAGCTGACACTTGTGCAAGCTAAAGCTAGCACACACTTGATTTGAGCCCACAATGCTATGTGGGCCAACATTAGCATACTTGTGCTACTACCTATACGTTGTAACTGGGTAATTTATAATGCATGAGCTAGTGAATGCTAATGTTAACCAAACTAGATCACCATCAATGGGGGAAGTTTTGTTCTTGTTCAGTTGAATTCTGACACAGACAGAGATAACTAATAACTCCACATTAAAATGATGAACAGCAAGAACATTTGAGATGAGATGAGATGAGATGAGATGAGATTCAACTTCATTGTCATTACACATATACAAGTATAGTGCAACGAAATGAGGTTTGGCATCTCACCAGAGATTTAGGGCTCTAGAGTCAATATGTGCAGTCATTTAACTCTTATTAAATCCTTGTGGATTTGAGATATCAATGCAACATTAGATTCATCCTCTTGGGAGCATAACTATGCTAAGACAATCACTTGAGCTTGACCTTATAGTAAACATGATTATGACAATAAACTCAGTCATTTGATTATAAATAACCCAACTCCAGTAATTGTAACAGCTCTGCTCAGATCCACCACCCATCATTATTTTGTCATGAATATATGATTCATGGAGCATCATCCGCATTAAATATCTTGCTGGTAGTTCTCTGATGTCTTTTGTGCGGTTTCTATGAACGGACATCTTTTTTGAACTTGGAAATTCAAGAACACTTCAATGTCAGTGATGGAATTTATACTTGAAAACATTTTTGAAAATGATACAGCTTTGTATGTGAACCGAGGCCTCTCTAAATTTGCTAAGTGGTCTCACACAGAAGGTCAGGGAGGTTAGTCAGCAATTTCCACTTCTGAAGAAAATGCTGGGTTTGCAGTAAGGTGAGTGGTCAGGTGAAAAGTATGGAGACACTCAGACACAGGAACACCTCTTTTAAACATCACAGAAGAATTCCTGGTGCAGCTAACAGCTGCTCTGCATACTGTGCTCCACAGATACCCATCTCTAAGGGTCAGAGGCTGCAGTAAGCTATTCCTGACATATGGGAGTCACACATCATAGCTCGATATGGAGGACTGGAAGGACGGAAGTATGGATTGAAAATGACAGCTACGCGGAATACAGTTATACCAGCAGACAATTTTTCCTGAAATCATTCAATTAATCTAAAGGACTAATACGAGTAATCATTTGTAGAACAAATGTTCACTACAGTTAATTCATATTTCTGTAACTCTGTCAATACGCATGCATTTTCTTTTTGAATGGGGTCAGAATTTTCTGGATCTCAACATTTTTGGAATATAAAAGTTTCATTAGAATCGACAATTAATAGTACATTAAATGTATTTTTACAACTGTTTAGACTCATTTAAAAAAAAGGTTCATGCACGAGTCTGACAAAATAGACTTCAAATGCATGTTAACTTGTCAGTCTGAGAAACCTGCATTATTGTTAAAGACCAGTAAGGGGAAGTCCCCTCATTGTAAAAATAGGTTAAATTGAATTCAGGACTAACAGAAAATGACTCAATTTCTCATTTGATTAATTACCACAATAAAAACGTCCTCATGAGTTTTTCGTCTGTAGTTCTAGTTTTGAGTCGAGCAAATAAAGCAAGGTGTTCATTTTGTAAGTCCTAGTTAAATTTAGAGCAAGGTAAACAGTTACAAAGCTGATGTTTAATAGGCTTGGATAGCCTCCTGGTTTGTATAAAGTAGGATACCATATGCCATTCAAATGACAGATTGAAGGTTGGTAACAATATATGGGCCAACAGCAAATTTGCACAATCATAATGGTTCTAAGGATTCAAGAAAAAAAATGCACTCCTTGCTGACTTTATCAACTGTTAAGCTAATCATTTAATCTCTTTGTTGGTTTTCCTATATACGTTGTCAGTCTGATAGAATCCATGTTTAATATACTGAGGCACAAAACCCACCTAGTAATATGTCTGATCTGTGTGTTGTGAGGTATTGGTTAACTCATGGGAAAAAGTCCCCACTGTGCCATTTCTAATCTGTGAAAATCTGCAGAAATCACAAATTCGAGCATGCCTGAATGGGGGCTTGACTTAACTCTGGAAACACAGAAAACACCAATAAGCACAAGAAGATTATCACAGCAGCATTACATAACCCTCGGACTACTCAGTGATATTCCACCAAAGTTTGGACAGGGCTTCAATGCTCTGCCATGTTCAGTCTCTCTCAGAAAACACACAATGGAAACTTTGAACAGGCTGCGTTCAATCACCAGACTGCTAGTCTCATCTGTCACCTCAGTGGTCTAATCCAAACTCTCGGCCAGTCTGACATCTCTGTTTGGCTCTCCTGTGTTGCTCTAACATACAGATGATAGCTATGAGACATGTGATAAAACCCAAACTGGAACATAAACAACGTGTGATGTTGTGGAATCCAGACGTGACACACTCGGGCGACTGGCTTGGCTCCAATCTCAGATCAATTTCAACAGGTCATGGATGGATTTATAACAACCATAGAAACAAGATGTAAGCCGAGAACATGTGCAGAGCTGTATAAACAGAGCTAATAAAACAAATAAAGTCCACATGCTAATCAGACAATAGATGTGCTGGTGAAAAGTTGGAACTAAGAATAAAAGCATTGGATGCTATGTAATAATGGTGAGCGAGGCTTGGCTTTCGCACTCACATGTGTTTCATGCAATCAAAGACATTTTATTATCAAGAATTAAACAGGAAGTCAAACATCTCTCCTTGGCAGATTCAATGAAATATCATAATCAATCGAATCCATTGATCCCGCTCTCTGTAAACAAGGAAGCTTCTTTCGGACATCAGAGCTGTATGTCTAGTCTTTAAGTCATCACCAGAGATGATTCCACTGATTTATCAAGCTTCAAACTGATTAACAGGATTTGCAATGTTTCATTAGTTTTAGACATGTATGCTGATAGTAAAATATTGATTAATAGCAGGATTATTACACATTTAAGGCTGTTAATGGTTGTACATTTCTTAAAGCAATTTACTTTACAAGTTTTTAATAAATGAAAACTCAGAATTGGATTTAAGTTCCAGGAATGTAAAAAGACTTCTGTTCATCTGAATAACAAATATTCTCCTTATTAGTATCTGTAATTAGTGTTTGTTATGCTTTGAGAAGTTGTTAAAGTAATTGGAGGGAAAAAGTAATCAGCTCTGGATGGCATCTAGTGAAAAAGAGCTGAAGCGTTATTGTTTCCTTGTGTTCTGGATTGAGACTTCACATCTGGCCAAACAAAGTTATCCACTCAGTCTACAAGTGGTTTTGGTTATAAGACGAAAAATAAAAAGAGACTTAGAGCAGCAGAGTTGGACTGAAGCTGCTGAGTGTTGCAGGAGAGGCTGCTGAGAGGTGGAAGAGTGTCATCTGGACACACATCTCTCTGAACAAATGATGTAATGAGCTCCAGCTGAGAGAGTCTGGCTTACACATCTGCTCTAGTGATTCATTGGTTCACAGTCTTCACAGGTGATGCTGCTCTGTAATTAAAGCCCATGCAAACCTGGTGGTATGGGGGATTCGCAATTAAGCTGAAGAAGAGTGATGTTTGACATTAGAAATGCATTTAAGAAGACATCAATAGTTTATGTTGCATAAAAGTCATGATTATTTATTTTTGATCAGTAGAAATCATTTTCGCAATAAAGGGCTTAATCATTTAAAACAGTAGATTTCTTACTAAAAAAACAGTGTCATATAGTTATTGAGTAATGAAAGCACGCAAACAATAGACGCTGTTGCTTTGTGCTAAATTGACACGATTAACTTTAAAAGCCTATAAAAACGTGGTTGACTGTCGCTTTTTTAAAAATGAAAACCGTGAGACTTTGAACCATTGTTAGGATATAATTGTGAAAGAAAGCACAGACTGCAGAGAGCGAGTCAAAATCCTGATAACTGAAACAATTATGCAATTTTACGTTGAATGCAGAATACAAAATGAGTCTACAACTTTATCGTGTGTCACAATTCTGCTCGTGAAAAAAAAAGAAAAAAAGCATGCGTGTATTCTAAACCAGCCGTGAAGTTTGAGCAGGTGTCACCTTACCTGTCTGCACCATCCCGGAGCCGGACTCGCCTCCGAAATCCACTGCCGCGTCCTCAGGTGAGGCGGAGGTCAACGATAAGAGCCCGGTGAGGCAAACTGTCCAATTCAACAGCCAGCAGAACATCTTCTCGTTTTAATTACACACCTGTCTAATTATGATTAAAAGACATAAAATCACAAAGAGCCAAACTGTGCTGCTGACTGAACATAAAACCAGCTCAAATGGGGTTTTCATTCGCCATAGGTGGAGTTGAATAGCATTGAGCTCACTCTTGACTTACACTTAGACACTGACTTGACTTCTCATCCTCTATTCACCTCGCCTCCTCCTCTTCCTCGTGCAGCAGCAGCAGCAGCAGCAGCAGCAGCCAGCTCTCTCCTCCTGCAGCTGCGTCATATCTTAAGGGTGCCAAAGGAGCCCAAACAGGCCCCACCCCTTTCTTCTAAAGTCAACCAATTAAAACCCCGCATGGCCACCGCCCGTTTTGTTTTGGGGCATGTCTGTAACTAATTCACGCATTTCTCAGTTCTAATTTGAAAGATTATTCAATTTTCGAGGCACCGAAGACGCGCGTGGACCCTTCATCAATACTGTACATACATATCAGTACTGCTCATACTGCAACATGCTGCAGGTAAATGACCCATGTAGAGTCGCATATTCAGCGCTTAAAATCCACTTACATTAAAGATTCCTATCACATGAAAGCTCAGTGTGAAAAAGCAGCATCGAATATATGTCACAGGTTAAGTACCGTTTACAAGTAGGCCAGTGTAAGTGCACACTGTTGGTGTTTGCATATTTTACTGGATTACAGTATTACACAAGCACATGCTACTGTAGGCATACTTCTCTACGCCTGCACTTTCTCTTTGACCATTAAAGCACAACAAAATCTGCAAAAAAACAAAACAACACTGCTGATGTTTCAATGTTTTAGTCCATAAAATACAAAAAAGACATTTGTACAATGTTTCTGGTTAGCTGGTTAATCTTAGTCATTTACAATGTTCCATTAAAAAACTCGGGAAAATGTTGAAACACTTTTTTATGTTCATGAGGATGTCACTTACTGTTTCTGTTTGCAGTGTGGAGGCCAGTTTGAGTAATGTTAACTGAAAACAGCTTCTTGCTCAGTGTATTAAAACTCCTATTACAGCAGGTACTCTGACTTCCTGCCACACTCCAAAGACACAACCTAGGTCATTTAGTGACTTTAAAATTGCCAGTGGGTGTGACTGTGAGCCCCCATGAGCCCAAAGGTAAAAGTGCTACAGATAATGGATGGATCAGAAAGCTACTAAAAGCCATGGAAGATACTAAAAAAAAAGAAAAAGAATTCACAGGCTAACCTTTTGTTGTTGAATTAATCAAGTATCTCTAACTTGAACTTCAGTAATGTTCTGCTGCTTTGCATGTATACTCATGGTCTTCGACCTACAGTGTTAAAAAAAATAAAAAAAATAAAAACAGTGACTGTATATGTTCCACAAACAGCTATCACACCCAAAAGTCTAATCACAATAGAGGGATCGACATCTGTTGAGTTCATAACCACACCTCTTTATTTAAGGACTTATATTCATACAAAATCTGTAGGTACAGTCCAAATGACTGTGGGAGAGACAGTCAAGCCAACAGATCAGGCAGCAAAGGATTCAACCACTCCAGAACTTCTTCTCCAAATAGAAAGTGTCTTTTGCCACGTTGGTTGTTCTGTGATAAAATGTTCAAACTTTGTTTACTTTTCTTTACCTGAAACAGTAACACTTTGATTTTTAGATCATCTGAAAATACAACCAGGAAACAAATACACATCATGGACTGAATGAAGTCAAATAATGCCTCTTTGTTTTTTTTGTTTTTTTTTTGCACATGCACATTTTCATTTCAGAACATGCAAACAGGACATGGCCAGAGGGGGCAGTCAGAGTCAAACTGTCAAAAAAAAAAAAAAACGCGGCAGGATGTTCAGTAAGGGCTGATTAGAGGTCTGAATAAGTACACTCACTCTTTTTCTTTTTTTTTAATTTACCCTAACGTTAAACACAAATCTCTTTTCCTGTATAGCAACTTCAACATGCCAACAATGTCATCAGCAGTCTATTATGTAGCACAGTCTTACATAATATATGGCATAGCCACACCCACCGTCCAGATTTCAAGTCAAAAATGTCTTCATTCAATTGATTCTTTAAATAGCTTTCACATTTATGAGACAACAGGGAGGAAAAAATAAAGCATAAAGATACAATCAGACTTGGATCAAATCTTATTTTGAAATAATTTACATGGTTATAAACTTTCTTAGAGTTAAGTCAAGAGAGACCTTTAACCAAGGAGCCACTTCTTCTGATCTTCTCTGTAACTTTAACTCTTCATTATTTCTTTAACAGAAATCCTCAATGCAGAGCCATAAATACTTGTTTTCACTTGCAACTTAATAACTTTTTTAAGACAGTTTAAAAACCATTACAGTTGTTTAAAAATAGAAGTTGACCAAAGTCTGAAAATAATACAGTTTTATACTTTGGGTGTTTCAATCTGGGTCGACGTCATGCAGTCAACCAACCAACCTTTAAAAATGCCCTGTGATTCACAAGTAGCTTTGTTATCATGTTGTGCCTGAATGTGTGTCATCTGTTAACTGTACATCATATAATACATTTACAATTTACACTTCTCCATACATTTTAAGTAAAATTTGGCAGTCACACTAAAGCCTGAATCTGGAGATTTCCCAGAGGGTAAAGCTACAGGGCAGATGAAGTGTCGTCTTGTTGCATAGCCCTACTTGAAGTCAACAGTCTGCAGCAACAACACAACTCTTTGTTGTACCTGTGAATTCACAAACAGGTAGCTTCACCTACAAACCGTTACACAACACTGCTCTCAGAGGACAGACATAAGGAAACCCATGACATTTGGAGATATATGGCAGAGAGGAAATGTCTTCTGAATGCATGTAGAGGCAAATGGTTCTGAATATGGATTGTTGATAGGAAATAAAAGAATGGCACTTTTCTCCACTCAGAGACCATTTCTACCAAGTAGCTGGCAGTATATTTGAAAGAGAAAGGCAAATTCTTACCACACATCCTTATAAGCACAGACACAATTTCTTTTGACAAGTACAAGACCCTGGCATGCACTACATTGCTTACTTTGGATCTCAGGTTCTGACTCACCTACAACAAGATTCAGTACGAAACTTTTTTTTTTTTGCATTCTGTTCATTTTACCAGATCCAAACTTTGTTCTTTATACTTTTACATACCCACATCCTATATTGAAGTCCATCTAACATGATACATCTTGGAAAACGAGGCACTTAGTATTCAGCCACATAACTTCATAAAAGAGATTTCTTGTCCCTATTTGCACTCTAAAATTTACATGTAGTACAATTTACAAAAACAAAGCTAATTATGATGAACTTTACCCTTAGCCTGTTAACTTTTGTCTTTTTGTCAAAATGGCAGAACATTAACTTGTTTTGCTCATGACTGTCCTGGTCAGAATGTGGTGATAATCTCAAAGTGATGGCTGAAAATTAAAAAAGAGGAACATATTTTGGTGTTAGCATCAATTTGATCAAGTTAAAATAAACACCATGAACACAATGAAACATATAAAAATAAAACTTGTGTTATGAGCAGCCATATCAATAGCATGAATGAAGCGTTCAGATCAGTCTGACACTAAGTAACTAGCTTCACATAGGAGATTTTGGCTTTTGTCTTCTGCTTCAACACTGATTTTACTGGCAAAGGCAAAATACTTCAGGGTCTTCACTTGTGCTATAATTTCAGTGCAAGTAAAGGGGGTAGAAAAAGTTATCAGTGTTTTTTTCCTTAAAGACTTTGTTGTATAAAAAAGAAGAGTAGGACTACTAATCTGGAATGATTTCTGATCCCCGTTTACAGCACGTTGCTCTGGCTCTTTATCCATTTTTCCTTCTGGATAAATCCTCTGTCTCTGATAAAATTCTCTGTCTTTGTATGTGCTCATTCTGACTCGAGCACATTAATGAGCTTTACCATTTTTGGCTTTGGCTAACATCTTTCTGCCATGTTAGCACCAATCATCTTCATCCCTCTCCCTGAGACTGCCTGTTCCTCGGCCCCCGGGCCCAGACGCAGAGTTGACCCCGAGGGTGAAGTGGTACCCATTGGGCACTGGCCCCGCCCGGCCCTGTATGGAGGGTGCAGTGACAGGTGTGGCTGCAGTTCCCTGTGAAGCTGAGGCTGTGGTGGAGGCAGTACTTCTGGCAGAGCGTCCCCCTTCAAAACTGCTCACAGTGTCCTGGAAGTCCTCAGAATCCCCCACCTGCTGAGAAGCAGCGTGCTGCCGCCGGTTTAAATTAGGGTCCGAACCAATGCGAGTGATCGGTAATTGGGACTCTATGCCCCCAAGTAAACGCTCATGCTCCGAAAGGCCACGGCTGAAGCGAGTCTGATGCCCTGTTGTAGAGGTGCTGGCACCTGATTGGAAAGGCGAGGAGTAGGCGGTCTTATAGGCCACAGCAGGGCGAGGTGTGAGGGGTGTCTGTGGGAGCTGCCTGCGACTGCGGCCTGGAGTGCTCGAACCAGAGGGAAGCATTACAGGGCCGGATTTACCCACAGTGCTACCATGCTGTAAAGAAAAGTCAAAAATATGTATAATATATTTTATTTGTCATAATCAGAAGTATATGCTCCAGTAAAATGATAATCCTTTCCTACACTGGAGATAATGAATTATTGAAGACCCCGTGAGAATCTTTTAGCTATAGCTGTCATGATGTATAATACTGAGTGTGGAGTCATAGGGTAACATAATGACAACACTGTTGTTACTGACTCCATTTTTACTACAAAAAAGGGGAAACACGTCTACAACCTTTACCAAGATTGCATCGTCCTAAGCTCGAGCTTAAGAAACTTATGTAAGTGACATATTGTAGCTCCGTAACATTTACTATCCTAATTCAATCTTGTGATTCGAGCTTCATGAATCTGTCTTTAAATCTTCCAATCCTTCAAATGAAAGCTAAATGTTTTATCTTTACAGTTAATGATTTTCCATGTCTTCTATGTACTTTCATTCAGGATATTCAGGACAAGCCCTGTGTTAATTATTCAGTCACTTATGACAGGTCATTTACCTGGCCCTCTCCGGGAGATGTGGACCGACTTGGACCTGCTGACTTGGCGTGACATTGCTCTGCGCTGCCATATCGCTCACAGGAGTAGTAGCGCTGCTTCTCTCCTGCTGACGAGTGATGCCTCCTCTCGTGAGGCCGGCTGCGGTCACGCTCTCTCGCTCGCTCTCTGGACAGACCTTCAGCTGAAGGGTCGGTGAACGAATCTTAAAGAGGGAAAGGTGAAGGGGGAAAAAAAATATTTGACTGTTAAAGCTGGTAGCAAGTTACCATTCTCGTTTATCGTTTGAATGTAGAAAACATGATATGGTTATTGAAATGTGCCTGTTTAGAAAAGTAAAGACCACCACCCGCTGAATAGCCTGTTGCTGTATGTATATTGAGATGAAAGGGAAACTATAAAGATCATAATTAAAAGCCAAATTCAGCTGACTCACTCACTTATAGTAAAACTAATGAAGCTACTCCTCACAGACAAATTGATGAGGTGATGATGTAAGCATCTTTTCTCTGGGGCTACACATAATCATGGTTTAGTGTTTTAAAGGCTTTAAAGGAGTAAAGCTCTGTAGTACAATGTTTTATTTTAGCCCTGGAATAAATCCAGTTCCGAGATCAAAAACATGATGACAGAAACCCAGATAGCTTTTCATTGTTCTGATGTGTTAGATCTGACAAGCTGTCACAAGTGATAATCTCCTTCACTCTTTTGCTTCTTTTTCGTCTAATGGAAACAAAAAGGGTTTCTGGATGTTCTGCTTTGTCACCATAGCGGGTCCATAAATCCCCATGCTGGGCCTGTCCACTGTGGCCTTTTATGTCCACAATAAAGTCCAGCTGCTGCCCTCCAGTGTCAACACAAAAACAGGCCAGTCACCAGCTCTCAGGCTCTGATCACTAACATACAAACCCTGATGGTAAAGAAAGACCATAAGCTGTTGGGCTTTGTGTTTGTCCATATTGGTGGTGCATTCATTTATGATCTAACATTTAATAGTAAGCTCAGAAAAATTGTCCTAAAACCCAACCAGTGGAAAAACAGAAAGCCAACATGGACAGTGATGAAACGGCAATATGAATGTGTCTGTTTCCTGTGATTTCAGTGTTTCTGATGATGCTTGGATGTATCTGAAATCTGAGATGTTTGAGCATCCTGGAAAGGCAAAAACGCTGATTAGCTTTCATGAATGGAAACAACAACCTTCAGAATAAATGGGTAAAACACAAGGATTTGTGCTGAGCACTCTAGTATTTAAATATAGTCTTCTTCTTCTACTTCAGAATATTTCACTTTTGGTGGCCTTCAGGTACATTTTCACCTAAAAACACTGGTTACGTTTATTTTTTATTTTACTTTCAGCTACCTCATGACTGGAATTGCAGGTATTTCATGGGTGACCCCCAAAGTTCAACTTGACCTCATCCCTGGCAAACAGCCAATGAGTCTGCTGCTGCACCCTGTGAGCGTGTCAAATGAATTAAAAGGGGAATTTACTGTACTGTGTGTGGGGGGGAGGGTGTGTGTGTGTGTGTGTGGGTGGTCATTGCATGTGAATATTTGTTATAAAAAAAAAGAAAAAAAATTGTATAGGTAAAAAAATGCTAAAAAGTCCTATTTTTGTTGGCACGTTCCCCTTTTTCATTTCGGAACACAGAAAAAAATCCTTTTTTTCCAGTTGTATTTTGCAGCTGCAAACCTGAGGTCCACTGACAAATCCAATATCTAGACCCCTATTTGAGAAGTCAGTCAAAATGTTAGAAATGTCACTGCAGAGGTCGACGGAAACAAAGGCAGCAAAAATAAAAAAAGAACAAAATCCCCAGTAAAGCAGATTTTCCTCTGAGAGCTAACAACTCTCTCTAATCAGATGTCTGACATGTACAAATCCTGGATGAAGCACAGCAGAAACTCTTTCACCTTCATAACCCGATCATGGAACTTTAATCCGACAAAGAATTTCTACAGCTACGTCAAGATATGGAAGTGATCCTACAAAGAAAGTCTGGCCCGCTATCGCTCTCTCTCATTATAAAATCATGCCAAGTTTCTTGGGGATTTTCTCTTCACTGTATAATATTAATTTGGACTAATCTCTCAGCAGCCTTAAATATGTCCCATTACTAGGCATTTTCATCACTCTTAAGCTCAATATGATGACAAATTCACAATAAAATGTCACATATTAAGATTTTATAAGTGCTGCAGAAGCAACTCTGAGCTCCCAGACCAGCGTTCATATCTTGGTCTACACACAGACTTGAACTGGCAACCCTCTGGTTCCCATAAGTCCTGCAGCCTATAACTGCTGTGCATCAACATACACTGTGTTTGTGACATCTTTTCTTTTATACCTGAGGAACTCAATCTCCTGTCGGTACTTGTTTTAATTTCCTATTTACATTTTTGTCCTCCTAATACTCCTGTGCCATTTCTCTGATTTCTTTTTACATTTTGTTCATGGGAGTCACTCTCATTTTTTTTTTTTAAAGGTTTATTTTTGGCCCTTTTGCCTTTATTGATAGGACAGTGGATAGAGTCAGAAACAGGGAGAGAGTGGGGAGAGACATGCGGGAAAGTGGCCACAGGCCAGACGTGAACCCGGGCTGCCGCTGCGCTATCGGCGCCACCCGGGAGTCACTCTCATTTTTAACGATCCATTCCTACAGTGTGGTGAATAGTATTACATTTTACCCACCTTAACCACACAGGTTTATTTCTGTCTTACCAACTGTGCTGGAGGGTTGAATTGAAGTAGCTCTATCCAGCGACTTCTGCTTCTTGTCTTTGTCCCTGCGTCGATGGCAGCGGTGGTGGTGGTGATGGTGGTGGGCTCTGTCCTGGCCCTGGAATTGGCCTGGCCCTGTTGTTGACTGGCCAGTCCGGTCCAGGTTATACTCCCTCAGCCCGCCCTCATGGTGATGCTGCTGTGTCAGCGAGGATGCTGAGCGTCTTATCGGACTGAGGTCGACAATCGGCTGAGAGGGGACAAAAAGAAAAGGTAAGGGGAGCAGACATAAGAAGAGAGGAGGGGGATCGATCTGGTGGTTTCACTTAAACCGCTTGTACTGGATTACAAGAATATCCACCACACACAAATGACACAACCAGTCGAGGGTAACCTTTGATCGTAAGATCAACCTTCCAACTGTTCTTCACCAGGCACAGATGTAAGAAAAGTTTGAGAAGAAAGAACAAAACTCGGACAGAAGTGAATTCTTACTTTTTCAAAACATACATATAATTCATAGGCTAGCAGTGGACTGTGCTAGTAAACAAAGAAGAGGTGGGGTCTAGACAAATTACCTTCATGGCATGATTTGATTCTTCGATATGCTTCTTTTTAACCATTACAAAGTCAACGTTCTAAAAACAGAAAGTTATTATTTGTATGAATGATTTTTCAATCATTCTTTTATTTTTCCTCTGAGGATTAAAACTCGGATAAATACTAAGAGGTCACTTACCCCACCTTATTCTTTTTTCTCTCTGAACAGCACAGCTATCAGGGGACAGACTGATGTGATCAGGAGCTGAAACAGCAGCTTAGCTACCACCACCCCCTGCTGGTGACTATTTGGTTTCCAAAAAAACAGTTCTTTGTACTGTACAGTATCACAACCTACTGTGATCTAAAAATGGATTACAATTTTCTTGAATTACTCTATCCCAGTCAGATTCAAGGTGGTGGTGCTGTTCCTCTCGTTCCTGTCCCACAGTCAACCCTGAAGCTACGGCCAGCTACAATATCACAACACAGCAGAACATATTCATATTTACTATGTCATATTTGATCCACTATGAAGTCTTAAAATCTTACACTTCAGTCATAATTCAAAGCAAAAATACCCCCCCCCCAAAAAAAAAAACGGCAGAAGTTTTATATATATATATATATATATATATATATATATATATATATATATACACACACACACACACACACACACACACACACACACACACTGTGAGACGTATAGTGATTAGCTTGTTTTTATGATTAGTAAGATTTTAAGACTGAGAAAAAAAATCAAATGACAGTTAAGGCTGGGTGGATTTTTGTGGTGAAAAGATTGTTATTTCAAAGCAAGAAAGCAGCAGTACTGACCCTGCCTTGTTTCACAATCACACACAAAGAAATACACACTGCTAAACTACAACACTACTCCATTATACTACATTACAACACTCAGATACACACAGTCACAATTCAGCAAAGTGTAGTACTGCACTGCTACAGTTAATGGCTGAAAGCAGGGGCAGAGCACTGGACTTACCCCAGGTACACATATAATCTTTAGTAAAAGATGAATTCAGGTATGTTTTTTTGACTAAACGTCTTTGTTGCATGTAATGTGTAATCACGTGAAATGACTAGTGTATAATGTAGATGTTGGAGTGTTACTTTGACCATGATGATGTGTGAACTCGGCACCAGGATGAGAGAAGAACATGAAGCCAAACACAGAAAGAGAAGAAGATAAAGGGTGGAGTGGACGAGGGGAGGAAAGAAGGAGGAGCAGAAGAGTTTGAAAGAGGTGGCACAACAGGTGGTACATACTGCCAGGTGGGTCCCAGGGGCGTGGCGTGGGTGGCTCCGCTGTCAGACAGCACACACAAGAGGGAGGTGGGCAAAACATTAGCAGTGGGTACCAAAATTAGGAGAAAGGGAAAACAGAGGTGGAGAGCTGAGACTGGAACAGGCTGATGATATTCTATATTTTCTACTCGTCAATGAAAAGGCCAAAACCAAAGCTTATTAACAACCCTAAGCGCCAACAATTGTATTCCTTGGTGCCAAACAGCACTATTTTTGAACAGGAAAAACATTTTTAATCCCTACTCATCAAATGGGATCGTGATCGATAGGTCTTCTGCTTCAGAACGTAACATACCTGGTTTCTCTTTAGCATCATTTTTTACACATGCAGATCTCTGCAGTCTGCCGAGCAATAAAACATTTGTAATTTACCAAACTAAAAACAAAAAAAATAAATCAAAATAAAATAAAATTCACAAGGATGATAAATAAAGTCCAGTGAGACTATTAAAACACTGGGGTAAGAAATAAAAAAGTTTAAAAAATAAAAGTGAGTATCACAGTGAAGCAGACCTTTGGTTTACCTTGTGAAAGGATCAGCGTTTGTTTAAAGGCTTATAATGACTTGTTTTGGTCGAGAAAAATAAGAAGCAAAGGAGTATTATATTAACTAATATAACTAATTTCCTCAAATTCTAAGAAGTGGTACTGAACATGTTTTATCTTAAAATGGACATCAAACCCCCATATCTGGTTCAAAGTTTGTTTCCTTTCAGATGCAGTCAGTACTGATTCAAACTCTAAATGTGTAACTATTTGTTATTGAAAATAGTCCCCATTTGTTCCTCTATTGTAAAGTAGGAGTTGGTTTCAGTCTTCTCATGGGATTTGATGACTGAAAGGAAAATAAAAGATAACAGCAGCCTCATCCCTTCAGAGAGAGGTGAGATCAAAATGCAACAGACACATCAGAAAAGCACATGTTAAGTGTTGTGGCAGAGAACAAAGTGACAGGGACACAGACAGACAGAGACAGACAAACAGTGAAGCTCAACAGACAAGATCAGACAGGAAGAACAGTCGAGGAAACAGCAACATGATGGACAGAAAATGTTCCTGACAGTACATCCATGTGCTGCGGGGTAGAGCAGCTCAAACAAAAGAGGAAAAGCGATCAACATTACAAACAGTTTCAACTATTACAATACTAACGGATTAATGCATTGACACAAAACTCAGCAGGTGTGAGATTAGAGCCTGTTGAAGGAGATTTCAAAGGAGTGAAATGATATAACTATGACTTTTCTTTCTTCTTCTTTTTTTTTTTTTTTTTAAGTCTGAGGCATTCAAAGGGTCAAGTATATAAAACACTTACTGTAATTCATCTGGGCTAAAGGTTCATAAGAACATGCCAAGATTGTTTCTAATTGATATTTCAATTAATTTAATTAGCTTCCTGATAATATACAGATAATGTAACCTACATTTTAAGTGTACGTGTACTCCACCTACAGTAGGGTCAAACAGGGGTTAGGAGTGACTCTATTGTGTGCGTATTCCTTACCTTTGGCATCATGTGTAGCATGAACCATAGGATGGCAAACTAAGCTTTTCATAAACATTGGAAGCCAAGAAGAACAGCTAGCTGGCGCTAGGTCACTGAGTGAAAACAGCCCTTACCTCTCTCAGGTTTACCATTCAGCACATTGTGTTATGCAGGTTACTTTATTTAGGTTTTTTAATCGTGGACAGTGTACTAAAACAACACTAATCTCAGAATAGAAAATATGTCCTGTATCAGATTTAGGTAACTACAGGAGCTTATTTCCCCCTGTTGTCTTTGGATGGTAATAATAAAATACAGATTGACCAGTCATGTTCGTACATACACATTGTTTCAGTCCTACTCCTGCAATATCATGTAAAAAAAAAAAAAACAATAAAATGAACAGCAACATGCTATAAATGTTGATATTTAGTGTAACTACTTCTTATTGTAACTAAAGTATGGTGAAAAATGATTCATTTTAGCTTGTAATGAGTTATACAGTTTTAAAACATCAAGCATGTCTGTATATTTGTGAATGATTAATAACTGAACATACAGCGGGCAGTCAGTGTAACTGCATCACCTGGACAGAGAGCTAAATTATGGCTTTTTTACAGGAGAAAACTTAATATGTTAGGGAAACATAAGGTTAAAAGTCACAGATAATGATGTGGATAACTCTGCTAGTTGTTCAGCAATTTTTTTAAATGTATAAATCAACAGATCTGTGTGGACCACTGTTCTATCTGTCCTAAATTACCTGCACAGTATAAAAAATAAATAAATAAATAAATAAAAGTATGACTGGTGAGGTCAGGGTTAGCAGAATGAACTGATGTGTACTGACAGAGAGCAGCTCTGCCTCATTAAGCTCACTCGCTTTCTCTCAGCACTGCACTGGCCTTTTTCAGCCCGATTCCAGTCTCTGTAAGCGCAGTCACCTGTTCACTGTCCGAATGAACCACTCTATATTTTGTATTTTTAACATTGCAGCAGCTCTTTGTTGTAATTATATCAAGGAATACACAATGGTATCCACAGTGTGTTCATTTGAAAAACATGCTGTAATCAAGACAAACCAATTCACAGATTATTTAAAACAAGATGTTTGGCACCATGAGCCATTGAGAGCTTACATAGTACTCAGCATTGAGGCGGGGCAGTGAAGCTGCTCTGCTGTGACCTTCCAGGCTCGGACAGCCATCTGAGTCAGAAATGTTCTCCACCTGTTTCAGTTCAACCAGTTCCTGAAAGAAGACGAAGCAGCATTATGTATGTGTGGCGGGAACAGAGATCAAACACAGAAACTTAGATGTGAACGAATATGAGTCACATTGTCTGTGTACCTGAGGTCGTGTTGAGTAGGGCACATCCTCTGACTGGCCTCTCTGTAGTTTCCTCCGGCCTTTAGGCCTCTGTGTGGCCTGAGATACATCGCCAGACTGGGAATGTTTTATCCCACTCCTCTGGTTCAGTCTGCATGCAAACATATAGGAGTTCTTACTGTAAATGTGGCAGCTCATACAAAAAGAAAAATACACAATATGAGACTTTCTCAGAACCAAGGATAGTGTGGGATTTCATAACAAGATTTCCACACCAGCCTTTCTATCTGTTCACTACACTGACTCCCTGCTGTCACTGTAAGAACCCTGCAGGAGCTCACACTCCTCCCTGGTGAAATGAAATCCCCAAAGTCGAGTCACTGCACATCTCCCACTGCAGTCTGACACATATTTTCAGACAACACGAGTTGCCCCATCTTAAATGGCTTACTAACTTAGTTCTTGAAATAAAATACTCACATCAAAGCCCTAAAGCTTTAAAAATGATGTTTCAATTGTTGGTTTGGACAGGGTGGATTTAGACTTGTTGATGATATTCAAAAGACATTTAGCTCCAGCTCCTTATGTTTACTAAGTATTGGAATAAATCATTATGTTTGAACTCATATGCTCAAGTTGTCTTGGGTACAATAATGTAAAAAATGACAAGGTGATAGAACTGGAATGGTGACTTCATGCTTGTGTGGTACATTATGTTAAATAAAAGTAGTAGAAATTATGACGTATGTAACAAAAATGAGAGGGTGGTGTTGTGTTCAATGTCCAGGCTTTTTCCCCCTGAATCACCAACCTTTAGGAATTTTGAATCATGTATTTTGTAATGTATTCAAATAATATATTCATGAAATATAATGATGCATATTGCCTCGTTCTAAATTATTATAATATTAATGAAACAAGGGTGTCAACCTTGTACATGTACTACTGTGTTTCCATCGTATAGGAAAGAGAAAAGAGAAAACAGTGTCTCACATTGTGTCCCTTGTTGTGGAGGTGGTGGCAGAGGTCGCAGGGATGGTGGTTGAGGGAAGAGTCACTAGCTTCACTTCAGGCTCCGGCTGGGTCGTGGGAGGTTGTTTGGGGCTGGGAACTGGAGGTTCAACTTCCAGTATGTGAGTGAGCGGCAGCACAGGACGGAATAATGCTCCCAGTTTACTCTGCAGGGGGGATCAATACCATGACACTGAATGTATAAACACTCAAACAGAACAAGAACTAATTAGTTAGCAGTAGGTCAAATGGGCATGTGTTTAATCAATAAAGGAAAAATTGATCAAAATCACACAAAATCCTGAACAAGAAACAATGACAATTTTAGTTCATTCAATAAACGGGCTTGGTACAAGGACATTCTAATCAATCAATAGCCAACCTTGCACTTAGAAAGCTGGAGTTGGTAAATTAATAGAACATTGGATAAAGATGCTTAAACATATTATTTGTCCATTAACTGACCTCATTTCAGCATTCAAAACCTTGTGACAAGAGTCAAATAATTAGCTGTAAACTGTAAAATAAAACACCTGATACATGTGTCCCGAGCACAAATCATGGTCAGTCAAGAAAAGTAATGTATGGACTTTATGATCCCAGAAACATGTAAAACATTTCCTGCTCAATAAACCCTCAACGTGGCGTACCTTCGGTCCCCCTGAAGTGTTCTGCTCCTGGAGTCTTTTGGCACGGTTCTGTTTATAGTAGTCAAAGATCATCAGCGCTGCGTAGACTTTCCCCACAGTAAGCTCATTGTCTGGAGGGAGAGAGAGGAGGAGAAACAAGTCCTCAATGTGGCCAGCAGATGGCACCACATGAACAACAAAGTTCTTATCAGAGACTTGCTTTGTCATGTGAACCAGAACGTTTGAAAAGTCCCACATTGTACAAAACCATCTCCTTAAGTTGTTTATATCTTGTATATTATAAAACTTTGTTTTCGGCTAATGCTTAAAGTAATTGTTAGGGAAAATAAATTCACAATCAACGTCTGAACACCATAAAGATTTGTTCTCTTTACAAGTCTTTATATAAGTCCTTAATTAATGCTTTAACCTGCATGACGTTTCTCTAAAGCTGATAGACCTTTGACTGAACGTTTCCCCTTAATAAAGTCATCATTTTTGTTTTATAATAATGAAAAAAGGAATTATCTGCCTTAAATTAAAAAGCTTAAATATTTCTCTAAGGATTGTGAAACTGCCATCTCATGAGGCCCAAACTAAGTAAAGCATATTACCATTATGATGCATATAATACAACTTCATTATGGTGACTACGTATAGCTTTTAATGGACTGTTTCAGATGTGTTCTGTACTAAAAAATCGTGTTTTAAATTTAAAAAATCAAAAAGAAATATCTTCCTCCCCTCATTGTTTTCTCATTTCTGGCTCTAAATCTCCTCCATACAAAGATAGACCACGCAGAGCCAAGAACAAAAAGGTAATTTAAGATACAGGAAGAAGTTAAGTAACATGCAAAGATTTGGGTCTCAGTAAAGCCCAATTAAAACTCTGGCTCACATTTCGGAGGTGTCACCAGCAGGTCAACAGTCTTCTGAGGCAGGCTTGGCCACACTCGTTTTATCTCTCTCTTCAGGTCAGCATCGCACAAATGCTGTGCCAGGACCCCTGGAGACACGCCCACAAAAAATATGTCACATCAAATCTGCAGCACAGCGATCACTGCCTTTCACATTAACATCTGAGCTGTCAGTCAGGCTGCAGGGGGACTCTGGATTTTGTAGTTTAAGTCTCTTACCAGATGCCAGTTTAATCTCCAGGGCTGTGCGGATCAGAGCCATCAGTGTGGAGGTGAAGTGCACAGTGCTGTCTTCAGCAATGGGCATATTCATTCTCACCAATCGCTGAGAGGGAAGAATCAAAGAGTAGAGGCCGTGAACCAGGAACATACAATCAACAGCTCAGTGAAAGGTGTGATGGAAAGGACTACTATATCAACTGTTTTAATAAAAAGTAATGACTTTCATAAAACCTAAAGATATTTAACGACAATGTAAATAAACAACTTCAAATCCTCGCAGGAGCTAACAAGGGTTCATTTTTTAAAGCTAACAACCCGACACAGATGATTGCAGTGAGCTCAGTGCTCTTATGTCTGTAGCTGTTGCTATGAGACTACTTTATATCCAGCACAAGCAGAGCACACGTCTGTGAAAAGCTAACTATGAGAACTTATGAGTCTAAGCTTTGTAAGTTTTGAAAACTCTTTGAAGTTTAGCTCTCACATACTGCAGCTTGATTCTCGAAATAATGAATATAAAAAGTATGAGGATCAATCCATCACACTGTGACGTCTATCTTATATAAACTCATAAAACTCATACATTTTTTAGGCTCTATTTTCTCCAATGTGAGGATTCTTTTTTATATGTACAGTTTCTCTACAGTATATGTAGTGTTAATAAACAGCTTTGGTTTTTGGACAGTTTTCTGACAAATCAAACTATTTCACATTTTTCTTTACTTCCTTCAAACATTTGGTTTTTGAATATTTATGTTTTAATTTGACATTTACTGTCAGTCCATTTTTAGTAATATATATACAATTGTATCAGAGATAACATCAAGCATAGGCCTTAATGAATCAATCCGTATTTCTATAGTAGCCTAAGACACTTAGAATGAACAACAAAGTAAGAAGTGATCAAAATGAATTCACACATTAAAGGCCATAAAGATCACGGCTACAAAGGCATTATTTACACACACACATGCCTGTTTGAATTAGCAGAGGGATGGCAGAAGAAAGGATAAGAATATAAATGAAGAAGCATGAGTTTCAAGCATCAGTGACATTTGTTAGAAAGGGAAATGTGTATGTGATGGCTCCCTTTTTCTTCAAGACAAGATAAGGAAAAGACAAGTTATATTCACTCTGGGAGCAAGACAATACAGAGTGAAAGATGGAGAGATGAGAGGCAGTGAACAGGAGCAGAAGGAAGAGGAGGAGGAGGAGGAGGAGGAGGAGGAGGAGTAGTGTGTTTGTGTGTGTGTGTGTGTGTGTGTGTGTGTGTGTGTGTGTGTGTGTGTGGGGTGGGGGTGGGGGTTTAGCCTCCTCAACTGGAAAGCATCTACGGGTGTAGTGCCTTGCAACTTTTCTAAGAAACAGGGAGCAGGGGAAGCTGCAGACCTGAACACCAGACAAATAAAGGAACACATCATCAAAAAGCACATTATGCAAAAGACATATGCTCGCAGACAAAGACTTAACACACACTCCTGGATAAGTACACACAGTGATGTGAGAGGAAGGCGAGGAGAAGAGGCAAATCCCTGGAGAGGGTGAAAGAAAGATCATTCAAAGGAGCGAGTGAAGCTTAGCTTGAAGACAGAACATTCAAATGGATATGAGACGCTAACAGGGTCAGTGGGGACTAGCAGAGGAAGGTATGATCACACTAAGAGAGGTTAACAAGGAGTTTAATCAATTAATATAAAGTGGGAGAGTGTATAACAGAAAAATAGAGATATGGAGAAAGTGCTCTGCTGCTCTTTAAAGTGCCTTTGTTTGTCATCCTTCTCTGTTGTTTCACAGAACATGGAGTTATATTTGGAGATGTGACCACCTCAGACCTAGACATTTACAACTGGGGCAGGGCTGTTCTAAATGTGATTCAATTGGACAGCTTTGCTTCCACTGGAAATGCTCCCATTAAGTCTGCATCCCTCTCTGCTAAAAGTAAGCAGATGGCTCAGGGACGACCTGAGAAGTGTTGAGTTGTGTTCTCGTCTTACACATCCAAAGTTTACAAGTCTGACACACAGCCGTGGGATAAAGCCAGAAGCTGAAGAGAAGATGTGATTTTGAATATGCCATAGAAAAGGTCCTGATCAGCAGCTCAGTCCAGATAGCCTAAATAAATCTCTTCTTCCTCTGCCAAAATCGTACAGCTAACATCACAGACATTTCTGAGAACTGTTTTTGAGTCTGGTTTTGTGTTATTTTGCCACTGAGAAGCAGAAGAATGACAAATCACATAATTAGCAAACAGAAAACAAATGTAATTTTTCTGTCGAGTTTCTACTCCCTGCTATGTATTATTTTAAAATGTATTCCCTTTAAATCTGTTTTTGGACTCCCCTTGCACCTTTAGAGATCGAGGTTCTGATACAAACCTCTTTGACCAGGAAAGAAACGATATGCCAGGCTGAACCTCGGCACAGTGGTGCTTAATGCAAATATCAGAATGAAAACACGTTTATTCTCTGATATCATGTTCCGTCGGTGCAGGGAGAGCAGAGAGAAAATTACCTGCTTGTAAACCTTGTACATTTCCCGGTGTCGTGTTTAAAAGATGATTGTGGTAGATTTATTTTACCTTTGGGGCATAATCCTGTGAGGCATCAAAGTCTGTGTAAAATGTAAAGACATTTATCCAGACCTGCCTGTAGTGTAATAAAACAACACGTTTCATCTTAAAAGTTGTAATACAGCATGGATCTAAAAGATGTCCACATTGTGCCCACTGTCATAAAAGATGAGTCTGGTTCAGGAGAACTTTGTGCACTCTTCCTCTGAGCTGGATGCTTTATACGTGAACTACATGAACCACTGATGGTAGAGTGGTGCTTGGCAGACTTTTACCCCAAAGGTTTGTGATGACTATTTTGACTCCAGAAGTTGTACGGTAGACCATGAATTTATTTAGCTGCTAGAAGTTCCACTATATTTATGAGCCTTTCCCCAACTTTTTCATCCATCATTTGCTCCGAGGCAGGACTCTCTGCAAACAGCTGTCTGCTGCAGCAAAACAGGGTTCATTAGATCCCTGAGTGGGCTGTAAAACCCAAACTATCAACAGATGTCATTTTGATTTCCTTTTTTTCTTGCGTGAAGCACTTTGAATTGTCTTGTTGTTGAAATGTGCTATACTGCATAAATAAAATTGCCTTGTCTTTTTGTCTTACTCAGATGACTTTCAGTATATGTCACGTAAGTATGTTGTGGTTTGTTTTAGCCCTCTTATATGTGGTCTTTTGTCATTGTTACAAAGCCCTGAGGTAGATGAAAAAATGTCCAACAAACACTCAAATACACAACAGTAACAGAGTTTCACAGATAAACAGAAAGAACAACGCAACAGCAGGACAGATGTTGCCAACTGTGAGACATTGACACAAGGCTGAAGATGTTTGACAGGTGGAAGCAGGGAACCAGCATTGAGATGAAAACAGGAGGGGAGAGTCATTCTACCTTATAGGCCACTCGAGGGGGACATTTCTTTCCCAAACCTAGCGGAGGGGACATGTCACGAAGCATCTCGTACATGTCGCGGTAATTCATGCGGCCGCTTCCCAGGGAAAAGATGGTAGGAGGCCATGAAGAAGGAATGAAGATTTCCCAGATGGAGGAGGTTTGGTGGTAAAAGGGATGTGGGAAGTTACATCAAAACGGAAAGTGGTCAAATCCAAAACAAAGAGAGAATGGGAAGGGAAAAGGGAGGAAAACACAGAAATCCTTGTTAATAAGATTTCCAGGATATCATGATCTGGAATGCCATCCTTGTCAGATTAAAGGATCCAGGGATGGATCCCAGGGGAGGAAACGGGGGGAGGGGGCTCCAGAGGATTCAGGCTTACTCCACTGCAAATCTTTCTAGTGAGAAAACGATACCCATCCCCAGTTAGCTCAGAAAGAGGCTCTGAAGAGTTTGTAACTTGAAACTAGATTAACTCAAAATGTTCAAAATGTGTAATAAATATTAAAAAATCCACCAAGTGTAATGTTTCAAAAAAACATGCGGCGATAAATATCCTTGCTGCCTTTGAAACATGTTATTATTGTGTTTTATTGTGATTTGTATTAGTTGCATTGTTGTTCTATAATGCTTTAATGTGGTTTTACTTAATGTCATTTAGTTTTCCTATGTATCATTTTGAATTGGCTCTCCATATGAAATGCATGTTTTCTCTAAGTAGCAGCTACAAACCTTTCAGAGCCTTTTTTTTGGGGGGGGGGGGGGGGGGGGGGGCAATGTCACTGCCAAGAGAGAGATTTACAGGTGAGTATCCCTTTAAGATGCCCTCTTTTTAGCAGTAACCAAAGTGGAAACAAAGCACACAATGCTCTGCTTACTACCTGGTTCATGAATAGAAGCAGGAGAATATCTAAGATGTGGCATCTGATGCCTTTTGTTTGAGCCTCACTTGTGGCATTGTTTCCTGCACTTGCCATGGTTACCTGCCAGCTGGTTAGTCGAGGATCGATGTGTGTTTGTATGCATGTGTGGTCGGGGTCATTGTCTACCACCGCAGGGAATGACAACACACATTTTACAGTCCAAAACCATCACGGCCCCCTTTGGAAACAAAAAGGGCTGTGTGGTAGTGCAAACCTTATAAGCCACCCTGTTTGGGCACTTCTTCCCAGGCCCAGGGGGGGCGAGATAAAACGCAACAATTTGTACATATCCTGATAGCAAATCCTCCCGCTGAAAAAGACAAGACATGTTCAAGAGGTTAGGTCACAGATCCTTTAAAACATTTATAATCTATTCTTTATCTGACATCAGTAGACTGGAAATAAACATATGTGTAGACATATTTAAAAAGTAGCACTACACACAAAAAAGTTTACTCAATAGAGATTAGACCTGTCAGGATTTTGTGAATATTAAAGTCAACAGCTGTTCTTTCATTTTGATATATTTTTTTAATTAAAAAAGTTGAAGATCCTTTTACCATTGAGTTGCCTGCAGAGGTTAAAACTATTTTTGAAAGCCCTCTTCAAACCTTGAGAATAGAATACATGACTACTCAATCATGTTCCTCCGATTGTTTTACAGCAGTTGATCTCACAGACTGAATTTAATATTTACTCCACTTTGTGAGTAGCAAAAGCAAACAAGACCGTTAACAACAGCATTAGCTCGTTCTATAAAGCTATTTTAAAACCAGACCTGCTGTGTCAGGGTACATGCAGGTATCAGAGGAGCTAATTAACAGCATGCTGAAACAGCCATTGTTCTAAACATTTTTTATTGCAAAAAGAAGCTGTTTAGGAAAGTAGGATGATATGTTGGTTTCATCAAAAACACCATTCACACCTGTCCACAACACGTCAGTACAGGTATGCCTAAATTTGTCTCTGTTGAAATTTCCCTCCAGGAACTTTAAGTAGCTAGTGTTTTATATCTTAAAAAAGAGTTTTAATAACTAAAATGTAAAGATTTAAACTGGTTTATGTGGTTTGTCTTTCAATGCCAAATACTTGAAGTGATTACTGTGTTACTGTAAAGTTTTAGATCTATGATGCTGATCCAAATACAAATACATACACATAATGTTACCATGTTGTCCATACTAAACCTTAACGCCATGAGACATTACAACAAAGCATGGAGCAAAGTTAAAGGACATGATCACCCAGGCAGCTCGTTCAAGGACCTGCCCACTTGGAAGCTCATTCAAATCTCCCTGCGACTGCAAAGAGAGCTAGCCAATTGGAGGAAAGTGGGCACATGGGGATTGGGCCTTAAAGCAGGAGAGAGCAGGGGGTACAAGCAGCTGAAATTAAACTTAGCGTAAGTTCAGTGAGAAAGACTTTAAGTGATCCACAGTTCAGGTCTTCATCATTCACCCTAACACACGCTATCACATTTCCGCTGTCATTCTCGAGCTGTCAGTTTGAGCCGTCTGTGGGCTAATCACCTGTCCTGTCAGCAGACCTCATCTAACCAACGGCGTTCCTCCCTCGTTTTCAGCCTATCATCGTTCAGCTCTCCATTAAATATGATCATTTCTCCTTCCTAGTTCTTTCATGCTGGCGTTCGTGCGCCCCTCCACCTCCCCATCACCCCCATCTCCAGTAACAGAGTCAACTTCCATCAACTCTTCTCCAACTTGGTCTCATCAAATCATCAGTCCTCCACCACCAGGGTCTGGACTCCATGGAGGGGATCTATCCTAATGACGAGCAGAACTGCATCTCCAAACGCATCATCCACCCCATAGACTCCAAGCGCCAAAGTTTCTATCTCATCATCATTGTAATAAATAATTTTCTTAAGATCACGTGTCTCTCCTTATTGAAATGAACCGTTTCAGGCAGAGGCTGAAATAAGGGATTTTTCTGATGGCAGTATGAGATAAATAAGAAGGTTTATGAGCTACACATCTTGAAATGCTACTCTATAGGTGCTTTTAGACTGTTATAGTTAGAGGCGAAAGTCAGAATAATAGTGTCCTTTGACTGGTCTCTTTTTATTATAAATTGTCTGAAAACAATTGGCTCTAAATATATACTTGCTGCAACCAGAAATAAAAATGAATTAAAGCAGACTAAAATATGTTCCATATTTCTGAAGGCACTTACCTGGAGCATTTCATTTAAATTCATGGAAATAAATAAAAATTCCTCCCCGGTAAGGTCTGTCAGGAGCTGGAAATTTCATATTTCTCATCATGCACCTTTCCTGGAGTCCTGACTCACTGACAGGCTCCTGCAAAGCCTTCTTTCAAACTTAATGAGGCTTGCATAATCGGAGACAGATTACGCCTCACTCTGGCTCTCTCAGAATTTCTATTTTGATTTAGTTCAGTTAAACCGTGTCGTTTTAAGGAGCAGAACGGGCGCTGTCATAGACTTGTATTCCCAAATCGACACATACCAAAGGTTGCTCTTCATGGACCGCCAAGTGGAACGTTGGATTTTCATGCATCTCTCCGACTAAGAGAGGGCTCGACCGCAGCATAAGCCAACTGTGGGTTCCGGTTTAATGTCATTCACCCAAATTCATCGCTAAGATGGGATTTTCCCTCGCACAGTCATCCAGCTGGAGCTCAGAAACCATTGGCGTTCCCTGTTTCCCCATCCATCGCGTTGAGATGGAAGTTGGATAACCTGTGGGAGTCTATACTGTAGCTGCTGTACAGGTCAAAGAACAGCAGGAAGACTTACCAGGCAGCAGGGTCATATTCTCCCCACACACGGATGAATTCATCGAGGTGATGAGGCCCCAGGATGGAGGCATCTCTGGTCAGATACTCAAAGTTGTCCATGATGACAGCAACAAAGAGGTTCAACATCTAGTGAATGAAAACAAAGGTTAATAGATTAAATCAACACAGAGTAATAATATAACAAGAAAAATATAAAAAAAGAAATTCTCCAAAATATCCTTTTTTTTATTGAAATATAACCCAAATGTAATGTTTGTAGATCTATTTAAAGTTGTTCGTTAACTTGATGACTTTAAGTTAAGTTCTTGTGTCTCAGCTTTGGCAAAGCTGTTTTATTGCTGTTTGCAACAATTGAGGCACATGTATTCATGCATTTAATAAATATATAAATAAATAGTATAAAGACAGAGGTAAGACTTAAAAAACATGAACTGTTTTCCCTCGACTTGAAGGATTCAATCACATGAACAGCCGCCCCTCTTTCCATTCATTCTCACTTTAAGAGACAGAATCATCAAAGCAGTGCTTTGTGTTACTATCATCAAACAGGGTCTCCCTAAACCAGAAAGGAGCAAACTGTGAGCCTAAGTCCATTTCAATTAGGCGAGACCAGCAGGTGAATGTGTGACCATCAGGAAGATAAGACTTTGCAGTTAGGGACTGCCGAGCAATCTAACATTGAAAGGCGTACAGAGCAGATATCATCACAATTACACATTTGAGGTTATTTATACATTTAGTTTTTCTGTGGTTTGTCACATTTCTGTATTTACTCTGGATCTTTTTATCTTAATTGTATTTAAGATTTAATCCATATCTGTTACTCTATACTAATATTTTGGTTTGTTTGAGTGATTGTAAAATAATGACCTTTTGATTCTTGAAAGCTTAGAATCTGGGCATGTACAACTGTAATGAACTTTAAGAAAGTATAAGCGAGTAGATGCTGGGCTAAATTTAGACCTATGAGACTTAAGTAAAATGTGTGTCAGTGAGAACAAAGTATGAGACCAGATGGAAAAAGAATCTCTGTTTTCATGGTACTGACCAGGAAGGAGCAGAGGAAGATGAAGGAGACAAAGTAGAAGTAGGCAAAGTCACTGCCACACTCTTTCCCCACAGTTCCTGAGAGTGAATCACACCGTCGGTTACTCAGACATGCTAACATGATCTCATGCCACGCCTCTCCTGTCGCACTCCTGAAACACACAAATCACAAGAATGGGACACACACACACAAACACACGGGAACATAAACTGAACATTAACAATGCTCAACATCATCAAAAACAGGGCTTAGTGTCATCAGTAGGTATTTGATGTTTTTTGAGCCAGGATTACCTGAAGAGAAGGGTCAAGGCCTGGAAAAAGGTCTGGAAGTTGTTGTGGTGATGAATTGCTGTGTCCTCATTCAGCTCAATGTTTCCAAACACCTGAGGCGGCAGGAGAACAGCTGGTGTTTATCACACGCCAAAACTCAAATTAAAAGCTCTGCTCTACTCTATTGTTATGAAGAACTTAATGTGACACAGAGACAACAACAAAGTTCTGAGAAACCCCTTAATGACACAGTTTAACAGGGGCTGTAGTTCAGTCTGGAAGGATGTGGCTTGGGAATTGTAGGGTCGCCGATTCAAGCCCCGGTGTGAATCAAATCTGGAATTTGGTTTGGTAGCTGGAGAGGTGCAAGTTCACTTTCTGAACACTGCCAGGGTGCCCTTGAGCAAGGCACTTAACCCCCCCACCAGCCAAGTAGGGGGGTTAAGTGCTGTGGGCAGTCCCCCTCATTCTGACATCGTTCCATGAGTGCATGTGTGTATATTTCATTCTGTGTGTGTATGTGTGTGTGTGTGTGTGTGTGTGTGTGTGTGTGTGTGTGTGTGTGTGTGTGTGTGTGAGTGTGTGTGTGTGTGTGTATAGCGTGTTCAACATCAGACAGTAAACATCAGTTTTTATACTCTTAGCATATTTTGTCATTACGAAGCCAGAAACCTTTGTTCATAGGAAATAGCTCTATGTTTCGAGGGATGTTATATATCACAATCTGTTGTTTATCCGCCCAGTATTATCCGTCAACATCTATTTCAGATGATGTTGGTATCAGTTTATGACTGTCTGACATGCAGCTATGTAATGACTTTCATTGATATACACCAATGGTTAAGGAAAAGATACTTGAGTCAAAGAGAAGAAGTTTCAATCTGATGATTTGTCCTCTGCAGAGCAACCTCTTCACTGTGACATCACATTGCTTCAGTTGTTGTTATTTTCACCATTAGACAAGACAACATGATATCAACTTGCATTGGTTATCCAATGTGCATAATCTTCAGGCTATGAACAGGAAAAATGCATACCATGCATCCCTAATTTCCTGTTTTTTTCGGTGTACTTATTAAAGTGGGCAGGGCTCTACAGGAAATTGTGATGTCACATCTGTGCAGCAATCACAATTTTGCAACTTTTGAATTTAAATCTGATGACAGCTCGTGGGTTGTTGAGCTGCTATATTTTAACTATAGAATAGATTTGATCTTTTTTTTTTTATGTTATTATCACTCAGGTAATGTGTAGGACTTGTCTTCCTGAAATAAAATGGAGAGAAAGACCAGACATGAAAAACGTATGGATCTTGTGATGACCTACTGTGATCAAAGTAAAAACAACCAGAGGTCTCTTTTGAAATATTTATCTTCCCCTTTGCATATTCCTCCTGCTGGCCTATAAATACAGGCTATCACCTATCACTGACTGAAGTCCACATGGTCATGTGACAGCTCACCTGCATCCCAATGATGGCATAAATGAAGAACAGCATTGCAATGAGCAGACAGACGTAAGGCAAAGCCTGAAAACAGAGACATAAAACAGATTATGTTAGACCAGGTTTCTACACTTGTACTTCTCTCTGTATAACACTAACACTTACATATACCCAAACAAATCCCATTCAACACAAAAGACTGTCTCCCTCGTAAGATTTTACAGTCTTATTTAAGAACTCCAGAAGCCAACCTGACCAGCATGATCGATTCTTTTTAACCAGCTATTTGTATCGCTGAGGGGAGGAGGAGAACATACTGTATGTTGTAATTAAATAGCCACCTTTTAACACTCTGCAGATACTGTCCATTTTCATTGGACTTAAAAGCTCTCACCACTGACATTAAACCAGCCATAAATTCCCTCAGCTGGAGCGCAGCGCTCCACTTTTAACTCAACTCGTCCTGGGGGATTTAGAGAGCAAAGCAGCATTGTGTGAAAATCTGAACTGCTGTCTGCTGAGAGCTGCTGTGTTTAGTTTAAACAGAATAAGTCTGCAGTGGGACTCTGCTCGCTTTTCGGTCTTTTACTCCACAATTGGACTTTTAATAAAACTATAAATCCACCATTTTGTAATATTCAGCTCTTAATCTCTGTTGAGATAAGCAACACCTTCACTTCTGAAAGAAGAAAATCTTTCATTTCTGCAAAACACTTTTTGTTAGTTGTCGGCGTTATTTAAGTGTCCTCTGGGAAATCTGGGATGCTGTGTGTCCAAACTCACCTTGAAAGACTGAACAAAGGTCCACAGCAGGATGCGGATGGTGTAGCCCTGCCGCAGCAGCTTGATGAGCCGAGCAGCTCGGAAAAGTCTCAAGAAACTCAGGTTGATCATCTTGTCCTGGGAGAGAAAAACAGAAATTCTGTGAGATATCTGAATAAAACTAGAAACAGTGGGATTGTTGAAGAAATACCTGACGCAATCTTAAAGGCTTATAATGTCACTTTACAAAGCAGATTTTCAGATAACACCAACAGCTCTTTTCCAAGCTCCCAGAACAGAAAGTTCTGGATTATTAGCATTAATGTCTGTGTTTTCTTTCTACTTTAAAGATTCCATTGTGAAAGTGATAGAGACTTGGATTTATCATTTAAATATAGGAATACATATACATACAGTATATAGCTATTCATATTGTTGTACTCGTCTTAGTTTAAGTCTAAGTTTAGTTGAAGTCTTATTCATCTTAGTTGCAATTCAAAGACAATCCATTGGCTCTTCATTGAATTAAATTACACTTGTGAAAATGTTTCTTTGCAGCGTAAAATTTAACCATACTGTAGCTCTTTTGCAACTAAACTAGCCGGTAATGATTGTGTTACAGTTTAATAGGTATTACATCATATCACATAGAAGATTCAGTAGGTGGACTTTGAGAGAGAAAAAAAAGACGCTGACAGGGGGGATTGACATAATCATCAGCAGACAAGAAAAGCCACTTACCGTCTAGAGGTGTCACATGTGACAGAAGCAGCAGAGTGAGGGCACAGGCGCCAGAAGAGACACAGCAGAAGAGGGAAAGAGAAAAAAAAAAAAAAGAACAACAACAGGGAAGGAAGGCCAGAGAGACAAGAGAAAGTAAAAGAAAGCTAATGATCGCAGGAAAAGAAAGTCACACAAATAGAGAGGCTTGACTTTGCAACACAGAAAGCGACAATAATGAGCCCCAGTCATCGACGCAGTCGCATCCTTTTGTCCTTTTCTCAGCTCTGTTCATTTGACAGAGAAAACTTTAAATCAAGTCTTGCTCCCCATGTAACCTTGTGGATTCTTTAGTTTTGTGCATTGATTCCAGTTGTTTTCACTCGGTTTGTCTACTAAGATTTCGAGTTGATATCAGAGGTCTGTGAGGGAGCAGCATTGCACAACATCTATAGTACAATTAGGTGTAGCATTACACACAAAAAACATGCACAGGAGTAAATTATATTATTTTAAACTGTTTATCAAAAGCAGCAGAAAAGAAGCTTTAAGTTCTTTTCAATGATCAGTCTTAGATAAAAAGCAGTTCTGTGGTAACTGCATTCATCTGTCAAAACTATTTCAATAAAGCCTTCTCTGAGGATCTTACAATGATACAGACAGTATTTCTCTTCCTGTAAAATGATTCAGATGTCTGATGTGTCACCCTGTACTCAGGGGTGTTCACTAATTTAGACCAATTAAAAAGCTTTGTCCAAGCTAACAATCCAATCAAACGCATCCTCATGGAACGTCCCATTTCTATCTTGTGATTGGTTCTATCCCATTGTAGGTGGGAATAACACAGCACTTTGATACTTTCGGCATTCTGTGTCGTGTGGACTTTAAGTCAATTGGCGTGCTGCGTTAGGGTGCAACTAGTACAGCAGTTGATGCACTAAAGCATAAATCATATCATGACACATTAGATACACTCATGATAGTATGGCTCTTACCTTAACCTCTGTGACCACGATGTCTGTGATGCTTCCAAGTACAGTCACAAAGTCAAAAACATTCCAGGCGGCTTTCAGGTAGTTCTAAAACACAGACGATTGGAGAGTTTTTGTTTTGCTGTTGCTTTATGTGTTCTTGACTCTTCATTGGTAAAGTATTTGTAAAACATTTGATGCCGTTGTTTCAGCTTTTGCAGCACTTTTCCCCACGTTGTGTTCACGTTTTGAGCATTTTTCTGATTCCCACACGTTTCTCTGAATGCAAATTGCTTCAATCACAGCAGGTCAGTTGTCCGGGTGGGACACCGTGCTACCCACTAAACAATTTATCTGTAGTCCAAAGCCACAGAGTTTTATATTACCTATTGTGATAGAGTCAGTCATTGAGTCAGTATGGTGCAAATCAAATTAGACATCTTTGTAAAAAAAAATAAATAAAAGTGAATAGAACTTATACAGGAACTAACATGCGCAAACGTGTTTAAATTTCAATTAGGCATTTAGTTTGATTTTATTTGAGATGTTAAACTGCAGGTGAACATAAAAACATTCCCATAGCTTGTCAACATGCTTAAAAAAAAGGAAAATAGAACATAAATCTATATGTGCATAAACACTGCAGATGCACAAATGCTGACACAGTCCCGCGCATAAATGTTGAGCTGCTGTGTAAAGTCTGGATCTCTCGTCAGACCGGTCAATCATTCAGCTCCTGAGGCCCTACAGCTGCAGACTGAAGAAATGCAGCAGCCGAGTGTTTATACCAGCAGATGCGAGCCCATCCGTCTGGGCTTAACAGCTAAACAGGTGGAGGCAAGTGGTGTGTGAGAAAAGCCATTTAATAAATGGGCCTGGTAAATGGAACGAAGCCAGAGATGAAATGCCTCGCTGCAGGCCAGACGGCTCGGCACCATGTTGGGGGAGATTTATTCCTCCTGAGCACTCTTCCATTCTTCCCTTCTTTTTGTTACTTGTCTCCCGTCCTTGAGCTTCAATTTAAGAATTTAACTCTTTTTCTTGACTGCCCTGAGACACTCCATACATCCTCTGGTGCACACTTTTATGTGCCTTTACACAAATTAAATCACCAGAAATCCTTCTACATTTGTCTAAATCTGGCCATATATAGGATTCTTGGTCAGAAACACTCTGTAAGTCTGTAAATACTAACAAGAAAAGTCTTGTTTAACATTTACAAGCAAATCTTTTCATAAACTGAGCATTAGAAGCACACTGAGAGCAATGTGATGAGGAAGCTGCTGTCAGGCACATTTTTGTCTGCTCAGCATATCAAAGGAAAGATTTCCACCTCACTTGTGTAAACAGAGACAATGCAACAGTGAATAATTGTGTGGTGTTTGCAGAGTACAGAGCAGCATATGGTCTTCACAGCTCACCAGTGGACCGAAGGCAATAATTTTGAGGATGCACTCCAGTGTGAAGAGGGCTGTGAAGAGGATGTTCAAGTATTTCAGCATGGACTCGTACAGGTCTGGAGCTCCGTAGAACTGAAGACAGAAGACAAGACAAACACTGAATATATAAGGTGAAAGATATGCAAAATAAACACAACATGTATACAAACAGCTGCATTCTTTACCCCATGTATTGCACATTCAGCCTCTTCCATCATGAATACATGTGATAACCGTACAATACTGAACACTTGTAAATGCAGCATGGCAGACAGGTTATATTTGATTGCTTGTATGCACTCTAGTACGATGGTTAAAAGGTCAACAGGTTTTGTAAATCCCATTTATGTATATATTTTGTCCTCTCCACTCTCAGTAGGAACTTTGAGTTCCCACAGTGGGAACTCCAATTTTGTTTCATTACACTTCTCTGACATTACGTCTGAAACTTTGGCTGTGTAAATAATGGACGTAGCCTTTAGTCCGGCATACTTTTTTTTCTGCAGACAGGAGTGATCATATTAGGACGAGAGGTTGGTGATGAAGAATTATCAAAGTTACACAATCCCCTCTCCTGGCTCCTTCATTAGCACTGGCCTATAATAACCACAGTTTTCTGACCAGAGTTTATTAATCACATAAAAGAAGTTCAGAGAGCTTGTGGAACAAAGCAAACATACCACCCGCTCACTATTTTACAATAACCTGTCTCTCTATGGGGAACAGTCAGCAACAATCCTGACTCCTATTCACTCTCTGATAGATATAAACAATTATGATGAACAGATAATGAGTTCAGTAATGAGTTTACTGAACACAGTAAACCTGAGACATATGTATGTTAGGCCAGCCAGGGCCATTAAACCAAGGCTTGGCTTAAATGATGTCTTCTTGTTCTTCATTAAACATATACAAAAGCTTTTCAAACTGTCTCTTGAAATACTTGTTATACATTGTGGTCACAATATGACAAGGATAGTAAGATTAGAAATATTGAATTATGTAAATTAAACCACAAAGAGCAGGCAGATAGCGCTTCTCTCCGGCACCAGCCGGTATAATTACTCAAACAGGCAGTTGAATTCCTCCAAGATTTTCTCTTAAGGCACATGAATGCAGGAACACGAGCACTCTTCTCTGATCGCAGAAAGTACTGTTTGGTGGCACAGGGGTGTGCTGGTGGTGGTGATTCACTTTTAATTGCCAATCATGTCTCAAGGCTAGACCAGTGGGGAGCTGTATCTCTGCCTTTAGAACTAAATTATTTAATGGTACAGATTCATGGTAGAAGCTTCTGAAATGGACTTTAATCTTTCAGCAGTTTGCTGTTCGAGAGAATTTCAGAAGTTTCACTGAGCAAAAATGTTTTTTTTTATTTTCTTGCTGAGAGGTAAGTGAGAGGATATGGCACTTTGCCTCATTAGCAGGAAGAATCACTGACCTTCATCATGAGCACGACTGTGTTGAGGGCGATTAGAGTCATAATGGCATACTCAAAGGGAGGCGACACCACAAACTTCCACATCTTGTACTGGAAGGACTGCTTGTTCTCTGGCATGTATCTCGTTAGCGGCTTAGCGTTGATGGCAAAGTCAATACAAGCCCTCTGTGAGACGAAAAGACAGAACAAAAACAGACATTGCATTAATCCTCTTTGTTACACCTTTCATCACAAATGGGAAAAAAGTGCTGGAAAAAACTCATATTGAAAAAAAAAGAAAGACAGCTGGCTCACCACAAGAGGATTTCCTGGGCCTTTCTTAATATTAAAAGATAAGACAACAAATGGAAGCTCTCTGATATCTAACTAATACTCAACAAAAACAGCATGATTTTAACGAAGTCTCTATGAAGTGGATATGAAGAGAGCTGAGAAAACAGCCACCCTCATCTTCTTTTTGAGTACTTTGTTCTGTCATGTCGGATCTAATTTGTCTTGCAGTGATGTGTAGAAGTGGATCAGCATGTGCTATGCTTACTTAATGAATTAAACATGTGTGATAAAAGAGACAAACACTACCAGAAACAACAGAAATAATCAGCATGTGTTATTGTAGCATGAAGGGGAGGGGGTCATTATTGTCCGGGAGAAAAAAACAAACAAGAAATTGCATCATTTTCACCACTCTCAAACCTCATTTTTCTCCAGACTGCACTCCGACATGGCCTTGTCTCCCTGTTCCTGGAAAGTGATGATGATCAAAGCCACAAAAATGTTGACAAAGAAGAAGGGGAACACCACAAAGTAGACCACATAGAAGATGGAGGTCTCCATGCGGAAGCCTGGATTGGGGCCCTGGTCCTCGTAGGTGGCATCCACAGAGTGCTTCAGGACCCTTTTTGGAGGAAAAAAAGGATTTGTCATATTATTTCAACAAAACATATTTCTTAAATGGTGGAGTTTGGATGTCCCTTCATCTGACTTTCTGCATATACATCCTGTGAACCATCAATTGTTGGCACTTTTGTTTAAAATAACAGTTGAAACTACTCCTTCACTGAGATGACCTGTATCTGAAGACAACTGTCAAATCAGCACACCTCTAACTTTAACCAAGATAAGTCCCCCAAATAACTTGGAAGCAAGATTTATGAAATATATAATAAAATCACCTGTCTTAAAACATCCAGGAAACCTGTTCCAAAATATTAATTCATCCTGTCTGTTGAGGTTTCTTTCAATCCTCACACTCGACATCTCTGAATAAATGAAGGGATGAGTCACAATCAGGAGCCTTGTGAGCCCTAAATAATTAGAGGCATGGATGAGTTGTCGGACAGTTCCATGTTGTATAGAAGCTTAAGGCCTTCCTCACTTCCACCTCTGCCTGTTTCTAGACTGATGGAAAGTGAGATGGAGATAGGATTTTAAATATGGCGACCACTTAACGTAACAGACTACGTCTGTGTTTCATACAGTCTATGGGAATAAAACACAGGTCTACAGACACTGTGCTGTAGGGTCAATGCACAGTCACATGACTAACTTTGTAATCATACAGTCCTACTGAGCTGCCTAATAGGATGGGGGAAAAAATGCTGCTTGGAAGGCATAAAGTTGGAAGTCTAAACACTCCCTGCCATCCATCACTGGACCTCAGCGTCGGTTCGTTGATAGCCAGAGGCAGGCTTGAAAACAGAGTATGATTAGAAGGACTCCATAATCATAAATTCTCATTGAGTCTGAGAGGCGCTTGTATCAAGCGTGTCTAGTCACATCAGCTCCTCTCGTCCCTCACAGTTATTGACTTTTGTGCTTCTTTTGGTTGAATTTGTTATTTATGTTGAGTACTCTTTGTTGACGTTTTAACTTGCCTTAATTGCAACGTGTGTCGCTGATGGCAGAAAAGGAAAAGAGTCGTAACATTGGTCATCATAGTGATGAAGAGAGGAGAGTAAAAACCATATAGGTATCCCAAATCATAAACTGTCATTTGTATGTAAAATGCATTTGAAAATATTCACTTGTTATAATTGTGCTGTCACTTTCTGTTTTGGATAGTGTGATATTAGATGACCATGACAAGCTTGGTAAATTTTACAATTTGCTTTCATCTTCGAGTAAGAATGAGGAATGAAATGAGCAAACAGCCATCAGCTGTTCCTGACAGAGATGATGATGATGATAAATTTGCAGTGCGGCTTGAGCTCAGGCACAGAGCGGGACACTGAAGCCTTCGATGCAAAGAGCCTTGATTACATCTTTAAACAATCCACAGTAATTAAGCCTGGGAGAAATAAGCTGCTGCATCGACTCACTATCATTACATTTCCACTATGTTGCCACCATGTCTGCATACGTCATATCTGCAGATTTGAACAATGTTTCACCGCTGAATTGTATCCACTCCTAAACTCATCTGTGCACTGTCATTGGTTGGGGGAAACACACCAGCTCCCCGCTGAGAAACATCCCGAGTCAACCACAACAACACAAAGCCTCTAGATCCAGGCAGGGGACATGGGCTCACCACACATGTATGTTGGCCAATAAGTGATGAGTGAGCAGCATTACTCTTGCATAAGTCTAAATTTCAACTTTAAAGTGTCATCAAACGTGTTAAAAAGTGGCAGAAATGAAGTCATATGGAGGTTTTTCTGACTTACATTGGCCAGCCTTCTCCAGTGGAGACAGTGAAGAGCGTTAAAAAGGCCCAGAGAACGTTGTCGTAGTGAAACTCGTATTTCTTCCATTCTCTGGGCTTAGCTGCTACGTCATCCTTGTCGTAGTCCAAAAACTGACCCCTAAGGCAGACAGGATGGGAGACAGAATCCAGTGAAATCACAATGTATGATGTAAAGTCTCAATCAGAAGTCTGTGAACGTATCTTTAGTTTTAGTTTAGTTTGATGTTTTATTTCAAACATGTAAAAGGAATAACAAAAAAACAAATCTTTGACGTAGACATTGGAAATAAAGCTTCATGACAAAGACATTGAGGTTTAAGAAGGCTTTGTTTGGATGGTGTACCTGCAGTCTTTCTCCAGACTCTTGGACTCGTCGGTGCAGTAGAAGAATTTGCCCTTAAAGAGCTGCACAGCGATAACAGCGAAGATGAACATGAAGAGGATGTAGACGATGAGGATGTTCAGAACATTCTTCAGAGAGTTCACAACACAGTCGAACACCGCCTGGAAAATATCAACACACACAAGAGTCTGATTTTATTTTAGCTTCAATCGCCAAATTGGTACCAACTTTATTTTAACGCAAGAAAATGTGATGAGTAGATAAATTCAGAAAGTAAAAATCAGGTTGTGAAATACATGAAAACTACTACTAATGCAGTAATTCATATTTTCTTTATGTTACAGGAAGCCCATTTTGTGTTTCCCATACAACAGACCTATATTGAACTGTGATGAACAAAACCACCACACAATGTTGTAACATATAAAGCCAGATTAGAATGAAGAATATGCATGCACTAAAAAAAGTTTGTTGAATTTGTCTTTCTTTTCAGACTTGAGGATAGACTCCTGCACTCTGTCTTACATGCAAAAAAACATTTGATTGTTTTGCAAGTTAGACTGTGCAAGAGTTTACCTTTAGTGGAAAAGTGGTTAGTGCCTGCGCCCCATGTACAGAGACTGTAGTCCAGGTTCGATTTCAGTCCTTTGGCTTCCTTCCGCATGTCATTCCCCACTCCCTCTGTCCCTGATCTCAGACTCTATCCACTGTCCTGTCTCTACATTCAAAGGCACACAAAGTACACAAGTAGTACACAAAGTGCCACCCCTGTTTACATAATTTAGATGACTGAAGAAAAGCCAATGAAGGAGGTACCGTAAATTCCGGACTATAAGCCGCTACTTTTTTCTCACACTTCGAGCACTGCGGCTTCTACTCCGTTGCGGCTAATGCATGGATTTTTTATGGGGGACAATGAGCTTCTGCCGCAAAAACATTTGACTTCGTCACGTCGGATCTTAATATCAGTCATTTTGCGCTTCATGCACGCACCCTCATGATGGAAAACACACGGAGAAATACATATGATGCAGCTTTCAAGTTAAAGGCGATCGACCTGGCTGTCAAAGAAGCTAACAGAGCTGCTGCACGTTAAGATGACACTGACAGCGACAACAGAGACTGAGGAAGTGAGTAATGAAGTCATTCTGAGGCAGTGAATGGATGGACTTTTTCTTGTGAAATATATTACGGTCATCTTTTTCATCAGCCGTGTTACAGACACCGTCGGCTAGGCTTCGTATTGTAACGGTTCATGTTGTAAAGTCAGTAGTTGATAATGAATTCATAATTCCGATTATGTGGAGAGTCAGTGAATGCACCAGCGAGAACGTGTTGAGTGGCTGTATGAGAGAACGCTGGGGGAGAGAGTTGGATTGTTACGGCAAGTTATGTGTTGCTCTCTGCTGTAAACGGCGTGGTCACGGCCGACAGTGATCGGGTTATTAAAAGTTATTATTTGAACGCTCTCGTTGTCCTTTAACGTCCGTATGGACGCTACAGTATTTGCGGATGTTACCGGTAGCCTACGTCTGTGTAAATAGCTCTTGTTATAGCGTGGACACCTGCGGCTTATAATCAAGTGCGGCTTATATATGTACAAATACATTTATTTACTTATTTTTAGCCGGTGCGGCTTATATCCAGGTGCGCTCAATAGTACGGAATTTACGGTAGTTGTCTCCAGACTCAGGTTAACTGTCAACAAGGCAGCACACACGAGGTGCAATAAAAAGCTCCCTCAGTTCAGTCGGAGTCCTTTGTGAAAGCATCTGACCGCGACATGTAGCAAACCCCAGTTAGCCCCACTGTATAAAGTCTTCAGCAACTCTAAGCAGCATCACAATAACATTCACATGTATTTTAGGCAATATAACACCTAATTTAGACTTTTAATTATGTCTCAAATCTGCCTTAAATAACAACCAAACTCAGCCTGTTTAAAGCCAGATCCATCAAGTTCTGCAAACAAACACACCTTCGCATAACCTCTGCCAATGTGTGTTCCTGCCTGTCACTTTCTCTCCAGTAGTTTTCTTCTGTCAGCCTGTGTGGTGATCTCTGTGAGATGAAGTGCCTTGTCGATCTATACTGACATGTTTGCCATCCATCCAATGAATATTCTGCTGCATGAGTGATCTCTATCGAGGCTTTTGTCTCCAGGGAAAGGACTGAGCAAATTTCTCTCTTCCTCTACCAGCTTGTCTGTCCAGCTGCCCTGTCCAAGCGTCTCTCTGCCAGCTCTGATCTGTCTCAATCATCTCACTTCCATTGCACGATCACTTTTTGTTAGTTCCAGTACTTCTGGATGATCAGGTGGCGTTATGCATCAGAGAGAAGCTGTCACTTGTACACCAGAGGAAACCTTACCTTAAGATACGGTCATAATCTATCAATTAATCAAAACAGATTAAAAAGTAATACCCTTTAAACAGAACTTTAGGTTCTTTACCATGAAGCCAAAATGTAGAATTTTGACTTTTCTAACTCTGACACCCTCCCAGGTATGAGAGGGACTCAGATGTCCTCATGTTATTAGACTGTTACGGTTGTATGTTCCATTAGCTGTTTTGTTCCCTCTCTACTTTCCGTTGTCTCCTGTCCAGGTGGAGCCACTGATCGCCCAACGAGGCTCACCTGGCCATAGTGCTTAAAAGGCATCTGCTGGCTTCAGCAAGGCAGACATTTAGAGTTGGGACTGCTATGATTATCAGTCAGGGATTGTTTGATGTTGTGTTTTGTCTCGTCAGTCTTGGTTGATCGATGTTATTGTTTAGTTTTTATAATTATAATAATTCCCTTTGTTTTTAATGTGTGAGTGTGTTTTAATGGGTTAGTTTGTGGACTGCTGTTAGCCCCATGGGGCAGCCCTATGGTGGGGCGTAATATGACATACACTTTTTAGGGGTTCTGTTGTTAAACCTTTAGCTATTGTCAATGATAACACTGTCCTGTTAGAAAACATGCTGATACTGGTGATTGTAGTGACCAAATGTATAAAGACTGCCATTTAACCTCATGTACCCCTATCACCAGTTCAGTCTTTCAACCACCTTTTTATTTTCTTTTTAGTGACAAATCTGAAACAGAGACTTAAACACATTTTACATAAAAAGAAAAATAATAAAGAAATCTAAAACCTGTCAGAATAGGACACACAGAAGCTAAGCTGGCTTATTGAGTATTTGATCGAATGCTAATTGGGCAGCAAATCTCTACTCTAAAATAACTTACTCATTTAAGATCATCAAGAGGATCAATGGCACACAGTCATCTTTGTGGTCATTGGATAACTGTACCTTAAGCTTGGGCAGTCGTTTAATGGTCTTAAGTGGGCGCAGGACTCGGAGGACTCTCAGGGACTTGATAGTGTTGATGTCTTTGCCTTTGGTCCCTCTGTGGAGATTGAGAATTCAGTTAGTCTTATAATGTAATGGAACCGGTAACAAGCACTGATTCTAGTTCACCAGGTGAACTGCATACACAGAAATTCCTGTTTCAGTTAGTTCGGTACATGCTTGAGAGTTCACTGCGTCATTTTACAGAAACAAAGAGCAAGGGAAGGAAATTCATTTATAACTTTGTTGTATTAACTTGATCGCTCAAAACTAGAAATATCAAATGATTCTGATGCAGAATTTGAAGTTTTATACTCTGGTCTTCAGGTTGAAAACTTTTTACTGCATTAAAAAAACTTAGATTAGAGTGCATTGCATTTCTTCTCTATGAGTCTTTCTGTTGTATTTATCTCCTCTTTTCTTTTTTCTTTTGTCCTTGTCTTCCTTCCCAATTTCTGTACTTCTTTTCCTCTTTGTCTTCTTTTACTTCCTCCTATACCTTCTTCATTTCACTCTGACTTGACTCTGAAGAGTCCTCTTTGTTTTTCTGCTTTCAGTCCTTATTTCTATACAGTCCACCCTTTATATATGCTATTGCTCTCTTCTCTACATGTTGTCCTTCAGCCTTATGTCAATCACTTTCATTTGATCCCTTCTTGCTTTTTTCTTCTTTTTTTTATTTCTATTTCAGTTTGTAGTCCTTATTCCCCCCCCCCATGTTCTTTCCCTCTTTTTTCATTCCCTCCTCTTTAGCTCATCATAGCACACAGTGGCTTTTAATATGCAGCCACACACGTGTATGTTGTTTCTGTAGAATAACAACCAAACATTTTATAATGTTTAGAGTAAAAGCACATAGAACAGGCCCCCTGGCTGAGGAAGCAGCTTCTTTGCAGGAACCGCTGCTGTCAATCAGTACAGACGCTGCAGGTTTTCTTGAGTGAACACAGTGGGAGTGGGTGTGGGGGTTTAAAAACTAGCTGTTATGCTAATAACATACAGCTGAGCCATCATTCACTCAGAGACTGACATTGGCCAAGGGCAGTGGGAGAGGGATTTTTAATCAATCAGTCACACATACACACAATGGGGCTGTCACTCGAAATAAGAAATGTTTCTCATTTGGATCTTCTCGACTTCAGAAAAATCAGAGAAGTGAAAAGCGAGTGTGTGTATGAATGTGTGCAATCGTATCATCTGTAGAGGGAATGGAGAAGGAGACAAGCTTTATAGTGGGAAAGAGAATCTAAAAGTCCTGTTAGCGGCCCCTAGAGTCCCCCTGCTTCTAACACCAGCATGAAGCAGATTACAAACCAGCCAATGTTTTTATCCCCGGGGAACAACTCCTATAGCGAAAAGGAAGCTATTTACTCAAGCTAACGTTTCTAAAAGACATAAAAGCACCCAAAGGCCATAGAACCAAGGTAATAGTTTCTATCCAATGTGTTTGAGTTCACTTATCTTCATGGAGGAACCGAGTGTGTCTGCTTGACAGCATATAAAACGAGGCAAGTATTATATAACCTTTGCTCTTTTATCAGTTAGCAAACAGTCGGCTTGTAATGGAGCCCAGGCCATTAAAACGTTCAAAAAATGTTTCAATTTCAACTGAATATAATGTTATTAGACTATTCAACAAAGACCTTTGCAATACCTGCAAAATATGGAAATCCAACTGTGCAAGCTGTGCTGTTCTGTTTTATATTGAGAAATTGGCAGAGGAGATATCTGCACTCTGATGCACATGGGCTAGAAGAAAATCACACAAATGTCACCATGCTGTGATAAACACAAAAGTAGTCTCTTTAATTAAGTATCCCCCCAGTAGCGACCCTTGCAAGAGTCAATGTTTTTTATGACTCGAATAGGCTCAGTTTCACAGCAGCTGAGGTATCTGTTTTATATTGAACCACTTCTGCTCATCTGCTGGTTTAGTGATGAACCCATAAAAAACCATTGAGTCTGAATAACTGAACATTTTGTCTGTTTCTCCCAGGATGGCACCGAATAAGAGCGTCCTTTCTAGGATATGTTACCTATCAGCTTCTTTCCAGGACCTGGTTTAAAAACAAGGGGACCTGTTTTTATTGTGATATAATTCTGTTGCATCTTTACAGCTCCAATCTGTTCCCTCTGCGCCTTCTTGGTTTTAAATGTCCCCAAACACACAGACATGCACTCTCACATCTGATCCGGGTGTAAGTGCCGTAAAGGCTCTACTGTGTTTTCAATGCTAGCCTTTTGAGGGCATGCAGGGACTTAGGGACAGATCAAAATAAACTTTTCAAGCTGTTTGACCTGAGAAGAGCAGGATGTCATGTTTTTGTGATTTTAAAGTTGGAGATGAGGACAGGAGGGCACGGTTCCATATATTGTAGGCTCAGTGGCCATTCTTCATCTTCATATAAAACACTATTCTACAAACATGGCATGCAGCTGTCATGCTCAGATGCCTTGGTTTTCCTGGCATGCAATCTGCAAAGTCAATGCCAGCCCTTGTATTCAAGGACCTCCACACATTGAGACTGCATTAACAGACTCCCAATAGCTTTCAGAAGCACCGTGGGCAGGAAACATGTAGTGTGTGTGTGTGTGTGTGTGTGTGTGTGTGTGTGTGTGTTTGGGTACGAGGTTGTTTGTTTAGATTAGCACTGATTGGTGGGCTGACAGGCAGATGAGATCATCCTAACAATATATCATGAACCTGGTTCTCTCAGCAGCAGCTCTCTCCTGAGAACGACGAGCATTTCCTGTTTAGAGATGCAAGACATGATGTCCAATCATGAGCATTTTAAGTCCCCATTTAAAAAGGAAGCAAAAGACATGTTCGATCTCGTAGTTAGAGGGTTTAATAACATTACATAATATTTAACTATGTTTGATTGTATAGAAAGGTGTTGTATAAAAACTCAAGATAATGAGGTTGAAGCTGAGAAATGTCATTGTTTTTTTGGAAAATAAAAGTTAATGCGAGTAAAACGCTTCAAAATGAGCAGCCCAACCTTTTAGGACACAGAGTTTGTTTTTGTTTTTAATTTACAAATTATTTTCTTATTATTTTCTGTTTTGGTTCTCTTTCTTGTGATTTTAACTCTGGGATTTAATCTGACTTGCAGTACAAGCACTGTAGTTGACCTCATATGTGTTTTATTAAGTGTGTAAGAAGATCTAGTGCACCGCCTGCAGCTCTTATTATATCTTATTATATGGAACATTTTTCTGAGCTGTCAACACTGAAAGAGTTGCTTTTTCACTGTAAAATGCACAGAAAGAGATGAAAAAAATATCAATAGTTCAAACAAATGTGGACAATCAAAAGTAATTTAAATTTCTGATAAACATTAAAAATGATTTTATTGTCATCCACTGACTACACATGGGCTGTAAGGAACACCCGCTTTAAAGCCAAATAACCACTTAATGTGAGTCCAGACGAAAAGCTGTAATCCTTTATCGATTTCCCTTTAAATTTAGAGTGTAAAGAAGGAGAGATTTAGAAGAAGGGCGAGGAGGTGATTACATTGCAGACTAATCCCTGAGCGAATTGACCAATTAAAAACACTTTAGCCCAGATTAAAATAGATGAACATGAAGGTGAAGTAATCAACCAAGTACTGTTTAGAGTTAATAAAACCAAAGACACTGAGAGCAGATAGTAGTGTGTGTCAGAAGTGTGTGAGTGTTGATCTTCTGAAAGCTATGTGGTAGAGTTCCCAATATTGTCTATTCCTTTCAGTGGGATGTCCCAATATTGGGGCGAGGAGAAACTTGTCTAAAGGGTTAGAGAGGTAGGAGGGAGGTAAGTCATGACTGGATTCTAAGAACCTTGTGATGGAGGTTGATTAAGTAATAAGGATGAAGGGGGACAATGTTTATTTTGAAGGGGTTTGATGGGAGAAGGGTTCTTTGCTGCACATGTGGGGAAAAACGGGCAGAGGGTGGGGGGGGGGGGGGGGGGGGGGGGGCGGTGGGGGGTGTCAATAAAGAAAAGATAGATAGGGACAGTTCCCACCTGGCCACGCTCTGTTGCGATCTGATAAAAAAAAAGCAATGATAAGCATAGCAAACACACACAATACACAGATAGCACCCACAGAAATACTGCAAGCATTCAAAGGAAGCTGAATAGAAATCCACATTTTTGGCTGATATACATCACACTGGACACACAAGCATTTAGTGAGTGACTAATAAACACATTTCAACTAATTAACCTGTAAGAGAGCAAAGCCAAAGACAAGTTTGTTAAATATTAGCACAGTTATGTGGACAGAACATTTCAATGAATCCCTTCTAAAGCAAGACGACAAACATGACACCACGGACAGCAAAAAAAAAAAAAAACAGATACAGGGACAGTATTGATGAAAACAATCAGCTGCACGACTACATTCACACTGCAGCTGAGAAACTCTGAACAAATTGTTTACCTAGAAAGATACCATATCTGCTTTTCTAATAAGTAAGGTTTGCCACTTTAACACAGTCTGTAGCCATCTTTCTGTCACACCCTGCAGTGACCCTGGCATCACCTTTTTTTTTAGCTTTCTTCACTCTAATGTTTTTTTTAATTAAGACTTGTCTCAGACCTCTGAATGGCTGCATTCTCCACTTTTTTAGTTAGAAAGTTATTCCAGGAGAACTAAAGGTCTAGTTAATATGTAGGTGTTAATGGGTCCACTGGTTCTGGGGATTATCACTACCAGACTCCAATTAGCAACATGTCCACAATTATACTTTAACAAGTCATTTTTCTATTTGATTTGCATGTTGAGTCTTATTAGTGTTTCTTAAAAAGTCCGGTTTGGGGCGATTAGAATATGCTATGGATGATGCAGACACTAGATGTATTAGTATTAATAACAATAAAGGGCTGCTGAAAGGAAAAACAATTAACTCATAATCTTGATGCATCAAGTGTCCTTTCTTCAATTAAAGTGAAAGTATTTGTAGTTCCAATCAACCATAACTTTTATTATGTTGTTTACTGGGGGGAGTAAATTATTCGCATTATTTTAATCTAGTTATTCTATCCATGTGTTTGTATTAAGAGTTTAAGTCAATAAGAGTAAGTGAGAGCTGAAATTGGTCTCCAAATAAATGGTCTGATAGATAAAGCAATATATTCAAAGTCTGTCTTTGACATGCTCTTTTCTGTTCCAGTTTTTTAATCCAAGATCCAAGTTGTAAGAACGCACGGTTCTCCAGTGAGCCTTGCAGTGTGAATGCAGGTTTACATATTGAGACGGTGGGTGCATGATTGTTTTGATAGGAGGGACAAACTGCTGAACAGGAAGTGCACTTTAGTGGGAGGGATGATGATGAGGAGGTTTAATCTGATAACCTCTGCATGAACAATCCTCAAAAGTCTACCTATATCAGGAAAGGCACAGAGCATGAGGCTGTGGGGGCTACATACAATGACACTATAATAACCCGAAAAAAGGAGATTTATGCTTACACATTAGCAGTGCATTAGTGTTTTGTAGGATACTGGCAGAAAGCTGAAAGCTACATCTATATTATACCTTCGGCCTTTTTAGTCTGATCATGAGAAAAAGATGCTTTATGTTAACTCTGCATTAGCATCATTTTGATTGTGTGCTCATCGGAGGCAGCAGCACTTACATCCTTTGTTTTCATTTAAATACCTTTCACTCCAATAAAAGCTTGAACCTTTGAGACTGTTTTCTCTGCTGCCTGCACAGTGTCAGCTTTGCATTATGTATATTGGTTCTACTTATACAGTACATATAAAGTATATCTGGTGAATAGAGAACAGGTAATTGCACTTATGCAAGCCCAAACACAGATGAAACACAAACACAGTTGCATAACACAAACAGAGAAAATGCCAGTATCTTCGATCGTGACTGTGGTGGAGATGATAAGAATAGCAAATAACAAAATATGACATTTGTTCAAACATTTAGCTGAGAGAGGGAAGAGTGCTGCAGACACGTCTCCAAACTCTGAAAATGGCACTGGCTAAGATGGACAGAAAGGGAAGCCGGAGACACAAACAAACAAATATGAGCACATGGACAGATACACAGGCAGAAGGAGAGAGAGCAGGCTTTACCCCATGAGGCTCCTGAAAGCAATCCAAGCACGAAAAAACAAAGCAGGGAGGGGAAAAAGTGCAAAAGAGAGGAGACAGAGACAGTTTCAGCAACAGATAAAAGACAGATAAATGTCAGCTGGACAACAAAGAAGAAATCAGAGCGACAGAAAAGAGAACCAAGAGAATTACACAGGAGACAAACTGCGAACTTTTAGGACAGAGTTGTGATGTAAAATAACTCACAGCACTGTCTGAAATCTTTTTTTTTTTTGTCAAGAGACCTAAAATGAAAGTCTGGAGATTTAGGGGCTCATTAACTGACTTGATAATTTGGCTAGCGTGTCTACACAAATCATTTAACAAGACACTTGAAATGGATCCCGTCAGTCTAATGCCTTCAGTCACACACCCAGCTCTTTTGCTAGAAGTTAATAATCTACAATAAAAAAACTCCAATCAGAACTTTAACTGGGCCAATCATCATGAGCATGTTTACCATCAGTGTAAAAAGAATGCAGTTCTGCTCTTGAACATATTTTTACAAATATTTTTAATTTCTGGAGAAAATGTGCCATATTACAGCTGAAATAGAAAAGACAAGTGTGCCACAAACAAATGTAGTGCAGTTCAGCCAAAAGCTGTTTGAGCTTTACTCTCTGAATGTGTGAAGAGGGCTCCGTAAAAGCATGATTGTGCCTTTTAAAAGGTTTCAATAAACAAAACAATTAACAAGCAGAACAATAACCCCTCCACTCAACGTCTGTTGTTTAAAAACTAAAGACAATACAGACTATACATCTGGTTAACTTGAACATATCAATCCTTGACTGTGATGGGTAGAAATGCAATGAATAGTATGACCACTGTCTGCTTCCTGCCCATTTATCACTTTAGGTACTAACTCTGCTAGTCAGCTCTGCCAGCAAAAAACATTATAACTAAAGTTAAAGTCTGCAGGAGTGTCAATTATGTGTCAGCGCTTACACTAGCACAGCCGCCCTTACCTCCTGAACGATTAAACTGCCAAACTGTGTATGCCCTTCTAGCACAGACAGATAGCAGTATGTATGTAACACAGATAGGTTAGTTTGATATAGTCATGTCAGCAAAATAGCCCCAGACATTAAAAAGGCCAGAGAACAGTGAGTAGATGAACACACTGAAGACAGGGCAGGGGCAACCAGAGCACTAACATCAGCAGGAAACATCCACTGCTGTTCTTTTGTTGAATACACCCTGGCAGACAGCATTATTTAGAGCTGTGATTTAAGATGCCGAACTGCAGAACAAAAGGAGAAGCTGACTTACGAGCAGGCAAAGGCGACCAGGGCTCCACTGACCACAATGAAGTCCAGAATGTTCCACAGGTCTCGGAAATAAGAGCCAGGGTGGAGGAGCAGTCCCAAGTCAATCATCTCGAGTCACAGGACAGGTCGGAAGAGAATCGTTATAAATCTTCATTCTAGACAAAAACAGCTGCAATCTTTTTCTTCAGGCCTCTCTCAAAGATACCATTCAGATTCCCTTCCCTCATAGCTAATTAAACAGCTTAGACCCCTGGGTGTAATATACAGTCCTGTCCTTCTTTCCAACAACCAGCATTAGCCATTTAGGTTTTTAAAGGGAGGTCTAAATGAAGCAATTCATTTTCTCTCAAATGAAATCCATATGTAACAAAAGAAAAAAAAGTGAATTTTACACTTCTGGTCTGTAATTAATCATCTAAACACAAAAAAATTTACTCAACAAAAGAATCAAGATAATTGGAAGTCTTATATCTAATGTGTTGGATCAAATATCAAAGGCTACAGACGTCCATGACTGACACACATTCAGATAAATCTAATATACATTTATTCTTTAGGTTTATATTTTTGTCTCAGTGTTTCTACCCAAGTCTTGTAAGATGATGAAAGTCATTCAAATGCTGTTGTAAACATGTTTACGTAACCTTGACGTCTGAAAAAGTTCCAATCTTGTGTTTTACCCAAAATCTTGCTCAGCTGGCGTTTCACAGATCAGATGAAAGTGTACCTTTATTTGAACGCCTCCTCACCTTTATCACCATCTCAAAAGTGAAGACTCCAGTAAAGACATAATCCAGATACTTGAGAACCTGAGAGAAGCGCGAGAAAATATCCTGTGAGATGACTCGACACCAGATGCATGACAGATGTTTTCAGTTGGAGATAAGGTGTGTGTTTGTTTGTCTGACTGAGCGAATCAGATACGCAAGACGTGTTCCTCTGCCTTGTCTAAGTTACGAAGCTTTGTCAGCTTTGCACTCCCCTGCACTCACACACACACACACACACACACACACACACACACACACACACACACACACACACGTCCTGATCACTCAAAAGGAGCTGCACAAACACACAGAATAAACAGCCACGCACAGGCACAACATCACCTCAGATTCTCTCTGCCGCTCTGACTTGAGAACAAATTAGTTGGACTTGTTGGTTACAAAGCGAAAACTCATCACGTCTGTGTGCATCTGGTACTTCCTTATTTACAACAGCGTGTTGTGCAGGAAATAAGAGCACAGAAACATTCTGCTAAACCAGATGTAGGCTTCTTTTGTGGGTTCATTAAACAGATCATCGGGTCAGAGAGCAATTGACTAAATATTAACCAACAATTAGCTTATGCGGGTTTGACGCCAGTTTGTTCCTCAAATGTAGAGCCCTGTTACGAAGAATATTTCTATATCACTCTGAGGCTATAAGCCAGCCGTCCTCAAAGGACATCCTCATCTTCTTTTGAGCACATTCAAATGCAAGTTGTGGTTTGTTTGAGTGCACCTCTGACAACCTGTGTGTTTGTCATGTGTGTCCAGATATGTTTAGATGAGGTCGAGATGCCAGTCTGACTCACGTTGTTGCGCGGAGCGTTGGCCTGCACCGGGTCCTCAGCTGCCAGAGCGATGCTGCTCATGGTAATGACCATGAGGATGCACATCTCAAAGTAGCGGAGGTTGACTACGTAGTGACACAGCCGTCGCACTCTGCAAGGCAAACACAAACACACAAATGTAAAAGTACACAGAGTTGTGACAGCGCTCTTGGTTGTTCAGTTGACATCCCTCAATAACAGGGTAACACGCATATCCCTCTATAATATAATGCTGAGATCAGCCTCTGCTAGGGTCATCTCAGGTAACAGTGTTTTTAATGTAACAAACTTTAAATCATTTTGTGTGTATGAACATTATTTAATGACACTTCACTGCTCATAAAAAAAAAACACTCAGTAAGCTGAACAACCACAGAATTAACATTTTCTATGATTTAAAATTAAACATTATCAAAGGTGGAAAGTGTATCATACACCTCTTCTTAAATGTCACTGCTTTGATTTTGAGTATTTTTTCAGTCTCCCTAAGGCTCCATTATGAAACGTGAGTTTGGAAAGTAGATAGTCGAGTTAATTAAAGGCAATCTTGAGGCTTCTTCAGCCGCAGTTCCCCCTTCACCAAGACAGTCTGGTACAGCACATGCATCATCACTTCTCTCAGCTAATTTAGTAGATTTTTAGACGCTCCAGTAATCTTACCATTCAGGCTTTTTTCAAGATTTTTATTTATCTAACTATGCCATCTACTGAAGTTCAATCCATCAACACAGTTGCCATAAAGAAGGAACACAGCAGAAACAACTTTCATTTTAACATCGAAAACATCCCAAACTGCTCCGAAAATTCAGCCCACTTTGAGCCAAAATCTGCAGGTTGGCTCCTATTAATGATAAGCTAGTATAAACTCTTTGTTGTTCCTCATCAAAGCCAAACTATCAGTTGTAGCCCATGACCCTCCACCCTTGAGTGATCCCTGAAGTCTCACTTACGGGTTTGTTACCCCGAAGATGAACATGGAGCTATAGGGAAGGATCTCCCGAGGACCGTTGGCTGCCTCCTCCTCTTCCTCCTCCTCCAAATCTTTCTTTTCCTCATTGAGTTGGAAGTTGTCACAGTCAATGTTGTTCACTGGTGGGGAAAAAACGTTGACTTTAAAAAAGAAAAAAGCATAATAATAATTTAAAAAAAACCCAACAGCAGTCAACAAAAGTCAATCCTGGCAGCTGGCAGCATGGCTGCTCCCCTTTGAGGTGTTATTGTCATTATTGTGGGGTTTTTTCTACAGTGCATCACTGTAACTTTTGTTTTGGCATATTTGAATAACATATTAAATTTATTTAGACATTTAATTCTATTTGTTTACTACAATGCCATGCTCACTGGGTATGATGGTGGTTTCTCCAGGCGGGGCAGTGATGGTGACAGGGATGTGGATGGCATTGCTGTTGAGGCCCGCCTGGCTGGCCCTGGTGGAGTTCTTCTGGTTGTCAGCATCCTCTTGTTTGTCTCCAAGACTCATGCTGCTCTGCATCGGCTGAAGAGGACTGGAGGCAAGACCCAGCTCCTCAGCATCTGGATGCCTGTCCCTGGAGGAGCCGAAATGCATCTTATGACACCGGTACACTCGGTTCTTAAGGATCTTGAAGCTTTTTCAGCCAAATTAGAGCCGTACACAGAAGTTCCCAGCCCTCCTGAGAGACAGACCACAGCTTATGTGGCAGCAAATCAAGTGGACTTCATTTTAAACACATATGGTGTTTATTTACAACTGAAACCACTGATATTTTTTTTTATTTGGCCAATTTACTGACATAGAAAATGAAACTGTAGTCTAAAGAAATCCACTGGAGAATAAATTAGGCTCAGTCCAATACATAAGAGGCTCGTCTGACAGCTGTACTGTGTGTGAAGATTTCATTTCACTGTACTGTCTGTAACCTCATGAAAATAAAGTTTCAGGCAACAAAGATAGAAAAATTCAGCAACAGTTAGGAGAAACTAAATGATTCCTGATCGACCAGCAAATGTGAAATAATCAATATACTAAGAGCTTATACATATCAATAAGCTGTTTGACCAATCAGGTGACAACAAAAATGTCTTCCCTTCAACCTGAAGGAAATCCTTTAAAGACTACAGCCTAAGAACTAGAGCCACAAAAACTAACCACTCGTGTCCGGTGGGATGTAAGACTTTAACAGTCGCAGGTACTTTAAAGCAACAAGATGTGTGTGCACACTGAGCTGATTATCTATGGTAGTCGTTGGTTATGAACAGACCCAACAGGATTTTAAGAACCTATGCATCGTTCTGAATAAGCAATACTGGATTTTATGATGCTTTTGATGTCTTGTGTAAAGCACTTGTTGTTGAAATGTGCTATATAAACTTGCCTTGCCTCGTCCATCGACACCCTGTTCATAGAACATGTTCTTCTGTGCTGTCTCATTCTGTGGTCCTATTTTAACCTTTTAAGTATTTTTAATTCATTTATTTTACAACTTCGGTCTCATAAGAAGTGTTTAATGTTCTATGTGCACCAATTATTCCAACAGTTTAGTCATGTAGTATATTGCTATACTATATTGCATATATGGCATTTACTATATTAGTATATTATATAAGATCGTACAGGTGATGACAATGCTATACAAACACATACAAATATCTTCATTTGCCTTACCAATGGTTTTTGGTTCCATTTTTACTCCTCTTGCAGTCGTCTCCGTCCAGCGTAGACTGAGCTCTGATCATTCGAGAGCAGCGGGCCTTCCTCTCTCCATTGCTTTCCACTCCTCCTCCTCCTCCTCCTCCCCCCTTCACCCTGTGCTCTCCCTGTGCCCCATTTGCTATCATCCCATTTCCCTCTTTTGGCGTACGGTGGGAGTGGTGGTGCCGATGGCCCTTTTCTTCTCCTTCTCTGATGCCCTGGGCCTCCTCCTCAGGCGAGCCCCCCTGGTGGTGGTGTCTGTGTCCCTGCCCTCTGTCGCGGCTGTGACTCCTCTCTCCTCTCCTCTCCTTTGCTTGATTGCCGTTACCGTTGGGATCTCTGCTCCTGCTGTGATGGGTGTGGTGTCTCTCTCCCCGGTCTCCGTTGCCTCCCTCCCTGCTCTCTCCATTCTTGTCGCGGTGCCGATAATGCTTCCTAGAATGTGTGTGGAAGTTGTCTACCAATGCGTCTCCTACTTCCTCCGGACCTCCATCAGGGGGCTTCCCAGGTTTCTCGCCATCCCTGGTCTCAACCACAAGCGGCCTGTCAAGATGAGTCTTCATGTCAGGATGCAGGTGGAGGGCGGTGGTCATCCTGAGACGCTCCTCAGGGTCGAGCTCGTTGAACAAGGCTTCGCTGCTCGCCCTCAAGTTATGTCTCCTCAGCTGATTGGTTCTCTGCTCCCACACCGACATGGACTTTGCCGACCGCTGCTGCTCCCTACTGCACAAAGGAATTTGCAGTGACATGAAAAGCAATGAAAACTTTCATTGAATGTTTTTAATGTACACTATTAGTAGGGAGTTTAGTTGAACAGCCACCATCCACAGTATCATCCATAAGCACACCTTCTGCTAATCTGATAAATGTTTCATCATTTAATTCTGAGCCTAAAGCCCGTAGGACAAAACACATTAAAGCAGCAGACAAGAGGTGGTCTATGGATGAGTCGGCACAAATGTTCACCATGGTAGAGCTTTCACTTACCATGTCTGAGGGTTACAAGGGTAGGAGCTCAAATTTCCACTGCAAAATACCAACATTTCTTTTAACTCCTAAAACGGTGAAGGTTATTTAAAGCTGAGCATCTATTCAGTCTGTAAATGTTTTCCTTGTGACGCTTTAATTGAGGCAGAGACTAATTCAGTCAAACTTCTTGATTAAACCTTTTACAAGTAAGAATTAAAACAATTAGTATAGTAATTGAGATAAGTGGCTTCCATTGGTTTCAGACGTGTTTAAAAATGATTTAGCTAATGATTTAGCTTGCAGCAATTACCAGTTGAGTGTGTAGTGTTTTCATTATATCAACTTAATCTTAAGTCTTTCAATTCAAACATATTTTGTCAAAGAAAATAACTTTGTCGTAGCGTACGGTGAGGATCAGGAAAGGTTGAAGACATATCTCTGCAGAGTTATCCTCTGATTTTCAAGGTCCGCTCTTCAGGCCTGTTAAAGTGACTCTGAACTGACTGAACTTCTTACGAACCAAAGATCTCCACAACTGCATTGAACCTCTTTTATACTCTCAAAGAAACCTGAAATGAGAGACTGTTTAAGGACAGTCTCAGTATGATCTGATATGTTACTAATAGAAAATGATGAGCACAAAGACACTGTCAGAAACAGAACTGTTAGGATCATATAGTGGGTTTGACAAATTATGAATATGTCTTAAATAAAATATTGTATAATATTGAACAGTTTTTACAAGCCATTCATAATTAATGTTGAAATGTTCAATACTTGTTTGATTTTTAAATGACTGATAGGATCACAAGTACCAAGGTTATTTTGATTCTGTGAGAAAACAGAAAGCAGTGGGGTTCCATTCAAATTCAAATAGTGACATTTTCAAGTCTTTTTGGCATCTCATAAGAAAGCCATAAACTTTAAATGTATGTCTCTTACAAGGATGTGAGCTGATGAGTTGACAACTCTTTAAATAGCTCAACACTTTGGCAATGTTTGGGTACTGAAAAGTGGCCCAAGTCAGTGTTTCACTTTGAAAGGGACAGTGTGCAGGAGCTGCTTTCACTTGTTGCTACCTGGTGCCTTGGACTTATACATTTGTTGATGCAGCATTGAAACAGGTATTGATACGGTTTGATTTTAACTTGTATTATTTAGAATTATTACATTCTGCATAGGCGACAACTTTAATTCCTATTGCAAACCATGAAACTGAATAGATGTGATCATAGTGTTTTAGTTTCTTCTCTCCCTGTTGACAGAGCCGTTTCTAAAGTTATGTTGAGGTTAAAGGTGAAAAAGAAAACAGCAGCTCCCTTTGGTGTGAAGTGTTTTTATGAAGTACAGTTGAAAATAGCATTTACCTTCAACAGTCTGCTAATAAATGCTAATAAACATAAAGATATACTGTGACCGCCTATAGCCTTTCATTATTGAACTCAGCAGTGAAAACGTACATTTGTCAGGCAAGTAATGCAGCAAACCCGGCTGATTTTGCATGCATATAAACTGAAAAATTAATGTATTTTCAGATTTTGTTAGACTCAGGTGATGTGAAAACAGGGCAGGGTGTGATGACCATTCTCAACATGTCCATAAAGGAAGACAACAAGCTGCTTCCTGCACTGAGAAGAATATGGTTAGAGATCATACTCACAGGTGAAATGAGATTTTTTTGAGTATGAGTTTCTCTCCAGATGTGAAAAGATTAAAAAAACAAAACACTTCCACATTTCTATCTATCATGTAAGAAGGCAATGCATACTGTGTCTCTTTGTGCACAGTATGATTTATTTACATGGGGCTCTATGGGTTAGTTAAGTTTGTTCCATCTGGTCACCTGTACCTCAAGACTCGTCTGGTGGGTGAGGAGTAGACAGTATACATCCTAAAAGACAGACAGAAAGAAAAACACAGAGGACACAGGACGGGTACCCACAGACAGGTGAGCAGCACACACACAGGAGGTGTTTATATTCTCACAGAAAAAAAAGAGTTAGACATCCAGCAGGGAGGGGATGATATGAGGAGATATATTACCAAAGCACATCCACTCACAAATAACAACAACAGCACAAAGGTGAAGTCATAGAAATCACAGTCGGTCTAGTATAATCTCAAAGAGGTGAAATGTTAAATGAGCGTCCCATAGCTTTCATCTCTGCTTTAATTAATTAAGACAACAGAGGGCAGGGGAGCAAACTTACAGCTGGCTGTTTAATTTGATCTGTGGCTCATATTGTCTGTCTAAGTGACTGATCATGGTAAAGAAATAGAACATTTATGAACAATTGATTGACTTTGGAGAGCACAGAGCGTAACATGAAGCACTGTAGGCACGGACTGCAAAGCTGGAGATACCAACAAAGTACACATCAGTTGGTTAAAGCCAGTACATTACATGCACATTGGCTGCACAGCTAAAAATCCATAACAGGTATGTGATAATAACATGAAGTTGCTTTCTATATTGTGTGTTGCACCCTAACATGAGTTATAGATGAAGCTCCCGTTACATCACTGATTGGTTTGTTGACTGCTGGTGTTAAGGCTTAAGTTTGATTTAGATTTTCATAAAACTCTTTAAATAAAAATGAGCACACAAAAAAACTTTTCCAATATCAACTCCACTCTCATATCTCAAGTTCGTAATTGAATTGAAAACAAAAGTAATGCACTAGAAAATAAATTCTAGTTGATCATTTCCTTCCTTCTGCTAAGCCATATTGTCCTTAAAAAGTAGTAATGGCTTTTAAGATTGCCTTGATGGGGACCGTGAATTTGTGAAAGAGAGTGGCGACTGAGCCCTTAGACTCAGGAGGAAATAACTTCTATGTTAACTGAGGTGACAGATTCAGAGAGAGGTAGGATCAGTTTCTGCTGGACTCATGGACAACTTAACGGCTTTTTGGCATCCAGTGGAGACGCCCCCCGCTGGCCACCAGAAAGAACAATGGCATCATTAAAACACAAACGACCCTAGGACATCGTCCATTATGCTGCCACCAACTGGCTAGTCTTTTGAGTACAACACAAAATAACGCCAGGAATAATGTGGGTTAGATTCACTAACAACCAAAGGATAATACTTTTTAGGATGGGCAAAACAGATTCTTTTTCTGTCCACTAGACTGGACATAATTTTTATGTTGGCCTTACACTAGCAAGTCACATTTATGTGTAAACTATCATTTTTATAGGTTGTGAGACTATTACCAATTAGCAGTTGTATGGCTGTGGATGAAATGACTGTGAATCTGGTCTCAGAATGTAACTTTTCAGTCTTCAGGCGGTGAAGTGAAGGTTAGAAGTGTGCATCCAGTGTGGAGCCTCTGTTTCTGTGTGGAGTTACACTTTCTCCCAGTGCATGTGTGGGCATCCTCCCACAGTCTAAAGACGTGTTTGTTCAGTTAATTGGTGCCTCTAAATTGCCTGTCTGTGTGAATGAGGTGGTCCGTCTGGTTGTGTCTCTATGTGTCAGCTCTGTGACTGACTGGTGCAGCGTGTACCTCGCCTCTTGCTCAACTATCAAATTAAAAAACAATTTTAAACAACCCTTATAAAGACAAACTTTTCTATCTAACGCCAAAGAGGGAGTCACTAAACATTTCACTACACCAGCAGACAATAGTGTAGTTGTACAGTGTTGTTTTATGGCGGTCCAGAGGAGAGGGGAGAAGAGAGGAGATATAGAGAATAAGTAGAGACAAGATAAATGGATGAAGGTAGATAAACCAGTAAAAGAAAATGGAAAAGTAAAGGGAAAAAAGAAGATGACAAAAAGAAAGAGAATGAGGAGGGATTGAAAGGAAAGATGGAGAGAAATGTAAGTAAATGAAATTGGAAAAAAAACTGAAGGTAAAATGCAGTAAAACAGATGATTACCAGAAGACAGAAGGAAGTGGAGAGGAGAGGAGTGGATGAGGAGAGGTTTGGAGAGGCTACAACGAGCAGAGGAGAGGAGATCAAGGAGAGGAGAGGAGACTAGGAGGAGAATATTGTAACAGAGAGTGAACTCACGGTGACTGAATGCTGTTGATGGACGACCTGCGAGAGATTGCATCTCGATTTTGCTTTACAAAACTGTACATGCAGAACAAAAAACAAAAGAAAATATGAGACACAAATGTGGAGGGGACAGGTGAACTGTCAAGTCTGTCTTTCAGTTCACCTGTCCCCTCCTGAGTACAGTAAAGAACTAATCAGCTACCACTTCAATAACACAACAGAAACCAAAGCATGTTCAGACATTTTCATCATGACAAAGCACTGGAACTGAAACAGATACAGGAGTTTCACGACAACATGACAACATCAAAAGCTGTGACTATGGACATGTTGCAACTTTAAATTTGATTCTTGGATTAAGAGTGTATACTGTAAAATAGTTAATAACAGTCTTTTTCTCTGGGTTGTTTACCTTTAAAAGGTTTGTATACATGTTGTCATGAAACCCTGTTTCTCTGAAACATCACACACAATGCACATAAAACGGTTATTTTAAATAAAAGAAGGCATCAAGTTCAAGGTACAAATTAAAATATTCTGAGAACACAGAAGCAATAAACAGAATCACATAATAATAAAAGAAACGACAGTGAAGGAGAACCTATCAATCGATTTGATCACTCTCTACAGACTACATCTATCTATTTTTTTAATGAGGAGGAATGCTGATAAACTGATATTAGACTGTCTAATTTCAACTATGTGTATTATTGTTCCTTAACACATGAACAGAGCAAATGAGAGTGGAACCTCCAGCATCACATATTGCAGCTCTGAATCACTGGGGGAGAATGTTCCAGTTTTTCACACCCGCTTTTTTCTTGACAGACGGCCATTATTTCATTGTTCATGCAGGATCTAAAAATAGATTGAACTCAGAGAACCAATTAATTATCACGTTGACTTAAGACCCCCGACCTGTCCATCACAGGCTGGTGGTGGAGAGGGGGCGGGTCAAATGTTTTAGCTTGACATGGGTATATGAAGACATCCCTGTGATTATAAGACTAAAAAAGATTAGATTAGAGCTTCTGACAGTGGACACTTAAGCTTCCTGATATCTTCAATGGACTCTTGTTGCTTCTCCGGTTTCGCTGTATTTCTCTGTCTGTTCACTCTTCAAACAAGTGCAGGGAAATATAAAGTAGATAAAAAGTAAACTCACACATTTTATATGAAATTAGACAAGAATTATTTACTAAAGCAACTTATCGTGTTTTTTTATTTATAAAAAACTTGTGCAACTGTCTACGTTTGATCTTGATGAGTAAATGAAAGGACTTTGCTTCCTTTAAAAAGCTTTGATGTTAAAATGTGCTTTGTTAAAAGCCATGGTCGCCCACTACAGAGTACCATTAGGATAGTCTGTCATTATTTCCTCACTGTATGTACCTTTCATGTATCATTTGATGTGCCTTATACAACTTGATCAAAACACTGAGAATTTACATATTCCAATATAATTTCGATCTTTTTTGTCCTCTTCGAAGTCAGAAGACAGATTTATATACAAAATGACATTAGCCAAAAAAATATGTGCAATCTGAAGAGCCAGTGACTGACAGAGGACTTGTCTTGATGTGTTGGTGATGACAAAGTAACTACTAAAGTAAATTTTGGTTTAGACTGACATTGATCACTGTCTGACAGTACAATGCTGATTTTGGCAGCATCTAAAAAAGATGTTAAATGAACTGTTAAAAGATTGTATTAAAAAAAACAAAAAAAAAAACCTTCTTCATCCATTTATCCATTTAATTTTTTTGATTCTAATGCTGCTGCTGCAACACCTGAATTTCCCCATTGGGGATCAATAAAATCATATCTTATCTTATATTATCTTATCTTATGTTTCCAAGAGTCCCAGATCGTTTTGATTTTCTAACATTACTTGCATTCATTCAATATTGCTTGTTGCTCGGAAACTGGACAAACATATTTTAAGAATTAAAGTTTTGGCTTCTTGAGGGAAATTGGCTTTTTTTCTATGAAACCAACAATTATGACAAAAAAGAAAAATATTCAGCATTTTTTTTGGGGAAAGAAGAATATTCTTGATTATAGCTTCCTTAAATGCTGCACAGAGAAAGATAATGAGTGAGTGTCAAACGAGGAATCATCGAAGGTGCACCATAAAAGTGGGAGAAGATGAGAAGAGTTTCAGAGTGTAAATCAAACCTCTTGTTATTAATATGCACAAATATTTTAGACTGAGGGGAAAGAACTTCTGTAAGAGAAAACAGGAAGTGGATGAATTTCCCAGTGTGGGTGAACAGAGCTGCTGTTGAGGGGAAGAGAAAGTCAGAAACTTACGCAGAGATGGAGATGTTAGCCGCAGACATGGGGCTGACTTCCTTTACCTCCAAAGCCTTCTGCAGGGCGAGCTTTTTATTGGCTGCCTCCTCCTGCTCCTCTTCATCCTGCAGGAGGGAAAACAAACTAAACTTATGCTGAATTAAAAAACATGATGCTATGATGCCCTCTGCATGTGGATGAGTTTTTATTGAACACTTTTTAAAAAATGAAGAATCAACCTGACCCAGCTTACCTTAGTCAGCTCCTGTGCATTTGCGAGGTTATCGACAGCGATGGCCAAAAAGACATTCAGGAGGGTGTCTGAATTACAGGACTCAGGAAAATTAAGATATACAGTATGCATTACATACCCACACATGACAAAATACAAGAGGCTCGATGTTGTCAGTCGAAATCTGACCTATACTTTGAAGAAAGATCTTTCACCATCGACAGAGCAGATCATTTATTTAAAAAAAGTTCAAAAACAAAACAACATTAAATCATCTTTGTAAACGTTGAAGTTACTCTAACCAATCCAAACTCAATCAGTATCTAGGAGAGTTTTACAGTTTTACAAATCTGTTGCTGAACAGAATTCAGCAGTGGTTTGGTGATGATTATTGGTTTATCTCAAGCAATACAGTAAAAACCAAAAGGTTCATGTGTAAGATATTTACTGAAGGAAATGATAAAATGACCTCACTGTATCATAAGACATTAAGGAAACATGCTATGTTGAAGTGCCGGCTTCTGTGCCTTTTTTTGACCAAAAAAAGTAAGGGGTTTCATGGTATCCCCACACACTCGTTTTGGACACCCCTCGGTTTGCTAGGAACACAGCACACCAACAGGTGGAAGCAATGGACGTGGGACAGCGAACTTAAGCCTCAGCCTTTTTCTAATAAGCTCCAAGACTAGAACAAGTGGTCAAATAAGGACAAATATTTAACATGCTGTTGAAAACATTGGAGAGGCTAGAACGCAGAAAGGTTTCAAAACTGATGTGGAGATGGCTAAACACTGAAGCTTCAGTGTTCATGACATGGCAACCTGTGCATTAATCTGTTCTTCATGATTATGCTTCTTATAAACACAGTAGTATAAACAAGATGGTGTTAAAGAGGATACAGTTTCCAAAGAGCGTGAGGACGATGAAGTAGACTGAGGAAAACATCCCGCGGCGGACGCCTCCTTGAGACTCAATCCCATGGTACATTACGGCGTTCCAGTCCTCGCCAGTCAGAATCTGAGGTAGACAAAAGAGTCACAGACGTGTTGTAATTCTCCATGCTAATCTCAAGAGTGTCGAATTCAATTACCTTACAGAGTGAAGGGTTATGAGCACAGACTAATTGAGGGATTATCACAGGCTCATTAGGGGACAGAAGGTACACAGAGCAGCCATTCTTTCTAATTAAAATGAGTGATAACAATCTTTCTCTTTTCATTCAGTTAATATTTCTGTAAAGTGCACAATGTGTGTATGCACGAGTCAGAGTGCAGGTGTGTGTGTGTGTGTGTGAGAGTGAGGTCTTACCTGGAACACAGTGAGGATGGCTGCTGGGAAGGTGTCAAAGTTTGTAGTTGGAGTCTCTTGTTCAAAGTTAAACCTAAAATAGTGAGCAGAACATCATGACAAAGAGGAAAAACACAACAAAACAATACGATTAATTATTACAATATCAAATGTAAGAAATCCTTTAAATATATTAATGTTAGAGCCTGATGCGCTGCTACATGTCATCCCAACCCTTCTGTCCAGTTCACACAAGTCACACCAATATGAACTTTAAAAGTGTATGCTTATATAACCCTGATTAACAAATGTTCTCTCTAAAAGATAAAACACATCATTTCATGTGATTGAAAAAAAAAAATCTTATCTTCGTTTTTTCTTCATTCTTTATATGTTTTTTTTTTTTGTTTTTTTTTCAAAGATTTATTTTTGGCCTTTTGCCTTTATTATAGAGAGAGGAAGGTGGATAGAGTCGGAAATCAGGGAGAGAGCGGGGAGAGACATGTGGGAAAGGAGCCACAGGCCGGACGCGAAACTGGGTCGCCCGCGCGAGGACCATAGCCTTGCTACATGGGACGCGTGCGCTGCCGCTGCGCCACCAGCGCCCCACATTCTTTATATTTTTAAGATATATTTTGGTGCTTTTATTTTATAGGACAGTGAACAGAGCAGGATATGGGGCGAGAGAGTGAGACAGGTCGGGCTTGAATCCAGGCAGCCCGCTTTGAAGACGATATCCTCTGTACATGGGGCTCAATCTTACACATAAAAAAAAAAAAAACCTGACACAAAACAAAAGTTCCTCACAGGAGCACTAAGTCTTTTCTTACAGCCTCAACCCTCAAGCAGCTCTCAACAAGGGGACCATACAAGATTAATTATCCTCGAAAAATGCATTAAACACACAACGCCTCCCAAAGAAGTTTGCTACCTGGAATAAAGGGGGTTTCCTAGACTTCTTCAAAGCATCAGAGAAAGTAAAGCTTATTCAAGTATAAGAGGAGCTGCCTTGTCTCGATGTTTGTAAAAGAAGAAGAAGAAGGAGAGGAGCCATCTTTAAAGTCCAAAACTCACAGCCGCTGCATCACATTAAACAATACATGGATAATTCATTACAATGTACCATACGTCACTAATCCAAAGGGATGATAAACCCTCTGATTTTGAACAATAAAGGACATTCAGAGTGTGGTGTGAATTCAGGAGGCTTCTCTTTTATTGACTCCATTCCTAACCTCATGCTCCAGCTTTTTAAACTATACTCTATCTGAAAACTAGACTGGAGGTAGCAGGTGTTTCAGTTTGTCTTTGTCTGTCCTGACAACTTCAGCACCACAGAAGAAGACAAGCTATCAGTTGAGGGGATAAGAAAATGAAGGCAGCCTGGGTGTGTCAGGATGATGAGTGAGCCTGACAAACTTTTCTTGGCTGTTGACATCAGCACATCGAACTAGAGTTCGAAGACGTTTTTGGAACAACAAATCAGCACACCTGGAAAGTTGAACATACCTCAATACGACAAAAAGGCAATGCTAAAAAATCACGACAAGAAAAGATTCAGAGTGAATATCTGAAAGAAGTGAGATTTGGTTTTGTTTTGAATGTGTGCACAATAATTTCACAATTTTAACAACTTCTAAAAGTACTAACAAATATCAAAGTGTAAATGGACTCTTATTTTTCCTCATAAAATTTATTCCAAAATGACTCTGTCTGGAACACTTTGGGTAAATAAGCTCACAACATTTCACAGACTGCATATTTCTACAGCAATGAATGAATTCATCTGATAGCAATTTTTCTTTTTTTTACATTTTTATGATTATTTTATCAACACACAAGAAGCTCTTGCATTGTGTTAAATTGACATAATCAAGGTTGTCATTATTTCTGCTTAATGAAACAAATGAAATGTCTTTCAGGACTCAACAACGCCTGTGATGTGTCACACAAAGCTGGCATAAGAGAAAGAGAAGCAAAAGGAGCGGTCTTTTATCTGCTCATTTCACAGTGTTCATATATACTAGTTACCATCTTGGTCAAAGTTGATATGTTTATTTAGTGGACTGGATATCATAGAGCCATATTGAGTCCTTTCGTTGCTGTTGTATATGAGACTAACTGTTGTAATACGATGACAGTGTACTCCTGAAAGATTGAAAAAGACCTTTTTTGTTTCAACATACAAGTACCCAAAAGGACAATATCACAATGTAAGACATTCAAGAAAGGGACTTGCCTGAACAGAGCCTTAACCTTAATCCCATTGAACACCTACAGTAAGAGATGAAGTGGAACACGGAGTGTAAAAAGGCCATATCACCCAACATCTGTTGCCAAAAGAGCTTAATGGACGGAAACATTGCAGTCCCTAAGAAGGTACATTGCTAATAATGAGTTGGTGTCCACATTCTTTAGGCCATGTGATCAATCATTGGCTAATAACATGACCGAGTATGGTATGTATGGGTTTGGCTCGAGTGTCTACAGTAGATGGATGGAGGGGGGTCGAGGGAAAGAGGGAAAAGACTGAGGAGAAGGGAGCAGGGCAGCTCATTCAATAAGCCATATCTCCCTTGGTATGTCATCATACTCTCTCCTGATGCTTCCCTTCACTCACATTTGTTCCTCTCTTACTCATTACGGAATCCCAATCAACAATCCCTCTCTCCATCCATTATTCCTCCCTGTACTACCTTCTAGATTTTTACCAAGCCTGCTCCTCTTCCCCCACTTCTTTTCTTATCTTTCCTCCTCTGGCCTTTCCTCTTCTTAACTTCTCCCTCCTTCCTGTCCCCCATTCTCCAGGATTAGAGGGCCAATTGTAGCGAGCATTGGTGGTGGCTTTCTGCTGTGCCTGTGTGCACCGACCTCTGTTTACTCTGATAAAAGGGATTGGGAGTGTGCTGTTCAGCTTCCGAGCAGCATCCACGGGGACTTCATTAAATCAATTCTGAAAACATGAGTCACATGATGCCAAACTCCCTGCAAGCTCTCTGCCCAAACCCTCCCTGTATCAACCCCTCAGACAATAGCATCAGGTTTATATTGTGTAGGTGAATGCAACACACAAGTCAGAGCAGACACAAGTGAGTTGGAGATAACCAGCGGGCTGTGTGATATGAGAAAAGTACAGCAGCAGAGCACTGAGACTGTGACTTGAATTAGGACGCTCATGACATCCTGCAGTCATTCGAGAGATGAAACTGGTTTTTACTGTATGAAGACGGAGCTGAATGCAAAGAGACAGCCAACTGAGTGGCTAAGGCCTAAATAATGCAGTCCCTCCTTGATCTCAAAGACCTCTATGATTATGAGTTCAGCAAACACTGCAGTCAAACTCCTGCACATTGTCTAAGTTCCAAAACACAAACAAACCATTTATTGTTAAAGTTTCAGCACTAGACCTTCATTAGGCAAATCCTTTGTTAAAGTGGTTGGCCAACTGGTTGGCATACAGAGTAATAGATGAAGTGTCAGAGTTGCAAATGCCGAAGATCTACAACTTTAAACTGTGAGATAAAAAAATCACACTTCTATTACAGTAAATCCTTCAGGTTTCCTTTTGGCAAATGATATATTTTTCAACAGTTGGCCATATCTAGGGAGTCATAGCAGGGAGACGGTCCTCTGCCTCAAGCTTTGCACTTTTTCAGTTCAATTTAACCAGGAGATTACATTTTGTGTTTGGAGAGAACGGGGCAAAATATCTGAGATGAAAATAAACTTAGAATATTGCAAAGCAGCATCCTACTTCATTACAGTTCATTTAATCTTCGATCTAGAGTTCAAGGACTATATCTCTGTAAACAATCAAACACATCCACAGGTTTTGACACTTCAGGCTTACATTTAAAAAACTAAAAGATACATTTTCTGTAAGATCAAGGGGAGTGCAGTGCCTGTTAAACCAAGCTTTGGATCTTGACAAAAAAAAAAAAAAAATTATTTATTTATTTTTTAAATTTTATTTTCAAAATATCCTGCATTGACAGGAAGCACCGTGTGGATATCACACTCATCTCACTCTCCCTGTCCATCGTCAGATATAAATGTGATGTTAATGATGGCACAGACTGTTGTAATGCTAGTTGCTTTAGCAACAGCCTTCTGCTTCAAAGACATGCAGTTGTGGCGTGGTGTTTGTGAAGGCCGTCAGTCAGGGGAGACATGACTTCATGTGAGCGTGACAGCTCATTTGAGAGCGCTCATTGCCTGACACGGCTGTGATAATGTGCAACAAGACACACTGTTGACTTTACATGCCTGCTCTTTAGTATTGTCAAGAAGAAAACAAGACCATCAGCGACAAGGTTGACTATTAGAAATAACTACAGTCTGCAAGTAGGTGTCAGTTGTGACAGTTTTCAATAGGCTTTGTTAGTAAATGTAAAAGTTCCCATAAAAAGAGATACACATGTACATTTTCAATCACAGCTCGTGCACTGACTGTCTGAATTTTCCTGAAATGTTAATACGCTTTAATTATCCCCCCAATGCTCACTGTAGATGTGCACAGTTTTGATGTGTGATGAGAGATGAGAAGCACCCTTTCAGGTTCGCCCACTTTCGGTTTTAGCCTACATCTAAATAAAGTTGTCTTTATAATCTAGTCCATCTTTAAGCTCGTTTACAGCACCTATTCATGTGTGGACATCAAGGTGCTACATTCCAAGTATCAAGTTAGATGCTATTTGTATTTATATAATGTTTTCATAGCACACAAAAGCAAAGAAGAAGCTGTGATAAACCAGAGACATCCTTAGAGGCTTTGGTAATTAAAAAACAAAATGCTACTTTAAGGCTTAGATATGCCAACAGGCTGAAATGTAGTAAGGTAGTAAATTAAAATGTATGATGTGGATGAAAATGATAACAGCGCACCTGCCTGGCTGTAGCATTATTTATGCGATCTGAGGTGACATGTAAAAGAAAATATGTGTGTTTGAGTCGGGTCGGACGGGCTGGTTGCCAAGCCTTTGATTAACTGCAGACAGCTTAGAATCAGGAGGTGTTCCTGTCATTAGACAACATGGAGCTCCTGCTGAGAGTGATATCAAAGGGCTGCAGTCAGGGCTGCTGTTGTGCCAGCTACCTGCTGCGTCAACATGTCTGTCACCACCGCCACGCCGAGACAGAGATCACAAACAGGGGGAGGAGGGTCAGATGGAGGCATGTTATAAAAGAGAAAATAGAGCATGTGTACGTGTGTCTGTGATGAGGGAGAAAAAGAGAAGAGCGGACAGAGAGCAGCGGGATATGTTACAGAGATTACTCACTGTCCTCCAAAGAGCTGCATGCCCAGCAGAGCGAAGACCACAATGAAGAGGAAGAGGAGGAAGAGCAAGCTGATGATGGACTTCATGGAATTCAGAAGGGAGACCACCAGGTTCCTCAACGAGTTCCAATACCTGCAAGGAGAAAGCAAACACACAGACAGAGGCAGATCAATGTTGTTAGGTTGATTAAAATCCTTAAGCATCTTCTTTCAATGACAACCAAACTATGGTGAGGAAACAAATAACACTACAGAAGAGGAAAAAAGGGGATCAAATGGCAGTGTGAGCTGTTGGTGGCATAAAACAAATCAATGAGTCAGGGTCTACATCAGCCAGTTTCAGAGGATTATAGCTTATCAAATGAAATAAAAACAGAGCAATTCAACTCTAAGAGGAGCATTAGATCGAGAGAGAGAAGAGAATTCTGAAGGCCTACAGCTGAGTGCAGCTCATTGTACATTTTTCTCTATACTGACTAGGACTATATTGGAGGAGTATGAGCCCCAAATTACCCATCATGTTTTGAGTTACATACAAAGAAGATAATCATTCTTTGAACTCAGTGCGTTACCTCGACGACTGCAGAATTTGATGAAGCATTATGATGTTTACATAAATGTTTGAAACATCCACAATCTATATCTTATCATTGAATTGTATGTTTTTGTACAGAGAAATACATAAACAATGCTAAAGCCATGTGATATGATTATATAGGAAGATATGAGGTCATAAAAACCCAGTCTTCAAGTGGATTTATTGATCCACTCACTTTAGATGTGTGTGCTTTTATGATTTATTGATGAGAAGAAGAAGTGAAGCAGTTCTTGAGCACATAATATTTAGAGCTATGAAATAAGACAAACATAACAGGGAAGATAAGAGAGGAAGAAGAATGAACTTTGTGAGCTTGAGTTGAACTTACTTGGTGACTTTAAATATCCTGAGAAGCCGGAGGGCTCTTAACACACTGATCCCAAACGACGCTCCCGGTTTAATCATGTCCCAGATCACCTCAAAAATACTTCCAACAATCACCTACAGAGAAGAAGGCAGAGTAAAGTTATCCCCTGCTGCCTTTACAGACTGTTTCAATAAACCGAACAAGAGTGGTAATCATCCACATACATTAGGATGTGGTCATTTAGTGTCTTGCTGTGAGTGAAAGGCAACAGTTACTTACCCCGAAATCAAAGCAGTTAAAGGAGGAGTGGAAATAATTCCTCACTCCAAGGCCGTACATCTTCAAACTCATCTCAGTCAGGAATAACCCGAGGAATACAAACTCTGCAGTGTCTGTTGTCAAGATGACAGAATTTAAACATGTTATTAAGTCTTTAACATCAAAAGAAATGCACATGCAGTGTTTCAGAGTATGTACGTGTATGAGTGACTTACAGAGGGCTCTTGTAAGCCAATCAGGCTGGTCATAGTGCACAATGGCCACGCACAAGGTGTTGAGGCCCACCACACACAGAACGATCCAGTAAAAGCTCTGAGCCTTCACCATGCGGCGGATGAAGAAGCGAGTCCTCTTCTCCTTACGCCGGAAGTAAGAGGAGCTGTCCATCTTCCCGCTGCTTTTCACACTGGCCCGACCAAAAGGAGATCCTGGAGGAGCTGAGAATGATGATAAAGAGGTGAGAGAGGAGACGTGTGAGTGTGCAGCAGTTCAATGTTTGTCATTATTTCACAGTTTTCAGTGTGAATCACTGTGTGTGATTTCCTTGTCTCCTTCCTGCTACTGTGGTAGGCAGCTTCTCCATCACCATCTGACTCAACACGATCAGAACCATAAAGGTGAGATGTATACATATGTCTTCTGACAGTTTTAACTTTGAGCTGAAAAAAAGAAATCTTCAATACAAACAAAAAAATAGATCTGCCTTTGGCACCTGCATGTTTGAAAAATCACATTACAAAACAAATTGGGGAGCCAAATGTTCCCAATCATTTGGGATTTAATTTCTACGTCCTTTGCAGCAGATACACAATCTTTGTGAGTGGAAGTTTAAGGAGCTCCGTCAAACAGCTTCAGAACAAATAATCATTCAGAATAAAACTCTTAAGATGTTGATTCTTTAAGATGAGCTGTCTATAACCAAAATCTAAAAAAGCATTGTTGAGTTGCAACTCGTATCACACTGACTTTAGCAGTGGATGACACTCCAGAGGTTTAAATCAATTTGCTAATAGAGAGCAAAAGTAGCAAAAACAAGATGTCCTGATGTTGACCCATGCTCTTGAAAGAAGTTTGTTCAACTAACAAGTCTCATGCCAGCTAGTGCTAGGAGACTGTTAGCTTAGCCTTTAGCAAAAAGACACAAAAGAAGGGGAAACAACAAGCCTGTCCGAGCTAATACAAATAAAAAGCCTATCAGCATCTTATGAAACCAATTACATCCAAGATCCTTTAGTGAAGGGCCGTACACAGTCCTTGAAATAGAAACAAGTTGTGGTGATGAAGGGTGTCATGATCTGTTTTTATTTTTCCTTGCGGGCAAAACAGTCTGAATTAGGTCAATTCATGTTTTTTCAGTGGAGACAGGTGGCAAATGCGCTACAACAAACCCGCAGCTTTTCATTGGAAGAAACAAGCTGCAAGTTCAGAGACAAATTCTTGCAAACCCATTAAACATAAAAGTTACTGCTCGTCTTGCCAAACAAAAATGTAGGTCTGTGTAGGTCGCCCCTTTCTGTACTTCAGTAATGACATCCACAACTGCTTTGAAATAGTGTAATATCCATACATTTCAAAATAACATGAGGGTGTATATTTAGTTTGTACTAAATCAGTGCGTTGGCACATTTTCTGTGACAAAGATGAATAGTTTTTCTTTCTTGTCTGCAGCTGCCTAACTGTATTTCTCCTAATGAGGTATATATTCTTTATTCTTTCTGCAGGTTTCACCAATCTCTGGCAGGACTTTGCCTCCGGTTAGCAAAAAGTGCTAAATGTGTTTGTATCACCCACATGAGCGTGGGAGTTGAGAGCAGAGAGCAAAGTAAACTACGAATTCACTACTACCAGGTTACACGAAATCAGAGCTCAAGGACCTCAAGGTTTTTAAAGACCTGTTCTGCAGAGATCTGATCCTCCTTATTTTTGCTAACAAGCACTGGAAAATGTTTGTGGTCAAGACTTTCACTAAATAATGTAAGAGCATCTTCTCCCCAAAGGACAGACAGAAATTATTCAAATTGTCCAAACGTTGAAATGTCTTGGAGAGGAGAAGAGAAAAAAATGGTTTCAATTGGCAAGCTTATGCTCATTTCCAAACCACAGAAAAGCAATTACTGCATATTGTCTTTGTGTGGGACCATGAAGTCAATTAATATTAAAAGTCTCATTTTAATGTGCTGCAGGTGATTCCCTTCCTGTTTTAATTTAACAGACTAATTAGAAAAGTTAATTATACTTCATTTCCCTGGAGGTGATATGCTTCTAAAGGTGGAAAATAAGGAGCTGTAGGGATTCAGATCCAGATGGTGTGGATTCTGTCACTGTGATGTACATTGTTCAAGTTGTTAAAGGTATCTAACAAAATGTTTGATAGTGCTGTCGTGCAATGCCATACTTATCTGAAAATAGAGGCTACAAAGTCAAAGGACGTGGTCATGTTCATAGTACAAGAGGCTTTCATGGTGGCTTTAAAGGCAAAGGTCGCCTCTGTGAGCAGACAGCATGCGAAGGTCAGAGCTGAACTGCTGCTAGGCGAGGATAAAAAAGATACCAGACTCACCGACAGAGGAGATGTCTGCGAAAGGATCCTCCCCCTCCTCAGCACCGATCAGGTCGTTTTTACCTTTCTTGGCTTTGCCTCGTTTCAGGACTGTAAAAGAGAAACATAACAGACAGAAGGGAAATATAATAAGATGAGTTTTTCTGCAAAATATAAAAATATAAGGAGGAGTACTGTTCTTTTATGCAAAAATGATACTATGTGCATGTGCTTGCTTGTGTGCAAGTGTGTGCATGTGCATGGCAGAGGAGGGGGGGGGGCAACTAATTGGAAACCATGAATAGCAGGCATCAATCATGTTTTTCATTTGGAGATTTTTTGCCTTCCTGTTTGAAGCCAGCCTTGGAATGAAAAACTGCCGGCACAACATGAATGTGACTGTCACATGACCAGCTCCCTGTCAGAGGAGTGGGGGGTTCAATCTCGAGATCTACAGCCCTGTTGCTTTGCCTGAGTGAGCTGCGTGGAGGAAGAACCTGTCAGTAAGACTAATGAGGCGCGGACTGGGGAACACTTTAACAGCCTTATCAAATCATTTGACAGTCATAAACTTTTTCTAGTCATTAATAACTTATTTTATTTTGAAAACAGGGAACAACGCATTTTGCTACTATTTAGCTGTTTTGCTTATCTAGTCAAGGATATATCCTTCACTTACTAAATAGTGTGCTCATTGTTTTAGAGCAAATAATCTTCTTTTCTGAGTCGGTGAGCTTTTGACTGGCTCTTTTCTCCACTACTCATACCTGTCATTCACATGACAGACGCCAGCTCCATATTTTCTGCTTCAACAACACCAGAGTGGTTTTTCTTTGGCTTTGGTCTCAGACGTTTTAATCCCTGATATGGAACTAATTGAGAACAAACAGCATGCTGGCAGCTGTCACTTTACAGGAATCATCAGCCCAGATGTGTTTGCAGTGTTTGACTGTTTACTGGAAAAAAGCATATCCACATGAGGCTGTGTTGGGAAGAGTGACATAGTGAATATTTACTCCAACAAATCCAATCAGACCTAAGCTCTATATCCCACTAATTAACCCCTCGCCTTCACACCAGGCCTAATGGACTGGCGCTATGGGCGAGGGGGGGAGAGAGAGAACTGAATAGTAGTTTAATCCTATTGATACAGGTTAAATAAAAGATGTGCTAAATCACACTTCACAGAGATCACCACTGGGAAAAAAAGTTATATAACTGCTTTGCTGGATATGACTGGAATATTTGCTTACTGCATTTATATTTTTGTCTGGCTTCACTACCAAACAGATTTGAAAGTATTTTGAAGATGGTTCCCTTATTCTAAATTCATTTAAACTGCCAGCTGACTAAGTTTTGTCTTCTTTACAATACAATGTTTTAGCAGATTTTCAAATCTTAAAGTTTGCTTCCAAATACATTTAAAGATAAATATGCAACACTGATACACATAATTACAGCAGATATCCTCTGTAAATGTTTCTCTGAGTCATGACTGTCTACAATGAGTGAGAAGCTTGAGTTCCACTAGCTCTACTGTTGTAAGAGCCATGTTTACATCATGTTTACATTGACGGACAAAAAACTGTTTTAGTCCAGGACTAGAGAAAAGAATCAATGCTTATTTGGATGTCACATACGTGTGTTTAGATCAATCTGTGTCAATCTATGTGCAATCTATGAGTTCACTCAATATAGACTCCAGGCAATGGCAGCAAGAGCAAAGGACGATGTTGCCATGTGAAGGCGAATGTAAAGGGGTTGGAGGTGTGCAGCTGGAGGAGAGAGGCTTCAGAATAGCAGATTTGGTTTCATGCTGGTACTCAAGGGCGACTACTATATATATTATATATGACAGGCTCACTAAAGGACAGCACCGAGATTCTTGTCATACAGACATCTTCAGGACAGAACAGAAGCTGCTTTTGTTTAAAGCAGCCCTTGTGTGTGCAGTTGTTTGTGGTCAAACATAAGCGTGGTTGGCATTTGGAGCTAAAAGGCCACTAATAGGCACTTCCTTCCTCAATATCAAATAAAATCATTTAAAGGTTTCACTGGAGTTGACAGTTCTGGTGCTTTAACAGTGTCCATCAGAAGAAAGAAAAAACACAACGAGCTGCATGATACGTGTGTGTCCAGTTGGCTGCTCCCCATTTGTTTGTTTTTGTTTTTTTCAGAAAAAGACTCAATTGACGTTCACATTATTAAACTGTTGCTCTGCAGATTGGGGCGCTCCCGATTGCAGCTAGGGATTGAGCTCACCTGACACCAACAAGCAATCCAACAGCTATATGCCGAGACTTAAATCTGATTATATAAAACATGTTTGATTTCATTTCAGTGTCAAAAAAGAGTATTGCAGACTTTGGACAAGTTAGATTTAACTTTATGAACCCCAGCTTACACCAATTTATTTTATAATCTTATTGAAATCTTGTTGGTGTGAGCTCAGTATTACCCTGTACTTCTCCTTGTTTCTTCATAAAGATGTAATGTTTTCATAAAACCCTCAGATGAATTATTAGCTTGCTTTCGAAAACTCAAAAATATTATCCAAGGGCTGGATAAGTTAAGTTGAACCTTCACTTCTGTCCCAGACAATCGATCACCTTCATGACAGATGAGAAAGGCACAGAACATTTAAGCTATATAGGATCAACAACTGAATGTTAATGATGAGCGGTACCTCTCTGTGCCTGCTTTACCATCAACCCCCTGTGGTCCAGGAGCATGGTAAAGCAGGCAACAGATTCTCAGCCCAGTTTTCACCTGGCAGGTTTTGTTTCCTCTTGTACCAAGCACCATCCAGCGGGGACTTCTCCTCAGCAATCTCATCTTCTTCCTCCAGCAACACCTCCTCTGCAGAGGGAGAGAGCGAGAGAGAGAGTGGGGACAGAGGGACTTTCTATCAATTTATCATGTTTTTTTTAACACAACAAACACATACGTGCCGGCTCTCATGCTGTTTCAGAGATGAGTCTGACCTGCTTTGCAGATCCACTCCAAGTACCCTGTGAGCTCTCTCTCGATCTGCTGCTGCCTCCGAAGCTTCAGGAACTCCTGCCTCTTCTCCACACGCTCCCTCTCTTTGGCAAATTCTCTGTTGAAACAAAACAGACAATGTTTTCATACAGAGAAAGACCTTATACATGTAATGTTTTATGATGTTGGACATATTAGACTTGCACAAAATTCTCCTCTTTTCCTTCTGTCAAGCGCTAACCAAAGCAAGAAAAAAGTGGAAGTGTTTCTCTAAAGGATTATTAACGGGGGAGTTCAGTTGACAGCTGGGCAGATATTGAGGGCATCAAAATGCTGTTGGCAAAGCTCGAGGTCTGTTAGATATTTCACAAATAAATGAAAATCGAAATGTGCTGATACTGAGAAAAAACTGTGGATACAGACTGAACAGTAGTTTCAGGACTTTCCATTTGATATGTGTATGTATCAATGGGTATTAAACAGAAAGCCAAGTGATGACAGCCGCTGCACAAATAATTAAATACATGACATAAGAACACTTTAAACAAGTACCAAACACAAATTCACTTTCTCTGCACTAGTGAGATGAGGAGTGTTATTCCACTCTATATCTCTATGCTTAATAAGACCTCGCAGGCAATTAGCCTAACCTAGCATAAAGAATGGACACGGATTAAAGCAGCAAGCTGATCTTGATATGAGAAAAAAGAAATGTAACTGCAACTCTCACACTCATCACTTAAAATGGTACATGTTGTTGTTTTTAGTCTGATATAAGATGGTAATTATAATCTTGGTTGTGAGCAATGACCTCACAGAGGTTTTCAAAAAGAAAAGTTAACACAAGAAAAGAAAAAAAATAATTTAACAAAAAAGAAAAAAACAATGTATACAGTATATATATACAGTATATATATATGTTTCTTTAATTTTGTAAAGAGCTCAAATCAAGCTTTCTCCAGCAGCTTTTAGTCAGAATGCTATAAGCTAAGCTAACTGACTAAAGCCTTGTTCACACGGCAGGATTTTAAAATTGTCGGCAGATTTCCCAAACTTTAGAGACCACACACATGGTGATAAATAATAATAATACAGTGTTGGTCGTACAGTGTGTGGTGTGCGGCCACACGGCAACATCAACACACCACACACGAGCCGATTTCACTCGCGAACGTCCCCCGATCAGACTGGTAATCTCGCAAAACCTCTCGAGATCAAACGTGATTCCAGAGTCAACAAATGGACAAAGAGGATGTAATAGGGATCGTTTGTGCTGTTTTTATCTGAAAAAACACGTTTTAAAAGAGGCGTCGGTCAAAGGAGCAGCGACTACGGGGGCATGAGCTGTACTTGCTACATGATGATATGGAGGTGAGTAGTTGTTTTGCTGCCGGTGTTTCCTCGCTACACGCTTTCTGATTGGCTACGCGTCACAGTCAACAGGCTCGTGCTCGTTTTCTCCTCGGAGGGGAAACACCACACATGATGAGAGATCGGGCCAAAACAATCCAACATGTTGAATATCCCCGATTTGAGATCGGAGCGGTCCCGACATTCTTCCGACCAGACGAGAGCGTTCTGAACACACCACACACGGCAGGATGATCTTATAAGATTATCTTATGATGATCGGGGCGTCCTTAAGATTATCGGAAGGGGAGAATCGGGGCCAAAATCGGCGTAATTATCCTGCCGTGTGAACCAGGCTTTAGTAAACCTCTCTCAATGAATGTTACAATGACGCTGCTCTCTAACGATCACAAATAAGAGTGGACGACAGTAATGGTCATTTTTGTCTGACATGTCCTACATTTCCGGATTAACTGAAACAGCCAAGATGAGCTTCTCTTTAATCTTTACTGGTTGCCGAGGTGATGTGTACTGACCATTCAACCTTATTATTGTTTGGTTGACATGACAACAGCACCTTTCTGAAAAGTTGAAAGATTTTCAACTCAAGCGCTCAGAGCAGCCGCACAAAGCAGAGCTCTAAGAAAGAAAAAAAAAGACGCTGGGAGCTTCACTTTTTGTCCAGACAGCCGCTTTCTGCTGTGAACGCTCTTCTCATTGAAAACTATTGAGAAAAGACGCTGGCATTGAAAAAAAAAAGGTTGATCGATTTGGCGGCCTAAGGGGAGTAAACAGACAATCTCAGCCGTCTTGACGATGTCTGCTTGTAATGTTAGCCTGGCCCGATAATTTGTAATGAAAAATGATGAGGTTGTTAAATGAAATGATTGACAGTATCTATTATAATAATCTGTATGAACAGAAATAGTAATAATAGCGAAGGACTAAAAATAAACACTGCTTCTCTTTGATTACATGGACACAACAGGGGAAAGACAGGGAAGTCCCTGCAGCAGAGGGTTTCCTGCGACCTCCAGGCTAATGACCGCACAAATATTTGCTTTCATCCAGATTTCACTGAGACAATGATGCTGTGAGTCACAGCAGCCCAGGAGAGGCTCTTTGAAACCACAGACACAATGATGAGCCCTGAGGACCAGGATGATTAAAGCCAGAGCGAGAGGCATTTACATGATCCGAGATGGGCAGTAAAAAGGAGAAGCACACGAGGCTGAGGACGCAGAGGAGCTGAACAATCTGTCCACGTTCTCATTCAAGTTAGTTCGCTCTCAGTCATTATAACACGTGGTAATCCATTGAAAGTAACAGACAGGAAACATCTTGAAGCTCTGACCCTTGATAAAGAGGATAGTGAATTCTGTTTATTGTGCATGGGTAGGCTTTAAAAAAGGCTGAGAGAAAAAAATGCCACACACTGAAGCCAATGCAGAAGTGAATCAGTGGTATGATAATACGAGGCTGATAGAGAAAAAAAGGCCACACATTTTTAATCAAAGACACCTCAGGTTCTTCAAATAACTTCGTTTACTGATATCTAGCTTTTTTTTTTTTTTTTTTTTTGCAGATTTCATAAAGAAATTGAACCATTTAACCTTGTTGTAATATAATATATAAATATTATATTATATAATTAACCCCAAAATGTTTCTGGCAATAGAGAGCAAAGAGAACATTTTAAAGGCAACTAAAACAAAAAACTGTAAAATCTAAGATGTACAAAATCACAGTTTGACATTTTAAATTAAGTTGATTTAAGTAAAGTGATCCCAGTTTCAAAGTCGACCAGGAAACTAGAGTGTTAACATACAGTAATAAGACGACTTACCCGGAGAGGACACCAAGCACCAGGTTTAGCATGAAGAAGGAGCCGATGATGATGAGAGGGATGAAGTAAAGCCAGTTCCAGGCGTTTCCTGCAACATCATTGGTCTGTGGAGAAAAAAAAAAGAAAAAAGCATAAGTAAGAATGTCGTTTGGCTTTCCAAAGGATGTTTTTTGGACAATTGTTCACTTTTTTTTTTAAACGTTTATTTTTGAGTTTTTGTCTTTATTTCGAGAGGACATTGGATAGAGTATATAGGGAGTTGGGAGAGAGAGTGTTAGGAATGGCAAGCAGGTTGGACTTGAACCCAGGACGCCCGCTAGGAGGTTAAGCTTTTATACACGGGGAACTACCTCCTTACCAGGCTATCTGTAACCTTAACTTTTCAAACTTCTGTATCTGCATGCTTGACTTTATTTGTTGTTTAAGGAAAGTTTTTAAAAAATCTCCAAATGAAAAGTCAATAGAATAGAAATGGTATAGTAAGTAATTTCTAATCTACAGCCCTGCAGATAATAATAAAACCCAGTTAAACCAGTAATAAACCAGTTTTTAAAAACTTCCCTGAGTGAAAAAAAACGAACAAAATTGTTTTGCCAGCTAACCTTATTTTAAAAACACCTTTCAATGTTTCAAAAAGCCATTAAAACAGTCTGTCTCCTTTACTACACATCTCCACCAGCAATGATCCCAACAAAAATCCAATGTGTCATCAAACATAAGCCAATTCTCAGAGACATCCATTGTGAATAAACCAAGACAGACAAACAGATGATACATTTCAGAGTTGTCTGAATGACATACCCTATACTCACTCTCTCTCTCTCTCTCTCTCTCTCTCTCACACACACACACACACACACACACACACACACACACACACACACACACACACACACCAATGAGTTTGAACTATGCTGACTCATTCACTGCTAACCGGCTCACAGCATACATGTGGACAGTCAAACAAGGCTTGTGGATGTAGGTATCACGTTTATCTTTGACAGCTATCTTTAATCATCTGTTTTGATCTCATCCTCCATCTCTTTGGAAATGCTTTGAACCACAGGGATTTGCTGCATTAGAGAGATTCAGTTTGACACAAGTTTAACAAACTTTTGCCAGAAAGTTTCAGGCACCATTTTCAAAATGTCCCTGTGTGCTCGACAGTAAAGATTTCTCTACATTGAAGCTACAAAAAAATTGGGCGAAGTGCCAACTCACAATGGCCTTATAGTGTATTAAAGAGAGAGTGTATTAGAGAGGTATTTAGTGTGTTACCTCTTCCTTTATGTAAGAGGACAGTGGATACAGCAGTAAATGGTGAGATAGAGTAGGTATTGAAACACTGAAAGGAGCTTAAGGCTGGACCCAAACCCAGGCCGCCCAAACGCCTGTTGGACCGCAGTCCCCACACATTTGGTTGTGTCCTTTTAAATCTATTTTGCATAAATCTGACTGTGTAGTTCAGACTGTGCTGCAACAAAACTATTATTCCTGCTGGTTTCACACTGGGAGGTGCATGGAGTCATCTTCCTCTATGTCTGAGAGCGCTCCCACACAGCGGCCTGTTAGCGGGGGACAGACCTGCCGACTGATGGGCTGTGTGAAGCACTGTGACATTTTGCAGACGCCAGTGTCGGAGCCCTGCCACATGCTGGCTGTAATTGTGATGGGAGGTTTAGGGTGGCTGATTCAGCAGGCAGGAAATCTGTATTATGCATCTAAGAATGTGAGAAGAACACACACATATACAGTGGCACATCCTCTCTCATGGGCTGTCAGGGAAGCAGCAGCCCACACACAGGGATAAATGGCAGCCAGAAGCTCCAGTGTGATGCTTTGCATCCTTTTTTTAACCTGTCCAAAATCTTATCATTTAATCTTTAAGTTTCTCTTTCAGTCCCGCCCTTTTGTTCTCAGTATAGTTTGATTTTCTTTATAGAAACGAAACATGAAATCTGTGCATATTTTTACTGCCGCAAATAATTTTAGTACTTCAAGCCTGGCAAGATTCAAAAATATGTCATTCTCTTAATTGCACTTCTATTATTGTACACATCAAATATTGTGTTCAATTCTTAAATCCAACAATTTAAGGGGAAGTCACATGCTTAGACAGAAAACAGCAGTTCCCTCAAGGCATGGAGGATAAATGGCCAATGGTTCATCCCCATTGTTAAATCATTATCACTAACAGCAAGCCCCGATATTTTTCCAACACCTACAGTAACAGTAAGAGGACAGAATAAGAAATGAATCTGCCATCTGTCAGAGAAAAGCCAAATCATTTTGTACTGAACCAAAAAATGTTCTCAAATTGATGGAGACGTAAAAAAAAAGAGGAGTGTATGGAATCAACTGGACTGCTTCCTTTAAGTGGTTAAAATGCAGGTTTAAAATGTGACTTTTATTCTAATGCTCCATGTAATCAGCTATTATTGTATCCATGCTTGGAATGCAAGAACACACACATCTGTTGTCCTTTTGCACAACACCAGATATCTCTTTTGTCTCTCTGGGGAACTCCTGCTGCCTGGCGTTGAGGAGAAATTGAAGTGGAAATACACTGTGTTGCATCAGCTTTGATTCTCACAGTCAGCTGGTGAGCAGGAAAGACTTTTCTCTGCTGTTGACACGGCCTTAACGCTTCAGCTGACTGCTCAAGAAGAGGAGCTAAGTTCGGTTAAACTTATGGAGATTCTGTAACACAAAGAGGTCGTCACGGTTGAAATCTGAGAGCTGGTGGAGTTTAAACAAGCTCAGTGCAATCAAGCACACACAATCTGTTGTTATGCTACTTGTAAGGCTCTTAAGGACAATGTTTATTTTCTCCACTTACAGTATTCACCTTCCCTTCAAAAACATGCAGTCCTAGAAAGGGAAAACTCTCCCACTGTAACCACTGTACAGTTAGAAACAATCATATCTAAACAGGATAAGAACTTCAAAACCAATTTAAGTCAGTCATAAATTAACTTTTTTCCCAATATGGTAAATAAAACAGGGATCAGGTGATATTGTAACAATTGTACTAGTGGAGGCCTTTTTGGAAGACCAGCACTAACCTATCATTTAAACCACAGCAGCACTGACAACACAGTGGACGACACCTGAGATCCTGCACACATTTTATGGCTGATCTTTAACAATCAGTTCAGAAAAATCTAACACTTACGAAGGCCTTAAAACCTTTCATGGTAAATAAATTGTAGAACAGTCTGATAAAGAAATAATAAGAGGAAGAGAAGACAAAAGAAGGGAAGAGTAGACCTTTATTTTCGCCAGCGGCAGAATGGAAGGACATCCATCAATTCAATTTATCATATGTCACGTCAGGATTGAGGGTGTAATCTAGTATTCTATATTTTATACAGCCTCTGGCATCATCAGGAAAACACATCTGTGTTTTCATCTACATTCAATTTATATAGTAAAGGTGTGTGTGTGTGTGTGTGCATGTTCTTTTATATACTGAATTTAATTCAACGCTGCAAGCCGTGTCTTGATCGTTTATGATAAAAACATGGAAGAACGATGTTTCCCCTTAAGTCATTCAAACATCCAGAAGAGGTTATCTTTTAGTGGACTGACTGAGGTCAAAAATGCAGAACTAAGGGATGGAACCAAAATTATTTATTGATGCTAACATTCATGTCTCATTTTTTAATATTATGGCATATGTGAAGATGATTTAATAAATATACAGATTTTTGTTCATAAAGAGCTTAACAATGATTGTAGTGACAATGCCCCAAGCACCTACAATTTTCAATGTGAGTATCATGATATTATATGTGCAATTTAAATGCTGCGTATGGAGCCATGCAATGAGAGGAAATCGTGCTGCGTGCATAATGTGGAAGCAGACACTCAGCATATGGCAGTGAAGGCCAAGGGGTAAACTTGTTTTAGTTTGTTACAAAACTGCTGATGCTCTTTGATGCCATTAGCAAAGTCCTCTTAATGACCCCAAAGATACACATTCATCAAAAATCCAAACGTGTATGTCTGTAGTCAGCAGCACTTTAGAACAGTTACTTTCATTTTATGTTCACCTTATCTAAACACTGTTCGATTGTTTCAGAGGTTGGATTCAAAGTTAAAAAATGAGCTACATACTATACGTTTAGTAAAGCGAGAAGCTTTCCTTGCAGCACATTTCATAACAGTTAAAAAAAAATACAAATCAACAATAATGATGATAAGCATTTACTAGGTAGCAAACAATATCTGGGAATGAAACTTTGGGTTGTTTGGGGAAATTAGTCCAGAATACCATCCATAGAAAATGTAAAAGTCCGGCTGTCAGGAAACACCAAAACAAGGAAGGATTTATATGAAATTCAGCTGCTACACTTATACTCTCTTGAAAAATAAATCTTCATGTGAGTGCTAAATCAGTAAGAGATGAGCACTCTGATCTTTGTCTTTAGTCTCAAGAAGTATTTACAAACTATGTTTACGTGTCTTTAGACTTTACAAAGGGAAAAAGGTGGAGAAATGGAGGCAGAGCAAAATGCAGAACTCATCAGCTTGTGTCTGAGCTGCTTACATCACAAACCTGTAATTGTTTGTCTTTGTTTCTAGAAGAAAAATCATCAAACAAGATGATGGGTAGTAGAACTGCTTCGATGTTCTTGCCTCTCTAGCTACAGGTGCGAATAATAATGTGAAGACAAAGAGTTACATGCAAACAAACATGTCTTGAGATATTCCTTTAAAAACATGTAAAGAAAGAAATAAAAAATGCTGGAGGTAAAAGTATGAGGCACTCCAAAGTTTCCTCCCACATTTTGTTGCTATTTGAAAACAAACTTGACAAAAATGACTTAAATCTTCTGAGTCTGACGTTTTCATGAGTTCACTTGATATCGTTATTCCACCTCTGTTATTTCTATGAGTCATCGCTGGCTGACTGCTCTGAATGATCAGTGAGGAAAAAGCTAGAGCTTCCACATAATTTGCAGTCATGCATCATGCAGTTGCGCTCTGACAGGGAACTCCCACTCGAGGCTTACAGTGCTGCCACAACACACACACACACACACACACACACACACACACACACAGATGCACATGCACACACACAAACAAACACTTTTTCTCTGATCAGAAAGAAAGTCTGCTGAGATGAAGACAGCCTCTCTGAATCAACTCAGCAGCTCCTCACAGGCCTGAAACATTCACAACAAGCAGCAGAGACTGGGCTTAACAGCTCTGGTGGCAGATAGGGCAAAAGGTCCTCACAGAGAGGCTCCATTCTTAGTTCTCTAAGGTTCTCATCTCTCTTGTAGACTACTTTTATTCTTGTTTTTGACACTGAATTAATTTCTTGCAGGCTAATTTTAGAGATATTAAATCAGGTACGTTGAGTTCAGAAGTCAGACACTATCAGATTTGTACCATTCTTTCTTTCTAATCATCCCAAGAGTGGGCCACTGTTGTTTAGTCAATTAAACACTGTCTGGGGTATTTAATACATACTCTTTTGCTCCAGCACCTGAAACAACAATTATCTTATATATCTACATCTGTTACAGTCTAAGGGCGAACTCACACAAGCAAAGTAGTCCCATACTGAGCTTAAGCACGATTCCCCCCTTCCCTATTTCCCCCGCTGGTCTGCACTCTCACTGCTCCAGGACTCGCCGGGTCTGAGCACGGCTACCTCTCAGTCGTAATTCAACACATGAATGGTCATGTGTTCTCATGAAGCACTCCGTTTACAAGACAGGCGGACTTCAGAATAAAATAAAAGGGACGCACAGTCCAGTCAGTGTCTGCACATTGGAGAACAACACAGACAGCATAAGGAGCTACTTTACTGTCTTTGTGGCTTATTTTGAGTCATTTTAGTTCGATACAACACTGCAGGATTTCTCCATAATGAAGGTTGTCCACTTAACATGCCTGTGCTTGTGCTCTTGCATGGACTGTACAATGCCGCAGCATACTTCCTTCAAGCGTGCTATGGCCAAAGAACCACGCTTAAGCATGGTCAAACGAACTGAACTGAAGCATGCTTAGGCTTGCATCATCTCCATCACAGTCCTATTCATCTTACTTGTGAAAGTCAGGATCCTGCATGAGTATGCTTTGAATGGTTTTATCATTGCCTTCCTCTCAGTCATAAACAAGGATGCTCCTTTGAACAACTTCAAAGCAATGTAAATATATTAAACCCTGGGTAACCTGCAAGTTATCAATGGGACTTATTGATGGACAGAAACAAAGCTTGGTCTCCTGATAGACTGTGGGAATCATTTACAAGTCTGCTTTGAGGAAACTTTGAAAGAGATACACATCCATGTGAGGACATTGACAGACATTTCATGAAAGGCTTGGATTACAGTGATAGTCTCTATCCAGATATGTATCTCTTCATTTTAAACTCATCAGGTTTACACTAATCATTTTATAAGGTTGCTCGGGTGTTTGACATACGAGCAAATTGAAGCATGTAAGCCATAACTAGCATATAATGAAAAGCCATGGTGATGAGTCTGTTAGCAAGTAAAGACCTCTTATACTCAAAAGTGACTTTCTAGTATTTGAAATAGAAATCCATGGACCTTCCTTGCAGACAAGCGGAGACATAAACACGTACACACTCTGAAATAGAGACTGATATCAAATCTCCAGCTTGCTACAGTTTATCTACTGCCGTAAAGGATTCATGACTGAGTGTTCCCACAGTATCTAACTGTCTGTGCATGCTTTATTTTGACAAGGATTTGACAAGAACCATGACAGTCCTGACAGCACCGGGCGTCAAGCTGACGAGGTCGGGGTGCACCTGTCTCTGTGGCTCACACTGCTCAAATCAAGTGAGCGAAAAGGTGGTAATAATCCCAGTCATATTCAACACAGAATCACTTACATAACTCAACTCATGTATGTCACAATGCAGGATTTTTAACCCATGAAGAAGATCAAACCTTTACTTTTTTCTTCTTCAAATGTAATAATTTAATTTATTTCAAATAAATGTAACAGTAATGCTTTAGCAAAGAAAATCATCATCATCATAAAAAATGCTATTTTATTCTTTAAAAGTAGCCTGAAATAGGTTATCAAATCCTCTATCTCTATTATATTTGAATACGTAAAATCAAATTAAAAGTGAGAGATGCCTGTAACACTCTTATTTCCAAACTAAAAAAGAAAACCTTTTGCACTGATGGGAAAGCATTCTCAGGGTTACGCCCAGTCACGCTGTCTCTCTACTATGTTTTGCCCTTGTCACAGTTCACTCAAGGACTTTGTCAGAAAATGAAAGATAAGAAATTGGCCCGTGGTATTCTCTGTCCCCCAGGTCAGTTTCAATAATTTTATATGATGGCGAAGAGGGAGACGTGAATTCATTAGAGGAGTTGGCATGGGGTCAATGAGGAACTGGGTAGTCTATTTGTGACATGCACATTTACAAACTGTTCATCAGGGGTGAAGATGAAAACAGCTAAAAGGAAAAAGAGGGGGAGGTGGTGAGAACATTAAACTGAGTAGACATGTGATGTAGCTGCTGATGAAAATAATGTGTTACAAAAAAAGCTCAGTTTAGTGGAGTTAGCCAGAGGAGTTGTTTGTTTACTGTCAGAAAAAGAGCCCTGACCCTCCATGTTTCCTTCTCAACAGCTTCTCAACAGTTTGTGACATTTGTATAGATAATTAATCCTGTTTACTAATGAGATGTCGAAAAGAAGAGCTAATGATGCACAGAGACAAAATCACCACTTTGTGAATGAACGTGATGATTGATGGCTTTTGATACAAACATGTTTATTAGATGAGGTATTCTAATGTTCCCCGAGGTGTGACATTTTATACTGTCCCTACATAAACTCAGCCCGGATCATCACCAGAACACCTTTCATTCACCACATCCTCCCTGTTCTCTAACAACTCCACTGGCTCCCAATCACACACCACACTGTCTACGAAACTCTCCTCCGAACCTTCAAGGCCCTCCATAACCTCGCCCCTCCGTAGCTCCCTGAACTCCTCCACATAAACAAACCCAATCGGACCCTCAGATCGTCTCCCTCCATCAGCTTCCTCATCCCTCCTGCCCCCCTCACCACCATGGGGTCCAGAGCCTTCAGCCGGTCTGCCCCCCATCTCTGGAACTTCCTCCAACCTGACATCCAAAACATTGACTCTCTGACCATCTTCAAATCATGTGTTAAAACCCATCTGTTTAAACAAGCCTACTCACTCTGACTTCCACCCATTTCACTGTAAAACTGTTAAATACCTCCTTTCTCATTTTTATGTTTTATGTTGTTTGTTTTTAACCCTGCATGTGGCTGCTTTGTAATTCTATGTTTTATATTGTTATCTTTTTAACTCTGCTTGTAAGGTATCTTTGGGTTTTTTGAAAGAAGCTCATAAGCCTTGTGAAAATATACATAAAATGTATGTATGTTTGACAGAGAGCAACCAGAGGAGCACCCAGGGTCACGTATCCGAAGACAAACTTGAGTGATTTAACTGGGCTTATGAAATTGTTTAGAGTTCTGTGAATCTTTAGCAAATAACCACCTCAGCCAAATGTAAGTAACAATGTTTTTACATAACACACGCTTATCTGAGGAAGTCGATTAAAAAACATTTCTAAGGTTTTAGAAGTTATGGTCTCAATACAAGACACAAACAACAGCATAGGCACTATTTCTTACAGTGGTAAGCCTTAACGTGACACAGCAGAGCTAATTAGGGTTGCTTCTAATTTGATGGCAGCCGCTATTCGCCGGGAGAGACGGAAGAAATGTTATAAAATCACGGTGCATGAAAAGAAGACTGCCACATTATCAGCGCAGAGAAACCACCCACACATCCTGCTGCTACAACAACAGTGTCACCTCCCTGCTGACTGGCTCAGCACAAAAAAAAACAAAAAAACAGCATCTTTACTGTAAATCAATGCAACTCTGGGCTGTCTTGTAGATCAATGTCACAGCATTTCCATCAAAAGGAGTTTCTATTGGAGAGAGACGGATCATGGCAAAAGATCATGGCTAATTGGTATCGCACCTTTGCACTGTCCCTAAAATTTTGAGGGATTTTTAGTCTTCAAAAGAAAAAGTTGGACTTTATTTGTTTATCATTGATCAAATCTGATTTTTTAATGAATGGTTGTGGATATTTAATTTATGGTGTGCACTTTTAATGTAACAAATAATTTGGTTTCTGTGGTGATTGAGGCGCTTTCGTTTTAATGAAAAGTGAATCACTAATACTAAACTATGAGACTAAAGTACATATTCAGCAGCAGGCTTACAGTTACCTTATTATACTCCACATATAATGAGCTTGCACAAGTGGCCTTGTTTATTGGTTAACATCATCTTAAAATACCTTTTGTGCATTAAGTACATTCTCATACTCGCCCTGCATTAAGTAACTTTTCGGGATGTCTCTTTGACCACAAAAGGTTCAAACATTGTTTTGCCACATGTGCACCATTACACTGAGAGGCTCAAACATGTAGCAATCTGAAGGCATGTGAATACAGATCCAAGAACAACAAATCAAAAGGGAGTTTCACTCCACTCATTAGGAAGTCATTACTTATTAGTATTCATATTCAGAAAGTTGCAAATTGTACCTTTCAGTGGATGTATGGGAGGGAAGAAACATGAAAGAAAATCCAGGATTATGCTCATTATTTTTCTCTGCATGGATCTATGGAGGCACATTCCACAATAATCTGTCCTCTGATGTTCTGGAATTGGATATCAGCAGCATCCACTGCATGGTTTAGCTGCTAAAGTTGACACTGATGGGAGGATACTTTGCTCAAGTCAAATGCACAGCTCTGCAACCGCTGGCAACATCATAAGCATTAGCATAAGCTGAAATCTCTTTCCATTGGTGCTGTTTTCCCTCTTCCTGTGCTCTGTTCATGATTAAAACATCACGTAATGTGGTGACATGCTCTCCTTCCCAGATATTGTCACTGTGTTCAAAGACTTGGACTTCATCATCTGCAAGCGCTTGGGTTGGTATTTTGTGCAAATTAAGTCTGATCCTACTTGATTACAATAACTGTGTTGAATATATGCATCATGTGTGATTGTGATGACATTTCCACTCATGGTGATGTGAGACGAGGTAAACATATCCACATTATTCAGTGCAGGACCTCTTTGAGTTTTCTTCCGTGTCACAGAGTCCGGTGCCATTGTCTTGTCTTTTACGAGTCTAACCTTGTGAGCTTTCTAACTTAAGGTGTCACTAAAGACTTTCATGTTTCCGTCATATTCTGCTGTTTCTCTGTCTTTTAACCTCGCTCTTGCGATATTTTCCTCTCCTTCCTCCATTTCCCACAGATATTTGAGCCAAATCCAATTATCCAGACTTCCTTCTGTGACTGGATATCGTAGTCTGTGATAAGAGCAACTGTCTGCTTTTTCTTAGTCAAGGCTTGTTCTTCTTAACCATGGTGCTCTATCGACGGATAGCAGATTATTGAGTAATTGGCCAATGACAATCAAGTATTTAACACAGCCACGTAATAATTAAGAAATAAAGAGGTTAACACAATGTGAAAGGATTTTGTAACTCTGAAGAAATGGCAGCAATCACTTTAACTCTGAATGAATATATTTGCTTCAGCAGTGGATTGCCTGAGATTTCAACATTTCAACATATTACAGCACATTGGTTTGACTCTGTATTTTTAGAGCCCTATCTGTCAATGTACCAGTGAGATGGATTCATTGAAAGGAACTTTCAATGTGAACAAAGTCGTCGCTTCTTGGCTTTACACAGAGTTTGCATCATGCTCATTAAAAGAGTTTTGTCAGGACTCTGAGCAGTACTTTAAACATTGAACCTTTATGGATCAAACATTAAAAAAAGAATTCAATTCAGTGTTCCTGGTTTTTGCTTCGTCTTCTCAGAAGCACCTGGAACAACAACTTGTTCCATCAGAGGGCTATTGTGGGTCTGAATGCACTGTCGTTGTCACAACTCCCTCCAGCTGAGGAATATAATGGCAGACTGCAGTGTTTTGTTCCACTGTGTCAGCTGTTAGGAGACCAAAGGATCCTTGGATATGGCCTCCCTGGAGGGGGGGTGGGGCAGAGGGTAGAAGAAGAAAAGGGGAAACTGGACGATAATGACGGATGGGATGGGGAGAGGTACTCTGCATGTTCTTTTGCACGATTAGAGAAGACGGTCTGAGTGATCTCCCTCGGGGCAGTAGTAGCATAGTCATCAATCTGTTGGGTTAACTCTGGGTTATAGGATGGTATATAATCCAGAGAATAGAGTCCTTGCCGGGATGCTATTCTGGCTTCATGACGTTATAGACTTCACCCTTCCCCTTTCTTAGCCACAGGATGTGTCTACATGTAGCATTTAATGTAGATATTAATGTGTACATGAATGAACGCTTCACTGCATTTACACAAAAACACTTATGGCTCTTTTCCAAGACATCCTGTTGATATAGTTTTCTGCTTCGTCTTTTCTTTTGCTTGCTTATTCTTTGGGGGAAATATGTAGAACATTTCTGCATTGCTTAGTTGATTACAGGAAGCACTTTCAGGATGCACTCTCCATCAACATGATTAAAACATAAATGTGTAATTTCATTATATAAGGGCTACTTTAAAACAATCACGATCAAAAGGTATGGCAGGTTATCGGACCAATGCTGGTTTCATGGGAGTCATGGTGTGTGTCCTGTAAATCATATAAGAAGGTAGGAACAAAAGAAAATGTGTGGTCTTATGTGTTAGCAGGACAAATACACGTCATTGGATATCTCTTTGAAACAATATCGGAAACCTCACAAAAAGAGTGCAGAAAAAGTAATAGTTGGATCAAAAGATGTGACTTTGAGCAGATGGAAAAGAAAAGGCAAAAATACAAAGAACAAACTACCAGCTGAGAGAAAAGGCATTCTCTGATCACAGCAGTGGAGTTTGCAGCGCTTAGGATAATGAGCCAGAGAACGCAACAGGAGATGTTTGGATTCGAACGGGGAAAAAGAACCCGAAGATGAATAAAGAAAGATGACAGTGCAAGTGGCTCACTCTTTCATTGCCATCCCTTTCAGTTAACTACTGTCTCCCAGGTAAGGAGAAGATGAAACAGAGAATGAGACCAGGAATAGGACATTTTAAAGAGTTTAGGAACAAAAGGGGAAGACTGACAATGGAGTAAAAATGTATAAAATACGGCAGGATCACAATGTATGTTTAAATACTGCTACATGCGTATCGTTTTCCAAAATATAAATAATGGATCAAGTGTTGAGTGATCCGTCATGTTTGCCTTAACTTCCTGATTATACAGATCTATGGTAAAGGAAGCAGCTGGTTCGAGGCTACAACCATACCTTTATCAATAGTTTTAAATGACAATATTTTTATTCAAGACATCAACTTGACTCCAGAGTGTTTCCAACTAAGATAAGTTTTGTAGTATTTACAGAACTATCACGTTTTTTTTTCCCACGAGAGCTCTGAGCTCATTAAGACAGTTCATGTTCACTATTAAAGCGGTAATGTAGAAGCATTGTTTTTGCCATCACTACTGGGGGCAGCTGGGGTTCAGTGGGAGAGTCTCTTAATCAAACGTCAATCCTCAGCTCCTGCAGCTACATGCAAGATGTGTCGTTAGGCAAAACACTAAACCCAAAGTTGAGTCACGTGACGCGACTGGTGAAGATGGCCGCCTGAACCGAAGCTCCGACTAGCATCACCAAATATCCTCTATGATCATTGTTAATTATAGTTATAAAAACGTGTCTTGCGCATAGAAATCTTCCCGATCAATCAGAATGGCAAAGCATCTAAAAAGCGGGGACATTAAGAAGCATTTGAGGTCTCAAAACCCACATCATGATGGCGACGGCAACAGCTCGGAAGGCCCCGATGCTACACAGGTGGGACAGGATATCGCTAACATTTTTGCTGCGTTGCAAAAAATATCCAGTGATTTGGCCGGCCTCGAGGAAATTCGCCGATCCACAGCCTCTGTTGAAGGTAAACTTTCTTCACTAATTTCGCGCATGGTGGAGGTGGAGAAGAGAGTGGAGTGGCTGGAGGACGCGGATAAGGAGATGAGAGCTTCGCTGGAGGCTAACCCGTTAGCCACCAAAGCGGAGGTGGAGGATCTCCGTGATAAACTGGACGATCTGGAGAACCGCAACAGGCGTAATAATCTACGTTTTGTGGGTGTCCCAGAGGGCAAAGAAAGCGGAGATATGATACCATTTAATCAGAAACTACTAGCATCGATCCTGGACTGGGACGACACTGTGCGGCCACCGGAGATTGACCGGGCACACAGGGCCGATACCAAGGCCAAATCCAGAGGAGAGACCGCGGGTGATCCTGGCTCGCTTCCTGCGCTCAGCTGATAGAGAGCTCATCCTACGTACAGCACGGAATAAATCAGAGCTTCTCTGGGAAGGTAACCGCATTATGATATTCCCTGACTTTTCACGGGCCACACAGTTGAAACGGGATAAATTCAGGGAGTGCAAGAAGGCTTTGAGGGAGCGCAACATGAAGTTTGCTCTCCTGTATCCTGCTATTCTGAGGGTTGATTGCAACGGAGGTCAGAAGCGTTTTGAGGATCCGAAGAGGGCTATGGAATATATTCGGGGGGCCGCGGTGTGACCCGTCTCCTGGATATGATCAGGACCAAAGTTGCTGGACTCGTTAATTATGTGCGGGACACGACAAGGAGGAGGAGGTGACTGTTTCAAATATGTGGGGTGACGGAGAGAGGGAGGTTGGTGTCGTTTTTACTTGGTTAAGAGTTGTTTGTATTATATCTCCCCTTCCTCTCCCCGGTCTCCCACCAGATTTTTGTTTACCTGTTTTAATTCTTTTTCTTTCTATCTAAAAAAGGGGGAAACGAACAAAATACAAGACTTACATAACTGTTGACCAGTTGTTATTCCCCTGTATTTTAATGGCAGTGCCCTCCTCATAATATTTGAGTTATAAACAAATGATAATGATGCTGGGGATTTGTGTGGGGTAAGTCACTTATCAATCGACAGTCATGGACTGTCAGTTAGGTTCTGTTAAACGGAGCAGTGCAGAGTTCTATGTTAGGCGCTGTCTCTGGGTAGGGAGGGTTTTTGGGTTAGAAGGGTCTAAAGTTAGTTATCATAAGCACATAATTGAAGGGTGGCTGCATCTCAGAGGTTTGTATCTTAAAGTTATTAATGGCTGCTAAATTTGACAATTTGCGCATTGCCACTTGGAATGTGAAGGGCCTGGGTCATCCAATTAAAAAGAAGAAAATATTTTCTGTGCTGAAGTCCAAACAATTCGATGTGGTGTTTCTGCAGGAGACACACCTTTCTGCTGTAGAAGCTGAGAAGTTATGTAGAGACTGGGTGAGCCATGTATATTACAGTGTGGGAACCAGTCAAAGCCGTGGGGTTTTAACACTCATAAATAAAAAATTGCAATTTAAATTTGTTCGGCAGATTAAAGATACGATGGGTAGGGTCCTTATAGTAGTGTCAGAGATACAAGGTCACATAATTATGCTAACAAACATCTACGCTCCAAATGGAGATGAGCCACAATTTTTCATAGACTAAGAGGTAAAAATGCAACAGGCTGGTAACTATAAGGCTATAATTGGTGGGGACTTTAATTTAATAATGGATCCGATACTCGATCGTAGTAGTACCATAGCTACCAGGATGCCTAAAGCTACCCTGGTAGTGAGACGCATGGCTGAGTCTTTAGGTTTGATAGATGTGTGGAGGATTTTAAACCCCAAAGGAAGGGACTACACCTTTTTCTCAGCTCCACACACAACTTTTTCGCGAATAGATTTGTTCCTTATTTCCAATGACCTTTTACAGTCAGTAATGTCATGCTCCATTGGCAGTATTTTAGTTTCGGACCATGCACTAGTTAGCCTGGAGGTCCAGCCTTTTAGTGACAGGACTCGAATGCCAAGGTGGAGATTTAATTCATCCCTATTACAAGATTCTGTGTTTAAAGAGGCATTAAGAGGTCAAATTAAGATGTATATTGAGACTAATGAGCCCACAGCGCCCTCTGCGGGGACGGCCTGGGAAGCTTTGAAAGCGGTGCTGAGAGGCTTTGTAATTCAGTATGCTTCTCATAAGAAAAAAAAGAATATTGCAAAACAGAGTGAACTTGAAGACAGAATTAAAAAGGTTGAGACCAACTTAAAAAAACATTTTAATGCTAATGACCTTAGGGTTCTAACACAGCTCAAATATGAGTATAATAGTATCTTGTCACAGAAAGTTGAATTCTCGCTTTTCAGAATGAGACAAAAATATTATGAATCAGGGGATAAGGCTGGTAAATTACTGGCGAACTGTTTAAAACAGAGAGAGCTAGCATCAAATATTTCAGCCATCAGAACAGAGGAAGGTGAACTTAAGGTCAAATCTGTGGACATCAATAGTATGTTTAGAGAGTTCTACACAAAATTGTATACAGCTGATCACCAACATAATGGGGAGTGTATGGAGACATTTTTGCAGGGATTGGATCTTCCCAGGTTGTCGGACTCACAAAAAAACGAACTTGATCGTCCAATAATCAGGGAAGAAATTATTCGGGTGATTAAAGAGCTGCCGAGTGGGAAAGCCCCAGGGCCGGATGGCTTTACAGCCGAATTTTTTAAATGCTACGCCTCTGAGCTAACACCACTACTCCTGAGTATGTACAACGAGGCATTTGAAAGAGGGCAGTTACCAGATACCTTATCAAAAGCTATAATAACGCTTATTCTGAAAAAAGATAAAGACCCCTGTGACTGTAAAAATTATCGCCCAATCTCCCTTATTCCAATAGATACCAAGATCTTGTCCAAGGTGGTAGCTAATAGGCTGGAGAAGGTCATGACTTCTTTAGTACATGAAGATCAGGTGGGTTTCATTCGCAAACGTACTTCGGCAGATAACATAAGAAGGTTTATTAATATTATGTGGGCACTCTCAAATTCCAATTTGCCAATTGCTGCTGCTTCACTTGATGCTGAAAAAGCGTTTGATAGGGTTGAGTGGGGATATTTATTTAGGATATTAGAAAGATATGGCTTTGGAGAAAAATTTATTAAGTGGGTGCGTTTATTATATAACCGGCCAGAAGCAGCAGTACAAAGCAATGGGTACATATCTTCATATTTTGAGTTAGGAAGAGGCACGCGCCAGGGTTCCCCTCTCAGCCCTCTGTTATTCTGTCTGGTAATGGAGCCCTTGGCAGCAGCGATCAGGGGGGATGGAAACTTCCCAGGAGTGGTATATGAAGGCTCTGTCCACAAATTGTTCATGTACGCGGACGATATTCTTTTGCTGGTGTCTGACCCTGTGATTTCAATGCCAGCATTGTTAAATACAATTAATAGCTTTTCCAAGTTTTCAGGATATAAGGTAAACTGGGATAAATCAGAGGCCCTCCCCTTAACAAAATTCTGTCCCACTACACTCTTCCAGGCAGGCAGATTCAGATGGCCCAAGCGGGGGATGAGATACCTCGGTATTCTCTTCCCCCCTTTATTGGAGGATATTATAAAAGTGAACTTTGACCCTCTCATAGAGAAGTTAGGTATTGATGTAAAACGCTGGACATCACTATATCTGTCTTTATGGGGTAAAGTTAACACCGTCAAAATGAACTGTATCCCCAGGATCAACTATCTGCTTCAGTCTCTCCCCTTAGAAATTCCAGGCAGTTACTTTAAAAGATTAGACAATATGTTTAAGGAATTTCTCTGGAATGGAAAGAGACCACGTATGAACATGAAAAAATTACAGAGACCAGTCAATGCTGGTGGTCTAGGGTTCCCAAATGTGCTATATTACTATTATGCATTTAGTTTGAGGCATCTGGCGCACTGGGCATTGCCCCCACAGAGGGCCCCACCATGGTTCAGTATAGAGCAATCTGTATCGGCTCCTCTCCCACTGCTTTACCGTCTGTCCACTAAACTGTTAAAGGCTCACCCAGTTATATCTCATCTTCAAAGTATATGGAAGAAGGTCTCAGGGCGGATAGGGTTAGATCCTTACTTAAATGAATCCTCCAGCATTTGGCTGAATCCTAAGTTGAAGATTAATAAAATAACATTTCTTTGGAAGGAGTGGGTAGACAGAGGAATTTTTGCATTAAAAAATCTGTATAATGGTAACTCACTTCATTCATTTGATGACCTAAAATGTAAATATGACTTACCTAAATCCCAATTCTGGAGATATATACAACTACGTCATTTATTGCAACAGACTTTTGGATCACACCCTCCAAGGTCAGCGGAGGAATTGAATAGAGTTCTTAAGGTGTTGGGAGGGGGTCATGAAACAGCTAAATATTATAAGATGGCAACGGAATATGGAGAAGATGGAGGTATCTCAGCACTTAGATTGGCCTGGGAGAGATTTGGGGGCATCTTTTAATGAACAGAACTGGGCTAAGATATGTGGCAACTCCCAAATGATGTCAAGAGACCTGAGGGTGAGGCTCATTCAATTTAAAATACTACATCGATTTTATTGGACACCAAGCAGGCGTTTTAGACTTGGCCTAAAGGATGCAGCCACCTGCTGGAAATGTGGTAGGGAGGAAGGTACACTGGTACATGTGTTATGGTCATGCCCCATGATCAGTCAGTATTGGAGGAAGATTCATAGTTACATTGTCAATGTTATCAAAAGGCAATATGTGCTCTGTCCAAAACTTTATATTTTAGGGGACTGTACAGTTCTGTCTTGTCTTCCACAATCACTGAAATATTGGACACAGACTGTTATCATGACTGGCCGACAGATCATCCTCAGGAATTGGAAGAAACCTGGAGAACCTTCTTTTCAGGACTGGATGACTGAAGTGGGCAGAACTGCTGCTTATGAAAGAATGTCATATAGGATGCTGGACAGAACTGAAAAATATTGTCTAAAGTGGGATATGTACCTCGATTATATCCAGATGTCACAGTAAAGATCAGGCAGACGCGCAAAGATGTGGGTTGAGATGCAAGCCACCTCTGAGAGTGAGAGTGTTAATTCTGATGGTTTCTTTACATAGAAGCCTCTACTATTAGCGTGTGAATGTGTAGGTGTGACATGTGGTGTAAAAGTGCTTTGAGTAATCACAAATCCCAAACTCTGCTGAACAGATTGTACAAAAGCAGAGGTTGCATCCAATCTTTTAAAATCCTCCTACCAGAAGATGTTTAGATGCGCACTTAATAAAATCATGTCTACCAGCACAAGGGGAAACTCGGGCTCAGTAAATGCAGGATGCTTTTCTGAGTTTTTTTTTTCATTACTTGCAGGTTCTTCCAGTCAAACATGTTGTGCCTCTATTTAATTTTGCATTACATCATCTGTTTGAAAAAAAGAAAAGAAAACATAAACCTGTGACAGAAGAGGCTCTGAATGAGACAGCCAATGTGGGACGGGCCCAGACATTTTTAGTTCTGCTTGGCTGGACATTCCTCGTCCTTCAGGGATTCTTGTCTTTCTTTTTTTGTTCTGGGATTGAGTGTTTTCAAAAGGCACTATGATGTTTTATACTGTTCAAAAAAACAGAGAGGTGCTGGCATTTAGATTACAGAAGTGTTTGGGTTGGCGACAGACAGAAAGTACTAAGACCTGGGTTGGGGCTAAGTGTCTTGTTGACCCAGTTGTGAATAACATAGCATGGTGTCCTGCCGAAGACCGTAACAAAAAATGCTCGTTCTTTGGACATTTTGCCCGTACTTTTTGTAAGGACACATGGGATGGGGACAGAATGCTTATAGGAAATACATAAGGAAATGACTCTTAGCCAAGGGCCTGGGATTGAATACAGGTCACTCAACGTTGTATTAATTATGTGCTTAGTCAACATTCTCTTCTACAGAAATACATGATTGTGTGGTCTGTTTGGTGTTTAATAAATAAGCAATTTGAACTCCCAATTATTCCCACCATTTCCCTTTATTTTATATTGGTATTATCTTCCTCTATCATCGACTCTCTTTTTTGCTGAGGAAACCAAGACACTGACTATATCTGGACTGCATCTCACATTATTTGCATGCAAACCATACATGACTGAAACTTAACAGGTACAGTGTGTTCTCTGTAAAGCTACCACACTATTACTGCAGAACTTACACCTTGAAGTGGACCTCTGTTTACCCGTTCCCTCTTTCTGCCGAAGCCATCTGGCTAATAAACACATACATACAGTCAAATATTAAAGATTCTAATATCTAATATAAGTGAATTCAGTCAGCAATAGGTCTATGAAACAATACTGAAAGTAGGAGAAGGCAAAATTCATGAATCACACTTTCCATTGCAAATCCAACTACCTTCAAGGTGCCTTTTAGCAGCAATCCTCGAGGGGAGCCGCTCAATTGTCACAGATTTGTGGTTGGCAGCTCCCAGGAGAAAATGTTGGCCTTTCGCTGAATTTTAAACTCAGGAGTGAAAGAATGTGAATGCTCAACAAAATTCCTTTTTCAATGAATAATTCCTGACTTAAGTATACACTTTACTAACACAAATTAATGGCTTATCAGTTAATTAGGAAAGAAGATACGTAGGCAAGAAGAACAAAGTGTTTGGTTTGTCCAAGAGAGAAATGGTTCGGCCTCTGGGGAAGATGGAGGTCTTTAAGTCTTTTAATGGCACTCCATCCATTTAATTTCTATATTTTTTGGGTATCAGCAAAGATTTCCGGCCTGAGTGCTTCGAAGGAGAGGAGGTCCAATAAAGATCAGGTTTCTTATTAAAATTGCAATGGAAAACATCTAATGCGATGGCAATCAAGCCCTTAAGATTTAAGAGTCCTCGTCATTGTTGATTGAATGGAGAAATTGAACTTCAACAACTTCAGCATGTGGCCTTAATAATTTTAATTTCTGGACTTACGCTGTAGAGGATGTCAACCCAGCCCTCCATAGTGATGCACTGGAACACAGTCAGCACTGCAAATAAGATGTTGTCAAAGTTGGTGATGCCAAAGTTGGGTCCAGTCCAGTACTCTCTACATATGGTGCCGTTTGGACACGTCCTAGCCGGGGGCTCCAGACCACAAGGCCAGTCTACTGCTTTTTCCCCTGAAAGAAAATAAAACAAATAAATGGAATTACAGAGTTTCATATTTACATAAAAATCTTTTGCATAACTATAATTAAACGTATAGATTTTATGTGTATCAGCTGAGCAGCCAATATGTCCCACATCTTTCCCCCTGGCTCCCTCACGCTGCTCATATCTCATAACAATTAGTCATCATACTGGCAACATTCCCAGGTTCCCCGTCATCCTTGACTGATCGAGGGCCATTGACCCCCTCACCTCATGATGTATGGTGAAGGCGCAGCCTCTTTCTGTCCGTTATTAAACAAAGCTGGGGTCCACAGGTGAAGGTCGGTACAAAGACTTACTGCTAAATATAGATCTTTGCTCTGTGCCCTGAAATCTCAACTTAAGTACACAGACAACACAGCCTTCTAAAAATGGTCCTGCAAATGTGTTACTTGTCCCTTTTCACCAACAGTTACATAATCCAACTTGAAAAACAAGGCTGTGTCCAAGGGTCTTTTGGCCTTACTTAGCACCCATTACAAGCTCAGAGTTCCTGGAATTTTTAGATCAGATCTTGAACATTTAAGGACATGAGCCTTTAACAACCCATAGAGATCGAAAGGACATAAAATAAAACCCAAGTCTGGTCCAAAGGAGTTAGCAAGGAGTATAAAGCAGGGGAACTGCTCTCAAATCAAAACAAGTCACAAGCCCACTTACTCACAGACGTCCAGACTATCACCTGCTGCATTCACACACCAGCTCACCTCAACAGTATGTGCAGTTTTTTTTACATGCAAAAAAATGTAGAAAGTTGGGGTATTCCAAAATTTGTGTAGACACATGCGCTCTACACAAACACGTGAAAGTGGCTGAAATATCTTTAATCATGAAAAATGTGCACTTCAAGAAACAATTTTAATCAAGACGTCATCTGCATTTAAACCTAGATGCTGTGCTGTTGGTTTTAAAAGTTAAAATGTTTTTACAGATGAGTTATTCTTACCTCATTTTCATTTGCGATGTGAATACTTGTGAATACATTTCAAAAATGATTTGCTCATCTTAGCGAGTAAGAGGTCTCGTTCATTAATCTGTCTCGTCTATGTGCTTTAGTTTTCATGGTTTATGAAGAGACAGTGAGATGGTGGTAGTAGACAGTGGAGGGCGGTGAAAGTTTGTTTAAAAGATGTGCTGGCACACATGTCAGCAGATGAAGATCACACTAAAGAATAAATGTGCTGAATATAACAGATGCCTTGAGCACCCAGTATTTCACGAGGGAGTGTGCTACGATCACAAGTAGCGCCCAGTTTTAACCATGATCTGCAGAGCCAGACTGCACGGTAAACATCCCTCCAGTGTCACTCCAGTCAAATTCGACTTTTCCTTTCAACTGACAGATGATGACTCTGCAGGATTCAGTCTCAGTAAGGATGCTGAAACGTCTCAGGTCTCTTTTTCACATTGAAATCAGAACATTTACAAGAAAAAAGAGGGATCATTACTTCATGAGAATGTAATATTTTGGGGGCTATTTGTTTTAAAATACACTTTTTTTGTGATTTTATGCTGATGGTTCACATGTTTGTTTGTTTGTTTTATTTAATATAGGATGGATATGTTGCAAACAGATTGTGTAAAACATGATGAACAGCATATACAGTACAAAGTACGAGTTATTCTTGCACTGTAGTTTTTGGTGATCTCTTTTCACATTGTTTCCACATTACTAAACAATGAAACAACATTGAAATATGATATGGCAATACTGTAGATTACAGAAGATCTCAAACCTTCTTGTAGAGTAGGCTAATAATCTTATAAATGCTACAAGAAACTCTGTGTTTCAAACAGAAGATATGGCTCATAATATGTTTGATATCAAATTACATGCAAATTGGCAGCAAGAAAATTTAGAAGCAGAAGAAAAAAGTTCTGACCAGGCAAGATGTGTTTAAGATGTACTTAGGCGATGAGATGCCTGATGAATACATACAAAAAAAATATAAGCATTCAAATATACTAAGACAGGTCAACTACTTCTATGACTTGCTTATTCATTATGCACACACACACACACACACACGAAAAAAAACATTCTACAGCTTTCATGTAAAATGTTGTCATCAATGCTGCTCAGAGAAATCATACCCTGCTGTCTGAGACTAAAATAGCTCAATAACACATGTACTGTACATTAGCAGGCTGTCACATCTGCTCACACCACTACCAGCACCCTGAGTGGGATGAAACACACGTGCACACACGCGCAAAATGTTACACCTTCACACTATCTGACAGCGCAGCAGCGGTGAGTAAAGCCTTCTTAAAATTTGTATCACTTATTACACGACGGACCATTTAAGCTGAGCAGTCTCAATGTGTTCTATAATTACTGTAATGTTGTAGTGTAATAATAATACTGTCACAGTAACCTGGCTTTGACTAAGCACAGCAGCAAACACACACACACACACACACACACATTACAGGACAAGGCTTTTCTTACCCTCTTCCTCCCTCCTCTTCAGTCTCACATGGTAGAGAACCCTATCAGTGGTCATGTACAGTAAACGTTTTACCACATGTTCTTCAGACTTTAAATCCTTTATACACCATTTTGATTTCGCCAACATTTTAAGATAACAGTCTTTCCACAACCCTGATGAAGGCAAGTTGGTAAAGAAAATATGATGAATAAAACATCGTCTAATGCCTAACGGTGAATCATGATATCATAAAGTCATTGTTTTTAAACTCTTTTATGTAAAAAACTCCACTTAGCAACAATGTAAATATTGTTATCATTGGAGATAGTTGTATATCTGACTTGGGAACAAGCAGACGTGGGCCCAGAAGTTTATGCTTAAGATTAATTAAAATGAGGAAAGGTGCAACAGATTACGAGCTTTATAATTTCCCCTTAGATTAGTACAAACTCACTTTGACCTCTTAAAGACTGTTTTTGAAAAAATGCATCGCTCATAAGTTATGTTATAATGCAGAGTAATGAATTGCGGATTTGAGTACATCAAGTTCAGGAAGTTTCAAGGGAAAAATTCAGGGTAGTGTTTCTGTTCATAAAAAGCCTGAAGCTGTATAGCATGTGGATATAAAAAAAAACAGAGGGACTGAAGGGAGAAAATAAAAACATCAAACCACTGTAATGGGGAGCTGTTAAACTCACATTTGCACAGCTTGCCCTGTCAGGTATAACTGCTTTTATATCCTCACACCTCTGAAGCAGAAACGATGACAGAAGCAGTACACCGGAACCTTATTAGCACCATCCCAGCTCGAATTCGATCAGGAGTCCAAGTACATAATAATCTCTACTGAGTTTCAGCAGAAGCTATCACTCAAACCTGAAGACTGTGAAAACCACTTGTCCAAATCAAGATGTGAAAATGGCTGTCAGGAGTGCTGCTGTAGACCTGTTTGTTACGCTGATATAGGCTCACTGCCTGCGTGCCCTGTGAACGTAAAGCTAGACTTCTCATAAGCGGCGTGTACTCACAAAACTCATAAATTATTCAAGTACGCCTGCATGAATATGGATTACATGTTTTCATCCATAACCAACGCAGGAAAACAGCTGAAGGGAAAAGAGAGGAAACTTTCCCTGGCGCAAACTCAACTGATGATTCAGTGTTGTCGTACAAACACGCCACGGCCGATCTGTTGCTCTCACCAGTGTCTATCCGGAAACAGGTGGTGTGGAATTTCCCCATGTAGAACTCCACCCCGATGATGGCAAACATGACAATAGCGAAGAAGAGCAGCAGGCCGATCTGAAGCAGAGGAACCATGGCTTTCATGATAGACTTCAACACCACCTGCAGACCTGGGAGAAAGAGAAGGAGAGGGGAGCGAATAAAGACAGTTCGCAGGGCTCAGTCAACTACATGAATATACACCGAGTTAAACCTTTAACTCAACCTGAGCACACTTATAATGAATGACTCATCTGAATGCACTGAGCTCCCTTCTTTTTTGATCATTTTTAAAAACTTCAAGGTCAAACCAATTAAAAAGGTGAGTGTTATATTATTCTCCAAATCAAAGCTGAACGACACCTGAAGTAATAAAAGCCTGCGAGTTTTAATTAACACTTTTAGAGCGGTTTTCTGATCTGAATAACCAATAGAGCCTCTGGGAAACTGGGTCAAAGCTACACAGCTTCAGTCTGATAATACCTGGAGTAAACATTAAAAAGAAAAATCTGCTGTCTGCTTTTGCAATTAAAAAGACAAAATATGGGTGTGTAGGATGGATAAATATAACGACGAGAATATGAAAGAAAAACAAACAGGAGAACTGACATTTTCTCACAAAGCTCAAATTGCCGCTGAGTAACAAACTGGATGATAACTTTCCTAGAGTGTGTTTTGTTGTTATATTGACAGAAAGACTCACTGGGGATTCCTGACACAAGTTTCAGGGGCCTCAGCACTCTCACAGCTCGCAGTGTTCGCAGGTCAAAGTCTGAACCCACAGTGGCCAGGATCCTGTGAAGACACACAGACACAAACATCCAGTTAGTATTCGACAGTAGCACTGACACAACTGAACGTTGCTCGGTTCCTCGTAACGTCTCAGTCCAATATGCTACACATGGAGAATACATCTCAAACTCGGGATGTCAATAATAAGTACAAGGGAATCATTGTTTTTATGCATGTGTCTATATCGTTATATATCCCAAACCCATATCTATATCCCAAAGTTTCTTCAAACTGCTCAATTGATTTACCCCAACAATCAAAAAATAATACTGCTGTCTATTTCACTCGCAGCACTAGCTAACCACGTCAGCACTCTGTGTAAGAGTAAAAAGACTGAAAACATGCATATATCAGAAAGGAGTCGAAGAAAACATGAGAAGTATTGATTCCTTAAAAATGAACCATCTTATTGTCTGTAGATTGGCTAACACGAGACCTTCGTGTTCACTTTTAATTGTTAAAAATATATTTTAATGCTCTCTATAAGATATCAGAAAATATCTTTTAAAGAAACACAAACACAGTCTCTGAGAGCCAAAAGAGAGCCTTTAAATCATTTGTTCTTGTAATATCTACACAGAAAAGCCTTTCAGAGGAAACACACATACACACAAACTCACACACAAATACACACATCCTACAGGTTGGCTACATGTGTCTGATTTAATCATGTGCTGTATATATCTGCCTTTACCTACAAGTGGAGGAGTAACATAGTGGCAGATCCATGTGTGTGTATATATATTTGTGTGTGTGTGTGTGTGTGTGTGTGTGTGTGTGTGTGTGTGTGTGTGTGTGTCTAAGTGCTCCAGCCAGTGAGCCACAGCTGGCAGCCCTCATTACAGGCGGTACACAGAGGGGGAGACTTAAGTGCTCCACTGAAACACAGGGGGGGAAACATGCTCAAGGCTAAGAAAGAGAGAAACAGAGAGATTACATCAAGGAAAAGAGGAAGAGAAATATAACATGTATATATCAATTTAATTACAAGAAGGGCTTAATTCCACCTCTACTGACAGAGGATAAGAGCAAGAATCCAAGATTGAAGTGTTCATTCTTTACATTAGTATGTAGGTGAAGGTCCAAATATCTTCCATCATCCTAGTGGGGGGATTTTTTTTACTCTTTTTATACTTTTGTATTTTTATCAAAAATGTTTTTCTCTCTAAAATTAGTTTTTGCAACAAACCACAATAACCGGCTCTATGTATCCACTCCTTGTGTTATAAAAGTTCCACTTGATATCCCGTTATCTTGGAGTTTATCTGAGAATCAGCAGCAAGCAGCTGTACATTGACATTATTCAGATGAAGCCATGAGAAGCTTCAGTTCTGATATGAGAAAGACAGAGGGACGTACGGACAGTGGACCTTATCTCTCTCTTTCTGAAGCTGATGGGATTCTGCTCTCTTGTTTTTGCTGTCTTATCTCTCCACAGTCATCACCAGTAGACCCCCAGTATATACAGCTTCTACTGCATGAAATAGAACTTGCCTTTCAAAACAACAAGCTCTCGCCTAAGCCTCGCCAAAAAGCTGCAAATGACCTCCTACCTTCATCAGTAGCTGTCTAATATCTGAAGTTTAAACGTGCTTTTTTTCCCACCTATCACAGTCAGTATATTATGTAATATGGCAACTCACACAATTTGATCGTTTGGATTCATCTTTCACCGAATCATAATGTCGCCTAAAGGCACCAAAAATGGTGAGCAGTCGATTCAGCCAAGAACAAGACGATGGATTGAAAAAGTCTACAAACGTTTCCTCAGAAAAGGACGGAGAACTAAATGTTTATTTAGTCCTTCACCAGCACTTTTTAGTTTGCTCAACACCTGTGTGCAGCGAAGTCAACAAAGACTGTGATTTATTTGGCTGAAACAAAGAGTACATCCTTCGCTATATTCTTATTTTTTTATCATAGTTCTAACATATATACTACATTATTTTGATTATTTACAAAATGTGTCCTTCAATAACCTCTGTTATCTGAATCATTGATATATTAGAACCCAAAACATTTCACCAGCTTTGAAAGAAAACCCAGCTTTTATTCTTTGTTAAATGGAATCTGTACTCATGGTGTGTTTTTTCTATAACACATTTGAGAATAAGTGATATTATTTATAACATCCCAAATGGGTTTGGTTTTTAAACCTCTCAGTTAAGTACCGTTGGAAGCCCCAAAGCAGGCGGAAAATCCTCGAGGGTACAATAGCTTTTATGTGGAGGGGAGCGCACACTCGTCAGTAATGGCTGACTGAAAAAAAAAATCCAGCACATATATAAAGAAACACACACACACAAACACACACACACACACACACACACACACACACACACACACAAACACACCTACACACCTACACACACAGAGAAGAAGAAGAGGAGGATGAAGACAACAAAAAAACTCACTCCTTTCTCCCTGTTGCAAGTTGGCATGGTAACCAATCAAGCACTTCTGTGCTTTATGGAATTATCCTTACATCTGAAATCAGTCTGCTGGGAGGAAAGTGCCTGTTTAAGTATATTTAATATATAGTTTCATGCACAGGCGCTGCAGTGACTCTAATTCTCAGACTGTGAAGGATGTTTGAATGTCACTTTTTATGAATGTTCGAAGCATTTATTCACTTGACTCAACTTATTTATCAGACAGTTTTTTTAGTTTTTTGCTTTATCTCACATTTAGAAAAGAAACAATGAGACGAGCGATCCCTGAAGTACATGATATGAGCTGAGGAAGGACGTGAAGATGACATATGGGGAGCGCTGTGCAGCAGTATGAAGAGAGTGAGTCTTCTTCAGTCACAAATCATCATACACACAAGCACAAGACACAACTGTTGTTGCCCTCAGTACAGAGTACGCTTACAGAGCCGACCGGTCTGGAGACGACACTGTCAGTCTGACTGTGCACTCCGTCCTGAAGCCTCTGAGCTCAGCTGGGAAACTACGCCAGGATCCAGTTTGAGGACACAATAAACCCGGCTCTGCTATAGGACAAGTTCTCCCAGCTGAACACACCTGACTCCACCTGCAGGTGGATCATGACTTCCTGTCTTACAGAGACAACAGGTGAAGCTAGGGAGGCATGTCTTCAGCAGCACAGGCCTGCAGGTACAGTAGTGGCCGACCCCTCTCATCCCAGACACATATTTAAGGCCCTCTCCCTCTTGAAAGAGACTGCGGTCCATCAGGACCAGAACCTCACACCACAAGATGAGTTTCTTCCCCTCTGCTGCCAGCTTCATTGATAATGAAACGTGGCATGCTACTACGTCAGTGTGGCTGAATGCAGAAAGAACAGAAGCGATTTTTTTTTGTTTCCATGACTAATCTGCAAAGAAATATGTCTCATACCAGGTCACATGATGAACTGAGTCTGTGTGTCACCTGCTCAAGCACAGAAAACTGCCATCACAGGTGATATCAAAAGGATAATCAAGACAGCAGCCAGGCTATGTGAGGCCTGTCCTCTTAGTGCTTGTTAAAGCGGTCGTAACAAGTGTGGGCTGCAAGCAGACAGATTTGAGCAGAGTTTACTTCAAGCAGCTCGTGAACAGTGTGGTGTTGTGCGAGTCTCGTGACCCTTCAGTCTATTTTTATATTCATTAAGAACTGTGTCCGTCCACCTGTAGCCTCTATACTGGTTGTCTCACTGAGCTGCTGTCAAAGGCTTGAACCCAACATGGTAAAATCAGAAGGGGATTGTTTTAGTGAAAAAAATTGATTTGGATTCCAAAATAATAAAATCTTTTTTTTTTTGCATTAAACAAATACATGAAAACAAACCACTGAATGTATCCGATATAATTCCCTCTTTATTATAACGCAGAAACACAAGACATGACAATGTTTTTTTTATATGGTGCAGCTCTTCACCACATACCGGTACATAAGCAACCATTCAATATTAAATGTATAACTCCAACAAGAAGAGGAACTTAGTAGCATTGCTTAACCCACAATCTAACAACATCTTAGCATTCAATGTAAAACACCTTCTGAAGACGGTTGTTTATATTAATGTTGTTTATGTTAATAAAACTTAATCTGTATAAAACAATGGACAACATGACAAGTCCCCAAAAGTGGAGCTCTCCTACTGACAGACTGCAGTAAAAGGTGATAAAGCCCGCCTCCTCCATGTTCACAGACGTATGGGTCAAAAACTTCAAGTCTCAGACACGGTTTCTGTTGGTATGATTATATATATTATGTTGACAAATCGGGTTCCTGCAGCACTGTGTTCACTGGATTAGTGGCGTGGTGCAGAAACAATAAGAGGAAATGTAACAAGCATTAACACAAAAGACATTGAATAGTTCATTATTCAAACACACACCAGACTCTGCTGTTGACTGAACCCACTTGTTCCAAGCAGATCTATCTTTTTATCGGCCTTTTTCCTGCAGAGGTGGGTTTTGGTTGGCTGACGGGTCAGGATGTCATTAACGTGGCTCCACCAGCTCAGGCCCATCTCGAGGATTTTTAAGCTTCACTTTTGTATAACGGGAGGAGGTGATAAAGCATCGTCCGTCTTTATATACAGTCAATGATTATTACATAAAGGATTTTCCTACCGCTCTGGTAGTGGGATAAACTGCAATAGTTTACTTGGAACTTGGAAACAAAAACACTTCATACTGAAGTTGGATGACGTATTGAAAATACCAGAATAATGGCTACAATGTTAATGGACAAAAGTGGACTCGTCTATTCACAGTGCATCAAACCCCAGTGACCTGAGGAAAAGAATGAAAAGAGGATATAAAAATATGAATCATCCCTCTGTGATGTTTTTATGTCCTCCACAATCAATAACTCACTTGGTTCTGCACAGTGCGCACATGCATGTGTGTGTGTGTGTGTGTGTGTGTGTGTGTGTGTGTGTGTGTGTGTGTGTGTGTGTGTGTGTGTGTGTGTGTGTTGAGTGTGCACATCTGACTGAAGGGATGATCTGATGGCTGTGTAGACAGAGAGTCGGGCAAGAAGCTGGCTGAAGAAGAAACTATGAGTTTTAATATCCCTTTATCATCACAGTAATATATCTATGTGGGCGCCAGCACTTGGATAAGAAATATGGAGGATGATTTTATCGTCTGTCACTCACTCACACAGAGCCGCACGCCTTTTTCCATGTCCCCCTCCCACACACACACACACACATAATCACACACAAACATTGCTTAAAGAAGGTTTCGGCAGGTATATTCTCCCTTTTTCAAGAAAAATGGAAATAAAACAATTTGAAGTGAATTTCTTTTTAGATATAACGAGGTGCGTGCGTGGTGTCCAGATTCACACGTACACATTAAAATACCAGTTTCCTGTGAGGTTCATCGAATACGTATCTGGTTGATGTGATTCAGCTTTCTTCGACAGAATATAAATAGAAGCTGAACAGATTTAACCTTGAAGAAACAATGGAAGATCAAGCCAGGTCGAGAAGAGAGATTCATGCTGCTCATCACAACCTGTAGGAGAGAATGCCCTCTTTCACTTCACTTCATTTTAATAGAGAGCTGATCGAACAGAGGATCACAGTCGATTTAGAGTCAGACACTTCACATGTTTTGGAAAGAAGGATAATATTTGACTTTTAAAAGGAGCATTACATTATAGTTAAAGGTGAAGATACATAGACAGTAATTTACTTAAACTGAATGATATTTTCACTTTATAGGACCGCTCAGATCCAAAAGCACAGCAGATGAAGTAAGATGCTGCCGCAGTAATCATGGCTTCTCAACTTCCGTCTTTCCCCCGGATCGGCCTGTACAGCACTTATTCAGATTTATATCAGTCTGTACATTAACTGAAGATCTACTGCCAGAAACCATTTAGCTTGGCATATCATTAAAGGACTTGGACGAGGACCAGGGCAGAACAGTTACCCTATTCCTGTCCTTGGCAAAAAGAAAAAAGAAAAAGAAAATCGCCCAGTGGCGGGTCTGAAGCTTACCATGTAACGAATTGTGTATTTCTTTATGTTTCATCTGCACACACAAAAACAAAGTGTAAATCAAATCATTTTGGATTTGTAAAATGTAGAGAGAAGAAAGGTGTAGCTGAGAAAAAAGAGGAAAACAGAGAAACATATCCCTCTGGTGAGGCTGAGTGATGTAGTTTAATTATTGGGACCCTGCACAGCTGGGGGCCGGGGGCTGTGATTGAGTTTTTCACACATCCCAGTAAGAAGAGACGGGAGCTCCCAAAAGACACACGAGAGAACATGGTGCTGAAAACCTGACTGAATAACCGCTTGCCTGTGTGTTTGAAGACACCCAGCTGGTTACAGACTGTCTGTCTGCATAGAGTATTAAGTCAACTTCCTGTCTATCATTCCAGCTCAGCACTCTTATCAAAAATTATCCAGAGGTAGTCTCAGTCTGTTTACATTTGTTTTGACTTTTAATGCTTTCACTCTCAACTCGACTCAATTATCTCTCTCTCTTACTAAAACTGATGCAGCTACATATGCACTATGTGTAGCTACTGAATGAGCTGATGTGGGAATGCAGGAGGATGAAATCAGGAGAATTCACAGCAAGCGAGGGGGGGGGGGGGATGGGGTGGTGATGTTTATTCTCTGTGATCCGTGTACGCTAATAGACCATATGCATACGACCATTATTATCTCCACGCATACTGTAATGACGCTACTTCATTAGGTTTTCTCCATTCTTGTGTTGCTGTTGGGATTCTGTCAAATCCACACATGCACATACATGTAGAATTGATATAAAGGCAAATAATCTTGTTGTAGCATTGGATAGCAGAATATGTCTTTTCCTCTGCTACTTTAGCGTCTTTTCTGTTTACATCACGTCTTACCTCTAGCCCCCCCATCCTATCTGACCGGGATAGTCTCCCGAGTGTGAACGGTAGGATTTCAGAGGAATTTTTCCCATGTGTGAAAACATCTTATGTTTAATTTAGTCAGGATTAAATCAGTGTTTGTTGCCCTTCAGCCTCTCTGTGTTCTATTCCTGTTCCTTTTCAGAACTTGGATGACTTTGATTGCATCCTGTTAATGGGACAAAATTGTCTCAAAAATGTTTCGGGTATTTTAATTACAAGAGCGAATGGATGTGCAACCAGAAAGACAAACAACACAATAAACATTTTAGCAAATGGACCAAATCATTAGACACAGATCATTTCTTGCCAATTAAACCTGATTTCTTCCATCAAATGGGAAATGAGCCAGCCATAATGAAACAAGCTTCAGTAAGTCACATCCTGTTTATGTGCATAGTGCACGTGTATTTGCATGTGTCTGGATGTGTGTATCGCCATGACGTGATAGGATGTGAGTGGACAGCTGTGACAGAGTCAGGAGAGCAAATATTTCCCACAATGCACGTGAGACCAGAAGGGGGTACTCATGAACTCATCGCGGCTGCCAGAGCAACTTCAAGTCAAATATAGCTGTCGTAGTGCAATGGTTCTAAATTAGCAGTGTATGAAAGTACACACAAACACACACACACACACACACACACACACACACACACACACACACACACACACATTCTCATAAACAAGTAAAAGGCACATTATTAAAGTAGATAGCTCACATCTCCAGGCAATCCTATGACATAGCTCTCATTTTCTTCATCACACTTGATCCTCACAGATCTGACGTCCCTCTTTTCATGTACGAACAATTTCAATCTTGTTTTACTGAATAATCGTCAAGTTGATGTTCTTTCCCTGGAGGTAAAATTAAAAATTGCAAACATTCAAGCGAAGGCAAACTTGGTGAACATGTGATGTAAGGCACCCCAAAAAAAACTGCTTTCAAACAACATTCTTTCAGCAACTACTCCACAGTTGTATCTATTTTACCATTTGCAGTTCAGCCAGAGCAAAGATAGATATCTGACAATATTTAAATGTATACATTTCCACATGATTCTGTGTAACTGCTGTGGCTCAGTGGGGCTCAGGATAGGGTTTTGGTTTGATCCCAACTCATGCAGTTGAAATATCAACACGTGTCCTTTGGTAAGACACTAAATCCCGAATTGTCACAAATGCTGAGTGGCATAGCCAGCGGTGTGGGAATGCATATGAAGAGGTTAGTTAATATTGATGAGCACTTTACACAGCAGCCTCTGCCATCAGTAGATTTATGTTTGTCTGTGTGTGAATGTGGCATGTAGTGTCATGCTTTAAGTAGTCAGAAGACTTGAAATGTACCGTGTTTGTTTTCCATGAATGTCCTTTGCATCAGAGCTGTAATACGTTCAATGTTAGAGTGAGAATCCCCCTTTAATTGGCTCATTTATTACAGCTAACTTGGCAAAAATCTTCTCAGAGAAAATGGCTCTGAATTGCATTACAACAACCAAACTGAAACCATTTAGCATGGTAAAAAAAGGATGACATCGCTGGCAACAATATATCAATACATTGAACAATAAATGGCAGGCGAGGATTGAAGAAAATAAAGACAGGGGAGTCTCTGTGGTCTGGTTTTGTCCATTAACGCCAAGAGCCACTCACTTTGTCCAACCTCACAAAGTGACGAATGACCCAAAAAATCTGAGTCTATAATCTGTTTTTTCTACCCCAAACGTGTTTTTCCCTTCTAATGTCTGCACACGTATTACTCACATTTAACAAGGACTCAAATTTAAAGCGTAAACAGCACCACAAAACAATCAAGTATTAAATGCAGGGTTGGTAATTTTCTCCAGATACACTTTTTTAAGATTTTGGTTAAAATTGTTTTTATGTTCTGACAGTAATTATTAATTCATGTGCTCGGAAAAAAACAAACCAAAAATATCTGTCATCTGGAGCAGTTGTAAACACGTATAAACATCGACCAATGTCTGAACTTGACCATGTTTTATAAACCAATCAAGCCTCTCTACCTCGTACATGCAGGAGCCCACACTCAAAACATGAGCTAAAATCCGCTCTCTGGACCAACAGTGCTAGTGCCTGTAGCTGAGGGGCGTGGCTTTTGAGGGAGCACAGATGGGAGGGGGTGAGTGAATACGGAGAACGGAGAAGATGCTGTGTGTAACAAACACCAGGATTTTAAGTCCTGTGTGGAACCAAACAGACCTAAATGTTATTAAGTTTTATGTTTTTTAGTGTTGTTATGGATTTTATTCCCAAACCCTGTGGGTGTTAGTGCTAGTTATGAACACAATTTAAACACATCGTCAGTTATAAATTAAACTTGTGAGCGATCAGTTGAAGTGTCTGATTTTTAGTATATAAGAGCAATTTATCATTCTGAATCCTAATTCATTTATTAGGAGTCAGGTTCCCATCCACTATTGATCCAATATTGAATCCATTTAGCTCGTGTTCGCTCTCTGCCCTGAGGGAAATATCTGGCTCTGTAAGAGAAATGCTGCACAATGCTGAGCCACCGCTTCCCTGTATGGTTTTCTGCTGAACATGGCGATTACTGATGATTTCTATGCTTTATTTTTACCTGAGGCACATACACATTATAGAAATATATAGTTTCACGCACTTCCCCTTTACTCTAAGGTGTCATTGTGGATGCTAGGGAAGTGAACATTTAGTGAAATAAATCATTAAACACTGTCACGCTTGCTAGTCGGGGCTGTAATGCAGCCACTGGCTAATTCCTGGGGTCGAAGTCATAGACGGCTGTAGCTCTGGCTATTACGCTTTCTCCTCTTGCTCTAGTGCCCAAATGTAAATAAGAAGGGCGAGGAAATTAATCGAAAATGAATCAAAATTGACATTCAGAACCTCTAATCGGTGTCATCTTGCCCATGCCGAATGTTTCGATAATTTTTAGGTCAGAGTCACATGACGACACGTCCAATCCGTGACATGGAAGCAATGTCCGTCGTTAGGACACAAAAGAAGACACCAAACAAACAGAAGTCAAATGGAAACACTGTTTAAGAGAAGTTTATTTCTACTTTTAAACTAAAATGTGTAAAGACCGTCTGTGAACTATGAGGGCAAAAAAACCAAATGAAATAATGGTTCATTAATCGTAATCGAGGTAAAATGTTCAATTAATCATGATATTGATTTGAGGTCATATCGTCCAGTTCTTGAAACAAGTATGGTGAATGGATAGAATCTCATCAGAGCTGGCTGTCAGCTTGAGCTAACATACACATCACTGAATTTAGCACAGGAGGACATTAACATGCGAGGCTGCTTGAGTTAGCCTCACTACACAAACCTACCTGATAGAGTTTATCTACTGACCAATTTAAATCATTTGTGCTCCATTCAGACTGTGTTCCTACCTTGAGAATAAATCAAACAGAATTTTAATTAGCTTCTAATCGACTTTGAGATTAGGCACAGAGAAACATCCCTAGTTGATGAACAATGATGACCTGATTTAAAGTGCCAAAAAGAGCAATCACATTTTAGTCATTGAAAAGCTACTGCTTCCTCCGCATGCAGTTACATTCCAAATTTCCAATTTAATGTCAGTAATGGATCATTTCTTTGTATTATTAAGCAACTTAGCAAACTGTATTGATTCCTTGTATACTCATTAGATAAACACAACACAATCAGCTGCTGTTCATTCTGCACTCTTATTACTGTGTTGAATGGAAACGGGAAACAATTCTGGTTTAAATTGGATATCTTGAAATTGTTTTTGAAAAAAACTATGAACCAATGCAGTCCAGCTGTTCCAACAGCAGCACTGATCATCACTCATAGGTTCAACTAAGAAGCAGATGCACAACAAACAGGCAGCAGGGCGCTTGAGGGGTTGTCAAATAAGTGTTAAACAGACTCTCATGAGAGATTGTGCAGTAGTCTAAAAAAAGGCTTTCAGGCAGGAGTGCAACGATTGATCTGTTGTCATTTATATAGGACACATTCAGTATGTTTCAACTCCCAACAAGTCAGCTCATGTGTGATTCAGTGTACGTATTTCTGAGACGTGATTTGCCACTAAAACCTTATGATCATAACATATTTTGTGGCAAAAAAAACCCCAACAGGCGTAGTGAGTGCACAGAGTAATCCAGCTATAGATTAACGTGGAGAACCATATGGTCACTGTCAGAGCTTTATTGTTCGAGGACACTTCTCTCCAAGGAGACATCCCGACACGATGTGCTGTGATTTATGTGTGAGAATGTAATCAACCTCACCCCCTGTCAGCTGAACCCTTTCTGCAAAGCTGCATGGACGTGACATTATCACACACATCCATTGCATGGGCAGAGGGTCATCACTGGGATTGGAGAACAGCATTGGGATGAATATAACAATATCTCCTGTCTGACGCAGCTCCATCTGGACAGTTTGTAAGCACACTGTATTTCATACTTTATACTTATTGTTTTTCAAATCAAGGTACTTCCCTGAAAAGCTAATAAAGAACATCAGAGAGGAGAGAAGCAGACACAAACATGCACACAAAGACGTTTATAAAAAGCCAGATTAATATAAAGCCAGACAGTAAAGATATGACGTGAAATATCTGAAGGAAGCTGTTTGTGTCAGATTGAGGAGGAAATATAACTGAGGGTAAATTCTCTATATTCGTTCTGAAACTGCAGCTTTAAACAAAACTTCAGCTGAAAATGTGCAACTTTAAGTGTAACATTTTCATATTGTGTGACAGCATCTGCCATGACCACATCGTGAATCAGAGTCAGGTATTCTTCCAACTTCAGGATTAAGTGAAGTTGGAAGAATCTTGAGCTCTCTTTTCTCTTTTTTGAACCGTTTCACCCTGACGTATGTTTGAACTTCAAAAACGTATTTCTTTTCCACTCGAGAGAAACAAAGTTCTGTGTTTCAATCTTTTTGAATCGTTTTGGGTCACTTGGGTTTTTGAGGTTAATTAAACTATAGTCTGCTATTACCAGTATAAAGGACTATTTAATTTAGTCATGTCGCCTTTTCCATTTAAAGAGCAAGTGTTACACAGTTATTCATCATATACAGTATGCCCTTTTCCAAGAAATACCAAGTGGAAAGCAACCAAAAAAAAAACATGCACCAAGCAGTAATTAACTATTTACTTCAACATAAAAGATGCTGCAGCCAGACCAGAGAAATGTTAGCTAATGGGGATCTATAGATTTAAAAAATAGATTAAAAAAACTCATCTGCTTGGTCAATTTGAATGATTTGCTTTGGTTGGTGATTATTTACTGGATGATTTGTGTTTAAAGTTACATGAAGAAATTGTATTTTTTGTGATTAAATTATTTCCTCTTTTAGTATTTTTTTCCCCTTTTTTGTTCTGTTTGGCTTAAAGCTCTCTGTCACTGATGCTACACACAAATAATGTTTACATTCCCTCATTAGTAACTCTAATTTTACAACAGTTCAACACGGAGCAAATATTGTCTTCAGATACAAATGTCCACTTGTGAGACCTCAGAAATCAGATCTAAAGCTAACTTCTGGGCAACTTAAAGAAGGGAATAAGCTGGAGCTGAGGCAGGCCTAAGCTTTCAAACAAACATCATCAACACGTCTGCCCATCAGTCAGATCAGCCACTCTATCCCACCCCCCTTGTTCTTTGAACCAAGCTGTAAATATGTTTACTTGTGCTGTCAAAATGGACATTTTCTGAATGGGTATGTTTGGGAATTTTGAAGCTTTTGCAGCCAGCCACAAAGGCACACTCAAGTAACTGCAGGTTTTCTACAAGACCTTTTATTTTTCAACACTGTACTTAACGCTATATCAGACATTTCTTTACAGACCAGGACCACAGTGCAACAAACACGTATTTGAAATAGCATTTTCACCACCCTATTGCTACAAACTGTCCTCTGCTTCCATGTGCTTTTTCCATAGTCTTTTGTACTGTTGGTGACGGTAAAGTAAAAAGGGAGTCGGTGCCTGCTGACATGCTAACGGGCAGGCTGTCGCTCACAGAAGTCCAATCAGAGGGGAGATCTGTCTGTCTTGGAAGAAAAGCTCCCGAGTGTGCAGCAACCGCTCTCTGGATTTGGATCACTGTCAGACTGTGTCAAAAGCAGGCTCTCAGACTTTCCTCATAATTTTACAGAAAATGACACCAATTCAACGTGAGAGCACCAGTGCTATACTTTAAATGTTAAAGTATGTCACATATGAGGTCGTTCATTAAGGCTTATTCATTCACGTCGGCCCCTTCTTTACCCCTTTGTCTCTCCCTGCTTCAATGATCAGCTGATTATAGGCTTTTTCAATTATAAGTACAAAACTAACTCAGATCTTGACACTGCCTCTCTTGATCAATCTTCTTGCTGCTGCCAGATTCAAACCGTTTTTCTCTCTTCCGCCGTCAGTTTGCTATTTAAAAATAAGGATAATAGCTCATCAAAATAACTTAAGACCTGAATCTAATTTAAATATGTTGGCTCTTTAGTCACGCAGCTGGCAGAGTCTGCAACATTTTAGCCACTGACAGATAAACATGCCACAAAGCATTACAATTTTAATCAGAACAATAAGCCAGTCATTAATAATGTGTTTTGCAGAACAGCTGGGTGCAAATACATTAAACAACAAATGACTGATTATTTTCAAATGAAAGGAGAAAGAATAAAGAGAGGTATTAATGTTAAAAATATGTACCCTTAACTTAACGAAAAGAAGAGGGTAGTTGGATGGTATGAATGAAGTGCAGAAGAAAGATCAGACTTATTATAAATGTCATTGTTGTGTTATATTATATGTTATACACTAAAAGAAGGGCCACAACCTTTCGCCTCAGCAGGATGAGCATGAGACCACTAGAGGAAGCTTGAATCCCCTGCTGACACTGTGAATGTAAATCAGTGTACAAAGGTTTTCTATCTTAATCAGAAATCTTAATTACTAAACACATCTTTTCCTGGGAGCTGCTCTCGTGTCTCGTATGTTCCTCAGGCACAAGTAGGGACGGCCTACTGCTGCCATGGACAATCCCTGTTTGTCCCTGTCCTTCTTCCTGCATCTTATACCACATCCCATTATTCCCATTTTTCAAACCGCCGCAGTTTCTCAACATCATACCCTAGACTTTAATTTTGCTGCTGTCTCAACTTGATTTTGTACGGTAAGTCTAAAAGAGTGCTAAAATTATTTTTTTAAAGACTCCATGTGTCACTCAGCTCGTTTAATGATAAACTAAAACTATCTGATGTTAATTCTCTCCTTGAAACCCTTCTCTCTAGTTAGAAGTTGGTGTCAGTGATCTCTGACCGAGAAAAGAGACTGAAATGATATGAAGCTGAATGAAGTCTGTTTCTCTGCAGACGTTTGAGTTTTTGAACGGCTGAATTTTTAAGCAGTTATTAAGATCAGTGTACCACTGGATATTTGGGTAGAAAAAAATTAAAAAGTGTGTCTGCAGGTAAATACATTTTACAATACAAGATAATTATCCAGCATAGAGTTTTGTGTAACATTAACAACTAAAGGTTGCTGTGTAAAGGGGCTTCCAAAGCCAAGTTGTCTTCTTTCACATCCTCAACAGTAACCTTCATGGTGTGTGATGTTGATAGCCAACTCTTTGTTCTGCATCTATCATTTATTTAGTCTACATTTATGTATTGAGCCTCAATCTTAACACAATCCCACCCCACTCCAAGAGGAAGGCACCATATGCTTAATTTATGAGATCTACAAAATGTGTTAGTTTCACCAGCAGGGCCGAGCGCAGACTTAATCGACTGTGGCTGCTCAACTGTCACCCTGACTTATGCAGGGGTGGCATGAAGTTTGTGCACACACAAACACACACGGGATCATCATTGACCTTTACTGTCCCCACTAGTCATATCTACTGCTAACATTTAAGACTGCTATCTAGTGTCTAAAATATGTTAGGGTATCACTTTAACCATCTACTAAAAAGAGATAAATAAAGAGAGATAAAGAGATAATAAAGCTGTCCATCCTTTGTTGAAGTCAGGTGACAAAGTGATTTTGTATTCAACAAACATTAGGATATTTACTTTTAAATCATATTATTCACTATACAACAAATAAATAAAAAAGGAGCAGCTTTTTATACCAAAAACCTTTGAAGAACAGGACAGTTCTTATCATTTGGTCTGTGTGAGCCTCTTTCACTTACAATAATCCTCTTTCACAAAGCAAAGTCATTTAAAAACACCATGCTATCTTTATCATTGTTAGCACATTAGCATGGAGAGAATAGCATAGTGCAAAGCTCAGAGCCAAGCAGAGCGTCACGGAGCGGCTAGTGTGGCTGTAGAATGATGAAACAAGAAAAAATAATGAATGTAAATGGATTCATTTGTTTTCATTTTTGTAGTGATAATTTTGTATCACAACTTGCTTAAAGTAAATGATGGTCATTGAGGCGGTTATTGAACAATAAATAATGTGAGAGAGAGAGAGAGAGAGAGAGCGCAACATAAAGTTATGGATGCAGGCTATTGCTAATCGATGTTGAAAATGAACCTGTGTGGCCAGTTGTGTTGCTGAGCACTATTACCCATACATCACCTTGTCCATACAGGGCCATTACTGAGAGCTATTAACCAGCCAGTAATCAGCCTTCAACTCATTAACAGCGAGAAGATAAATCAACACAGTGACTGTTACATAATGAAGCCCTGATTACAGGAACTCCAGTCAGCGAAGGAGGCAGTGGAGGGAGTAACAGAGCTAAATATGACACTTACACCTCGAACCATAAACAATCCATAAACCTTAAGTAAGTAATAACTGCAGCAATGGGGCGGCAGTAGCTCAGTCTGTAGGGACTTGGGTTGGGAACCGGAGGGTCGCCGGTTCAAGTCCCGGCACGGACCAAGTCCGGAAACTGGTCTGGTAACTGGAGAGGTGCCAGTCCATTTCCTGAGCACTGCCGAGGTGCCCCTGAGCAAGGCACCGAACCCCAAAACTGCTCTGGAGCGCTCGCTGTGGGCAGCCCCCTCACTCTGAGACCTCTCCATTAATGCATGTCACTAGAACCCTGTTTGTGCATGAGTGTGTATCTCGGCCTATGTGTGTGTTAGACAGAGTGTAAAAACTGAATTTCCCCTCGTGGGATTAATAAAGTGTAAATTATTATTATTAATAGTTTAAACTGCAACTGACTTTAATCAGCTGATGTTTTAGCATTGTCATTAAGTAACTAAAACCACAAGGACAGTCAGAGATTGTTAGCTGAAATATTACAAAAAAATCAAGATAGAAATACCCAAACATTATCTACTTAAAAGCATTTCTATAGTGTGTTTTAAGAAGAGATTTAAAAAATCAAACTGATTATGTTTTCCTCTGGCAGACTGTTCCACAGTACAGCTGCTCTCACAGAGAAGTCCCCTTTATTCCTGAGCCTCGACTGTGGATGAACTGAAAGGATCTTAGACAGCGAGTCTAAAGGTCAGGGATGAAGCTTATAAGACCATATAGATCCATCCAATGGCTAAAACATACACATGCAGAGTTAGAAATCCTTTTCCTCAAAACGATTGCTTATTGCAATAAATATAGTTCTTTATGTAATGTTTATTGTAAAAGCAAGGCAAAGTTTGCATGTGCATCACAGAGTGAACAGTTGAAAATGTGTATTAAGATTAATAGCATGTATAACAATAGGTCTTTACACTTGACTGACAGACGAAGCTAAATCTGCCACCTATGATAACTCTGTTCTAGCCCTGTCTTGCAATGAACAAAAAAATATTGAAGGAAAAAGATTTACTGAAGTCGTGTCTAAAATTGAAATCCAAATTCAAAGCATTGGAGAGAGCTGTCTCCCCACACCCCCTCCTCCCTCGAGTCAATGCACATGCTGATTGCCATGTTGTGGCAATGAAGCTTCAGTGTTTAGCCAGTTTTGCATTGGTCTGTAAGCCGTTTTGCGCTCCAACCTCTCTCCACATTTGAAAAAATCATCTCCAATATTGATCCTAGTTTCAGCATGTTTCTTATGGAGCTTATTGGAAACATGCCAAGGCTTTTTAGGTTGAGTACAATCGTTTCTATCTGAACCAATTCTCCCAACAACATCTGTTGATTCGCTGTGATAATTGGTCTCTTTTATGGCAAGCTGATGGGCGTGAACATGTGTGAGTGACTTAAAGCTGCCTACCTTCTCTGGTCCAAACAAACACAGACCATTCAGGACCAGAATCAAAACTTAAGAGGAGGACATACTGGCTGCTGCATTGTAGTGACAGATTAGTTTTCTCCATTTAAAAGAATATTGGGCAATGACGTTGTTTAAAGTGTAAAACTGTCAGCTAAGGTGATGGAAACCACGTCAATGTCCCTTCACAAAACAATCAGCAATGTCCACCAAAAAGGGAAAGGCCAAGGTAGATCTCCTTGTGGATGATTACATGCCAGCATGAAAAGAAGTGTTCAATATGTGGTGTTGTGGTCATTGCACCCTATACCCAATTGTTGTAAATCCATTTTCTAAAACAAAAATCAATGTATGATCTTAATACTTTGGCCTAATTCTATCATTCACATTACAATTGAAAAGTAGGCTGTGGTGTGATCCGAGGGTTCTGGATTGAGGTCAGATAAATGAGGTGGAAGGTACACAGGTTCCCTTTTGGAAATTCCTGGAAAATTGACACCTGAGCTTCCTCTGAGGTCAACCCACAAGTCCAGACAGGTGGTACAAAGCCTGGGGTAATGGCCACATGAGCCACACACACGAACACACCCACACCCACGCTCAGTTACTGCTCCAGTCATAATGTTTGCTGTAAAACTGATTGGAGTGCCTTCATGATTAATTAGATTCAATATTTCTCTATTATATACACCCCAGTAGCAGTACTGTAGCAATAAATCATCCGTCTACTGATAGCTGCGAGCACTTTCTGTCATGAAAATAGTGAGGGAGGTGTCGCAGAGGGCGACAAGCGTAAACAAGCACAAACCCAGAAGCACATTATCCACACGTGCACGAAAACAACTCGTCAGTGACTGCATCTTGTCTCCTTACGCCAAACCCTAACTCCTTCCTTCCAACCCCCTCTTACACTCTTGATGTCTCGCCATTATGTTGGTGAATTGGAGCTGAAGAGAAAGCGGGAAGCCTCGACACAGGGCTGCTAATGCAGAACAGCTACATGTACACGTCCTGCGCACAGCTGGGGACAACATCAACAGGACGATGAGGGAAAGCCAACACTCACACGCTGTGCAACACATACTCTAATCCCCCAGAGGGTCTTTACCAGCGACACAAATGCAAACATTACATCACACGAGGGTGAACATCCCCAGTCCCAAGAATTGTGTTCATAGTTTCTTGTGTAATCAGGTGCATCATTTCCAAACTAGCATACTTTATACTATACTCCACGTGGATGCATTCTTTATATTTAAAGCAAATCAAACGACTTCCTCTACAGAGTATGTGGAGATCAAACCTGAGCGGGAAGTAAAGAGAATATTGGAAATAAATAAATGCATTGCTCTTTATGAAGCTCTGTATCTGATGGATGCTAAGCGTCAACTTTTCACAGTAATAATGTTAGGTGTAATGCTCACAGAAGGGACTACTGCCTTATTTTTCTCATACTTTTACAAGCTATGAAATCGCAGTATCAAAAGGGAACATAACACAAGTTTAAAAAGGCACACGGCACAGATCTGCTCAGTCTTCAGGAGCTGCACCCTATTGGTTATCTGTGTGTCAGTCAAACTTATTGTTGCATTACTGACTAAGCTCCGCCTTTCTTCTCACACGCTGCATCCGCACAAGAGAAGACGCTGTGTGTGAAAGATGCAGGTGTGTGCGTGTCTTTACGTGCATGCGATAAATTAATACTTAATAACAATAACAATAATAATACACTATATATACAAACCATAGATTAAAATACACCCTCTATTTACAGGAAGCCTTTTACTGCTAAATGAGATCTCATCATTGGAACTGCCTGCTCACACTCTTACAAAGCTGACCCTTGAAACTCAACAAAGAATATTGATTTTGATAACTGAACTTCATTTAATTACTTGGAAGGAAGCTCTCAATATTTGATGTCATTTATAGCTCATTGTGGTCAATGCATCTCTGTTCATTTTCCAGTTTTCTTCTTCTTGTGTGGAAGCTGATTTATCTTAACAGGAAGCTTTGAGGTGAATTAACAAGTCTTTGTGTGGTACTCGCCAGCTTCTTGGTGTGTCGTGATTTCGGACATGCCGCTGTAAATCCATTTTCTAAATGAATCACAAGTGTTACAAGAAAGAGTGTTCAGTTAACACCAACTCCAACGAAGGCAATCCTGTGGGCCTGTTGAAAGCAGATCCAGGACTCACACAGGACAGACACTTCACAGTTCTTTTGGTTTTAGAAGCAGGATGCATATTTTTATTTCAACCTGCGTTTTTTGACTGAAGTACTCAAATGGGAACTTTAAGGTTGACGTTATGAAGAAGAAGTTTGTATGATCTACAGGTTGTCTAAATCATAGTTTAAGTCTAGAAAGCAGTCTCTCTATTTCACAGTAAGATAGCTCGCTATCAAGCTAGCTGCTGCTCGTTCTCCTCACCTTTACATCTTTGAAATAAACATTTCCTTCAACTGTCCATCCTCAAATATGTCCTGAGGTTGAAAAATACTGACTCAGAAAGAAGAAGCCAATTTATTGGAGCAAAAGATGGCGGAAGATAGTGCAAACATTTGTTTTTGAAGTTCACATGTTCAGGTTTCTCAGAAGCATTTGAACCATCTGTATAGGCGGTTTCTCTTTTTCTTTATCACTATAACAGTATACATTTGAATGATGGACATATGCACCATCGCTCTGCTTCTGGTTTGCTCACAGCATAGTGCCTATACAGATCACGTTATGTGTAACATTTATATTCACATCTACAAATACATCTGTTCTTTGGAAGATAAAGCCGAGGAGTGGTATTCTGCGTTCTAGATGTCTCTGTGCAAGCACGTGTCGGAGGATGTGATTTATCATGGTGCATTGATTCCTCACAGTCTGTCAGAGGCTTTTGAGTACTGTGTATGTGTGTGTGTGCGTGTGCATGTGTCTGAAGGCATACACAGTGATATGTTAACATGTACATATGTGCTTCTGCCAATCATGTATGCTGACAGCTGCCTGAGGTTCAGTACCAGCTGGACAAGAGAAAGCGTAACATGCTCCAAAGTCATTTCACAGCTTCTTGTCTAGCAGGGAGAGCAGGTGTGTGTCTGGCTCATACCTCCAGCTAAAGAGACGCCTGTTTGGTCATGAGAGCCGGCAGTATAGGACATTGTTGTAATAGGCATAGAGAAAGAGAAACCTACAGTATACCCTGCAGACTTACAATTTGCAAGACAATGTGCATCTTCAACAAAATCACTGACATTTGGCAAAATTTAACATCCAAATGAAGCAATAAGCCTTTGCAAAGATCTTTAAAGCCACTGCGCCCACCTTTAAAAAAAAGAATGATGATGAATGCGAGCAAAGATTGAGGAAAGCCCACTCAGGCGACTTGTCCTGAGCCACAGCCCTCACACAATCTGGACCAATTCAATGTGGCCAAATACAGAAAAACTCTTTGATTTATTTTTATTTAATTAACACTAATTGTCAGGACTGTGATACTTAGTCCAAATACTTAGCATGCTTCAATTTCTAAGTTGTTTATCTCCATCAATCCAAACATAATGCTGATTCATGTAGTTGAATTAGACTGAAGGAAAAGCTGTCAATTCAACGTAAACCACCAAAACAAGACTGTTTAAAAAGGATCGTCCAAACAGATTCTGTCAATGTTTGGCAGAATGGTGCAATTTTATGATTCATTTTGCAAAGGAAGATAAGGGCAGATACAGGCAGGTTGGCAGGCAGCCAAACCACAAACTGGTAAGAGGTTGGTGTAAGTAGAAGGATCTGGGATGAAGTGAACACAACTCCACAGGCAATATACAAGAAGTGTTTAAAAACCTCCCTCTTCAACAGAATGATCAGGTGTGTATGGTTGGAGGCTCATCGGGGACACAGAGAATGAGGGGAGAGGGAGGCTGCAGCTCTAATTCAAAGTCAAAAAAAGGTATGAAGATGGGAAAGGAAGGGAACGTCTGGTGGAGAAACAGGAGGGCTGTGACAAACCCTCGATAAGTTTGTTCTTTCAGTATTTTATCACTTCCAGTAAAATTAATATATTTACAGTACTTTTCAACATCCCGAGTTTTCCCTTTGCATGCATACTATATATCTATATTCATCATAAGTATTGGGCTATTTATAATAAATGGGTGATTGTGACTTTAGCTAATTCTATTTTGAGTCAAATAATTAAAGTGTCACATAAACACAGTCAGAAGCTGTGAAATGAATAAACAATGGCCACCTGTTGCCATCGTATGCTGCTCTGTACATTCATTCTTTGACAATGTGTGAAATATTTATCCAACAGTTCTCCTGTGTCAAGACATGACGGAAAAGGCAGACACAGAAGTGGTGAATGAGGCAATCATTTCAATATTTGTCTTCTGCTGTCTGTAGTTCAACAGAGTCACAATATCATTAGAAAAGCGAGGAAGGACATTCTGACAAACAGAAAACATAATGTGGCAGTTTAAATTCGTGCATGGAGACGGCATGTATGACATGACTGTTCAACGATCACAGGAAATAAACGTCACCACCTCCTCCGACTCCTTCGAGAGGAATTTATACGCTGCTGCGTTCTCACATGAGCTCACTCGGACTTTTTGCAGATAAATAATAGGGGGCTGGTGGGAGAAACTCAGAATAAAGTCTGATTGAAAATGTTGCTGTGTTTTTAATTTAAAAATTCCACTACCTTTTTATTACATTTTTTTTTTAAATAGTCATGTACAGAAAACAAATTATACAAGAGGACTAAAAACATGAAATGAAATAAGAGCTAAAAAGGAGATACCAATGTTAAACAAATTATCGACTCGACTGAATACAAAAAGGTTCAGTCATAAAAAGATAAAAACATGTTTGATCTTTTGTTTTGTTGTTCTCAAAACCAACATTAACTACAGCGTCTTGCATCCACGTAACAAGCAGAGGAATGACCCAAGTCAATTTACACAAAAGAACAATTTGCATGCATGTTATAGATTAAAGAAGTGTGACGTGTGTGTGTGTGTGTGTGTGTGTGTGTGTGTGTGTGTGTGTGTGTGTGTGTGTGTGTGTGTGTGTGTGTGTGTGTGTGTGTGTGTGTGTGTGTGTGTGTGTGTGTGTGTGTGTGTGTGTGTGTGTGTGTGTGTGTGTGTGTGTGTGTGTGTGTGTGTGTGTGCGCGTGCGTGCGTGCGTGCGTGCGTGCGTGCATATAACAGCCTGGCTGATCCGCCTGTCATGTATGAGAAAGTGGACATGGTTGAAAGTCACGAGGGCAAAGGAGGAGCGCCGAGACAAGAGACTCGCTGGCGACACACCGTAGTCCGTCGCCATAGAAACAGGAAGGCGACATGACAATGGCTCTATCGGGCTTGTGGAAGAAACACAGCAGCTAGGGAGCTAGTACGAGGACTGGAGTCAGAAAGTGATGTGGGAGGGAGGGAGAAAAGAGAGGTGGGTAAGAGAGGCAGCGTTGGAAGGGGGGTTAGAGTGATGAAATCACATATTTCTGTTTGTTTTGTTAATTCCACCCTCTGCCATATATACACTCAGATATATGGATTCTTTTAATAGAGAGGTAAAAAATGGATGATACTCAATGGCATGCTTTCTTACAAGCTGCCTCTGTCAAGATGCTGGTTATAAAATGAGGGAAAGGAGAGCAATGTTCCTCATACAGAGACTGATTTTTAAAAGAATTATTCCATTTGTGAGCTAAAGTATCCATAATACTAGTCATCATAAAAACAATAGCTAACGTTGCACACAGAGAGGGAAACGCCTGTAGAGTGACTGAGGAACTACTTTACGTCACGCTGATCACAATCACAACTAAACCAGATTTAGTTGATTATCTTTTCTGCAGTAAGGAAAGCTGTGTCCAACATTTTAGTAAAAGACGTGAGATATTCATAAAAAAAACAAACCTCCAACATTCTCATAAATCAAAGCCTCAACGCTGCCGCCTTTCAAGCAGTAATCGTGCGTTCACGGATAAAGCAGAAAAGGGATTATCTGCTAAGGAAATGGAAAAAAGGGCAAAATGGCAGAGAAAGATGCAGAGAGAAATCAAGAAATATCTCTCCAAAACATTTACAAAAAGATTTGTATTGCCTTTTTGGTATTTGAAAATGGATTCCTTGAAGCTTGTTTACATTAAAGAAGGACAAAGACACAGAAGATAAACCCAATGACTTCTTTAAAGATTCACTTTTAAAGGAACCAACACATAAGGATGAACATTGTCAAATGTAATTCTTTTAAAATATTGAAATGAGAAGATTAATATCAGTCTTATTTTGTGCTCAATTAAGTTGAAAGCAGAGGGAAACAAAAGAAAATTGCTGTTTTAAAAGGAGTTACAACTTTAACAAATCCGTCACCTAAAGGTGCAACAGATAGCAGTAACACTTGTGTACACTGATATATTACCACACAGAAAAACTCACGATTGTCAAAGAAAAGATGGGCTTAAGTGGAACGGTGCATTTAAGGTGAGGACATCTGAGGCAGTGATAACATTTAAATGTCATTCACTGGAACGGGGGAAGTTGTTGGCAGCACATGACGTCAGGGTCATTATCAGCCAAAAGAAATCAGAGAAAAACAAAGACAAAGAGACAAGCAAGAAAAAGAGATGATGTAGACCTTTACTCACTCCTTTAGAGCGCCATCACAAGCTAAAAATAATAGAAAAGAAAATTCTACAATTTAATAAGAATGACTAATATGACTAATAATCTTGATTGGTGTTAAAGGCTTTTTCTGGGTGTATCGAGGTAAAGTGGGGCTCTGAACTCTCTGCTGTCAGTCAGATCTTTAATAATACGCTTTTAATCAAGTACATATTCAGTTCACCAGAACAAAGAGTCTATGTTGTCTTCTATTAGCACTATGTATAATGGTATGCATCGCTCTGTTAGTGACCATCGATTGTATCCACACAATGTGCTTTAGGATGAGTTTAGAGTCCATAATCTGTTAAAATAAGATGACCATGTTCGTGTACTGACTGTCACCATCTCAGGTTACAAACACAGACCTTGTAATTGTTTGGCACCACCTTGACACCAAATGTCCACATCTGAAGATAAATTAAATATTTTGCATTTGATTCTTGATTTAACACATACAGCATAGTGAAAGATCACTATAGCTGCAGGGTGTTTCTAATGTATAACAGTACAGAGAATAAATTTGATTCCTGCTGCATGTAGGTGAGACAATGAAGGTTAAAGGTGTGATGTAAAAAAAAACCTTTTTCAACACACTTTTCGATCTAGTGTACACTACATCCAATTCTCGCAAACACAACATTGTATACTATGATTCTAAAACTCACTACATGCTCAGTGTGGTGTTATATTTAATATGAATAGTACGAAAGTAAGCAGTTTTGGAAACAGCATGTGTCTCGGAGTCTATAAGCTACATCAGACCTTTTTTTGATAATCCGGCTTCATCTTGGAACCAAGTCAGAGCAATTTCCAGATCATTAGTGACCATTCTTCCCTCTATATACTGCTGATAACGTGAAGTGAAAATGATGCAAGCCTCGTTCTGATTCATGATTCAGCTCGGCTCCGCGTATGGATGTCTCTCATATTCTGCCTGATATCTCTCTCTCATTACTCCCCCTCTCCCATCTGTCTCTTTACAGCCTTTTCTAATGTAGCATGGATACACTGCAGTAAATCAGTCGTGCTGACTAAAAGGCCCCCTTACAATCTCAAATGCTTTCCTGAAGATCAACATTCACGCAGTAAAAGGCCGACATTGTTATGAGGTAGTGGGAAGCGAGCAAAAAGGGGAGGCAGAAGAGAAGGATATTGATTAAAAGGAACACACAGTGTGGTCAGCTGCACGTTGTGAGCACGGCTTTATCTTCCAGGCAGGACTGCTTTGAGAAAACAAGCATTTTTCAGAAGGTTAAAATAAACATTGAAGCCTGTTGGCATGGAGATACGGTAATGCATCTCAATAATCACACCCTTGAGTTACTATTTCTTTCCTTGTGTTGCCTCCAAATTGCAGCACGGAGGTTACAGCCTCAGGTAATATACCTCCAAGCTGCTGAACTGAAAATCAGAAAATCAAGGCTCATTTGCTCACTCATCTCCCTTCAGCATTGTTTAGATGCTGGTTTACTCAGTGAAAAAGTGAAAAAATGGCTTTTACCAGTTTCAACCACTTCACTTTACTCATCTCTTTTTTTTCCAACTCTTTTTATTTACATTTTATTATATACAGCAAGGGGCAACAATCAGGCAGTCTCAAGGTAGTTCGTAAATAATCCCAAAAGCCGCGCCATTCCCCCCCCACCACCCACCTCAGGTCAGAACCAAACAGGGACATAGGCCCTACATAAACATCCACACAGACAGCACAAAAGACACAACCAGAGATAAAAAAAAAAAAAGAAAAAAGGAAAGATAGAAAGGGGGAGACAAAATTTGGAGGGGACCACAACCCACTGTAAGGCGGTATAGGAGCCAGGACCAGAGTTTAGTCTCCGTCTGAGGGGGATAAGCTGAGGTTATCAACGAACAGTAGAAAAGGGTCCCATGAGCTTCGGAAAGTCTTAACAGAGCCTTTGAGCAATAATCTGAGCTTTTCAAGTTTCAAATTGTGAAGGACCTCCCTCATCCAACGGGCATGAGATGGAGGACGAGCGAGCCTCCAGTCCAACAGGATCAGTCGTCTAGCCAGCAAGGTAGTAAAGGCAATGGCACCCTTCGTGGCTGCAGAGAGAGTGGAGTCGGGGGATATGCCAAAAATCACCGATAGTGGCTCAGGAGGAATGGAGCGATCACGCTTCACTCATCTCTGTCATCTTTGTCAACTGCTTGGAATCTTGAGAGCCATGTTTTCATTATTTCATCAAATACTTGGGTATTTTCAAAAACACAATCTCATTTCAAGTGCAGTATATCATGCTCAGCCCTGCAGATCTCATTGTTATACAGCCATTGCAGGCATTCAATGTGACTGTAGTGTATTTGTATTGCAGAATAAAATCGCTACAGATATTCGTTTCTAGAGCATCGGGTGGACAGATACTAGGTGTGTTGCTGGTTCTTTGGTGATCAGAGTAGTCTCCTTATTGCCTGACAATTAAATAGAGCTTGATAGGAGATCGCAATATACCTTTGAACTATAATGGCAATAAAACCATGTGTGACCATCAGAGCAGTAAAAGCAGAAAAAGCCACAACAGCCAGCAGATTTTGCTCGCATGTGAAGTACAGACCAGAGTACACACCCACTACCGATTGCAAAGCATTGTTGTGAGCTGCTGGTGATATTGAGGTCTTCTTAAAAAAAAAAGACAAAAACCATCAAGTTGAACTGAGAGGCTAAAAATCGAAGTTGAAGGTACCCTTCTATCTTCAAAGATGAGGAGAGTGTAAGAAAAAGAAAAGGACAAAGGACAACAGTTAAATGAACAATAGAGGCGGAACAACATCTCCCTGTCTGAAAAAAAAACATGATTTAAGAAAGGCACTTTTTTGTTTTAAAGAAAAATTCATTAATGAATGCCTTTACAGGCTGAATGCAAAACTGTACGTTTGGACAGACAACAGTAGTTTTATTAACAATACACAACATTGTATTATTATAATAAAGCTACAGTATGCTATTTCACACCTGGTAACAGGGTTTTTTTCTTTATTTTTAATATCTTCCATATTTTAAGAATAATAGTCGATAATAAAACAATAAAAATCAAACGTTTAATTTTTGCTCTAGAAAGAAATGCATACACACAAAATCAAGTTCAATATTTCTATTTGGAGAAGACAAAAACATGTAAGCATAAACCTTAAGATGAAAATGTCTTAAAGATAATATCATTGATTGCAAAGACTAGATCACAAATACAACTTACAGCCATCACATGCCAACATCTTGTTTCCATCAGTGTACTAAGTCCCGTCAATCTTTTTAATTCTTTAAGTGAGCAGGAGCCGACTCTTTTGGATAATTTGGCTCCTGCTTACGATGAACTAATGACATACGGACATCCTAGAAACAAGCTCAGCTGAACTTTGCAGTAGCTCAGCTCTCAGCCCGTCTTCATCAGACAGTGACCACCAAAGAGACGATCATTTTGTCTCAACTTTTTGGTTTTAATGATCTTTTCTTACAGACACAGGAATGCAGCTTGTTAAACCTGAACTTGTATGACTTTATTTTCTCTATTTGCACCTCTATGTTTTATTTGACAGCTAAAATAATGAACTGATTTCTCCAGCCCTTATTTATTATCGGAATACTTCTGAAACTTGCTGCATTATCATCTTATAACATGATAAACGTGAATGTTGATCATATCTGCCACATCAGCAAGCCCTAACCTTGAGTGTAATTCTTGAAGGACAGACATCCAGCACATCTACACGGAGGGAGGATGGGCCACTTCCTTTTCCATTTACACCCCAGTATTGCCAGAGATCTCCAGAGATGGACTGGGAATCACACAACACACAGCTCACCTGCCTCCCTGGCGACTTGCAGTCTCACTTACAAAGGAACAGCACTAGTTTTCTTTTCTTATTCCACCTCTATCTTTGGAACAGTGTGTCAGTATACGTCAGGGATGAATGGGATTGGAAAAGAAAGGTGAGGAAATAGAAATAATAACAGTGAACATGTTATGTTACTTACTCCATCATAGCTGTGTTTTGATATTTGCTGCTAGATGAACTCCTAGCAACAAAAAAACACATAACTGATAACTCTGGAGGTAGCTGTCACACCTTTTACATCAGTTTCTTTTAACCAATGCTGTGGTCCATGATAGCTTCTCAGTCAAAGGCCATTAGGCCGACTGTAATGAAAAAAACAAACAGCAAAAAGGGGGCACACTCGACAGTAAACATAGATAAAGGCTCACAGCGGCAACAAGACTAAAAGAGACAGAGAGGCACACATGTCCTTTAGGTTTCCTTTATCTGGGTAAGAACAGCAACACTCTGTAATAACCATTTCAATAAGATGGACCCTTTTCTAACCCAGTTAGAGGTAGAGCATACAGAATGAGGGGAGTGGACAGCAGTCCGATGAACATGTTGGTGTTGTGGTCTTCAAATGTCAAATGCCATGGCTTTCTGATGGAAAGAAAAGCTCTGAGAATATCGTTGTATAGCATACACTTACCCTGACATGTTTTATTTTCACTTTGGAGTAAATTCACCAAATTACTTGGTACTAACTTCCCCCCTCTGCAGTGAAGCATGGACTAGCTTCTGTGCCAGCAGGGTAAGGAGACATGCTCGCCGAGTTATCCCGTGGCTAATGGGTCTGATTCACTAAAGGATTGTGCTGCTTTTGCGCCTGCTAAACCTGTGCAAATGAGCTAAAAAGGTTTTATCTAATGCACAAAAAGGGGGCTAATTGCGCCAGTGCTGGTATTTAAATGAGCAGTTATGCTGTCATTTGGGGAATAACATTCCCCTTTATATGCACATAAGCATCACTGCCAAAAAAAAGGGCCCAATTCACAAACAGAAACACGCAGTCAGTGGAGCAAGTAAAGGTCTGCTGACACAAGGTGGTAGCTACACTGCTGTACTGATACTATAATATATGTACTAAACTTTTAATTGATTAGCACAATTCCACATCTGAATGTAAAATAAATCATCTGTAATTAAAGTCTGTCAATGTTACTTTGACAACATTACTTTTATTAATATCATGCAGGGCTTTGATTCGTCCAGCTGTCAGCGACTCGACTCGAGAAGATCTGAAGCCGTTATGCACGAGGAAGATGCACGCTTTTTTTTCCTTTTCGTTTGTTTGTTTGGAGATGCCCTTGGTTCATATCGAGAGGACGCTTTGCTATAAACAGTGAAGCTCATTTGACATTTTTCAAGTCTGGCATCAAATTAAACCCTCCTGAAAAAGTCCCCCTCCTCTCCGAGCTCATCATATTTATGTGGACAAAACGGCTCAGTCAGCAGGAACGCTTATCTCTGCGCAGAGTAAAGGTGCAGATTGTTTTTCCTCCACCTTCAGACACTAAACAAGAGCATACTGCGCAGAGCAAGACAACTTTATAGGTGGGTGTGTGTCTGCACCTGAATATCATTAACACTGTATGCTTTGTAAATTACACCATAACACAGAGCAGATACCGAGAGCAAGTGACGCATGTTGCACGTTTTTCAAACTATTAGCGACCACAGTCCAATTAAAGTGAATCAGTCCCCTTAATGTTAACAAACGACCCATCTTCAAAAAAGCTGAACTTTGCCTTTAACATGAGTTACTGCAAACTGTGATTTACTGCACGTTTATAAAGCTTTTCTTCATTTTTTTTTACATCATCAGAAACTTTTTCATGGTAAACGTAACGTATAAAAACACCACCACCACGCCCGGCTGCTGTGTTGATTCAGCCCTTTCAGTTTGAATGTCTTCTTTTTCAACAACACCCTCAAAACTGAGCCCGTTTATTTGTAGGGCCTTTTTTCAAACGTATTGATTCAGAATCTCAAATGTACAGCATGCTATCATTACTGCCAATGTTATGGGAGGTCACAGAAATGTAGTGGATCCAGCTGTGTGTGGTTTTGAACTGTGAAGGACAAATTAGGCAGGACCTGATCGATCCTTGCCGTTGTCCCTCTCTGAGCATTAACAGGCTTCAGTCAGCCTCTCTGCTGAGTAGACATTCAGCCTAAAGGCCCACATGATCATATGAACCAAAGACTAGAAACACACAAGATACAAAACCAGCAGATTACTCTCGAGATGACACACATTCTCTCCTCCCACCTGCCTCCAACCAGTCTCCACAACCCTACAGTCAATATTGACTGATACTGAAATTGGTCAATTGTCTGATAGCCAACAATTGAATAGGCTTGAGTCAGCCCAAAGGTTGTGTTTAACATCCAGGATAAAAGCGTTCCTTGTTTGCTCAATGTGCTTAGATACCAGATAGGATAATTATGGTGTTACAAAACATCAACTTAGCAGCAGGAGACAATTAACACTAAAAACTACAATAATGTGTGTAACTGTGCAATGCTGAAAACACCCACTGAATTAATGAGCGGAAACAAGACTAACTCGTGAAGATAATTCACACTTGTAACAGTATTTATTTGGAGCACCCTTTGGGAGTTTGTTTTAACGTACTTCCGTGCAAATAAAAGTGAGGAAGCTCCACAAACAGAAGATGAAAATTAAACAAAGAAAAATGAGCTTTTTCCAGTATTTTAAAAAAAGTGTAATTCTGGGCTTTTTGGGATGACAAACACACCTGTATTTTTATGTGGCTCAACCAAAGAGGCAAACATGACTTTAAATAGTCACAGAGTTTATGCCTGTAGCATGGATAACAAGGTTTCTTCAGAAGATGCACATGCTGGTTATCCTATCAATAAACTCTAGTGGAAAGGATCAATAGTTCAAGAGCATAACAAGCAACCACAGGAAGGAGCACAGGAGCGTAGTCGTGGCAAAGACGGTCTTTACACTCAACAGATCTCTAACTATACAGGTGTACCAAGCCCTCTGTTGATTAGCTCTGTGAATATTTCAAGCAACATTATGTAGGAATTTCGGCTCTTGGGCTCCCATCGAGGGTCTCAGAGTGCAACTGCATGGTCGTAAATCACACAGATATTGTTTTTCCAAAAGCAAGACATGTTTCTTTTTATTGTGCACCAATAAAATATGTTGATTTGGTTTATTGGTGAGTTTTTAGAGTTGGTCGTGTAGGAGCCTTTTCGCACCCTTTCAGGAACTTCGCTTTCACTTACCTCAACATGATATTATACGTGTCAGACAAGCTCTCACAACTTTCGCAGAAATAAATATTCTCAGAGGAACACAGCAGTGGAAAACAATAAACTGACAACTAAGGGAGCATGAGAGTATAAAGCAGCAAAACTCAAAAACATCCCCCCCGCCCACTTACTTAGAGCAAATGTACCAGACTATTACCTGCTGCGTTCAAACATCAGCTCACCCCAGCTACATTTTGCCAGGTGACAGGTAGTGAAAAGTCGGATATATTCAAGAAAATTATTCTGTTTGCATTTGTACGTGCACCCCATCCAGATTATGATGGGAAATGTTCAGGAGTGCAGAGAAAGTGTGAAAGGTCGCTAAAGCTCACTGCTGGATGACAGTAAAATGAGCGCATTAAAAAAAAAAAATCTTTTGAAGTTGATGTCAGAAAAATTGAAATATGGAGGGGGGGGGGGGGGGCATACCATATGTGGCATACTGTGTAGTGTAATATACCTTATGTGAAAAGCAAGCTCACTTGAGACTCGTACGGTGATGCAGAGATGAAGGAAATTGAAAACAAAAGCAGTAAGGATGCACACTAGCACTAAAATGCAGCATCTTTAGCAAAGAAGGAAGTACAGTACATGAGGTTATGTGGACGGGTCATTGTGTTGGTTCATATTTAGCCCTTTGATCTCAGCCACTCTTATTCATCTCAATTTCACTACTCTCAGTTGTGCTCCACACCGCTCTGTCTCACCCATCAGTTATTTCAAAGTGAGAGAGCTTACAAGGGGGCCGGGGAGGAAGGACAAACAAATAAAGCACCTCTCCACCGAGGCAAGACGGACGGGAGACGAAGTGGAGAGGAGGAGGAGGGAAGGAGACGGTGGGTGCTTGAGCGCAGCAGCAGTGGTAGCATCCTCCTGCTAGATCTAATGAGACAGAGGAGAAGAAATAGTGGAGGAGGAATGCATTCACCGAATCCATGCACCGTGCAAACAGAACTCCCCATGCCCTCCACTTGGCCAGAAGAAGCAGGCAATGAGGAGGAGATGCCATTATTCACTCCATTATGCAGATGTTCGGGAACAGGAGGGGACACCACAAAAAGCTACTTTCCCACCCTTTCAGGGCTTGTGTCATGACTCAGAAGAAAACAAGAGGAGCCAATCCATCCATTACACCAGCAGTACGAGCGAGTGGGACTCATTATGTGGTGCAGCTGGTGCACTTGCAGGTGGAGAGAATAAGATGGGGGACGCCAGCAGATGACTGGAGTAAGACTCAAATAATTCAACATTCACATTTCAGTTTCCTTACATTAGGAACAGCTTGAATAAAAAATATTAAAGTGATATGTATCATACACTGTTCTAGCTACTTTGACAGACTGCAATCAAAGGTCTCACCAAAACAGAGAAAACCATGCTACTTGTTGCTGGTGGGCCACGATGAGTAACCAGGGGATAAAATTATCTTTAAAAAATCTCTTTAACTTATTAAAAACAAAATATATCAAGTTTGCACATCATTTCTTGTTTTGTCCTTTAAAATTTTAAAAGGATGATTTCAGAACCCTTCGACCACACAAGACGAAAAAAAAGTAAAATGTGTTTGAAAAACGAGGTAAAATCTGTATTAAACCTTTATAGATTCATTTTAAAAGGTTTGTTTATCGTATTTTTAACCGTGTATATTTTTCCATGCACGGTCTGAAGTCTTTGGGCCTGCATGCACCTTGGCCTTCTGCAGGCTCAGCATTTCAAATATGATGCTAATGGAAGCTAAATTCTGACGGTTTTCACCCACATTGCAGTACAGCACCCCTAGGAGACAAAAGTGATAAGACACACCTTTATGTAATTCGAAGTCAATGATCTGTTGCTTTCCTTTTGGTTGTTGGTGGGACTTAATCATGTTGTCTCTTTTCCCAAACAACCTCCTGAACACATTCTGCCTCCAGTCCCTTCTGCCAACTTCATTACAGAACTTAATTGCAAGGTGGTATACATCGAGATGGGCATGACAAATACTGACTAACGAAGAAGCCAAAGCAAACAAGAGAAAAAACCATCAGAGGGAAGAAAGTGTTACAAATTGATGGATAAAAAAACACAACCACATCAACCGAAACAATTTTTTCTCAGGCTGAAAGATTTTCTTTATTAACTTATTTATTAAATTGTTCTCTTTCATCCGTTTCATTTATCTGGATGTGATACTCAACTCAACTTTATTTATAAAGCGCTTTTAAACAGCCATGGCTGTGACAAAGTGCTGTACATACATGAGCACAAACATAAAACATAAGTAAAACACTAACAGGGTTAAAACAATAAAAACAATACTTTTCAAAGGTTTGCGCTGACTAAACAAAGAGAGGTTAATGACCTCCAACTTCGAATACATCTTCTTGTCCTGATCACAGAGGGAAAGCAAGACTGCAGTAGATTTTTACTTTTTTAAGATCCATTATTTTGTTCACAGCTAAAAGTTAGTTCACCTCTAAATCAAAGTGCTTCATCACGTTGTGGCTCCTCATCCTGAACCTGAGGGCAGCTTCTCCAGTGACTGTTCTTACACTTACAGAGTATTCAGCACAATGTGTCTAAATTGTGTGTGGGCCAGTGACACAGGTTATAGTCCTGTGAACACCCTGCAGGCTTACGTGTCCTCTTTGCTTTCTTTTAGAGTCAACATGTTCAACAGGGTAAACACTCACATTCTCCACAGTGCTGCTCAGTGGAGGCTAGAGGATTCAAAGGTCTCTGTGATTAACTGTCAGCCTCCTTGACCCAGATGAAGGTTGAATGGTGACCCTCTCCATGCTGGATGGATACTTTAAGCTCCCCCTGGATTAGCTTCACTCACTTATCTTCAACATTTACGTGATTTTTTTGGAGTTTCTAATCTTTGAACTTCCCAGCCTGTCAGAAGATGAAATATAGAAAGGAGGATGTGGTGGTTGACACTACAGCCAGTCAGATCATTAGGCGTGCTGAAAGAGCTCAGAGAAATGGGCTCATGCTGACGCACACCAACATACAACACCAGCCACCACGCTCACCTCTGTAATATTAGTGCAAAAGAACACAGTCTGTGATCCAGACTTGATGGTTGGGTAGTGTTTGAGATCTGATCAAACGTTTGGTTTAAGATTCTCTTTAAATGTGATTGTCATCATTTGATGTTATAAAGAACTAAATACCTTTAAAGTTTTGTTAACAAAACACAGACGCTGAAAACATCTCTGGAGGAACGTTCAAATATTAAATGTCAGGCGTTTCCTAAACTGAAACATTAAAACCAAACAAATATATATAATTACTTAGTAAAATAATGATGCGTTGCTGATAGTCCTCCATAAATGCTATACATCTTTTTAATTAGCATTCTGTGAGTCAGTGTAGGACAAACAAATCCCTGAATGTCACCCTCTCCTTTCTCTCTTACTTACATAACGCAGTGGGAGTACCTGCTAAAATTTCTGATTGTTGCCAGAAAACAACACTTGGTTTGTAATCATCTCTACACCGTGTCATGTGTGAAGAGGGAAACCTGCCAGTCTGCCACATCAGCTGTGCTGTAGTGCACTTCCTCATCCTCTGAAATGACAAGCATCACTTTCAGTCACGCCTGACTGGACGTTTGGCAGCCGAGCCAGCGGAGGCAAAGTTGTGTGTATGAATGTAAATGTTTGTATAATTGCTTTTAAGGGAGTGAGGCTTACTCATGTTCTCTTTTTCTTTGCATCATCATGTCTAGCCATGTTTGTTTGCTTGTGTATACTTCACTTAAAATGCATGTGTGCAAAACAATTAGTCAGAAAAATCTATAAATGATGTGTGTGTCTGTGTGACTGCCAAGTTCCCTCTCAGCAAAATGAAGTCACATTATTCTTCGAAAGCTTCTACAGTATGAGCCATTCGCTTTTAAGGGATGTGCGTTACAAGTTCAGCAGATGATGCAATGTGTGACAGTCTTGCCAGGAATATGTCATTATGATTATTGGTTGAGCCACTGCATCTGAAGCCCTGACGCTCGAAGCCATTTCAGTCAGCAGGCATAAATAGGTCTGATGGCAAAGAGAGAGATGCAAGCAGGATTTGTTACATCCACAGTGTTAGACTGAGTCACCTTGGCTCGCTGTATTTCTGTTCTCATAAATATTCATTCACTGGGGTTTGCCTGCTGGTTGGCGTTAGCTGTTATTAGTCAGTTTGTCAATTCAGCTGTCAAGTCCAAACATGCTAATTCTAATTCTAATGTGGCAAGTGTCAAATCACAATCACAATAAAAGTTTGAGTTAATAATACGTGGGTAAAATGTACTCGGTGAATTCCAAAAAAATCACAAAACATAAAAAAAATACCAATATAGTTGAAGAAAATCACAATCAAAATTGTGAACACGAATTAAGCACAATAACACAGAGCTGAAAAAAGTGATTGGCATTCAGCTGTCACACTAAGAGACATTTTCACAGACTGGGACACGCAAGAGTTAATAGACAAAAATGAGGACTGAACTTTCAGGCCTTGTTCATAACTGGAGGGGCAAAGGTAAAAGCCATTTGCAGACTGCAGTTCACCAATATCCTCGGGCTGAAGATTTCATTATGGATGTAACGATAGACTCACCACTCGACATACAACATGATATTTGGTACAGGATAAGTATTTCACTATTTCTCATTTTTTCAAAGAATTCATGAAAATATTATTATTTTATTTAGATTCTCGGACAATGAAATGCAAAGTATCCCTTTTCCCTGATTTTCTTTATAAATATAAGTCATACTTTTTAAATGTTAAGGTTGTACAGTAGCGACTTAAAAATAATAACGCTAAATCCAAGAAATACATATAGCACACAAAGGGAAAATGTCTTTAAATAACACAAATGCCAAAAAGATTTTACAAGATACCAACTGTTTTTATCTTTTAAATTTGATTTAAAAAAAAGTTGGGTCATATGCAGTATTCATTGATCTGCATTAATTCACTGCACACCAACGACAGAGTCATCTCGATGGTGGTTGAACTCATTTGTGAGGTTTCAAACTTCTACTTCCCCGAGTATGTTATTGGTACGTTTTTGGTTTTGGTTTGCTTGCTTGCATTGTTTTTTAGTGCTGAATCATGTTTGTTGTGCTATTTGCGTCTTTCTTTGATCTCTGACAGTATTTTCACACCGTTTTTGTTCTTATCATTTTCCAGTTAACTCTGCTTTAAAACTAAGAAATCTTGACCACAAAATCTTATCTCTCTCTTCAGCCTTGTCTGCAGGCCTCGTTTCTTTAACTCCTGACATATAACAAGAGTGGGCGTATGCTGCAGGTACTGTGGTTTATATCTGTCTATATCAAATTTGCGTCCATTTTGAATAATATTGCTTAGTATCGTTACATGTCCAGGTTTCACTGTATAATCTTGGAACAGACATCTAAACTGATCACAAACAGTAGCATAATGACTTCAGCATGGTAAAGAGCATTGTCACATATCATCATCGTGACCTGGAGAATATATAACCAATTGCAAGTACTTGAAAGGTAACAGTCGATTTTTCTGGCAAAAGTGGCAGGTCAGACTAGGGCTGGGTGATATATTGAGTTTTTAAGATATATTTATATATTTTTTCAAACAAGATATAGACATATTTATATATATCAAGGATCGCCATTCAGCGAAAAAAATATAGAGATACAAGTTTTGGTCCACGTTGTACAGTCTCAGGTCAAACCAACCTCCTTGTCCTATGTGTCAGTGTTGATTAATAGCCAGGCAGAGTATTTTAAACTGAGCGATAACATGCTTATAAGATCAGTAGAGTTGTTTTTTTATCGGTGGAGCAATGATAAAACAACCAAATGAACAGATCACATGCCTAGAACATTAATAATTAAAATACGATGGGCACAAGAATTGACCCCTGAGGCCTCCCACAATTTAAAGGAGCATAGGTGGAGACCTTATCAGTGGACACAAAGAACTTCCTGTTGAATAAATAAGTGGAAAACAAGTTGATTGCCTCATCAGGGATACCCTTTTCTTGCAGATCAACATAATCAATAAGGTGGAAAGGTCCTAGACAAATCTAGAGTAAATATTGAGGTGTTTTAGCATATCTAGCTGCATAATAGTGTCATTTGGGATCCTAAGTAGAGTTGTCCTCATGCAGTGTTCAAAGAAAGCCTTTCTTTAATGCTTTGATTCAAGCTTTGATTTGGAAGGGGTCAAGTTGGGTTCACCTCTAAGGAACGGGTAACAAAGTCTGATGAAAGCTATTGGTTCATAATAAAGAAAATAGGGCTGTTCCAATAATGCTGATGGCTTCTTTAAGAATTAGAGGAAGCAGAATGTCAAGGGGATACATGGACGAATGGGAGTAGGGAACACTAACGATCAAATCCCCAAGGGGGACATGAGAAAATTGATCCAGTTAGGCAGTGTAAAATGGCTCAGAAAGGGGGCTGGGGGAAATTAGGCTTTTGTTTTGTTAATTCTGTCTACAAAAGAAGATAATTTCCTATAATGCTTCACAAAAGTGAGGGAGTGCTGGAGGCTGAGTTGTATATAGATTAAATTGTAAACTAGAGATGTGTTTGTATGGGGTAATACGATTGTAGAAATCAGCAGTCAGCTCTCTTTTACCCTTTAAAGCATTAAAAGAAGGGTTTGACTTTAAATAATTGTATTAAATGTTGGTTTGAAATTTAAACAGCTGGATGGCAAGGTATGACATTGATTATAACCTAATGACAAGTGGCCACAAAAAACAACTCTGTGGCATAATTTGTTTTATCCCAATTCTACAGTCAAATATTTCCAATCTGTCTTTGTCAAATCATTTATTGAAGTGGTACAGTAAAGGAAATCTGTCTTATTGGCTTAAAATCACCTTTTTGTATTGTTACAAATTTACTTTTGGCCTACAGCGATCTACCTTGGACTCGACCGTGGCAAATATTAGCATATACCTCTAATTGTAGTGAAAAAAAAATACAATTACATGTCTTTCTCTGGACTTAACTAAGTATCGGTTCCATTATATCACCATATTCAGGTAACATATCATAAAGGTTGTTTTTTTTAAATCGCAGGAGACTGAAGTATTGAAGCTGGATCACCTGTTGACTTCCTTTTTCACTTTAACGTTCATGTGAAATGCTGTTATATTTATTCCTCGTTTTTCTGCATCAATCTTATTGTTGGCATGTCCGGTGTTTTGGAGAGAAAATACATATTATGAAAATAACCCTGAACTCTAGAATATTGTGAAACAATTTAATTTACTTTCTAACCTCTGTAAATAGAGTATTAATGGAATATTTCAAAAGACTATGACATATTATTACATAAAGAACCGTTGGTGGCATTGAATCTACCGTAAATTCCGTACTATTGAGCGCACCTGGATATAAGCCGCACCGGCTAAAAATAAGTAAATAAATGTATTTGTACATATATAAGCCGCACTTGATTATAAGCCGCAGGTGTCCACGCTATAACAAGAGCTATTTACACAGACGTAGGCTACCGGTAACATCCGCAAATACTGTAGCGTCCGTACGGACGTTAAAGGACGACGAGAGCGTTCAAATAATAACTTTTAATAACCCGATCACTGTCGGCCGTGACCACGCCGTTTACAGCGGAGAACAAAACCATAACTTGCCGTAACAATCCAACTCTCTCCCCCAGCGTTCTCTCATACAGCCACTCAACACGTTCTCGCTGGTGCATTCACTGACTCTCCACATAATCGGAATTATGAACACATTATCAACTACTGACTTTACAACATGAACCGTTACAATACGAAGCCTAGCCGACGGTGTCTGTAACACGGCTGATGAAAAAGATGACCGTAATATATTTCACAAGAAAAAGTCCATCCATTCACTGCCTCAGAATGACTTCATTACTCACTTCCTCAGTCTCTGTTGTCGCTGTCAGTGTCATCTTAACGTGCAGCAGCTCTGTTAGCTTCTTTGACAGCCAGGTCGATCGCCTTTAACTTGAAAGCTACATCATATGCATTTCTCCGTGTGTTTTCCATGATGAGGGTGCGTGCATGAAGCGCAAAATGACTGATTATTAAGATCCGACGTGACGAAGTCAAATGTTTTTGCGGCAGAAGCTCATTGTCCCCCATAAAAAATCCATGCATTAGCCGCACCGGAGTAGAAGCCGCAGTGCTCGAAGTGTGAGAAAAAAGTAGCGGCTTATAGTCCGGAATTTACGGTACTTTAATTTTGAATTCCTGGCCACATCCCGGTGTGAGCGTGAGCGGGAAGAGAACAAGCTGACTGTGTTCCCAGCAGCTCGTCAGAGCTCTTGTGGCAGACAGACGGAGCAGAGCTGGTTTCAGTGCGCCTTGATGAAGACAACATGGCCTCAGCATCAGCAGCACTCAGCTAGCCTCACAGAACACACCGTGTTCTCTGAAGGGATCAGGCCTCCAAGACATTTAGCAGAACAACCTGTACCAAGAACACAATAACCACACGCTCATTTACCAAAAGCATCACAATCTCACAGCTGTCAGGTCACGGAACACGTCTGTCAGTACAACAGACTTTGTGATAGGGATCAATAACTTTATAGAGAGGGGCGCTCCTGATTGGTAGAATGTGAGAAGAATGTAAATAAATCATGTTTTTAAATCTGCAAACTTCCTTCTAAAGGGATTAAATGTATAAACACAAACTGGACAAATTTGGTTGTGTAAGATAATTAAAACTGTATTCTTTTTGTTTTTTTGTTTTTTTTTTACTACAAGACAACAAGCACTCAGGATGCAGCTGAATGAAGAAGAAGAGAAAATTAGTTCAAATTTGACCTCAGCTGATCAGGGCCGAGTTTTATCACAACATGTCCAATTCTGTAATTTTGGAGTTTAATCAATTAAAGTAATGTCCTTTTCCATTAGCAAACAGAAATGGGCACATAGCAGATACAACATCCATCCATCAGTTATATTATATTTACCATTCAACAGATGTTAAGAATAAGTAAAACCCTTAATTTAGTGCAAGATGGTAGATTACCAAATACTGATAGTCTGTATCCATCCAGATAGCTGCAGAAGTAATTCATTCTGGACCAGAGAGTTGGAGTAACATTCATTCAGTAGAGTCAAGGATGCTGCAGGCACAGGGTAAATATACAGACGCAGATTAGACAGAAATTACGCTTCAGTAAGAGGGTTCAATACTGAGGTTAATATGATAACATTCAATAAACCCTGGCTCTTCACCTGTGCAGCACAACCATAAGCACACACAAACCCAGCCACACTCCTAACCTCAATGAGGCCAGACAGCCAGACCGACATGATCAGACAGCAGCATGTTGGCCCACGTTCAAAGGCAACATTTATTCATGCTACTGGGTGCGAGCATAAGCTAAAGTGACCCGACCTCTGTAGTCTCTGCGTCTATACTTTGAAGCCGTCTATTGTGTTTGCCGCGTTGCCTGAGAGGCACATGAAAGGACATCACAACTTTGAAGTCTACACCAGCACAGACTCTCGCCCTGTCCACTCGCTGATGAGACGTGTAAATCAAACATACTCACAGACATATAAAACCAACTCGCCTGGCTTTTGTTCCCCGAGGTTAACAAAGGGATTATTATTCTCAGTGACTTGACCCAGAGCCTGAGATTGTGGTTTCTGCAGAGTTTCCACAGGCAGTAAAAGGCCATTTGAGGATGTGGTCAATAACTGATGGGTTATTAAAGGCCAAGAGGCATGGGGGATTAAATGGAGATCAACAAACCATCGAGATGTTACTGACACACATTCACAGGTGACAGTCTCTACGAGTAATTTAATAATCACAAATATTTTGATCAGAATTGAGATCAAGATTATGGATCACCATTATGTATGCATTTTAGGCACAATTGTTATTGTTAATAATTGAAAAAAAACATATATCCTGCAGCTCCACAATTGCTTTCACCATGTGTGAACGTATACATTCTTCACTCAGACTTCATCTACAGTTCTCCTCCCAGCCCTGAAGGATATAATGAGGAGAATTCAACGTGAGCCAGCAGCAGGTGGTGGTAACATTTATTCCCTGTGTTGATGCTAGACCACAGACTGTATCCAACCGCTGCACAAAATCAAACAGCTGCATATTCTATTCTGTTCGCCACTAAGTGAATTAGATTCTATCAAACTACACATAGCACTGATTTAAAGGAAAATACTCTCATCATAGCATCTTAGAGCAGACCATGCTTTCTTCACCACTTCCGTGTCACCTTCTCTGATCGTGGGAAGTACAAAATCAAGATCAACATTCAGATTTGATGAATTATGCAGTCCTGTTTTAAACCTTTAAACGTTTTGACTAGAGACTATGTTGACTTTTTTTTTTCATCCTTTCATGGATAATGTCAACTTCATTGCTTTGTCTTATGCAACACTGTTTTCATGTTGCACCCCCGCTGCACAATGCAAAGAAGTATTTGCACAGCATGAGTTCTTAGAGACAGGTGTGTACAATCAATGGTATCCACTTATCCACTCCAAAACATACTATACCAAACACTGTCCAAAACTTATCCTCAGCTTATTCATAGCTTCAGTCTGTAGTCTGAAAGTCCAAGTTTATACCACAGTATTTTTTCTTAAGACTTGACAAAGCTCAACAAGAGCCAAAGATGGTTTTCAAATCCCAATAACTACATTTCAAAATGTAGGGGACTACATTTCTTTCTCTTTGTGCTAATGATTCCTTAAACGATCCTCAAGGGAGGACAAAGCGTCTGGGTACAAATGGACTCTAACTGAGTTTAGCCTAAGAATAATAATTATGAGTATCAATTAATCCCCTCTTTCTGAGATTATTTACATTCTTTCATTTTCCACAGCTGAGTCATGATTCTCTGGTTTCTGTGAGCTTGACGCTTCTTGCTGGCAAATGCTTTAAACACTCCAGACAAGAAATTGGTTTTCTGAGCAGACTTCTCCCCCTCTCTTTGAATGTCATGGACTCTGCCGTGCTCAGCGTGTGATTGGCCGTCTCTGGCTCCTCATCAGGGCTCTGTGTTCTATTGATTAGGTCTTTGGAAACCAGGCCAGATTTATTCTCTTATTAGAGGCCTAATGCTTTATCAGGGTAGATTAAAGGTCTGTCCTTGCCTCCAGCTACACTATCATTTAGATCCTTTCATTAGGCGCTGATGGCCTTATCGATATAATTATTCTAAGGACTAGGCACTGGAATTGTACAAAAGACAGGGAACTAATACTGAGTGTAATCAAATTGGAAAAGGAAAAAGGTTCAGTATTGACTTATGTAATGTATGATTATAACACGTGCAGAAGTGATGATGTTCTAATATCAAACTTAAGAGGATATTTTTTACATCTCTCTTAGCAGTACTAAATTTACTTCTCCTATGAGCTTTTCCTAAATTAGATTTTAGACACATAGGGTGAATAAAAACACTTACATGTCACTTGTGATTGATAACTGCACACTTTAAAACACATTTCTTACTAAATATTCACACTTTAATCCATAACAACCAACTCTATAGTTTTGACATTAATCTGTTGGTGTCTGGCTTACCTGTCTCTCTCGTCCACGCTCCTATAAATAACTTATCATTTCATCATCTTTGTCATTCAACTGCTTATTAGGATGACTGAATGTGCTTCTTCTATCTAGGGACGACAAAGTAGAAGAGATTTTAATACCAAGGCTGTTTTGAGCCGCTTAAGATCACTTAGAGAGCATGAGCGTCTGCGGACACAGTTAAATCTCTTTTCCGATACTTTGGCTTAGCCGTCAGGACAGTTTCTCCAAGGATCAGATTTAGTTCACACTTTGATCCAGTGAGCCAAACCGCACAGAGAGCTGATCTCATTGATTTTAAATCAGATCACCACCCGACCCAATCTTGTAGGAGCACGTAGGGCACTGAAGAAATCGAGCACCTCACACACTTACAGAAATTCCCCATCACACCGAGACGCGCAGTGGTTGCTTGGCAACAGGACACAGGCAAACACATACACATACATGCTTAATTTGTATCCAGCTGTGTCAGCAATTAGTCGCCAAAACGGAGGAGCTACTTCTGAAGGTGCTCAGAGTGATCTGACTCTGCAAAACGAGTCAATGCATTTACCTCCAGCAGGTGAGACTGCTGTAACGTCCTCAGAGCTGGACTCCCTAAAAAGTCAATGGGTGAATGGGTGTCATGCAAAACACTGCTGCCAGAGCACTGCCCAGGACTTAAAAAGTAGAGCAAGCAAGTTTCAACTTAAACTGAGAGAAAACGTTTTGAGCAACAAGAAAAAATATGCTTTATGACCCCAAAGGAATAGAACTGAAATTCTTAAGGACCAAGTGAGACATAAAGATCAAGAAACTATTTCTGTATACTCCCTACTTTGAAAGTGGACTTCTGTTTGGTTTTATATATATTTGGTCTAATCTTTGTTTGTCTTTGTCCATATTGCTGGTTTTAGAAAAAGTTAACATGCTAAATACTTTATTTAATACTAAAACAGTCCGGTCTTTTTTTGTGGTTCACGTCAGTATAGTTCTCGGGAAGTAACCTGGCTCCTCTCCAGCGACCAGACCAACTTCCATACTGATGTTTGCACTGGGACTTGAAGTGGCGACACTAAGATTCCCAACCCAAGTCCCTCCAGACTGAGCGAAGTGTTGTTCCTGTATAACTGCAACAGAGGGGTGGCTTAATTTCCTCACACTTCGAGCTGGGCATTGCTGTGACAATAGACTCTACTCACGAGATGATACGATACACAATATAGGATTCATATTTTACAGTATTTTAGGAAAACGGGGATGACACTAAATAGACTGGAAAAATAGTGTTATTTGCTTGAAGACATACATTGCAAAACGATGCATGCTCTTTTTGAAATGTGTTAACTAGTAATCATCTTGTACTTAATGTCACTGCTTAGACCAAAGATATTTTTCCTGTAAAAAAAAAAAGATATTTGTTATGTCACTTTTCTTGTTCTCAGCTAGCCATGACTCAATCTGTGCATTTCTACAGCACTTTGCATTTAAAATATAACTTGATGCATTTTAACAGTGAATCACATCCTCTCTTTTCTTCACTACCAGGCCTTTACTCATTGTTAACAGAATAATACTATGAGCAGTTCAACCTGATTGGAGCCTGCACACTTTATGCACCTCAGCACTTTAACCTGTGTACTGTGTATTTGCACTTTGTATGTTCATGTATAGTCTGTGTTGTATTAAGTTTCTGTCCCTTCAACCAGATCTACCTCCAGGTACGAATTAAGTAATCTGAACCTGACATATCTTTTAATTAAGGAAGTGCTTTTAAAAATCTGAGAACCGATCCATCAATTTAATTACAGATTCGATTCGTTCCATCAGAAACAAAAAGCGTTTTATCTAAATATTAGGTAACAGTTTGGACAGATTTGTTTGCTCTTTAACACATATCTTCCTCTTCTTGAGTTCTTAAAGCAAATAAAATGCTGCACAAAACTGATATAGCACCTCTGCTGAATTATAAGTGAAGCAGAATGTGTTGCTTTTGGCTCTGCAGGTTTCTGCTGTCCTTCTACATGCACATAGTACAGATACAGTGTTTAGCTCCAAGCAACGTGGCTCTGTGTGATCTCAGTCTTACATTTATAAAACGCCTTCTTTCATCTTCAACCACACAGGAAATCATCCACTGTGTGGGTATTGCAGCGGAGCATTAACACATCCTACTAATGTGTCATGTGAAAGAAACAAGAGAAAAAAACATCTTTGAGCTGTCAATTTTACATCTATGACTTAAAAAAACAAGAAGAACTGTTTCATTCAAAGTCGATGATTATGCATGAAAGAATCTCTTTCTTTCTTTCTAAAAACCTCAAACACTCATGGGCTCTGCCTCCTTGCAATCTTTGTTCTGTTCCTCTCAAACATCGCACTTTGATATGCGTTTATTGACTTTCTGAAATAGCCATATTATATTCACAATGTGAAGCTCAGCAGAAAGATATTAAAATACCAGAGTCCGGCCTGGAAATCAGCCAGCCGAGAATATTTCCTTTCCACACGTGTTCGATAATTACATTTTAGGTTTAACACGCATGTGTTTACAGATTGAACATAGTTTCTAAAAGAGAGCCGACATCTGATTTTTTTGTCTCTCCAATATCGACCCCAAAAATCCTGCATCAGTCTACAAAATATGTCTCCTCTGATAAATTGACTTACAGGCCTAACAATGACTAAGAAGTCGTCTCGTACTTATCTGAGCACTATTTAAGAGTCTGACATTTTCTGAATAGCATCAAATAATGAGGATGATTCATCCATCACTTTGGGGGTAAAAAAACGTGTTTATAACAAAGAGCTTTGTCAAATGATTTGGTCCCTTTCTTATGATTATCAGGACATCTCAGCTGAGCCCAGTCAATTCTCACCCATCATAAAGACAATAACACGATAAGAAAATAGGCCTTCCCCAATCTGTTCACAATCAGTTGGAAGTCACAAAGAAGATATATCCATAGTGTAGTACAGCAACAATGTTAAAATCCAGGACAGAAGTTGCAAGGCCAAAGCAACAACTGTTCAGAAATGTAACTTTTTGTACAACTTGTTGAATAACATTTGGACTCCTGAAGGTAACGCTGAGCCTGTAAGGAGGTGGTTCCACTACACTCTCTCTCAAGGCGATCACAGATACACACAAAAGAAACCACTCTCTCACTTATGACTTTCATCTCTGGCTGACACCCAGCGGGTTACAGACTTACCCTGTGAGGACGACAACAAAGTCCATTACATTCCAGCCGTTGCGGAGGTAGGAGCCTTTGTGAAATGCAAAGCCCAGGGCGATGATCTTAATGGCAGCCTCGAAACAGAATATTCCAATAAAGTAGGGCTCTGTGTCATCCTAAAGAAAGACAGAGAGAATCAGGGAGAGGTTGAGAGTGACAGAGGACCATCTTTTTGTTGGAGGTAAGAGAGTGGTTAATGAAGCATAAAGTGAAGAAGAAGGGGGGTAAGTAGAGAGAGAAAAAAAACATGGCTCCTTCCTCTTTTTGTATCAGAGGGAGTGCAGGAAGTGGAACCTCATTCTTTGCATAAAAATAAAGGTAATACTGTGAAAACAAATATTGACACTCACACAATGACTTAAATCAATGGCGCCCCGGGAATGTATGCAAACTATTAAACTTTAATTGGAAGCACACAATTAGGAATATAAATACGCCTGGAGAACTGAATTATATGAATCAAAAACCAGCTTAGATATGATCAGCTGTGTGCAAACACTCTTTAAAGGACCAGAAAGAAGAACTGAGCGTGTGTTTTAGGTAGGTGTTGGGCTTTATTTATGGCTCATTGCAACAACAGAGAAGCTGATTCAAGTAGGACTGGAGTTGTGTAAAGGAGCCCTTAACCATAGGGCTACAGTAAGTCAGTCCATTTAGGGTACAAAGAGGGCCAATTGAGACCTGAAGAGGGCTGATTGGGATAAACACAGAAGCATTTTAAAACTGAAATGCCTCAGCAGAAATGTTATATGATTCAATTAAGTTAAAAGGATCAATTAATAGGGCCTATAAGGTTTTTTTAGGCTAGCCCAAAGGGATGCTACTTGCGAGGTTGGAACTTGGACTATCCACAAGGCAAGGTCTGTTCAGTGGCACTTCTCATGCGATGTTTGAGCTACAACACAAGAGGAAATACAACTATTGGAGGGCATTTGAAACAAGCACTGGGACAAACTAGAGGGGCCAACGCCCTAAGTAAATATTTTAGGTTGGGCTTGGAATTTGTTGTGTCTTCTATGGGACAAAAGAGAAGTCAATATACTTGAGACTGGGGCTGTACAAAAGCATACTTTGAAAAAACTGAAGCCAAGCCAACCAGATGGCCGATTGGGACTGAGGAAGGGGGCAAGAGACAGGTGCCTCTTCTGATCAGTGTGGAAAACAACAAAGTCACTTTTTGTTACATGACACAAGGGCTAAATTAAGAATTGAACTGAAAAGGACAATAATGAAAACCATGACTTTTGTCCAACAGAACAGTGGTGTGACTGACATGGAGGAGAAATCAGACATCCTACAGCAGGTTGAAGGAGGACCTTTGGATGGTCATTTGCCGCTCTGGTGTGACAACAGGGCAGTTATTTTGGCACTTGAGGGCAAAAAGGAAAATCATAAATAGAACAAAGGGGCCTCTTAGTCCACCTTTTGAGCCACCACAAGTGAATACGGCTTGGAAAAGGTGGCACTTGGCTCTGCCAGTGGTGTAATGTGACATGTGGGCAGAAATGTTTAAAACGAAAGCTGGGGGTAACTTGAGTTTCCAGAGGGACACTTTGACTTGTTAAGTGCCCGTCTCATTTGGCAATTGAAAAGCAGAATATTATTCCATGACAGCACTGCACTGACAGAATAAGCATACTGCACTGGACATTATCGATTTGGCCATTGCATTATTCCCTGAAATAACAGCTGTGTGTAACGGTGAGATTTTTGTTTGCACTGTGTGGATATGTTAACCCTGGGTCCTGCCTTTAACCAAGCCAGCTGGATCAAGCTGTATGACATGACACTTTTTTTCCTTCCTCCATTAATATCTGCAAGAGCCTGGGGCAAAGAGCACAGCATGAGCAGAGGATATCTCACGCCTACACCAACATCGCTCCCCCTCCATTTCTCTCTCTCTCTCTCTCTCTCTCTCTCACTCCCAGCATACTACAACCTGACAAACTGTGTCCCCAACCCCCAGCATCATCCAGCCTCCACCATAAACAATCAGATAAAAGCGGTGTGACAGGCCTGTGCACTGTAAGAAAAAGTGACCTTTTCTGTTGTACTGGCCGACTATAGTAAACATCAGTGTTAATGGATATGTTGAACCAGAGTAACTGCATCAAACATGAAGCCTGTGGTAGTGAAATGATCTTGTTGTTGTTATTGTGCAGAAGCAGATGAGATGCTCCTGGCCAACAAGAGAAGATGTGGGAGCCTGCGAGGTTTTAAAAATGACAAGCGTCCAATGTGAGTTATAGAATATAACTGAAGGTTTGCTGTAAAAAGACAGGATTCATAGACAAAACAATATGGACTTATGTAACGACAGGGCTGTCAGGATAAATGTCTATGCTGGTAGTGTGTTAACATCTATTATACATACATCTAAAACACTCTTTAATTATAAATACACTCCCAGCTGGAAAAATTCCCAAGCAACAGCAGCGCTTAAGCCATACGATAGATCTGAAATACTCTTCTTGAAAAGCTTCTATCATCGCCTCCGCTTACAGCGCGCCTCCTACTCTGCTGACAGAGCTTCATAAATAATAGCTGATCGCTTGTTCTAATTAAAAGACTTCTTGTTGTATTACGTCCTCAAGGTGGAGGAGGCAGGGAGAGGATGCTTGTTTTCCCCTTTGTGCTACCACTGTAATCACTTTCTCAGCTGCTGAACGCTACCTTTTTTTGTATTCCTCGGTGTAACATTTTCACTGCTGAATTTGCATCACAGACACAAACTGTATGACAAGCAGGTGGTTAAATATGAATTCATTGACTTTTTCACATCAAGCTGTTGCTCTTTGTTACAGTCTCTATTTAAAGACAAACTCCCCCTGAGCTGCAACACCCTCCAGAACACGAACAGAAAAGTGTTGAACCATAAAGCCACGTGCTTTCCTGTTTTGTTTTGTTAGGTTTCCTTGTAAACGGGCGGGATATGCCACTTGACCTCTCTGTGCTGCAGTCTCTCTGGTTTCTCTTTGAGGCTGGTTAGCTAAGTGACATGACTGTCAGAGTTCAAATGTTGGATTAAACTGAGTGCATATGTGAGCAGCATGGCAATGTGGAGCGGCGAGACCATAGAGAGGATCTGCTGACTTACAAGACATACATGTAGACTGGCTGGAAAGTATACGGACAAACACACAGGGTATCAAAAGTGTAAAGTGTGAAACGCGCTGCTTTAACTGTGCGTGTTGCAGATCAATGCCTTGTATCACTGGGGCAATGGCTATTCTAGCAAGGGGTAGGAATTCAAAGCTATGATGATACCTTTGATTACTCTCATTATCTTTCATTAACTCTCTGTTTTTTTAAATATTTTTTGACCAATGGAAGATGACCTCTAAGACAGGCAAAAAAAGAAACACTTACCAGTCGCTCTGACATTGGCGTCTTGTCACTGGCAGGTAGATGCTGCTCCAGGGCCAAGACGATGCAGTTGGCGATAATCGTTGCAAGGATCATGTACTCAAATGGAGTGTGACAGTTAAGGAGCAATTGAAAGTGAAGATGCATTTTCATTAAAGTCACAGCGATGACCTACTTTGTAAAAGCATCACAAGTAAACTAGATATTCAAAGTATCCAACTGTACGTCTCAGCCGCTCCTTTAAAAACACATGAAAAGGTACATCCTGACCTATGCAGGGCATGCAGGAAAAATGCACAAGACAGCGTAAGGTAGAAAATGACATAGTTTTCCTCGCCTACTTCATCCATCTTCCTGTCCCTTGTGACACGAGCCTGCCTGCTTTAGCTTGTGGGAGACTCATGGGAAATGGTTAAAGAGCAGACTGCCTGCAGGTGGGTAGACAGGAATGTTGGCAAACACAGTCTGACTTAAATGACTGGATGCAAACAGTTGAAATGTAAATAGAAAAAAGGATGAGAAAAAGTTTATTTTATTGAAACAGCTTTAATTAAAAAGCCTATGGAATATTTAAGGGCCTATTTTTATCAGGAAAAAAACTTTAAAACGGGCTGGTAACCGATTTTAATCCAATAAAATCAAGCTGCCCAATCATCATGGCAAACGATTTTAAATTGGACGCAATAGAAAATTATCTGGTAAGTCGCAACAAAAAAAAAGTGCTGATATGCTTATAGTTGTACACATTGTCCACTAAAGCATAAACTCCCATCATGCTCTGTTGAAGGCTTTCTAGAAAGAAAGCATCCTATATATGCGCCCATGATCCTTCCAGATGGTTGACCATTTCGAACCATTTTCAATGGTTGGCTCATTCTGCAATTCATTTTCACTGGGTCATTGCCCGCGGGTCAGGGCCTATTGAGGCACCATGAACCGCGAGGGAATACAGAGCTTATGACCATTAGAGCAAAGATATAGAATTATTCTACATGTGATGCTAAACTAACATGCTTATGCAACGATTCACCATTGCCCTGATAGTAAATATTGAAATATATTTATTTATTCACTTTATTTCCTGGAGGTGTAAAAGTGTTTTTACTTATTTTGCCCCTTTGCACTTGGAAGTCTATTGTTGTTCGATTACATGTAATGTTGTCACAGACAGCAGTCTTCTGTTAACTGCAAAATAATGCTGCTTTAAAGATTCATCTAATCTGGGCCAGCAGTTTTGTCGTGTGCCTCTATAGTGATCATCGCATCAGCTGTGGGTTAGAATCAGACCTTGGCTTCATGATGCATGAAATCCCCCACTCTCTCTTTCCAACCTTTCCTCTCCCTTTTTATTTGCCCTACCGAAAAAAAATAACTTTACAAAAAAGTGTAATTGAATCTTGTTTTTTTCTGATTGAAATGTTTCAAAAAAGTCAACGATTTCAATGATATCAGGACAAATCACCTGCTGACAGACTTAGACTTTCACGCCTCTGGCATTTCATTGGATAACATATTGTTGCACGGGCATCAAGTGTTTTTCTCAGATAACCCACATGGCTTTAAAGCAGACGGACAGCATATTTAGATTTACAACTGAATACAAATGCAGCGTTTACAGCAAAAATGCACCAAAATTATAATGGCGTATTTATTTATGCCTGTTTTCAGAAAAAAAAGAATTCTGTGTTTTCTTATTTAATGTTCCTAAGAGAATCTGTTGCATACTAATACAGCTTTGACTTTATTCTTGCATACTGTTTTAGCCCAGAATTGAGTAAAATTGGCTTGAAAGCATTCCCAATAATGCAGAAAATGTGATTTCAACTAAAATAGAAAACAAAGATTGGAGAATGACCATGACTCGACTCATTGGAGTGGGCATGTTTTTGTAGAGTGGCGTGCAGCGGTGAGCGTGGGCGACTTCAGCACCATGGAGAGAGCTCCTAACTAAGACAACGAGGCGGTACTTCACAACCCCGAACCAGCTTTCTCCTTACACCAACATAAACTGCAATTTTTCTTAAGAATTGACAGAAGAGCGCGCGTTAGGTGAAGCTCAGTCTACCAAGACAGTGCACTTTTACGCACGCAGCTATTTACTGACGTCCAGTTCAATCAATACCGATGTGTGATCGTTGTGTTCTATCGTTGGGGTTACTGTCAGTGCACGCTTGACCGTTTACAGCTAACGTTTTGACAAAAGAACTTATCAGTCGATAAAGACGCCTAGGGGCTCTATATTGAGCAGGGAATAGAAGAGGAAACACAATGGGCGGGTGTTAAGTCTTTTCACTGCCCGCACCAATTGAGAAAGCATCTTTGTGTCATGTTGAACTGAGATAAGAGGAGCGACAGGTGCAGGCAGTGACGCGCAGAGAGATGTAAAGACTGACAACCCGGTCGCTGCTCCACATAGGCGAAAATATCCGGTAATCCATCGACAAGGGCGGGAATTTGAACAAGAACCGAAAGACCAAAACGAATGTTTTACAGTATAACATATTTGCAAACAGACCTGACTGTGCTTAATTTGTTCTGCTTTTCATGTGTGCATGTGTGTGTTGCTCATGGCTACAAATGCACCTGCTCTGTGCGTCAAAAAGGATATGGCCACTCTGTTATTCGCTTGGCATACTTCCTGATGAGATTGTCCTCACGGAAGATGAAGAGGGAGCGGTTGACAGTGAGGCAGTTTTGTTTGACTGGGTTCGGGTTGTAAATGGCCATAGTCCGGGCTCTCTGGGCCATTGACTGCTTGTACACCCTCTGGCCACCCGGAGCGCCACCACCCCGGGCTCCCCCTCGCCCAGCGCCCGGTGTTCCTCCTCTCCCTCCGCTGCCTGCGCTTCCTCCATAGCGGGTGGGTAGATCTTCTGCGAAGCGAGCCATTCTGGAAACGCACAGATCCAAAAGGAAAAATCCAAAGAAGTGTCACTGGAAACGGAGGATAGACGCATCACAACAAACACACTTCATCCAAACCAACAGCTTTAGCGTTAGAATGTGAAGCGTTTGGGGAAAAAAAAGAAAAAAACAAGGTGTCATCATTGAAAACCATGTTCTCTGGATCCTTTCCATTCATTCATCTTTAGTGCCATTTAAAATATAAAAGTTTAAAGCAATAAAACACTTTAGCTGTAAGATTATTCACTCCACTCAGGCTGTTGAATCATCTGAGTGGGGGGAAAAAAATCACGCTGAAATGAAAGCACACCACCCTGTCTCTGTCCAAAATCCTGACAGCATCGCGTCAGAATCCAAACACCAGTTGAAACGTTCAGGGTGTCAGCCAGATTTGGAAGAAGCGTCAGAAAAAAAAAACACTGAAATCCCGCTGTTTCCCTGTCCCAGCTTAAATCAAAGATGAGACAAGCCGATCGAAGACGAGCTGTAGTCCTGTGATTCTGTTTGATCGCTCACTGTATGGGGGCTGAAGGCTATAAAGCAAGTCCTCAGTGGAATAAGGAAGAGCGCATGTGACCAAAACGAGCCTATCGGTGACTGGAGCGTGCAGACGCGCTCACCGTCAGTTGGATGGTTACAAGAGACAGTAAAACTAATGAAGTTCACAAAAAAAGCCCCGAGGGATTAAACATGAGAGTAAATCAATCTTTCTTTAAGCATCAACAAGGCTGAAGCATATTTTCTCCACAAAGGATTACAGCTTATAAAACACGCTTTAACATCCCGCAAAGCCATTAAATGTTTAAACAACAAGTCTATTCCTCTCACTCAATGTCAGCACAAAGACACCTAACGGATGAAGAAACACGTTCACAGACCTACCTTGTTTTCCAAAACAAATACCTGCTTTTGGGGAAGGACACGTAATGTAGTTGCACAGCTCATAAAAATTGAGGAACATGAAGTTTAAATGGTCTTGCTTACCAAAAGGATGATCATTTTATAGGCTATTAGTTGTGCTTCATCATCATAGAAGACAATTGTCATATTTAGACTTTGTTTAAGTGTTTTATTGTTTAGTGTTGTCATTTTTATACATGGAGAGCATAGTTTACCAGTGTCAAATTCCTGGTAAGTGTAAGACTACTCGTCCAATAAAGCAGATGATTTTGATACAGACAGAGATGACCAACGCATTGATGCTGTTTTTTCAGAAAATGTTCAGAGAAGCTGTTACAAGAAATACCCCGGTCACTTGGACTGTAGTTGTTCATGTTTTTTTTACCAATATTTCCCTCAATAGCCTACTTAGTTCTAGCACAAAAATATATTTGTCCATGTGACTTCTGTGTACTTTTTTTTTACTTTAACAGGTCAAATTGTTGTTCTTGGTTGTGTTTTCATTCATTTAATGAACCCTTATATTTCTGTTTATATTATTAGTTAGTTAATAATCATAGCCGGAGATGAACAAGCCATGTTTATAGTGGCTACAGGGGAAAGCCAAATAAAGTCCAGTAATAGCCTCCCCAGGAAAACAGTAATCCTAGTTAGGACGGTTTTGTAAGAGGAGTTTACTGGAGATGATGGCGATTCCTTTTAAATAAGATTTATAAAGTCAATTAAATGTGACATCAAAACATTTGTTTTACTTGATCCATTTATTCTAAAGCTGACTACAGTTTCCACTCAGCAGTTTTGACGTTCTGTCTTCATTTTGCATAGTCATACTGATAATAAAAATACTGCAGGATACAGTATCACAAGCTTCATCTAGCTGTAAATAATTCCCTCATATTTGGACATGTTCTTTTTTTTCAGGATGTTGCTGTTCTTCTTTATTCAGTCAAACAGCACATGAAAACTACAACTTCAGAGCGCAAAGGTACACCATTTAAGTCATTCATTTTGGCAAGGAAGCAAAATCTCAGATCGTGTGCTGGCAGATGTTACTTTATCAGACCACATTTGTTTTAATTCAGTGTCAAATCAAACTGTTTATTTTATTCATTATCGTGAAACAATTGGACATACCTGAAACACGAACCTTCAGATTTCAGACTTACCTTGTTTCACCTTGATGAACTCATATTGTTTGGTCTGTATATTAAAAATAAATGAACCCCCCACACATCCTTCTGGAATGGTTTTTAACTTACTCACAGCAGTGTACCGTTATGAATTGATCCTGTATTGCATTTTCCTTTCATTATTCAGCATCTGAGAAATCAAAAACTGCTTTCTGTTAACATCATCATGAGCCACATCAGTAAAAAAAAAAACAACAACAATGCATCTGACACAGAGGAAGAGCCATCTAGTGGTTTAGTTTGTCTTCAACAACAAAAAAAGACCAATATTTATCAAGTCTTGTTCTGGTATTGCTGAGTTAATCAAGTTTCCATTGGGATAAAGAAACTTTGAAGGGGTATTTAGGTTCTTTGAATGTTAATCAAATTCTGTTTTCTAAAGATGCTGTTTTCTTAACAGTGATATGACACAGGCCACAGGTCCTCCTCTATTAGTGGCCTGTTAGTGTTACAAATCTGCTCAAATTATCCATCCTCAGTATTTCAGTTTTGTACTGTTTTGTTAAACATTCCTGAATCATGGTTATCAAAATTACAAATATGGGATTATGAAGTAAGACAGAGGAGATAATGATGATTAAAGTTTGGTGTGCAATTTAAAAAAAATACATTTAATGTAAAAGAATACTGATTGCTTTGGAGCTATTTTGCAGTCGCCCCCTGCTGGCCAGGTTTAAGGGGCAAAGTTACTGCTGCAGCAACTGTAACTGTACTTTGTTAGAACTACATTAGAAACATGAGTGACTGTGTTATTGTGTTAAGTCATAAATCGAAAATAAAAAGGCGATGATTCAAAAAGTGATGCTGATGCAGGAGTGCCTAAGTCCTTGGTCAGCACTTGTTGCATTAGTCATTTTCAATTATGTTCCACACAATCCTTTGTTTCAATTAAGTCCTAATTATTTTAAGTGTCGAAACTTAGAGTAGGCCTAATACAAATGTCCTACAGGAAGTGACTACCTGTAACTTGGTTTCAACGAACAGGGTCACCTGTCGAGCAAAGTAGGGAGGTACGAAATCTATAACCATCCCTTGTCCAATTACAGTAACTGTTGGCTCAAAAAATACAAAATGGCGACGGCCAAATTGACAGTTCCAGGTAATTAACAAACCAGTGGGTAATTTAATTGAGTCTATTTCCACTTTTTTATTGCTGATGTATGTTAATGTCACGCAGTTATTTGTAATTTAAAAATGTCTGAAGGGTTTGTCGCCGCTGTCTTATCCACAGTAGGGTCTAAACTACAACAAGCAATATTTCTACATAATAACACAGAGCTACCTTCGGCTGAATGGTCCCTGACAGTTCATTTTAAGGAGCACAAAGCAGCAATTCTGCCGGTAATGATGTGCCCTCAAGGCCTGCTTGTAACCTGAGCACACAACACTTTTGGTCTTTGGTCTATCTCAAAGTGGCATTAGTCTCCGTGAGTTGTGGGTGTAAAAACATCAGTGTATACGTCTCACCCTCGTGTCCATGGCGTGCTATGCAGAAGCTCGTGCCTCCTGACAACCTGACGCACTCCGTCTCCCCTGCCCGCTCTGCTCAGACCGTCCAGGCGGAAAACTGCGTCATACTTCATACTCTCGGTGTCAACAGCTTTCCATGACGGACCCTCCGGGTCTCCAGCACAGATATCCGCCCCCACAGGCCCCGGCGGATCCTCCTGTACCTGTCGACCGGGACTGCGACTCCTGTCAGGTGATGGTGCCCAGGTGTCCTCGTACTCTGCCCCCAGGGTGAGCATCCTCCAGGAGCCTAATGTGGCCGCGCGGACCGCTGATTTGTAAAAACATAAAGACGTAGAAGATATCGTGCTATAATAATAATAATAATAATAATAATAATAATAATAATAATAATAATAATAATAACAATAATAACAATAATAAGCAATGAACCTGTTCAAATTAACCGTGCAATCCATGTTAACTGAAAAATAAATATATTGGTAATCTGGGGTGTCTAGGAATAGAAAATAAATAAATAAATGCCACTGTAACTGAGCAATCAGACCTGATGATCTTTTTTTTTTTTTTTTTTTTAATCAAATGTGATGGCATCATAATGGGAAAACATGTAAACATTTCAGTTTATGTGAATTGAATGATAAACGACAAACAGAAGGAACCTTTGGGGACAAGTGTCTGCAGGCTATTTGTTTATTTAGAAAATGTTGTGTCTTTCTTCAAATGCAATGCAATGCAATTCAACTCTTTTCTCAATATTTAGAACGTTTTTGGGTTTTGTGAATTGCTTTCTCCTATTTTTATTCCAGTGTCTGGCCCCTACTGTACACTTCTGACTTAATCGCCTAAATTTACCAAATAATGCAAAAAATAAACAGCAGGAATTTATTCATACAGCTTTTTTAAGTCCTGTTTAACATCTCATTACTCCTTTGACTTCATCTCTTGATGATAGGCCCTGATCATACGTTTGGGAACCACTGACATGACAGGTCAAGCAAGGGGCTTTCTCTCAGTAATTACTGGGTATATCTACTTTAACGCAATTACATTAAGTAGTTAGTAGGCCTACTATAAATCTGAATTTACATACCATAAACCACAGTGGATCTTCTCTCGGCCCATATGGAGTTGATAGGTACATTTCTCTTCATAACTGCTCTCCAGGGTCATTGAGCTATATCCAGCTGAACAGAGGAGTCGTAAACTATTTTCGCCATCTTAGTTCATGTTTGTCTTCCTGCAAGAAGCAGGCTCCCCTGTGATCCACAGGGGCAGGGGCACCAAAGACCAAAAAAAATGTTCTCCCACCTTGGAATGCGGAAAGGCTGCTTCCTGTTCAGCCAGTTAAGAGCCGCGTTATCAGACTAACAGTCTTCAGTGCTCAAAGGGAATTTTCTTCATTGGATTAATGGCTCTGCTTTCGCCATCCGCCCTGGTAACCAGGAAGGGAGCAATCATCGGCCAGTTTATGAGGCCTAAAAGGCCCGCAGATGCACATAGACACTCACTTCCTGCTGGTTGTTCACATTAGTGCCAGAGCTGATATATTCAGCATAATGTTTTGTTAGTACAGCTGAAGTGATTTAAGTTTTAAGTTTCTTGATTTACTTTAGTTGCAATGCTCAAAAGGCACGTGTTGTAAAATAGTGTGAAAACTTCACTTTGGTATGTCAGAATAGAAACACTTTATCGTACACAGCTTTAGTGGAAAATGTTATGCCTTTAAAGCTGCTGTAAGTTTTTTAACTTGTTATGAAACAGACTCAAATTAATACCCATGCAGCTTTATGAACTACAAGAACGAATACGACCACCAGGGGCAAGCTTCATTATTTCTATATAGTCATTATTCTAATGTGACTGCTGCCTCCAGGTGAAATGATTGACAGCAGGTGGAATAAGTAGCCTATTTATTTTTTCATTTACCCCAGCAAAAATTCACAAGTAATGTATTTGACTGTAAAAAATTTACAGTATGGTAAAAAAAAACACTCAATGTGCAGGACTAATCCTCAAAGAGAAAACAAGGCACTCTACTCTTTAACTCCTTTTAAGCACATTCATCCCATAGCTCTCTGTTTTACTTTGTTTGCTAATCTCAATTCTAAACCAGGAAAATGCACTGTTATTTAGATTAAATTAGCTTAATGCACTCTGAAAAACAGCTTTGTTTAGCTAAACAAGACAGTGTTTTAGACATTCTGCTCCAAACAATTAAAGCTTCACAGCAATGTTCAACACCTGTTGAATTACTGGACACCAAGAGCCAATAAAGCATAGTACTTATCCAGGGATCCTGTACTGCCATCTAGTGGACAATGCTTACCCTCCATCACAGGGAGATCCAGCTGCACCCCTTTCCAAGGGTATTGGAAAAAAGTAGGTCTTCAGACCAACTTAGCAGAAAGACTGAAGGAAGTCGGGGTCCACATTAGAGAACTTTAACCCCTTCCCTAGCCTATCCCATTATTAACAATGTGAAAGAGGTTACTCACATTTTCCAAACCACGCCAATACTTTTATTGGCTAAATCATAACTAACTAAGAGTAAAAACAAGAAGGATCATTTTTGAGTCAAAAGTCAACTTTAAATGAGAATAATCGTGACATCAGCAGATTTTCTATCTCCAAATCAAAAGGCTTATTGCACCTGGTATTCCCATCAGTTTCCCATCCAAGTAATAACCAGACTCAATCCTGATAAGCTTCCGAGATGGAAAGAAATGGGGCGTGTTCAGGGTGGTATGGTCGTAAGCAACAGTTGGGCCCTTAAAAGATGCGTGGGCCGGTGGTGGTCATAATTCTTTAATCTGACTTAATTTCTTCGTCATCATCTGATAAAGATCATGTTTTTAGAACAAGTTCATGGGACTTAAAGTGGCATAGTTACAAGAGGGAAAATAAGTAACCAGCTATTAGTTTACCATAAGTTCATGATAAACTAATCTGGATAAGGAAAAGTTAGTTTACCACAGTTCCTCTTTTGTTACTTAATAGCTGTTCCAATAAACGAGGAAATTGAAAAACAGTGATACGGTGGTAAGCAACAGTTGTCTGTACAAACGGGCCATCAAAGGTGTGGCAGCCTGGGATGGCCATAATTCTTTAACCTGTCTGGATTGTTGTCCGTGTAGATTGTTTGTTTTAATGAACTGTTCATGGGAGAAAAGTGACATCGTTAAAGATGAAAGATGTCTACCTGAAAGCTCTGAAGACTTTTTCCTTACCTTGTGTTTGGTAAGATGATCGCTGGTTGGCATTTTAATTGTTTGCCTGTGGTTAGTTGAAAGGTGGCATGCTAATTAGGTAGTGGGTTGCTAATACCGTAGTTGCATTGCTGTTCAGTACGGGTCAGGTTTTTAATTAAATGGCTATCGATGGTATTGGCGTAAAAACATCACTAAGATCTTTACACAAACATAATGATTATATTTGGGATGATCTCTGCAAGTCAATTCAAGAAGTTTATCCAAAAGAGATGTCATGTATTCAAATGTTTACCTTGACTCCATTGTCCATTAGACAACTGAAAACACCTGTGTGGGAGCACCATCGTTGTGCAAGACTTTTAACGACCATTTATGATCTGTAATATCTTTAAATTCTACCACGTTAAAGATCTCCAAAATAAGAACAGTTCTTTACTAGCACACTTGCTTTAGCTGCTCACACACAAGACCTGAAACATCCACAGTTTTAATTTGATCTGTAACTAAATGATGCATAGCTTTAGCTACTCCTACCACTGATTTTTCCATCAGTTTGAAATGAGCTGCAAGATGCTTTTATAATCCAAGCTGGTCACAGAGAACAGAGTGAAAGAAGAGTAAGGGTATTCAATGTCGCAGCTGCATCTGCACATCTGAGCGCTGGGCCGCCTGTCAAAACGGAGCTGCAGGGGTCGAACTGACTGCATGCTGTAGCTTGGAGATCTTTCAGTAACTGTCTGCACTCGACATGATAAGAAGCTAAATAGGAACTTCCTGCTTCAGACGATTGACTGCAAAATGACTGAGATATAGCAAGAAGAAATGAGACAAATTTCATTTTGCAATAACATTTCTAGTAATAGATATTGTCCTTCTAAGAGAAACTTGAACAACTAAATCATATCAGAATAAATGCATTAGTAGTAAATTTATTGAAAAAGATACAACCAATTAGATGGATGGTTCACGGTCCAGAAATATGTAACAGAAAGTAATGGAAGTGCATTTTAACCTTTTTTCCGTTATATCTTTCAAGACTTTGCACAACAGTCACTGCTTTACGTACAACATTTAAAAAGACGGGTTGGCTTCTGTCAGCAAAATCAAGAAAAGAAATTAAAAACAGCCTAAGTACAGTAACTACAATTAGAAAACAACTTAAAATTAAACATAAAAAACATAATAGTTTCTTTTATTTTACAAACTATGTTCACTTCGATAGTAAAAATGAAAACAAAAGGAATAACCCTTGTCAGCACCATTTTCTTGGGTTTTTGTAACGCAATTTTACTTTAACCAATTCTGAACGACTGTGGCAAAATATCCGACATTAAAATCCCCTTAAACATGCTTAGTAAAAAGTGAGCCGATTTATTCAGACTAGAGGCCCCTCATTTCTGAGGAACAGTAAAGCAGCTTTCTATCACAATCTATACTCACGTGAGTAGTAAATTAAAAACAGTCCTCTCTTTGCTTTTTGACTTTGACGCTATTGTAAATTTATATTCAACTGTGGCGATGAGGAATTTTGGACACGTCTGTTCAAACTCTGCAGCAAAGATGAATTTACACGGAGACAAAGACGTGGCAACATAATTTAACAGTTATCAGATAATTTTGTTGGAATGGTTCATGATAAATGACCTCAAAGGTCAAACGAGTTAAACCCAGCTGTGAGCTGAGGTTGTCTTTGCAAAAGACAACTTTACTTTCGTCCCCAACCAGAATATACCATGATCACAACTCAGTAGGAAAAAGCCTTTAAACATATCATCCTAGTTTCTTTAAAAAAAAGTAAAAGACGACAATATGCCCTGTTCTCCTCCCCTGTAAAGTTATGTATGAAATGTAAAGATTTGACGGTCCCTCTGACACTTGTTGTGTGTGATAATGCTGCCCCCTGCTGTTCATGTCACACAAGGTGGAATTAAGGAACAGTATGTTGTCCAGGATTTGATTGTGCATCTGGTTCTGCGTGGCAGCGTTTTTTCAGGTTTTTCCCCCAAAGGTCAGTGGTCCGTTGTTTTCATCAGAAGTGTAGATACAGTACAAGTTCTCTGTTAAAAGTCTGAGGAGGATGGAGACGGGCGCCACTGTGTGTCCGTCAGTCCTGTGTACATGCAGCAATGCTTAGTGTTAGGACAGTTTTATGAGGGACTGGAGGGACTGTTGGAAGAGCTGGTGTCAGGGGACGCGCTGGGCTGCTGTTGGTTCTCTGGTGTGCTGTCCGCCTGCAGCGACGCCATGGCTGCTGACGAGTACTTGCACTTAGAAGAGCCACACTCACAGCTGAACAGCTTGCTTTTGACTTCCCAGAAGTGGTCACCATAGTTGAATCTGAAGGGAGAGGGAAATGATCAATTATTCCACAAAACTTTTTTATAGCATTAGCAGTCACTCGCACTCATCGAGACAAAGTTTTTAATGATCAGAAAATGTGTTTATCTGTGCATCTACGCTGAGCTTTCATTAGGTCATTTTAGACGGAAATGTTCCAAGACTTGGGAGAAAATGTACTTACTACTATGGTGACCAACAAAGGGACATTTAAAAAAAAACAAATGTCTATGTCTATGTGGATTGTTCACCAATTGTGTCATAATAAAGCAGAAAATAGACATTTTGAGTGAATGATCATTTCAAAAAAAAAAAAAAAAAAAGGGTCTTACCCAAGCTCCTCTCCAGCCCTGATGTTTTCACTGGCAAAGAAGGCAATGTGCGGGAAACGAAGGTCCTGGTGAGTCGTGAACACTCGACATGCGAACAAGTTGGGCTCGCACATGTGGTTCAGGAAGCGGCTGATGTTTCCATAGAAACGGGCATCTATGCAGTATTGATCTTGTGGCTGGGAGACAAAATAAATGAAGGAGCCACAGTTCAAAATATTCTGCATGTGAATCAAAATAAGGACATGAGTAAATAAGGCCTTACATAGAGAGTTATCTGATCTTTTTTCTTTTACATTCAAACCAGTCAGTCGAGAACATTTTGTCTCCCTAAGGTGTTTCTAAAATCTGGTTTTAGTGCGGTACCTTATCATCGAGGCTGAACAGGTAGGCGTCATTTTGCCTCATCTCTGCTTCGGCTTCAGAGATGATCTCACCGACGTACCTGTAGAGAAGGAGGTGACCCGTCAGAGGCTTCACACTTCAACGTCTCTTTTTTTATGCAGTTGAAAACACGTCAAGATTTCATGATCATGGAATCATCAGGTTTGATTCGGGGAGACTGCACTCATGAGATTTTACATTCCTTTGATGGTTTTTTTTCTTCAAGTCTATAAAAAATATTTCGATTTTTAAATTGATTCAGTTGTGAGGTACATGGCGCCTCTGGATTTTTTCTCAGCGACAAATATAAGCCCATGTATATTGTCCCCACTGTTTTATCTTGCAGTTTAGTCTGCAGGGACTTGAGTTGCCGGTTCAAGTCCCGGGGCAGACACACTCTTGAAATACTCTGGTGCTCCTTCGTGTGAAGCCCCTCCCTCTGACACCTCTCCAGTAGAGCCCATGTGTGTAACATGTCTGAACAACAGAGTGTGACATGTCATTTCCCTTGACAGAGTCATGTAAGATAATATCCTCTGAGCAGCACAGGGGGAAAGTCTTTGTTTCCCTGCAGGATGACTGCACAGGTTGGAAAATGTGATACTACGTGTTATACAACAGCAGGTTACTGTACTTGCAAACTCTATTTTGAAGAAGATGGTCCCCCCAAACGTCTGAAGCTTGTAACAACCATTACAAGTAAACAAAGTTCAGATGAGGAACTTGTTTCTCAACAAAACTGACACGGAAAATGTTTCCCAGAAGGGAAAAGCGTCTCTCGTCTGCCGCGCTCACAGTGAGCTGCTACCATCTGGCAGGACATACAGACTGTGCATGTGGGAGTTGCGGGTTTTTTAAATCAGGAGAAAAGTGACACAACATACCTCCTCTGCGCAGAGGGCAGATTGCTACATACACGTTTTGAAATGGAGGGATTGGAAAGGAAGAAAGCTGTGGCAGCTGTGCCGAGTTCTTTTGAAGCTTCAAGCAAATATCCACAGAAAGAAAGTCTCAAAGTGCTGAAGACGCTCAACAGTGTTTGACTTGTATATGAGACTTACTCGCATATGAAGGTCCCCTGTGGTAGGTCTTGTAGTGCACGGACACCCCAGCCCTTCTTACTGGTCCTAAAGAGCTGGAGTCTGGCCCTGAACGATCCAAACAGCTTCAAGTCAGTTTGATTTTTTTTTTCTCCTTAAAATACACATTTACCTTTACACACATCAGGAAATACAAGAAAAAACTGCAATATATCAGTTCACAGCATTAATTACACAGGATTTGAACACAAGGCGTACGAACATGGCCTCCTCCTGTATCTCTTAATATCATGCCAGGATAATCCTTAATAGTAGAAAAGATAAGCTTTCTTAAAGGGAAAATGTTCTTCTTTTCAAGCCATTGTTTGCTATCTGATTACCTCAGGCCGTTCTGCACCACTCTGTTTTTACAGGTCCTCCAGCAGGAACATGCATGGTTGCACTCAAAGATGAGAGGAGGCTCTTCGTGGCAGAATTCAGGTAGAAGACGGCCGCCCTACACAGAATCAAAAACATGTATTTAAGAACGGGTTGGGGTTTTTTTTTCTCTCAAGAAGTCTCCATGTTTTGATCCTGCTGCTAAACGTAGGTACGTTGTGTGAGGCATCTTTTGACCATGACACACCAGACCAAGAGTCGACAGTAAATGATGCGTGTTCGGTGTTATCTTTGTGCGTGCAATGAAGCCATCTCATACTGTTGACAACACAGCATTCATATAAAAGCCAAAAACTGTTCTCATGGTGTATGCTGGCCTTTGTCCACCCTCTTAGATTCCTGCAGAGTTGTTATACTGACTCAGGTCTGACAGGGAAAACTTCCTGCTGTGGGGGCCACAGCAGGATTTCAGGGCCAGGCTGTCCTGAAAAGTTCAGGACGTGGGAAAGCTTCTTTTATCAGAGCATTTTAGCTCCAGTCTTTTGTTTTGGTCATTCAAACACTAGTTGGTATGGAAAGTACTTTCCCCCCCTCACAGGTGCAGAGAGGAGGTGCATGTTGGTCTGCAGTTATGAAGGCTACATTTAATGTGTCCTTCTTTATGTCGGCTCTCTGATGTTGGTTTGTTATTTCTGGAATTAAGGTTCCAAAGATTGCTTCAATTAATCAGGTACTTTACTTTAGGATGACTTTGATAAAAGAACTGTCTGCTTTATCAAAGTGGAAATGTTGACTTACCTTGTCGTACCAGCAGCGCAGACTGAGCTGTCCACACATGCAGATACTTGTAGAACAGTCCTCTTTACAAACACAGTACTGTTGAACCAAAAGGTAAAACAATGTTGTCACTTCACACGTCCGTGTGCAGAAAGGAAGTCTAGAATCTTTCAAATCCCTGATGGATTGGTTTCTAACTCACCTGTAAGTGTGTGATGTTCCTGTCGATGTTCATGGGGGAGGTGACACAGTTTTCAGGGATGTATTTGTAGCTGTCTGGATAAGGTTCACTGTCGACCGAGTTGACACAGGGAATGGGGACACGCTCTTGCCCGAGAGCTATGTCACTGTAAAAGGAGAAGACATTGGTTTGGAGCTGTCAGCGTCAGAATGGAAAAACTGATGCTGACGAATGGGAAGTCTATTGCCCTTTTCACCTTAAACGCACACGTGCAACTCTGCCAGGAATTCCTGGATAGTATTTTACCTCTGCTTTGCAATGTTGCTTTTTCCCGTTTAATCCCTCCCAGTGAGACACACAGGATCGTTTTTTTGTTTTATTTCTACCTGTGAAGGACTTTTTCCTCTGTTCGAGCGAGCCTGCTGTTCTTGGCGTCCCTCTCCTTCCTGTTGGCCTGCAGAGCTGCCCAGGCTTTGGAGTTGTGGCTGCAGCAGTCTGGAGGAGTTTCTCCCTCACGGTTCTTCAAAAACACATCTGCTCCTTGGTTAAGGAAAAGCCTAGGGAGACAGTGATCATCAGCAACAAGCCACGACCGGAAATACTAATTCCATCAGAACAAATTAAATCAGTCTCCTGTTTTCAAGTACAGCTCAAAAAGAAAGTTGAATGTTTGAATTCTCTCTCAAGGTGAGGGCTCTTTTCTCCCCCCTGGCAGCTGTAAACTTACGTAACACAATCCAGACGATTCTCTCGAGCAGCGATGTGCAGAGGAGAGTCTCCGTGGATGTTCACAGCCTGCAGACTGCAGCGAGCGTTCAGGAGCAACTCTGCGATGTCAACACTGCCCGAGAAGGCTGCCCAGTGGAGACAGATGTTCTCTTCCTATGAGACAAAAATGACAGAAACCATCAGTCACAGTATTTGATTCTTGTGTAAAACGTGTCAAACGGAGCAGGGAGGATCTTTAGCATACCTTGTCCCTGATGCTGATGTCAGCTCCTTTGGATAGAAGCAGCTTCACCTGGTCCACGTGCTTGTACTCTGTTGCCCAGATCATTGCAGTCCAGCCTCCATCATCCTGAGAGAAAATAATAAAACGTTCAATCTCAGCAGACTGGCTGCTCATTGCTGAATTAAGGTAAAGTTCATAAAAAAAAAAAAAAAAAGATTATTTCCACAAGAACCTTGGAAGAAAAGCTGCTTCTTTGCCAATCTTAAATGTCAAACACAATTTAAAATAGAAACCATTACTACAACCCACTCAGTTCATCCAAGGCGAGAGCGTCAGTACATCCCAGCTCTCCCGATGGCTGCAGCAAGGCCAGACTTTTAAAAAGAGGCAGACCAGACCCAGTCTTTTCTAAGAGCGCTGCACATGTTCCACTGATGTCTATATCTAATTTACAGGCATCAAAGTGCATTTGAGGGAAGAAAATAAAACACTGTGAGAGGAAGCCTCTCTATAATCATATTACTTTCTGTTTGGCTGTTCAATCCGGTTGTAGATCTTTGTTTCAACTGTAGTGCTTTGACAGAATATTCTTCTCCACAAATGAATCAGAAGCCCAACTGACCGTGAATGTGCATCTTGAAGCAGGTTTGCTTTGTGAAAGGAAGACGAGATACTCCTGTTCTCTCCAGGACATCTACGGCATAATGCACTTCATATTTCCATCGCCTTGGGGCGAGTGGGACGAGTAGCCTGCAGCCTGCTGGCTGAGTTTAGCACAGCACACATAAAAGAGGCTAACAGCTAGACTGACTCTGCCAACTATTAACAAATACCAAACAAGCACCTTTGATTGTTCACCTTTGAACAAAGCCCCTCTGATTAAAAAAAAAAAAAAAAAAAAAGTACGATACATAAATTAACTTAATTAAAAAATACAGAATATCTAGCTACCATTCAGTACAGTATATTGGTTTTACTGTGTACACTCATCATACTGATGTATGCATCATTACTGCAAATGTCAAGAAAGAATGACTTGATTAGTTATAATCATTAAAGTGTATGATTTCAACTACTAATACAGACACAAGCACATGTGTGTGCAGTAAGACAGCTAGCATGTGATCAGACAGCAGGAGCAGTCGCAGCAACACAAACAAAACACGTAGTGCAACAGCATGGAGGGGACATCTCTTTGCACTGAGACGGTTAAAATGAGTGAAAGAGTCAAATTGCACCAACCTGGCAGTTGATGTTGATCAATCCTGTGGACAGAAGGTGCTCAACTATCTGGTAATGACCAGACTTTGCCGCTAGGTGGAGACAGGTGAACCCTTCAACATCCTAAGAGCAGAAGAGATTTTTTTTTCTTCCCACGTGTCACAAAATGAACGCAACAACATATGAGCAGACATGATACAATTTGAAATGATCCGGTTAAACATCTTGAATCTAACTAAATAAAAATGCAGTTTTAGCTCAGATAGCTGCTGGCTGGAGGAACATGGATACCCAGAGATAAAGGTGCAGCTTTACTTTGTGTGTGGCGCTGGCTCCAGCTCTCAGCAGATACATGACCGTCTCCATGTGGTTGTTTTCACAGGCCTCCATCAAAGGCGTCCGCTGATCTTCATCACATATATCCAAGTTTGCACCGGCCTGAAGTAGCACACAGACATGCAGGGTGAGATTTTGTGATTAAAGGGCATCACGAGCATCTGTACAGGGCAGGACTTGGGTACGATCAGGAAAAAGAGTCTTACTTGTACGAGCATATTACAGATTTCTTTGTTTCCTCCTTCGGCTGCAGCGTGGAGCGGAGTGCGTTTGTTGTGAGATTCCATCTTAAAGTTAGGGTCGATACCATCCACTGGAAGGTCAATGAAGAAGGAAACTAATTAGCTGTCACAGAAGTTTATTTCATTTATCAAATAAAATACTGATGAAACTGAGGTGCAGGTTCAAACTGTGTGTTTTTTCAGGGAGCCCTTTATAAAATCTGGCCAGGGACAACAGATGAAAATTAGCCTTTTGGCTAACTCTGGCATATTTACAGAAATGTTTATTAATATGAACTGTCCCTGTAAAAATAAAGAAAAAAAACAAAAAAACTGAGGTTTATTATTCCTAATCAACCATAATCCCGGGTTTCAAACAGTTTACACATTGATGACCTATCGTTTTACTTTACAAGTTTTGAATATTCAAAGTGAACTACACATTTTTAATTCTTTGTCACAGCTAAGCACCTGTCAGACACAGTTGTTTAACAGAGGGTAGGGTAAGAAAATGATTGACAGGGGCATTCAGAAAAAGGTGGACAGGTTAGAGAAGCATACCCAACATGAGTAGGACCCTCTTGAGTTCTCCCTGTTTGGCTGAGAGGTAAAGTTGTTTGGGGTGGAAACGCAGCTTCTTGGGCCTGAGCAAAAAACACAAATAAGGATTCAAACAGACTGTTGAGGGTTTGGTCATAAAAAAATTAAAAAAAACACAGAGGACACTTTTCTTGTAAAACTCACTTCTCTGTGTCCAGAGCTAAAAGGAGACTTTCTAAAGTCTCTCTAGGAGCTCCTTGGTGGACAGTGGGTCCAGTTCCAGCCTGCGGGGTTGTGGTTCTGGATGACCCGGGGACAGCAGAAGTGTCATATCCGTGTGAGGATCGACTTGAATGTGAGCTGTCGGCTCTGCCGCTGACTTCAGCCCCGGCAGCTAGACGAGAAGAGCTGGGAAAAAAAGAGGATAGCAGTTTTTTGTAATGAATTCTTTTGGACCTCATTGTTCAAATTATTCAAAATTTAAAAAAAAAAGAAAAAAGATACATCTATCAAACGGCTACTGCCTTTGCATTTATCACATTTTATCCTAACATGGACATCATACACCCATCTTTAAAGCTGTCAAAGGCCCACTGTGTATTCATTTACCCGCCAGTGGTGGTGTCTGCTCGGCCCTCGAGGACCCCCGGCGTTGCAGGTCCATGTGTGAGTGTGAGGGGCACAGTGGAGGTGGTGTCAGCCTTTGCGATGGTGACTTCTTTAGCCTTGCTGGCCTCCTCTCCACAGTGAGGACAGAAGCTTTGACCTTTGAGCACTGAGGCACAAGCACGATGAAAACGGTGAGAGATGCTGACGTCTGGTTGGCACTCCATGAAGGTCCCCTGCACAACAGAAAAAAGCATCTCTCCATGAGCAAGAACAGCAAAAGGAATTATTTTGTTCCAGACTGACTGTGTTGACTGATTCTTTACTATCTGCTATGCACTGTAACAGTATATGTGTTTTTTCTTCAAATAGCACATTTCAGGTGAAGGCCTGAAGATATGCGACTCGCCACTCACAGCCCTGCAGAAGAAGCCGCAGGTGGGGCAGCACTGGTGCTTCACCATGCCGTTACGGTGGTCCTCACAGAGAACCAGCAGCTGAACCGAGTTTGAGGGACGCATCATTTCATGTTTCAGTATGGCACCCTGGCAGCGGGTCAGCTGTCCATCCACGCTCTCTGTGGCCATGCACTTCCTGTCTGCCAGCGTGAGAATCTCTCGACTCTTGGGTGTCTCCATGCGGCAGCTGCAGAGCGGAAGCTCCTGAGCCTCCTCGATCGCTGACCCTGAAGGGACTGCAAGAAAGTCAGACCGAGTAAATTTACCTGAACATAAGTTTCAAAAAGGGTTGATATATATTAAAAGTCTGAGGGCTGTGATTTTAATCAGAATAAATCTAGTCACCGAATCTCATGGCAGGATTACAAATCTGACCCGTCTGTCCATTCAAACTCATTTTGAGTTGTATAAAACACAAAGTTAACTGATTTAAAAACAAATAGTTTTCTGCACCAACCTGAAACTACTGTTGTATCGAGGGAGAAAAAAAACAATCTGATGAGCAGACAGTCTGTGGTCTTTAGATACAGACACTGATAGCTACAGTTTCCTGACATACATATGCATTGTACTTGCAAACTATGGGATTACTTGTTTCTTTTTTCTTCTCTTTTCTTTGAGAAGAGAGGATGTCCCAGTCTCATAATGATACCAGTCCAATCCTGCCTGAAACAGCTGCATCAGATACTGATGACAATGGAGCTAATTATTGCCAGTCCATGTTTCTTTGAGGTCAAACAGATGAAATAATTCTCAGGATGAAAGAAGAAGTCTCTTCGTGTCCTCACCTTTGTTCTGTGAGGACGCTGCTGGCGTGTTGAGGATGGCAGACTCAGCTGGTGCAATCTTTGTGTACTTCTTGTCGCCAGCCTGGACATTAGCTGAGCCGTTAGCTGAGCCGTTAGCGGAGCCATGAGGCTGATCCATCCCCTCCGCTTCTGAAGAGATGACGAAGATAAAAAGCAAAGCTTCAGTGTTTTCTTCATTTGAAGACAAAATGATAGAAAAGGCCATTCTACGCAGAAGAAATGGTCGTTCATCTTTATTATACTAACAAATCAGCAATGACTAAATACATCCAAAAGATTGTTGTTTTTTTAGTTGGAACAAAAAGTCCATCTTGTTGTGGATCGTGCACTGATTCTGAACTGACTTTTCTAATATGTTTATGGGGAGGTGATGTTGTGAAGATGCTTAAAAGGCGTATTTTTTAACATAACATTTAAGAAACAACATTCAGTATTATTCAAAGTCAGTCATTTCAGGACCACTGTCAGCTCACATGCTTTACTAGAAGTGTTGCAGTGCAGACAAGTCTGAAAGTATAGTGAACTTTGGAGTACAAAGGGTAGTGACACCAGGTTGTTTTGCTTTTTTTAACCCAAGAGTTGATTTTGCCTTATATTTTCTGAACCTTATGATATAGCCACTTATCAGTGTATAATATCTGTGATAATTTAAACATTGGAGAGTGACATTTTTTAACATTCAGATTAAACCATAAAGGGCTCAGATACACTCAGGTCCAAATGGAAATTCAAAGTATAAATCAACAGTCCCTGGCACACTGAACCTGAGGAAGCTACGGGAGAAACACACTGTTCAAACTGTAAAGTTACAGTAAAGTCATTTTCAGTGAGCCACAGATTACCGACTTATTTTTCATAGCATGTTCCTCCACCTCAGATCATAGGTTGGCTGTGCATGGAGACATGGTGTACCCCGTTGGTCTTTTGGAAGTGTATTTGAGGGTGTAGGAGGGACTTAAAGGATTATGATATGGACATAGTCTGGAATAGAAATGTCACTTTTAAAAGGTCATAAATGTTATTTTTAGGAAATTCACCTCTGCTCTTTATCCTTCTCTTTCGTTTCCTGGAAGGCCGCAGCCACGCGCTGTCTGCTTTTGTTTTCTTTTTCAACTTCTTCTTCAGACCAGACTCTGTGCTCTGAGACAGACAGGGAAAGACATTTTCAAATACAGAGGAAAAGAATTGAATTATCAACAGAAGACAAATGAGGTCAAGTAAAGAGGATTTAGTGGTTCTTACCAAGTCTGATTCAGTGCCCTCCTCCTCTCCCTCCTCTTCTCCAGACTCTTCTGTCTCCAGCTCATCTTCCACCTCCAGCACAAACAGGAAACAGAGAGTAACATTTACATCTCCACACTCTGATTTGTTTATCATTCTCTCCATACTTCTGACACACATTATTACTGAAATGTACAATCCCACGAGTTCTGCATTTGGTGTTACATAAAAAAGCTCCCATGTAATGTGTGAACACTGAGCAAATAAATCACTTTGTACCTGCTCGATGGGTTCTGATTTTTCTTCCTGTACGGCACTGGCAGGTTCTTTTGCCGTGCGCTGCCGCTCCTCTTCCTCAGACTCCACGTCCTCGGACTCTTCCTCCTCAGATGCATTTTCAATTTTCCCACCGTTAATGTTTGCTGCCTCTTTTGTCTGTGATAAATAAAAGATCAGAAATCATTTTTTTTGACTTCCTTTATGAAGTATTCATAAGTCGCCTTGTGCTCCTAAAGAGATGTCAGCCATGAAGGCATCACCGTGTTTCTTTCGGTCTGGTAAAAGTGAGGAGTACACACCTCCTGGCTCTTCGCAGAGTTTTGGAGTTCCTTAAACATTTCCAGCACAGATCTCTGCTTGAGCACTTTGGATTTCTTCTTGGGAACCAGACTGTACGTTCCCATCCTCCTCTTCTTCTTACGGGACGACAAACCTCCTGAGTGAAGCCCTACAGAAGGAGCAAATACAAAGTTACAACTAAACAGTTTTAAAAAGACAAGAAAGCCACTGAGAACTTTTTTGAAAGCCAAGAACACAATCGGTTAGTTTCCCTGCAGGACACTTTTTGTCACGTGTTATTAGTCTCACCCAGTTGGAGTTTGGCCGGAGCTGCAGGAGTCAAAGGCGCCGCAGGAGGAGCGGGAGCTAAAGGGGCTGCAGGAGCTGCAGGTTCTGCTGGAGCAGAAGGAGGTGGTGTTGGGGGTGGAGATGCTGGCGTGGTGGATGAAGCGGTTTGTGCTGAAGCTGGCGTATCCGGTGGACTCTGAGGTAGATTGTTCTGAACAGAGGACTGCTGCGTGGATTTCTGAGCGTCAGGTGAAAGATGAGTGTCCGTCTTCTCCATTTTGGCGTTCTTTGCTTCTCTTAATTCCCTGTTAAGAAGCTGAGGGTGACGAGAAGCACAATCATTAATGTCAAGTGAAGCCCTTTGACATTTACTTCAAAATCTTTGTCTTCTTAAGAGTCAGGATGGATAGCTAATTCAAATGCATTTCCAATTACCAGTCAGTGTTTGGCGTCCAAGGACAAAAGGACGATAATCAGTTTGTTGCAGAGTTTATATCATGGTTTTTTTCTTGTTCTCCTCTTCCATTCACATGAATTCAGAGTTTACTGTGTTCCTGGTTTCTCCTGTTTTGAGCTATCCACATGTAATCTGTTAGTACATTATGTCACAGAGTGCAGAAAAAAAAACCTGGACTAACCTCTAATCTCAGGTAATATTCTCTGTACAATGTTACTGTTCTCCACTCCTCTAAATTCCTCAACCTGAATCCATGTGAACAGAGAACCGCTCTCTTTGACGCCGTCATATGTTTCGTAAAGTTTTGGCCTAAATCACCAGGTTATCATGTTAAATAACCGTGACTTTTAAAGGCTAAGATTACATGGACACATTTTGTTTTCTAAGATTTTTGCACATTAGATTTATTTGAGTGAAATTGTAGTTTTGGTGAAAGATAAATCCAGGTTTAAAAAGTGAAGTGTTTTTTATCGTTGTCCGTTGACATTCCTCAGTCATCCAAATAAGGGAAATTCAAAGTTATACGTAAAAGAGTTGAGTTCAAAGGCAAAACCTCTCTAAGAACTTTGACATGTCCAGTTGCCTTTTGGGTGGCACTTTGAATTTTCCTTGTTGGATTAAGAAGAACTTGACAGGCAAGCACAGAGTCCTGACCTCAACCCAATCCAACAAACTAGCTGGAAAACCAACTCTGAACGAGCTCATCATCAAGTCAGAGGTTTGGGCCAAATACATGTTGTTCTAACTGAAAGGTGTTTATCGACAACAAAGGGTCAAGTGGGCGGTCACAGAAAGTGCAGCCTGTGATGGTAACTGATCATGACGTTCATTTTCTGTGCTTTAGTCAGAAATACTGTAATCAGTGTCGTGGTAATGATTTCAACAAGATCTCCTCGTAGAAAGTATCAAGAAAAAATGGAGAGTCAAAAAAAAAATGAAGCTCTACTGATGATGCCCATGATTGTGGTGGTTTACCTTCTGTGCCGGGCTCACAGCAGGTCTGGACATGGTCTTGCGTGCTCTGTGTATTGTAACCGGTGCTGGAGCGGGTACAGGCGGCGATGCTATGCCATTTTTAGTCTCTGCTGTCCCTTGTCCTGACGTAGTTCCTGTACTGGGGTCAGTCCTTAGTGCACCTGAACTCTGTGCACCCCCAGACGATGAGGGTTTGGCCATGAGTCCCCCTGTGACTGAGCCCGAAGGCGACCAGTTAGTCCTGTGAGGGGGGGTGCCTCCCTCCTGCTGCTGCTTAGTGAGAATTAATCCATTGCTTCCAGTAACCGAACCGTGCGGCGGCTCTGTGTCCAACATGCCGTTTTCGTTTACCAAAAGTAAAGTCTTGTTGCCTGTTTTGGAGCCCTGTGTCGGGCTCTTGTGCCTCATGTCGCATTCGGTGCCGTTCAGCATGGCCTCGGCTGCAGCGGAGGAGGCCAGTCTGTCTGCCAACTCTTTATCTCCATCTAGGAAAATTAAACAGGAAATAATGCAAACTACAATATAATACAAGGTAATTCTATTACATGTAAAACGTAACTGAACTAATACCTGGCTTCTCCTCTCCGTTTCTTGCTGCAATGACTTCTTCTTTCTTGGTTGAGGCACCTTTATCCAAACTGCCCTTGGCTAGACCAGCGGGCTGAGGAAGAAAGAACACACAAGTGAGTGAGAGGAAACTGAATTAAGAGCACGGCAGAGACATATCACCTGCATTATTTGGACTCAACCAGCAGATATAACTCCTTCAATATATCATTTAGACTGAAAAATGTTCTCCAAACAGAGCAACAAAAACATGATGATATTCAGACAACGACGTGAAGAGCCATGACTCAGAAAGCTATTTCATAGTCAAATCTTCAATGCAAAAAGCATGAACATGCTGTGCATGCTGTGTAAAAGGCTGAGTTATTATTTATGCAAAGTGATACAAACAGCCATCTTCATGACGTACGCCTGAGCGCACACTTTTTTCCTTGAAAACATTCAAATCAATGCGTAAGGATTTGGATTAGCCAATCAACGGAAAGCTACAGTAAACAATGTTTATGTGCGCCATGTGTTGGAGTCAATAATCGATCCTAAACACGGTCAGCTCTCTGAGCCTTTCAGAGTATAGTGGCTTTTAATTCTGCTGATGAGTAAAAAACTAAACATTCAAAGAGGAAAGCATCTGTTGACCAGGCACAAATATTATTTACATATTATATGACAATGACGATATTTGTTGAAGCTCAAAGTGACAGAAAACTGAGAAAAGAAGCAGAATGTTTCACATTTTTTTAGACCACTGAAAGGTGAAAAAACATTGCAGCTCTTAAAGACACTAGTTTATTGTAAACAATGTTGGTTTTACAAAATCAGACTGCCCTTCAGAGACTTGACAATAGACTCACTGCAACCGTTTTCCTCTTTCCTTCCTGAGCCATAAAACAGACATCCTTGAACACTATCGGTTACCTTTTTTTAATTTTATTTATTTATTTTTACTTTTTTTTTTTTGGGGGGGGGGGGGGATAACCTTTTTAATACAAAGCCCACTGCACTGCCCCCACATCTGGTGCATATTGTACACCAGATCGAGTAGCATATCAGCCTTGTCTGAGTGCAGACTAAAAACCTGCTTCTTTGTGCCTTTCACTGATATGTCTCAGAATCAAAATCTGAAGAGCGAGCCGACAGAATAAGGGCGACCCCCATGCACTCTCATTGTCTCTCCCTTCTCTCCTTTCAGCCAACCAGTAGAGCAGTAGATGCTCTGCCGGGGCTTCAAAAGAAATTTCAACCACCCACAGGCTGCTTTTACATCTCACAGGAGGAAGAGTTAACACCAGGAAATGTAAAACGGTCTCTTCCCCCAGAGCAGTCCGTTAACCTCGTGCTCACTCTGGGGGAAAAGGGGCCGAACAAAACAACACCAATACGCTCATTGTCTATCTCTGAGGTAGCCTTTAAGATCGGATGGCAAAGGAGAGCGGTCCTGCTATTTCAGTCTGTCCTTGATTAGCAGAAAAGGTTTGTTCTCGTCTGGGCCTTCGCGAGTAGAGTGAAGGTACACATACAGGATAAGTGCTGACTGAGATCATAGCTAGTAAAAGAAGTAAAACACGTGTGCACTATGTGACAGTCCAAAGAGAGAAAAGGCCCAGTCTAAAGATCTGCAACAGAATAGGCTCTGACTCTCAAATCATCTTGTTTGAAAGACAGCATGTCCTGACATTCACGTACAACTGAGACACCAACTGAGAGAGCCTTTAAGACACATTTGCCAAATCATACACCAAGCATGAGCTCCAGAGTCCCTGATCCAAGCACCTTGTCAAACAGTATTGAGGTCAGACCAACAGCCAGCTGTGCGGCCTTTTTCCCCCCCCAAAGAACATCCAGTCTTAGACAATCCTCTGTGGTGTTTGATCTCAAGGAATCTAGCGAGCACATGTGAGAGTAACATAAGAAGAATCCTTGTACTTCTTTTTCTTCATGGCTTGAGGAAAGGCCAGTAACAACACAGAGACACCAGCCTTTTCCCTCCCCCTAGTGGTGGAAAGTGGAACACACCCAGTGGAGACAGAAAGGAGAGGAGGGGGGAAGGGAGCAGAGAAGCCTGTCTGCAGATCTCCGCCATTTCGCAACCAGATTGTTTACTGACACAACGTGGCCATTGCAGCAGTTTTCCACTAGGTGGAGAACGTCGAGGTCTGAAGGCTGGTGGTTAAGGATATGGGGGCTGCTGAAAGATGTTCCAAATGTGAAGCCAGCAGGCTTTATGTTGATCAGGAACCTTAAGCTGCACAATAAAAATGGAAGGAAGTTAGAAAAGACCAAAGACTCTAGCTCTGGCTGCTGCAACATGTCAATGATTCAAAATGATCCGTCCTGATAGAATCTTTTTTTGGAAAGGCTCCAAACAGATCTGTCTCAACAATCATACATCTATGAAATACTCAAATCCAATCAATCACCCTCCGTCCGCTTACCATAATGTAAACAGGATGGTTGCTCACAATTGTAAGAGGCCTGAAAAACAAGTGAGGGCAGCCTTAACACAAAGCACAGTCACGTTACACCAGCAGCTCCCTCACTAACGTCACAGGCACAAGGTGCCAACACTGACATTTGATAAAAACGTAAAAATGAACACAAGTGCAGTCCAAGAAGTCAAAGAAAACAATGTGGCTGCTCTGAATTAGTAAAGCAGTGATTCCAATGTTTTAGGGGAAACTAATGTTTTTTCATTCAATTTGAAGTAATTCAAAACTATGATCTCGTGGTATGAAAGCACAAATTGTGCACAGCAATAAATATTTGTTAGGCCATTCATCAAAAAGCTCCCTTATGTAGCCGTGGGCCAATCTGATAAAAAAACAACCAATCATGTTACACAAATATGTGCCGTCTAAATAAGCAGCTTGGACATACATTTCTCTGCTATCCACGAGCTTTACATTCTTACACAAAGTATGACATCTTGTCAAACATTATCGTCAGGAAGGTTAAATATTTACTGGAGTCTTAAATTCCAGCCGCTTTGCATCTACAAATTTGACTTCTCTGGTGTTGTTAAAATACAAACAGCCTGTCTATATTTTTTCACTGAGATTTAGTTATTTCATCATTTCTCAGCACAGAATACAGTTAGATAGAAGAATACTATCTAACTGTAAATGTGAACAGTTGAACACTCAATTTTCTGCCACGGGAATAGTACAACAAGGATTATCAATTGTTGTGAAGAAGAATTACAGATTATTATGACACCCATTCCTACAAATGTTTTATTCTCTCAAATACAACATACAAAACAGCAGTCTCAGATTTTGACCTTTTCTTTGCCTAAACAGGCCGACAGGTAGGCAACCTAACTGTCATCTCTAAAATCAATGCCATCATGCTAACTGCACAGCAGGAACCTCGGGGGCTCACCAAGTCTGATTATCAATCTACATGAAGATGTGACATCATTTCATCCTTCCTTATGACACTTACATCCTTATCTAAGACTTATCGTTCCCCCTCTTTTACTGTCGACTGTTTTAATGAATGTCCAAAGTCCCTTTCAAAACTTCATCAAAATGACCCCCCAGCAGTAACATGAATCCTGCATCTGCTAAACCACTACAGTCTAGAGCTGCATCCTATGGACTGATAAGCAGTCAGTGCAACCTCATGTACCAGTATGCATAATAACATTGTGTCCAGCCTGCACATACATGTCCCCAGGGATCTCATTATAAACCAACCATCAAAGAAAAGGTATGACAGAAATGAGGTTGGGACAAACGTTTCAAAAGCTACTCCTTGGGTATTCTCCTGTTCTCCAGAAAGTCGGGCCTCCATACTGTCAGTGACATATTTCCTGTGCTGAAAGTCTTCTACATACAGCTGCTGTGCTAATCCATGAGGAGCGCCCTCAAACAACAGCATCCAAAACAACACGCTCAGATCTCTCCTTGAAACATCCATATTTCAACCAGAAAAATTGCATTGCTCTTAGAGATTAATTCCACCGTTTTAAGAATCAAGAGCAAACGATCTATGATGAGGCTTTAGCAACTGTCTCGAGAAGAGAAAGCATCTCAAAAGAGAAGAGAGCAAGACATCAAATCAATTAATAACAACTTCCTTAATTGTGCAGCCAAACTGTGAATCTCCTCAGACCATTTCAAAAGCCCACCAATGGTTGAGGTGTGGAAATCTACCATGTCTCTTCCCTTGTGTCCCTCCAGGAAGCATCATACCTGCTTTCTTCTCATGGCCTCCATTGAGGAGAAGAAGAAGGCAAGAGAGAGAGAGAGAGAGAGAGAGAGAGTGAGTGTGTGTGTGAGGCAGAGAGGGAGGGAGGTAGAGGGAGGAAGAGAGGACAGAGAGAGGGAGAGAGAGCGAGAATTTGTCGAACAGATTGTTCCTCTTTCCTCTTTTCTTTCCCCGCATGCACATTCACCTCGCCGGTCATGTGACTTGGTGGCTCCCTCTGTCGGTCCTTCTCTTCAGAGGGTCTCCACAGAGCATGCTCAGTCAGCTCAAACTGTAACACCAATCCATTTCTTTAAACTGGAAAGACTCGAGTGTCAGTGAAGATATCCACCGGAGCACACCAAACATACAGAGAGACTCTCTACCAAATAAGACTGCAGGAATCACGTCAATCCTGCAGAACTAACACATAACAGTTCTGATTCTTGTGTGTCAATTGAGAATATATTGTTGTGCGTCTTCTTTGGTTCTTCATAACCGCTGTGATCAACCAAGATAATATGGGGAATATATAGTAAACATTTACGAGTTAAAAGACAAGGAAGCAAACCAAATGTCTGTGAGAAGAAACGCATTTTAAAATCAAGATAAACAGGCAGCATCTGAACCTTTCAACAGGAGAGCTTTTTGTCACACCTGAGTCTGAGAGTAATAAAGGCAGCAAAACACAATTTACATAAAGTCACACAAATTAGATCTCAGATTAAGCTGGCATTGAGGATTAAACACCTGATAAATGTTCTCAAAAAAGACCGCACAAGGACCTTTTTGTGCTTATTAAAAACTGAGTGACGATATCCACAGGCTTAATACAAGAAACGGTCGCAACAATGGTGACATCACCAATTTGTTTGTGGTGGACGTCTATTGTGAAGCCATAAGTTTGGCAGTTACCCACGACTGCAGGTGGTTCAGCACAGATCAGGGATGTTCCTTGCAACTAAGTTCCTGCTAGATGAAATGGACATTTAAGCTCACTTGTCAACTGTATGCACCATGTAATCAAGTTTAGGGGAAGCATGGTTTGTGCAGTTATTGTTGTAATGAACTGTGTTATGTTTCACACCGAGTGGGATCACAGTACCTGGTAGTGAACAATGTCAAATCCGTTAATCAAGTGTGGCTAACGTTAATCACTGGTCCCCTCGCTAGTTAATGTCAACATGTCTGTGGTAAATGTGTAAATCATTTAGTCAACAAGTCATGCACAACCCAATAAAAGATAGCTACTCCCCCAACACACACCCTGCTTTAATTCAATTGAACTTTGATTTTACTTTCCATATTGGTCACAAATTGCTCACTGTTAGAATACAGGTTTAGTGTCAAATAAAAGTCTTCCTCTGCATCTGTATTTTTTTGTAAGTAAACAAATTACTTGTGCCCTAATAAAAGGATAAGCGCTCAGTGAAGAAAACCCCTATGACCTACTGATAAGTTACATTACCCATCCTTTGGCTCTTAGTCGCCAAACAGTATTGCAACCTTCAACAGATCCACGCTCCGTTTATGCGAGCGAGTTTGTGCTGACACTACATAGCCTACCGCACGGCCCCTATTGGCTCCCAGAACTCAACTGTGTCAAGTGGGACTATCCCATCACAGGTGTATATATAAAGCTCTGAGCTAAATGTGTTGAAGGCTCACTCCAACGACATGCAAACCCAGCATGAGGATAACGGAAAATTCACGGCAAGCGAGCAGGAGTGGGTGATGACAACAACTACTGATGATGAACTTTTGCTTTAAAGACATTTTTTAAACCTAGCTTAACCTCTTTTTTAAAACTCATTGTATTGATGGTGCCAAATATTTGAACAATTTGATAAATTTAAACAATATTAAAAGAGCAGCCCAACGTCACATCTGACTCGTCAGATGGACCACGCCCCCTTTTGGTTAAAAACAAACGTAGCCTACAGTTGCAGGGCGCTACCTTATTAGCTTAATTGTTTGCATTATTGACACAAACTGAAATAATAAAGAACCTTAGCGACAGAAAATGTAAGGGATGTCAAAAACGTTATTACCTGGAGATTAATAAGGTAATTGAAAATGTTGCCGAATTAAACGGCACCCACTAGGTGGGGTCGTTTGTCCATTGATGGGAAGGGATGATGAACGGACATTCTTAAAGGCCTATGTCATTTATTTTTTTCTATTAAACGACCTCGATCATCTACCGGCAATATAATAATATCAATATTAATATAATCGTCAGATAGACTGGCCCTACTGATCGAGCTCAAATTTGGCTTGAAAGGTGGTACTATTTTTTCCCCCTAATTTACCACCATCCATTTACAAGGAAGATTTTCACCCAGAATGGGGCGTGGCCGGCATCATTTGGGTAAAGTACCCGGATGGGTTGCTCTCATGAATACCAGCACACCATCAGAACAAGAAGGCAGTAAGCACCATTTTAACGTCAACAATATACTTCAAATTCATGAGCCAAAAGCACTGCCTGACATTCACCTATGTCAGTACACATATGGAAGGAATGCTGAATCAAAGCCCTGACATCCACACTGCACACAAACTGACCAGGAAATTAGAAACACCTGTCTGTAACAGAAAGCCGTACAAGAGCGCCGGACGGGTAAAGCTACCCGAACTGGAGCTGAAATGTTAAATCATTATCATCTGCTGTGTGGAGTTCAAACACTGATACTGAACGTCTTTACAGTTTCAATGGGCTGCCAATCTGCTTTTGAGTAACCAACTGTTTTCTCTTTGGCCAACGCAAATAAATCAACATCATCTAGGTATGATCACACTTTTCAACATATATGTAGTTCACATAAGGGGGACTTTGAATAAATTATTTTATGCTAATTATGCCGAGGTCGTCATCAGCGATGGACAGCAAAGAAGTTTCTTTCTTTTTTTTTTTTTTAGGCTGGGGGTCTAAAAGATGAATACTTAAATATTTGTAAGTATGAAAAGATGAACAGACTCGTAGAATCAATCGATAAATTAAGAAAGTTTTGACTTAATTTCCCAATAAATTAGTTAACTTCTAGTTGGGATTAAGTTTTGGTTTCTTTGGTTTCAAGTGCATTTCTGATCTACTCACTTTTGTCAACAGTTTTTCATAAGTATTTCAACGCTTCAGTGAATTTCAGGCAAATTATTTTTTAGAAACATGCTATTACATTTTTGCAATGATTTGAGCTTTCATGTCCATTAACACCAAAAACAGTGAGGAGGAAGAAATCATCATCCTCACTTCACCAGAAAAAAAACAACCGGCATGTTGGACAAACTTGTTTTTGTCATTTGGGTGAGACTACTCTTTAAGTCATCCATGTATGACATGAGATAAGGACACAGGTGCCTTGTGTCTGCACACCTTGAAAGCTGACTTCAGATCAGTCTCTGCACGGCTCGAGCGACCTCTGCTGATCAACACTGCACCCTCTCCCTCAAAGGGAAGAAAATACACAAAGACTGGCTTTCTTATCCGTCTGCACACAAAAGTGACATTACATCCAAGCGGTTGATGTCATTACCTGAAAATAAAAATCTGTATATGTGGTGAGCAAACGATGCAACCTGTTACTGCCAACAATGCTTCATAGAAGCTGGGGCATTAACTACATGTAGCAAACAAAGACAAGCCTGCACACGGAGCTCTATCCCTGTGCAGATAGTTGCATTTAATCATGCAGGGCTGCAGAAAGCATTAAAGCCGGTCTGAGAGCTGCCTGTTTACAGTGGGAGGCTGAAAGGAGAAGAGCCAATGTTGGCTTCATGAAACTGCATCAATTATCATGTAGCTAACCGACTCCACACACCATGATAACATCACATTATCATCCAAGCATTTCAGTCACAGTGTTCATAATAACACAGAGGCTTCCCTCTATCATTTCAGGAAGATTATGGTTGACATAATTATGTTTTTTTTTTAGGATTTGACAAAATGTGCACAGCCTGCTAACTAGCGCGGAGGCTAGCAGCTAGCTAAACAGCAGTGTACAAATTAGCTTTCAGTGAGCCGGTGATTGAACATTCAGCTAAAATATGAATGATATCTACTTTAAAAAAACGGGTTCATATCTAGCTTTGCTTTTCTTTGGAACCGCTAAAGCTGGGCAGAAGCAGGACAGTGTCGACAGCCTGGACCATGTATAACATAAATACAGATGTAAAGCCGACAGCGCGCCAGAGCGGATCATTCAGGTTCCGGGGCGCAGCATCTTCCTGCACATTCAATTGCCCTCCGGTCCAGCACAAAAGCTGGAGACTTCGGGCTGGCAGCGATAATTTAAGACAGCACGACTCTCTCTCACCGACAGCTCGCGTGTTTACACGCAACAGTCTTCCTCCCGGTGAGAAACCCGAGGCCAAAGGCTCAGGAAAACAATGTGAAAGTAAAAGCTCGGTGAAAATAAAGCCTGACACACTCACCTCGGGTCCTACCGAAGCCATGGTGCCTGGACGTTAACTCCGCCCACTCGTGATTACGTCACTTTTATCGATTAGCAGAAGAAGAGATACCTCACCTGCAAAAAAAAAATCAATTATGAAAATTAAAATAACTATTAAAAAATAACCTGTAATATTATTTATAGAGATATGAGGTGACCATGATTAACTCTTTTTAGTTTTTTTTTGGTTTATTAAAAGGCTTTGTTCAAATTGGCAATGATATAAAAGAAGTTTATACACAATATGAAAAGTGCACTATGGAGATTAAATCGATAGAGACATTTGAAAGTTGGAGAAGTGAAACCTTTCTATGCTTTATTTTCTTTAATATTATCATATTCAATGTGATCTTCAAACAGTGTTACAAGGATCACATTTTTCTTTTGAATACAGTTTGTGTAGTTATGAACATATATCACAGAATCTGTACATTACTCAGACCCTCACATCTTTACCAAAACTCAGAGCATCTTAAATCAACTTTGACGAGCAATGGATAGAAGATGACAGTACTGGTTTTATACAGGCCTACAATGTGAAGTATGACCAGTGTTTTTTTGTTGTTGTTTTTTCCTGGTGAACTTTTACTAAAGGTTACAAGAATCATACCCAAGATTTAAACTTGTGCAAAATAATCTATAATTTTAACAAAGATAACTGATGTGTTTTTCCCCAGACAAAAACTCTGGATTTGTTATTAACTTACTTCAAATAAAACTACTTACTAAGTAAAACTATTTTACTCACAGGTTTATTGTAAAGCCCCAAACCTTTTATAAAAATTAGTTTAAAATACTAAACTACAAAATAATGTGGAAAGGAGATAACTACAAAAAAGAATGATAATATGTTTACGTTAATAATTAGCCTATATCTAAAAATGATAATATGAATGCAGTTAAACTACCAACTGCAAAATGTTCCTTAAACAATAAGTTTATTACAATGTTGTAAGATTCTCTAATACTGCAAATAAGAAGTTTAGTGTAAACACAGTAAAATAACCTATCATCCATACAGGTGCCAGATCCATTACATTAACTACAGCTGGCCATCTATGACAAAGTTATGAAATGGGACACTTTGTCATGCTCAGAACAAAACCTTTAAAATATAGTTTAGGATGTTTACATTTTTAATATTTAATTGATTTGGCTTCAATTCTGATGAGTTCACATTGAAATGGATCTCTTGGGTGTCTTACTTATCATTCATAGTGACTCACTGAGAACTGCTGCTGTAAAAAGACTTACAGTGAACTGTTGGTGGAAGGGAAGCCTCTAGAGAAATGAAAACACTACTGCAGTAAAGATTTAGAAATAATATTGTTTAAACAGCTGTGGTTAAGTGTTATTTAAGGATCTAATGGGGAAAACAACATGTTAACCATTGTGTCCATTTGGTTTAGCTCTAATTAATAACAATCTTTTGAGATGAGATGAGATGAGATTCAACTTTATTGTCATTACACATATACAAGTATAGTGCAATGAAATGAGGTTTGGCATCTCACCAGAAGTGCAAATAAGCAGAAAGTGCAAGAGTTCGTGCTAAATATGTACAGTGATTATAACATTTACAGATGTGGATAAAGAAAAGTGAATTATTAGGTATATATGGCTGGATGGATTATTGGGATGCTATAAATATAAATAAATGCTATAAATATAAGTGTATACAGAGGATTAAATATACAGGTTAAGGTGCAGAGAAAATGAATATACTAGTGTACAGGTAATATACAGAATATGTACATATTATACAGATCAATAACTTACAGTGGTGATATGAACATACTATAATACAATAATGTGTGTGTGACCAGGAGTGGTGGGGGGATGAAGGATGTGAGGTGATATGCAGGGGAGGGGGAGGGAGGGGGGGGTCAGGAGGGGGCGGAGTTTGAGAGAGAGACAGAGTTCAGAGTTCGGGGGGTAGAGTTCAGTAGGGAGACAGCTCTGGGGAAAAAGCTGTTCCTCAGTCTACTGGTTCTGGTCCGGAGGCTTCTGAAGCGCCTACCGGAGGGCAGGAGGGTAAACAGTCTGTGGGCAGGGTGGGAGGAGTCTTTAAGGATGCCGTGAGCTCGCCGCAGACAGCGTTTCCTCTGGACATCCTCGATGGCAGGAAGTGGACACCTTGTGATGCGCTGGGCTGTTTTAACCACCCGCTGTAGCGCCTTACGGTCCGTGACAGAGCAGTTTCCGTACCAGACTGTGACACTGCTGGTTAGGATGCTCTCAATCACACAGCGGTAGAAGTTCCTCAGTACAGCTGAAGACAGGTGGTGTCTCTTCAGTGTCCTCAGGAAAAAGAGGCGTTGATGAGCCTTCTTCACCAGACTGGAGGTGTTAGTGGACCAGGATAGGTCCTCTGTGATGTGGGTCCCCAGGAACTTGAAACTGGAGACACGTTCAACAGCCATCCCGTTGATGTGTATGGGGTTGTGCATGCTTCCCTTTTCTCTCCTGAAGTCCACAATGAGCTCCTTTGTCTTGCTGGTGTTGAGAAGCAGGTTGTTGTCAGCGCACCAGGTGGCCAGATGCTGTACTTCCTCCCTGTAGGCTGTGTCATCGTTGTTGCTGATGAGGCAAATCACTGCTGTATCGTCCGCAAACTTGATGATGGTGTTGTATCCATGTACAGGTCTGCAGTCGTGGGTGAAGAGGGAGTAGAGGAATGGGCTCAGCACACAGCCCTGTGGTACGCCTGTGTTGAGTGTGATGGTGGTGGAGCAGGTGTGTCCTGACCTAACATACTGGGGTCTGTTGGTCAGAAAGTCCATTATCCAGTGACGGAGGGAGGTGTTGAAGCCCAGGTCTCCAAGTTTAGTGTTCAACTTGGAGGGGATGACAGTGTTGAATGCTGAGCTGAAATCAACAAACAGCATTCGTGCGTATGTGTTGTTATTGTCCAGATGTGTGAGCACAGAGTGCAGCGCAGTGGAGACTGCATCCTCTGTACTCCTATTGCTGCGGTAGGCAAACTGGTATGGGTCCAGTGTGGGTGGGAGGCAGATTTTCAGGTGTGCTAGGACCAGTCGCTCAAAGCACTTCATAATGATGGGTGCTAGTGCTACAGGGCGGTAGTCATTCAGGCCTGTCGGGCTGGAGTGTTTCGGCACTGGGACAATGGAGGTGGCGTTGAAGCATGCTGGCACAGCTGCTTGGGCGAGGGACAGGTTGAAGATGTCCGTAAAAACCCCAGTGAGCTGCTCCGCACATGCTCTAAGCACGCGCCCAGGGGTGCCGTCTGGACCAGCAGCCTTTCGGACGTTGATCCGGCTCAGTGCAGCGTGGACCTCTGTGGTGGTGAGTGAGAGGGGCTGGTTGTCTGCAGGAGGTCTGGTCGTGGTCTGCGTCTCCTTGTTGTCTCTATCGAAACGAGCATAAAAGTGATTTAGCTCGTTCAGGAAGGAGACATCTGTGGTCATCGGGGTGGAGTTGCTGGGTTTATAGTCACTGATGGCCTGGATGCCTTGCCACATGCGTCTGGGGTCGGAGGTGGAGAAGTGTTCCTCTACCTTCAGCTTGTAGCAGTGCTTGGCCTTGATGATGCCCCTCCTCAGGTTTGCCCTGGACACGCTGTAGGCCATTGCATCACCTGATCTAAAGGCGGTGTTGCGGGCCTTCAGCAGGAGACGCACCTCCTTGTTCATCCATGGCTTCTGGTTTGGGTACGTGGTGATCTGCTTCCATGTTGTCACACTGTCGATGGTGGTGTTGATATAATCCAGCACAGAAGAAGTGTAGGTGTCAATGTCTGTGTGAGAGCCCGAGGTAGCCTGAGAGGCAAACATACTCCAGTCTGTGTGATGGAACTTGTCCTGAAGTACAGAGTCTGTCCCCGCTGGCCACACTTTAATTGTTGTCACTGATGGCTTCACACGTTGGATGAGTGGGGAGTACTTGGGATCTCTTATAGTCAGAGATCAAGTTATTTCACATGCAGTAAAATGATTAGTAGGATCATGGGCTATAAATCATTAAATTATGTTATCTAATCAATGTAATTCAATGCAGCTTATTAAAAGTTAACAATCAGTTTTAGTAATACTGGCATTTTGATCATAGTTTAATTGGAATTACATTTTAACATTGACAAATACTTAATACAATACAATTTAAAACAAGTACTTACAGTCAGAGCTCTAAACTGTAATGATGAGGGCGAAGCCTGATTTGCAGTCAACAACTATCCTGACACAAAGCAAATGTAATGGAATCAGATTCCTGAGTAATTCAAGTCCATCTTATTAAAATGTAGTAAAGATATTTTATGAAGATAGGCCTGAAGTACAGAAGTTAACTGGTCATCGTCCTCTTTGTAATCTTAACTGCTCTGTTTATGTCTGACTGTTTTGCAGTTCTTGCACCAGCAGGTGGCCTTCTTTGCTTAGTCTTCACCAGGCACTACTATTTAAACATGTTTGGATTATTTTTTTTCACGTGTTGATGTACAATACATGTTTCTCCTTTTGTTAAATTCTCGGATGAATTAAATGAAACTCATCCATTTAAAACAAATCTTGAAATGTTTTAGTCCTCATTTGTTATCTGAGGAGAAGAACATTTTCCTTAAACTGGGCACCAACATTTATAAGTAAATAGGCACTTTAGAATTGTTATATTGTCACAAAAAAATAAAAACCAATGTAGAAACATATTATACAAATCCCTGTTCGTGTGACCAAATAACGCTCTTTACGCCCTTTGCTATTTACATTATATATCAATGACTTACCATATGTATATCCTGATGTCAACATCCAAATGTATGCTGACGTCACAGTAATTTATGTACATGGTAGCAGCATGACACAGGTTGCTGATAAACTCACTCCATGGCTCATGTAACAGCATGGTTAAAGCAACGTTGTCTGCAGCTAAATGTGTCTAAAACAGTATGTATGTTCTTTACCATCAGGGGAGAGGCTACAGGTTGTATCTGAATACAAGTACCTTGGTGTTTTGGTTGATTCCAAACTTTCTTTCAAGGCTCAGGTGAAAAAGGTCTGTAACCGGATTAAATTCAATCTCTCAAACTTCAGGTTCATTCGAGATTACTTGTCAACAGATGTATATGCATTCCATGGTTTTTTCTCACATCACTTACTGTTTAACTATCTGGTCACAGGCTAGTAACACTTCGCTAAAACCAATAGAATCTTTGTATAAACGAACAGTTAAAATCCTTGACAAGAAACCAGTACATTTTCATCATTGCCCAATATTAAGAAAATATCACCTGCTTAGTTGGAACAATTTGATTAAATATGTAAATGCTTGTCTTATGTCCAAGATTATACATGGTTCCACCTCTCCTCCGCTCAGACAGTTCGTCAACATAAGAACAACTGGGGTCACAAGAGGTGCAGCAAGAGGAGACTGTTATTCCACTTAAGAAAAGTAATTTTAGTCAGTCTGCATTCTCTGTTAGAGCTGCACTACAATGGGATTCCATCCCAGCAACTATTAGAGACCTGAGTACCTACAATTTATTCAGAGCTCATTTGAAGTTGGTTAATTGGTGCTCAGCTCTGTCAGCACTAGATTGCACCTTCCTGTCCTCGGTCATGTGTCGGCATGCATGTCTTATTGTGGTCTTGCTTTTATTATGTATGCATGCATTTGTGTCTGTGCTTCTGCGTTACATGCTGTGGTGTGATGTGTCTTGCGCCATGGGTTTCTGTGCTGCATGTCTTGGGGATGTGTTAAATGATGTTTCTGATTGATGATGTGTTATTTTGTTATGTTGTTAATTGCTGTGCATGTTTGGCAGATTGCCTTGGCCAGTTACTTTGTCATTTTTATCTTATTTTTAATATTCTGTTCTGTCTGTTTTTCCTGTTTTTATGATGACTTTAACATCTGTCTGGGGACAACAGATGAAAAATAGCCCTTTGGCTAATTCTGGCGCATTTACAGAAATGTTATTAATGTGCACTGTCCCTGTTTTCAAATAAAGGTATTATTATCAATAGTCTTTGTCCTATTACTTGGTTTGCATCAACAGTCAGAGGAGCTGCTTGTAAACAGACAAAGCAGGCAACTGGTTGGGGCCCAAGGACAGTAAGGGCCCCACTAGGCTTACAAAACTTAAAACTGCAGCAGTAACTCCAAATGTGCAAATCTTGGATTGACAGTGGGAAACCTCGCTAATCGGGCCCCATTTGACAGCACTCAGTCTCTTTGCCCTGCTTGGCACCTCATGTATAATTCCTTCATTTCAATTAAACCAGTGAAGGAAAATGAAGAGGAGTTATCTGAATGGGATTAAAAATAAAGCTGTAACACTGGAAGACATAATGGTGGTTTGGAGGAGCCACCAATGAATTTTTGCCTTGGGGTCCAACAGACTCTAGAACAGGGGGTCTCCGACCTTTTTTAGGAAGTGAAACAAGTCGCAAGCTACTTCTACCCACCTTATTGCAGTGTATATGAATACTATTATATGTTTACCTTTAATGATAATTTGAACACTGCATGTTGTCGACCAGTGCATTGCAATCTGGTTAGATAGATCTAGAGTAAGTAGATACCGTTTGCTAAGAGTGAGGTTTCGTTTATGCATTGGGTGGATTTCTTTCGTTTTCTTTCTTTTCTTCTCTTATATTTTGGATTTACTTGGCGTGCTACTTATTGAGGGTGCGCGAGCTACCGGTAACTCGCGAGCCCCTTGTTGAAGACCCCTGATCTATAATCACCACTGCCAGCAATACATTTTTAAGTATACCAATTTTATCTACTACCACGGCCACTAGGGGGCGTCAGCGCTGCTAAACATACATGAAGGATCTCCATTCTGCAGACGAAGGAGAAGAATCCTGTTAGCGGATAGGTCCGCAGCGCCGGTAGAAAGCGGTTAGTACCTCTTGCTCAGTTGTCCGGGAAACCCACCATGTATGAACCATCCGATTAAAAAAACACTTTTACGGTGTTTGTTTTCATGTCCGGGTCAAAAGTGCGCGTCGCTTCTCGAGACCAACAAGCAGCTCGTGGACCACCGGGAGCTTTTTACCGGCCGGAAGTAGATTTGTTTCAAACCTGTAACTCTGGTGAGGTGGACGGTGGCGTTAGCTAAAATGACCCAACAAGCTGCTGCTCTTCAGACCTACAACAATGAACTTGTTAAGTGTAAGTTTCTGGTTTTTAATGTTATTTACCTGTGAACATAGTTTATTGTTACTGTCGGTAAACCGAGAATATGTTTACATTTGACCAACATGCAGGTTGTCTGAACAGTGTTTCCTGTCTGTCTGATGAAGCTGCTCAGAGATCAGCTGTCAGTCAGCCTTCAGCTCCCTGCACACACTTCTCTGTCTGTCCTGTCTGCAGCAGCTTTCTTAAGTTTCTATCTGCTCAGTTTAATATTACTGCACATGAAAGAAGATTACTAGAGGAGAATGAAATGTGAATTCTAGTTTCACGATGATGAAATAAACTTTTTCAGATGTTTATAAAATATTAAACCACTCTCCATTTAAACATTAAAGTCTGGATGCTTATTTACTTAATCAGCCAGCAGTGCAGTCGATCTCTATTTATTAATCTCTTTTTGATATTGATTCACAAGTTTGCACTTTTTACTTCAGGAAAATAAGCTTTTTTACAGACTAAATATATTCTCTGCACTTGGTAATATGTCGGTTTCTTTTTTTTGTTAAAACAACTATTAACGAAACGAATGAAGACCCTCTAGAGGCTAACATGTTCACGTTTTTTTTTTTTTCGCTGATGAAACTTAAAAGCAGAATGTCCTCGAGCTGGTCAGTTTTCTTTGCTGCTTTGTGTATTTGATGCTGCACTGCACATTGTTAGGTACTAAACTCTGATGGCGTCTGGGTGAGATGTCATCTCTCCCCAACATGTTTCTGGTACCTGTCACACAGATTTTAAAACGGTTAGATTATTTTTCTTGCTTTATACCTGTATATATATATATATATTTTTTTTTTTTAAATGTTATTGAGGGGCGAAAACCAAAATTCCCAAAAAAACATCCATTAGTTTAGTTTATAAAAACAGAGAAGGACAGCAAAAAAAAGAGATCCTCAAGCTAAAACAAGTTTCTCAATTTGAGTAATTGACCTTTTCATTCTTTCTGTCACAGGCAAATTCATGATCCATATAAAGGACCATGTATGTGTTTTTATATTTTCTTTCATGTCTCCTTCAGGTATTGAGGACTTGTCCTCCAAGCGCGACGAGTTGAACCATCAGATCAAGCAGGAGGAAGAGGAGAAGGAGCGTCTGCAGCACGACATCCGAGTGCTCTCAGAGAAGCTGTGCAGAGTGGAGGAGAGCCTGGCTCAGAGACTCGCCGCACGCTCTACTTTTGACCGCACCATAGCAGAGACAGAGGCTGCATACACCAAGGTGGGGACTTTTCAAACCATCCTTCATCAACAGTTTAGATCTGATGGGACAGTCAGTCCGCTTCATGCATCAGGATGCTGTGTTTATTATTTTGACAGAAGGATGAGTTACAGGTTTATTTTTGTGAATTAAAAATGGCTCCAAAGAATTTGATGAAATCAGTTTCATCCCAGACGATCCAGAAGAAGGTTTTAAAAGTCTTTCTGAACATACCAATTGTAAAGATATGAAAGGAGTTTAAATAATCCTAGAAGGGGCTGCAGGAAACCTGTCCTTTTCAATATGTAATCATTCTGTAGATTACTTTCTAAATGTCAGAAGAGGGTAAAATAAAATAATAACTGTTGTGTATGGCTAGTTGTATTCTTATGTTTGTGTTTGTCAAAGACCAAGAGAGATCAAGCTGAAGAAAAGGTTCACGCTGAAGAAGATGGATCAGACAATTTTGACATTTCTTCCTGAAATAATTCAGTTGTTAAAGCGTTTGTTGTTTCATTCAGCAGCTTTAAGTAACATTGCAGCTCTTGTTTAAAACACGACATAAACCTGCAGTGAATGTTGAGGCATTGAGCAAAGAAAAAAATGTGTTTCATCTTTAAAATGAAAAACTTGTTTTTAGTGTGAACTATTAAGTCCTGATGAATTTCACTATTTAATGATAGATAGATAGATAGATAGATAGATAGATAGATAGATAGATAGATAGAGAACAGTATTAGCAGTAGTAATAAACCCAAGATTTAGAAGCTCCCCTATATGACTAAGAGTAAACGCATTACGAATTAAACCTGTGCAATTAAAAACAGACTCATACTTAACACACCTTTTTGTGCTGCTGACAGAAGTAGAGTTAAAAAAATAAAATTACTGCGCCATCACATCTTAGGAGCGTCACATCATGTCATGTTTTCATATTTCATATTCTGACATTGTCTTGGCCTCTGAGAAACTGGGACGGGTCTTTCTTTTTTTTTTTTTTTTTTTACTATTTCCTGACACTATCAGGAAGACAATTTGCTGATTAATCCCTAATCCAGATCATAGTGAAGTGATTTGATCAGGTTTGTTGATCTCAGGGATTGATATGTTCTATTTAAATCCCTTTATTTTTTTCAAACAAAGTAGCATGAGAAAGGTGTCGCACTAAACAAGCCGTGTACAGCGGTTAGTACCAGCTGTGCAGCTCACATGTAGGCTCTTCCACACAGTCCACTCTCTGTAGTGTAGTGTGAACGTGTAGATGATGCAGGTGGGGAAGCCGACCTGTGACGACTGGTGAATTGTGGAACGGCTTGTACAAAGATCATGGAGGGTGAACTGAGTGGCTCAGCTGACACAGTACCAGCAGAGCCTGATGCCCGTCCATAAGAATGAGTCAGAACTCGAACTTTACTCTGCAATGCTCGCCCAGCGTTTGTCACATTTCACTGTGTTTTAGTGAACAGGATAAGAGACTGCCTCTGTTCCTCTGTGGTTGTTTGTACTGTGTACGAGGAGAGGCTCCTCTCCATGTTGTCCTTGTGCAGCAGTTTTATCTGCCACAGCTGCAGCCCCACTCACTGATGCTGAACTCCCCGAGCCCTCCGACTAATCACTGCAAACAAACTCTCCAGAGCCGCTCTTATTAAAGAACAACATCGCAGTCAGCAGTGCCTGAGCTCCTATGCATGACCTCTATCGTACAGACGTCACCACACGCCACACAGCTCTTCATTCCACTAAATGACTGTCTTTTTTTTTCTCCTTTTTTTTGTGTCCATCGATTAGATCCTGGAGAGTTCTCAGTCTCTTCTGAGCGTCCTGAAGCGGGAGGCAGGAAACCTGAGTAAAGCCACGGAGCCCCGGGGGAAGAAGCAATGATGGCGATGAAAGGTCTCTGAACTCTCATCGTGACCACGACAAGCCTCTTTATCCGCTATGAACAAAGTCTGTTCTCCTCGCTGGAATATTTGTAATATATTGGAGTGATTTATTGTAAGTTTCTTATTATAATAAATGTTTCTTATCAACCTAATGACTCTTTCTTTTTGAGGAAACAGACAGCAGGGGTTAAAGTTAGCTGCTTCATACTATTAAACTCTTACTTCAGTGGCTCACATCCAAAGAAATGTCTCCTACGATTGAAAGGACACACACACAGTATTTACATTTGTTCAAGTCTTCTATTTATTGAGCTTTCATTTGTACAAGTATGACATCACTTTTTTTTCTTTTTTTTTTTTTACCCGAATCTTTGACAATAACTTTACAGTAAGCACATCTGCTGAGATACATTTACAGACGAGGGGAAATTAAAGGGGGAAGAGGATGGAGCTTTTGAGCACAGAGTTGCTACAGCGTGACCGATACGAACAGGAATCGACAGAATGGGACAGCACACTGCGTTAAGATGCCATGTGTACACTTCAGAAGTCAAACGGTTTGTTTCTATGCCAAAGAAGAGTTACAAATGTTGTCATTCAGTTTACAGATCCCCACAAAGAGAAGAGCTCTTTGGTGTTTCGGTCATTGAAGGCATCACTCAGCACACATGGATCCACAGCAGGTCCAAGTTAAACTTCCAAGAACCATACCAGTGTGTTTGAGAGCCTTAGCTGAAAGTCATGTGGAAGCAGCCATTTGTTTCAAGGTCTGAACATGTTTGAATGTTGCGTTAAGATCAATTTGAAAAGTGGACCACAGTGCACCACTTCAGTGGAGCTTACCTGATCTATTGATGATGACAGCATCAGGCTGATATGTAGGGCTCTGACGTCTGTATCTGTGTACATTTTAAACACGTCAGATAAAAGTTAGAGGTGTCATAAAAAGGTAGAATTGTGATACATTCTTTTACATGATCTTATCAGTTGCATAATAAAAATAAAAACATTTCTCACTGTATTGGAAATGGGTGAGTTGACTAAAATCTGTATCACTTACAAAGACAGCTAACCTCTTTTTATGTGACACCAAGTTCAGAGTGCAAAGACTTGCAGAGCAGTATCTTCAGTTTAACACTTTGCAAATAAAACCCAGTTTGTAGCCACTAAATTCCTTGTTTTGTTGCTTGTGGTTAAGATATAATTTGAAGGCAGCGCCTGGTTATGTCGCACATCCCATGTGCAGAGGTTATAGTCTCTAATTGCAGTGGCTGTGGGTTCGAACCCGACCTCCCAACATTTCCTTTTTTCTTCAGGCGTCTATTCAATGAAGGTAATCAAATAAAAAAAAAAGAAGAACTTGATTTTCATGCCATAATAAATTACATGGAGCTGTATAGAGATCAGGGATGGTGAAAAAAAGCACATTTGAACTCGTACGCCACAGTAGCACGGTTTGCAGAATGGTTGGCAGTAATTCAGTTTGGACTTTTAGAGCTTACACATAGAAAATCACTGGTATGGTCCTTTTAAACATATTGTACATCAAGTCAACTGGCCAAAAAAAACACCAGAAAAGATTTGGGTTACCTTAGTAAAAAGACCAAGCTGTGTGGAGAACTACAATGAAGCGACAGTTTGTGGTCAAAGGCCGACAATCTTAAGACTTTTGATGCAAGGCTGCAGAAAACAGAGTAAAAAAATTGGACATGGCATTCATTGGCAGTGCATTCATCATGTACATCTGAAGAGTTCTTTTCGAGAATGTCACTCATTCATTTATTATTAAAAAAAATGTTTTTTTTTCTGGCAATTCTCCAAAGTCTTCGTCATCTCCTGTTTCTGATATACAATCAGTGGTTTTATACAAAAAACAAGCAGGGGTCATTAGTGGTTACCGTCTCGAAACAAAACTCCTCAACTTGACTTCTTCCTTTTCGGTCTTTTAAGGTCACATTTCTACAGTCGCCTCCTCTGTTCCTTGTCATGAGGTGCAAAACACGGCTAAAAGCATGACAGTGCAAACACGTTCAACGTCAAAGACTCCAGACAGAACTAAACAAGTCATAATCCGACAAAGACAAAACTGTCTCAACAGCAACACAGTATGTTTCATCTGATGGAGAAATGAATAAAATAAAATACACTGTGTGAAAAATGGTGGAAACTGTACAACAATACTGGTCGAAGGGGTCGATCCTGGGCGTGTAAATATGAGCGTGAGGCCGTCACAGCAACACTTTAATCCGTTGGCATTATGAGTGTTAAAAAAATCATCTAGAAACTTGATGCATTCTTGTATATAAAATAATCTTAATAATAATAAAAAAAATTACATTTTCTTTCACACACTATTTTTGCTTTCGTTCTCACAAAACATCTTAAATCATGAGTGGTCATAGATTGTGTTGCCTTCATACTTTGAATGGACGGTCTACGTTCTCTGTGGAATGTGAGAGTACAAGAGGTCCGACTGGAAAAGAAACAACTTAAAAAAAAAAGTCTGTCGGGGTTGTTTGCACCAGTCTGGTTCCTTTCCACACCAGCACATCTGTTTTTACAAAAAATGTCTTATGTACAAGAGCAGGTCTCAGACATGCAAACTTCAACTGTAAGCAGGAATAAATACACGAGAAGCCAGAAAAAAAGAAAGGTTTAACAGCTTTTGATAAATCCATATGCTGCATATAAGAAGTGGATGTAGCCTTTTCGTTTCACAAGAGGAGCTTATGGGAAGGATCTAACACTTACATGTTCTCTAATGGCCAGAAGGGGGCAGCTCCATGTGTTGCCAATACAAGTCAATGTGTACAAGAACCAAACCCTATTTCTTCTTCAATGATTACCTGTGCTTGACTAGTTGCTGCTATGTCATTCTAGTGGCAGAGATAGAGGCGGAGCAATCAAGCAGCAAACTATAGGGCTGAAAAGGGGAAGCTCCTGCAGTTCCTTGAATGTCCACATGGGGCAAGTTTAAAGGTCGAGTCTGTCAGCAAACGGCTCAATGTCAAAACGCCAAACTTTACCACAGATAAAAAGATGTTTAGAGCCTGTAATAAAAAAAGGGTTTTTCCTCTGAAGCTCATTTCCTCATTCAAGATAATCAACATATAACTGACCCAGGTAATTATCTTTATGTATGAAATTCTAGAAAAGGAAGGACGTGGCAATTTGGAGCGACAGGTGAATGTGGAGCAGCAACCACCAGTTTGGAAAAATGAGCTGATACAAAGAGTGCAAAAACAAAACAACTGCAGTTCTGAAGTGTCAACCTGTCGTTTGAATAAGTTAACGTTTGCCAACCCCCTCAAGCTCCAGCCTCTTGATCAAACATGGCCACTTGTGGCCTAAAGAAACTCTACATGGACGTGCCAAGTGCCAAACTCAAGACTTCAAAGTTTTAGTTAATAAACCGATGGGTGATGCCATGCTTGTTACGTCCACTTCTTACATACAGTTGATGTGATAAACGTGACGTGACACAGATATCTTGATAGAGATTTTACAGAAACATTCTACAGTATGATGTTAACAGCAATACGGACATACAGACGTTGTTGGCCAAGGTCACTTTTTTCAAGCTTTCAATCAAAGATCAGAGCCTCAGCTGATTGACGGATCATCTTCCCCAGGCTGCATATTTCCGGCCCCCCTGTCACAAATAAGGGGAGGAGTTGAAGTTTGCTTGCCATCAAGACTTTCCTACGAAACGTCCAGCAGCTTCAATACAGCATCATTTGCCAGAAAACATACTAAAACTAAAAGGCATACAGAAGCTTTACAGTAAAAGAGAAACAAACATGCAGATACAAAAACAACAACAGACAAAAACTACAATTGTGGCACCCTTTAACCATTTCTTTTTGTTTCTGTTTCTCAGTCTGCCAGCGATCTACACAGGCGGATACTTCCTCAACATCCATCGTCTTTGGAGACGTTTCCATGATAACACTGAGCTCTGTCACCGTGGCATTAAGCATACATGGGCACTGTCGGCTTTCTGTTCCTCTGTTCCTCCTTGACTTGTCAGCATCCTGCAATAATTGTGGAGATGTGACGCACTTCTTCCAGAGTGTGGAGAGGAAAACAGACGTCTCCCATGGATTTTGACAATCGCTTCAATTTTCTGCCAGATATTTTGTGCGTGAGGATGAGGAGGGAAGGAATAGGGGCTGACAGATCAACTGTCCAGGATTTCAGGGGAAAGACAGTCCAGCTGCTTTTGGGTCAGATCAGGAACAAAGTGGGATTCACACACGCAAGCCACCTGACAAAAAGCTGCTCTGTACTGATAAGCAGTTGATAATGTGGCGTGCAGCGGTACTGTGGCAGGTAATCAGCCAAAAATGAACAAAAAACACTTTGTATGTCCTGTCTGATCAGGATGGTGTGCTTAGTGGCGGCTGGAGTGTAGAGCTGAAGGCAGTTCAGGTCCAGGTGTGATAGACCAAGCTGGACTCTGTCTGCAGTCTGGTCCCACAGGTAAGATGCTACTGTACAGCTGATTGGTTTGAATGATTTGAAGTAAATCAGAAGTAAAGCGCAGGCTCGCTGCTGTAGTCTGACAGGGAGGAGCTGTCTGCCGGTGTGAGCTGAGGAGAAAAGACACACACAACGTTTATAATGCTTTAATCAGCACACTGAAAGTTTGTTTCTTTTGGCATCACACTCCCACACATTGATACTTGAGTTTTAGACATTCTACTATTAAAATGTATGAATATTTGGAATTGTCTTCTTAAATTGTAGTCACATTTGCATTTAAAGGTCACATATTAAACTCCTTTACAACCAGTTTAAATAATTCTCAGAGCTCCTCAAAACATGTGTGTGATGTGTCCTGTTCTAAATACACACTGATCCTGTCTTCGATCACGCCTATAAACCCCTCTATTTCAGCCCTGCTCCGAACAGGCTGTTTCTGTGTCTGTATCTTTAAATGTAAATGAGCTGTGTCTGACCACGCCCCCTCTCTGGTCAGGCTTGGCTGGCTCATGCTTTCTCGCTCCATGTCCTATTGTTTACAGTGTGAAGGCAGACGCAGAGGGAACAAACCCCTAGCTGTGGGAGTCTCACCCACCTGGGGGAGGGGTTACTGCCCTTTGTGACATCACAAAGGTCAAATCTTGACCTTTAAGAAAAATAGTTTCCTGCTGCTATTGTTATGTTACCAAATACATTGAATTAACTGCTTTTTATTATATTAAATATAAATTCAATGTCAGAAAACAAGGTCTGTTCTCTGAAAATCACAACCAGACAGAGACATCTGTTTTCTCTCCAAATGGTGCTGCTGTTACTGGGAAAAAAATAGTAATCAAATAATCTCAATTTTGAAATGTTGTGCGGGACTGTGACTTGCCCTTATACAGGCGCTTGAATGTTGTCTGGACTAAATGAGACATTTGAGGCCACCCGCTTATCAAGGAACTTTTGAGTCAACAAACTATCATATATGGAAAGTTCCTGAGACGATCCTATTGAGTATAAAAAGGTCTGTAACTCTGAACCATCTATTGCTGCTCTACTGTGGCACTCTCACCTTTTTTTCTAAACCCGTGCAGGAAGTCAAAAACTGATCTCGTCAAATGATAGTACTTAGTGCACCCATACAGAGACAGTACAGAGGTTAAAGTCTGTTTCTCACCATAACCTCCTCTGTTATCTCCGTCTGTTGAGCGGTGTTTTCTTCCTGGTAAACACTCTCTTCATGTTTCTGCTCCTGCCATGTGTTAAAGTCCACAGAGTGCTTGGGGACGTAACTGGCGAGGTCTGCAGACAATAAAGAGACATCAATAAAATGTACAATACATTTATTCCTCTGAGTATTGTTCCTGTTTAACCTTAGTTTTTTTTTCACATTTTGATATCTTATGTAATTAAGTGTCAGTATTTAAGCTCCGCTATTTTTGTGAAATAAGACGTCAGTTCATCATTTATCAGATTTATTGAATAAAAGTAGCTGTTGCTGCTGAAGTCAGAATTAGACATATCTCCTTCTCCTCACATTTTGTGAATGTTACTTCACAGTTTGCCCAGTAGGGGTCTCTGTCGTCATATCTAATGTTCTGCAACCTTCCTCGTTTATTTATGACGCCTTCTTGTGTTCCTGTTTGTATTCGCTGAATTTTATGTAAAAATTCCTTTTTGAAGAAGAGTCCATTGAATACATGTTCCTCCAAACAGCCAGTAAGTAAATCTCGCTTTAAGAAGGGAAAACAGCAGCTTTCTGTCCTCGTATTGATTGTCCTGAAAAAGAGTGAAAGATGAACCATGGCTGAACTCTGATGCTAAAAGACTCAACTTAAACATGTTTATTCCTGCTGCAATACGCATTTTAAACCAGGCCAGAAAAAACACTACTTTTTAAAGTTCTTTTACCTTTCTACTGAACTTCTGGTACGTTCTGATGATTTGATGTGAATTTAATTGCCGTGAATGTTTTAATGTCGTTAGTCTTTAAGCAAAGATTATTTTCTGCCACTATGTGATAAAGTGAATCACATCGCAAAAAATAAGTAGTTCAGCTATAAATGACCCATGATGGGACGAAGGTGGATCGTCACATGATCTTACCGTTGCTGTTATTCAGGTGTGTTGGAGAGTTGGCGAAACTGGGTCGAGGGATGTGGATGCGTCCCACCATGCTTGGCTGTTCATCCGCCACCTTCCCGTCTTGTCTCTCCCCCTCGTCCTCCTCTCCGCTGTCCCAGCTGGTCTCTGACGGATACTCGTACGTACTCTTCAGACTGGACTCGTTGAAGGAGATCTTTAGCTGCAAAAGAAACGGAGCACAATTAGAGTAAGCAGTCAGCTCTTCTCGTGTTCAAGTTATTCAACTATTTGGTTACTTTTTTTACTCTCCTGCTACAGTTTTTCTTCTTCTACTTAGTCATTAATACATGATGATGATGTTGTCTTCTCCTGCTTATGTATTTCACTGGCAGCATGAAAGAGCTAACATCAGTACCAGTACATTGTGTTTGGGTCCAGTTTTGAAAGACAGAAAAAAGACTGAGCTTTGCCATGTGTTTCCATTTGTTTAATGAATCAATATAACTTTGCACAGGTATTCATGATGACCTCACATCTTTAGACACACTGACTGTTGCTCAGCTGTGATGCTCTGCTGTATGGGACGTAGACAGCGTGAGAGGATTGTAAACCAAAGAGTGCGCTCACACTATTTCTTAATCACTTCCTGCACTTTTTATTGCATTATGTTCATGGAAAAAAACTCATATCAGCTCATACTGAGAACCATAAAACTGATACTGGTATTTTCTGTCATAGTCCGTGATCATTGGTTAATATTTTTTTGGTTTAATATCAGTCTGGCTCTGAAAGTGAGAAACCAATTTCCCATGAAAGACATCTCTTCAAACCTAAAAGATGCACTAGCCACTGCTGCTGCCGCCATAATATATTTTTATTTTATCTTCAAATCCTTCAAATTAATACTGTAAGTAACAGAAAAATACATATAGCGAGTCTAAACTCACTTCATGTAACTCTGCCCTTTATTTAGAAAGGGTCCTGGTCCCTGAAAAGCAGACACTTGTCCCGTCTCTGCAGACCTGCTCTTTGTTCAGCAGCCACGTGTTTACAGAGGAAACAAGCCCCCGCTGTGGACTGTTTACTCGCTGAAGAGCGAGGTAGAGAAGCCAAACTTTACAAGCATCAGCCAAGGTTTAAATGTCTCGGACATCTTTACATCTCAAAGCTCAGACTCTCCAAAGAGACTGCAGAGGTTTACGAGCAGGGTAAACAGTAACTGGTTTACCTTCCTTATTGCTCTGTAATTACTGCTCACGTGTCTCCGCTCTCCGCTAACTCTGCAGTTATGCCAGTTTAGTGAACCAGCTACCTCATAACTTATTCAGCAGAGCTTTTAATTGGGATGGTTGGAGAGCCAGCTGCAGTTTGTCGAGGCCTGTCTGCAGCGTCATGTACTGTACTTTGTGTGTCCTCTAAGTGGGCCAGGTGGCGGCCTCGCAGGAGCTCGGGGGGGGGGGCCTGTGATTGATTGTCTCAGAGCGTCCGCTGCAAGACATGTCTGTTTGGTAACACGCTTCAGTGCTCTGCAAACTTAGATGGAGTGGGTGAGATGAGCCCTTGCACTTTGTTGCACCATGTAATCCAACAAGAGTGGCAACTCTGCCGTCAGAGATTTGAGGGGTTTTAGCTGTCAGACACTCACTGAGTTTTATTCTCAAAGGAGAAATCGCAACGGGAAGTTCTGTGATCAGTAACTGAGGCAGTCATCTTGTTTTTTTTTTAATTCAAAGTGAATTTGATGAAAGTGAATTGATGCCAAACCAGAAAAAAGAGAAGAAAGGATGAGTATCATGTAATAAAGGGAAAGCTTTACGGTCATGCAAAGAGTGTTTTCAGATATGACTAAAAACAGACTCATCATGTTGTCACAAAAGGCTCTTGTTGTCGTCTTAAAAGGATACTGTTAAGGCAACCCAAGTTTAGGGATGTAAAGGTTAATCATGAGGCAGCTATAAATCGATTTAAAGGCGTCAACATTCACATCGGTACTCTGAAAAACGATTTGCAGAAATATGGCGAGCGTCAGCAGCCGAAGAGCAGAGGCGGTTGGTTGTAACAAGCAGGCGTCGTCCTGGAGGCCAAACCGTACACTTACACTCATTTGGGTGAGCGGGGCTGCAAACCTGCTCACCCAAATGTAATGAGTGTAAGGGCCAAAGAGATTATGAAGTGCATTCGTGTTTTCATTCAAAAAAAAAATTCAAGGAATCTTTTTCATTCATCTCAGATTTTCTTTCAGTCTCATTTTGTTGAATAAATCGTGAGTTGAGTGAATCGCTCCATCCCTCCTCCAGTTCTATAGTAAATCATGAAACGTAATGCGTCAGTCTCTGGCACGATGTTTGCATGACGCCTTCTGCTGACCAGTACCATAAATATAATACTGACACATAAACATCCTGCAGATCCGTACGGGCTGATTCAATCATCACCTGACACATCGTGACCGTGTAAATGTAGCATGAAAACGACACGCTATGATGACAACGTCCACGTTTTAACAAGAAGAATTTGTATATTGTAATTATTCAAATGATCTTGATATAACAGCTGAATGAAACAGCTGACTTTTTATTGCATGACACAGTAGGCTTGTTGTTTTCCTTGCGTGGCAGCGTTCTGCTAACAGTTTGAACATGCGTCACAGAAACAGATAAACTAGTGAGCTGCAACATGTCAGCCCCTAAATGCTGCACGCTTGCTTCCTCTGTTTAGAGTTCATTGGAGGAGTTTTTGTTCACTTTATTCTGTTCAATTTGTATGGATTTTATTTATCATGTAATTATGTGTCAATGACTATTTAATAAGTGAATAACACAACAAACGTATAAAGCAGCTCCTTTGTGATGTTCAGTAAAATGTTTCTGATGCAAAGAGGAAAATTATCTTTAAATTGATTCGTACGAAAAAAAGATCCAAAAAGAAGACAAAGATCTGTATGACCTCTAAATTCACTTTAAGGAAGATTAGCATTAGCTGGACAACCTGCGTGTTAACGTGACACTTCTTCAGCATAAGGCTGATTTAGAGGTTTTTATTTTCTATCACAACAGAAAAAGATACATGATTAAAATGACTGAATGACGGGACGTCAGTGGTGTCATGGTTAGTGTGTGTGTGTGTGTGTGTGTGTGTGTGTGTGTGTGTGTGTGTGTCGCTGCGGTCGATCTTTGCAGTCAGCCCAGGTTCAGATCCTGACTATCCTTCTCTTTTCTCTCTCCCTGATTTCTGACAGCGTCCACTGTACTGTCTCTGGAATAAAGGCAGAAAAAGCTCAGACATCAAATTGAAAAAAAAAAAAAAGACTGAAGAGCTTCAGGGAATCATTTTAAGTTCAAAGCTTAGCAAAAAAATGCAGTTTTGTTCAGATCATGTCATTTATCAATCAAATGAAAATACAATGAAACATGAAACCACAGCACCTGCTCTTTTGGCGTCTTACAAACCTGCGAGGGTCGGGCCTTTTTACATGACATGAAAATAACAATGGAAAAATATCCATCAATCTAAAACATCTCTTTTCAAGTATGCTGACCACATGTAGGTGCTGCACACTCAAAAGGCTTTATTATCTTCTCCTGAGTTGCCATGGAGACGACAGGCTAAAAAACACACAAACACATAAGCGCAGGTTTGTCTGTCAGCTGACTGCTCTTTACATACTGTACCTGGCTCCATCCACTCTGCGGGCCGTGATCTAAATCTGCAGTAATCTCCATCACAAGGCGGCGAGCCAGCGGCCACTCCAGTCACACTTAACCTCCATTTCAAAAGACCCTGCTCTTTACTGATCCTTTATGAATATGTTACGCTCTGTTCCCTGCCACCACAGTCACAGTTTAGATGCTTTTTTTTTTCTTCTGAATTTGCTTGTTGTGCACCACTGTTTTTGTTTCTTCACTTTCACAGACACCATCAAGTTCTTCCAAAGCTTCTGCAACCTAATACCAGGCGCATACAAGTTTAACCCTTTGTAGGGCAAGTGACTATTTTTGGTAATTTCCACAAACATTACATATGGCCAGCCTTCTGCACCTCAGTTAGGTCGAGAAGCATGTGATCCTCACTCAGCCAATCAGAAGAGCTCACCCTACGACACTGATCCTGCTATTGTGACATTTGAACCAAATATGGTAACTTTGCCAATTTGTATTTCAATGAGTGCCCTGTAAAGGGTTAACAGGTCTTTTCTTTCATGACAGACAATAAACAGAAAGTCATGTGACGGCTCATGATGATTTAGCACAATTAAACACAAGCCAATCAAACATGCTTGTCTTCATATTAAGGGCAAAGGATCTATAGATTCAGGACAAAGGTACACAGTCTCAGGAGTAATGACCATGCTCCATGGGATGACTATGGATCTATTGAGATCTACAGATCAGGATCTATGGGACCTGTGATACTGTAGATTATACTGGACCACCTTTCTAATGGTCTTATGATGATTTAATAAGTCCAGTAGTCCTTGTCCCGGCAGCAGAAGCCAGGCCAAGGTCAGACATGTCTTCCCTCAACCATCGCCCAAGGCCCAGCCTCCCCACCATCGGACTGTCTTCTCTCAACCATCGCCGTCCTGGACAACAGGAAGTCGAGGAATCCTGCCTGTTTATTCACCTATATGATCTTTTGTAATGCGTCTCGAGATAACACCCGTTATTAACTGACACAATAGCAATAAAGATTGATTGATTGATTGATTTAAAAGGTGTTGACTGACATCAGTGAGCAGGCGGATCCAGCTGGTGGGCGTGTCAGGCGGCAGAGTGCAGAAGTCACAGATCTGCCCGTGAACTCGGTGAACTCATTACAAGACTTCAACAGCAACCTTTCATCCAATTACACGTTAAAGGAGAACTCCAGTATTTCCAAACCTGGGCCATATTTATTGCCTTTAGTATCAATGAGTGATGCTGATCAAGGTTTGACCCTCCAGACCTGCATGAAAATGTGCCTCATCAAGTTAATCTGCTTTCATTTCACCAATGACAGCCGAGGGTTGTTCTCAACTTGTTTCACATCTTTACAGGAAGGATCCACACACACACACACACACGCACGCACGCACGCACGCACGCACGCACGCACGCACACACGCACACACACACATACAGCTGCTGCACTGCTCAGTTTATAGACACCAGAACTCAAAACAGTGTTTTCGACTTGGATAACGTGGGACTTCCTCGTCTACCTGGACCTGGATGGATTGTTGTTTCACATGGCGTTACAGCTGACGATGAGGTTGAACTATAGGACACGATAGGATGCGATACAGTTCGATGGTACATGATACGATGTGACACCATGCAACACCTTACCTTGCATGTAAGGTGTCCTTGGGTTTCTTGATAGGCGCCCTCAAATAAAATGTATTATTATTAATATTATTGTTATTATTATAGGGTGTGATATGATGTGATACCATACAGTACGATACAACATAATGTGATGCAACAAGATACCAAGGATGCGATACAGTGTGATAAGATGACAGAATGATAGGATCCTATATGATGTGATTCGATACCACATGGTATGATACGAGGCAGTGGGAGGAATGTGATTCATTCTTTAAGGGCTACATGCTTCTCTCGAACCACAGCATAGAATTCAAAAGGCCTCTTTACAGCCACCAGAATCTTTTCACAGACACAGTTTATTGTTGACTCTCCTGGTAGCTTTGGGACCCATTTTTATCTTTGAATACATTTTGTGTATTTAGCTCACAAAAGATAGCATCAATTTGTTTGACTTCTCCAACTTACAAACGTCACTTGCACATCTCCAAAGTGCACCTTTAAGATCGGGGTTAATTTGCACGTATAAGGATTACGCTGCAGGCATTACACTCCGTTTCTTTAGCAGCCGGCTGAAGCAAATCTGTGGAGCTCTTCCAAAAGCGTTTAACAATCATTAGTCATTCAGACCTGAAACCAAGTTAAAGAAGGATCCAGTTTAAGAATGATCAGAATGTCACTGTGGGTTTGAATGCATGTAATCCTGCACTCTCTCTCTCTCTCTCTCTCTCTCTCACGGCGTTTGTAGCTACTACGTCTGTGTTTCCACCCCACAAGGTCACATTGTTCAGCTTTCATACATTCCTTCCTGAAGTTTGTTAAAGTTTCAAGCTCAGTTATACAGAAATACATTTGGCAGATAATCAAGATGCTGAAATAATTGATCTAAAATATATGGGTTTGACATTCCTTACATTCAGCTCTCAACGCCGCATGTTTGAGATAATGAGACGAACTCTCACACTGATAAAAACTA